>NC_046164.1:63064547-63693297 GCF_011064425.1 Rattus rattus | reverse complement strand
GCAAGTTCACTTAACTGATTATCTGTAAAATCTAATTGCATGATGCTGAAAGCCAGGGGTCATTCCCAAGTCCCCTCACCTGTGGAACACCCAGATTTCCCTAAGGACTTTGAAAGCACTATATGACCAGTACCAAGACATGGAATGACAATGTGGCTCTCTATGATTGCAGACACCAGGACTAGTTATTATATTAAATATTCACAGAGAATTTTAGAATAATTTTAAATAAAAATAGAACTAAAACGCAGCTTTTAAATATTCTAGTTGCTTTTTATGCTTTTGGTCTTGGAGGGTATGGGTTTAGAATACGGAAGGTCTGCCCACCTGAGAGAACCTAAGAGCTCTCTTAGAGCAAGCTATTTACTTTGTCACTATTAATACTCAGGCTCACGTATAGACTGACTTCCGACCTAGACTCTTTTCATGTGCTGGATGGTGGGAGGACAGATGCGTACCTTTGTTAGTTAGCTGGTGTTTGCTCAGGCTCATGGATGTCTGAGGATGATGCCCAGTCATCATGTCTGGGACAGAATGTATTTCCAGTTAGGGGATGATTGTTTTAGAGCAAGCACTAGGTCCCACAAGAATTCTACCAGCTCCTCATGACAAGTGTGAACTCATTTTTATTCTGTTTTCCACTTTTCCAGTGTCTGGGGCTTTTCCAAATCTAATTTTTATCTTTTGTAGTTTTGTCATACCAATTTGACAATGACTTTATTGCTTATAAAAAGTGATACATCCTTACTTCATGAAATGTTTTAGGAAAGGTAAAATCACTCCCAACCTAGTCTACAGATCACTATTACTGTGAAATGGGATATGCTTTTTTATGTTAAAGAACTGAAGATGGTGCTCAGGGTTCTATGTACTCTAATCAAATGCTCTATCTCTGAGGTATTAGATTTAAATCAATTAATTATTTCAAAACTTACATGAAATTGAGGGGAAATAAAATTTCTTCAGACTGCTTCTCTCTTCATTTAAGAATATTGTCTTATGATCCTAGTTATGAACAGGGCAATGAGGAATGAGTCAAAAGCCTATTTCTTTCCTAGGCACAACTCACTGAAATTCATGGTACTATGCTACTTTTCCTTCTTTGGCTGTTAAAAATCCTTTCTTTTTATTTAGTTCACCAGTTCTTGTGGACGCAAGGAGAACTGCTTTAGTCAGCTTTTATATTTGCATAGAACTAGGTGGAGAAAAATAACACAGTCAAGAGAGATAGAGAAGATAAAGAGTAGCCATGGCTCAGAGAATACTCAAAAAGTACACAACAGGAAGTGTGCACATCTGGGACCAGCAGGAAGAGGAGCAGAGGGAAGGCAAGTAGCCATAGGCTGCTTCTCTGAAGCAACAGGGGAAGTGCCAGTCTTGGGCTGCGAGACTTGGGGCGGAAAGTAATCAGAGGCAGCACATCAACATGTGTAAATATATGCATCACCATTGGTGCACATACTTCATGATAAACTGCAGGCCAGAAGAAAACATCTGAAAACCTTGAGAAATAAGTAAGACCATCGAGCAAAGTTATAAGAAAGCACTATATTCATCTTTTATCACAAGCTGATTACTGTCAGAAGCATAATGTAGCAGAATAAAAATTATAAGTATTTATAATGATGTAACTAGGCTACCTCCAAACTTAAAACCAATCAGTAGAGAATTACCTTTGTGTCATGTGGCTCAGTCTCAGAATATTGTCTCTGTGCTGTTTGTATTCTGGAGTCCAGGACATCTGGGCTATCATCTGTAAATCAGTGTGGACAGAGTCACAAAAGAACAAAAAGTAACTGAAACTGAAATACAGTTCTATTTTAGGATAGCAGACTTTTTGTTTTTTTGGTCTATGATATGCTAAAGCCAAAAGTTATTCTAAACATTTTAAAAATGTTAAGAGACTTGTTGGCTTGCCGAGAAAGGAAGCATGAAACAAAACAAAACCAAACCAAACCAAACCTCCAAGTGTTATCAGGGCATGAGAGCCTAACCCTGAGAACCTACGACAGTTTACCCAGAACTCAGGAATGGATGCATGAGTATTGAGAGTTCAGTGACAAGTCTCAGCTACATTTCTAGACCTTGCCTCAAAAACAAAAAAACCAAAACAACCACCAAGAAGCTCACAAGGGACCCTGAGTCTAGGGAAGGGCTGGGTGCTTTCAGTCCCAGAGACAATGCAATTTCACTTTCTTGAATAAGTTTCATCCATGAGGCACAGCCTTGAGCAGGAGACCTGGGTTGTGGGAGCAGGTTTGCTTGGGGAAATGAAGTAAACCTCTCAGAACTTTACCTTCTATTCACTACATACTATGAAGATAAACTGGAGCTATAAATAAAAGTACCATGCATTGTATCTGAATATAAAATAGGAACTCAATTTACTACCACAAAATAACTACATGTATCTAATTAAAAAAAAAAGAGAAAATATGTATTCTTTGCATATATTCCTTCACTTGTATTTAATACATTTCTACTTTGTGTCAGGCAATGTCTGTCATGGCAGCCACTGGCAACATGTGTTTCAGTATTCCTCTGTCGCCCAGCTAGGCCTGGACCTTATGCCCTGCTGCTCAGTCTCTTGAAAAGCTGGGATTTCCGGGTCCGTGGGATCAGGCTCAGCATTAAGACAGAAAACTTCATGGTGCTGTGTCATTATGTATTTAAATTTATTACTATGGCCTATACTATCTAATATACTGAAAAAAAATATTAAAACAACTCAGCCTTTCATCCACATTGACCATATCCAAATGCCCATCAGCCTCTAGTAGCCAGTCACAATGCTACATGTCCACTCTTGTAGAAGTTCTATCATGTGGCTGTTCTAGGCCATGATATCAACAGGATGAGGCAGAGGCATTGTCACATGTGCCTTGGCTACAGTGCCTCACTCACTGCCCATAACAGAATCACAGCATACACTGCCATCAGGCATTTGGCAGGTGTCCACAAGTTGGGTTTTCTGCAGGCAATAGTTTCATTTCTGGATCCAAGGCTGAAAAGATCCTGTTGGTGCCTCCAACTAGCCTCAAATGTTATGGAGTAATAAACAGTTACTATCTTCATGAATTATTTTCTTGCCCCACGTTATTAGGTATGAATGTAACTTTTCCAACATGTAAAACAGAAGCACATATGAATACCTAGTTCTTCTTCTGAGGAGGAGTAATCCTGCTTTCTGTTTCTTTTAAATATATGCCTTTCTTCCTCTTCAACCTGGAATTAACAATGACCATGTTATAGGCTGCAGGATCTGGATCCAGTCAGTTAAAGTAGGGGTATACAGCAATAGCTTCTATCACTTACAGTAAGTAGGTACATTAATAATAACACAAAGGACAACTGTACTTGAAACTGGTACCTCGACTTAGACTGTCATTAGAGCTAGCTAATTTAATTAGTATTTAAGCAGCACAAATTGGTCTTGAAGAGCTTAGAAAACAGCAGGAACAACAGAGTTGGATGGGTAGAGAAGTACAGGTGGAGGGAGAAAACTGGGAGAGGGCAAATGCGACCAAACCACACATGAAACTTTCAGATAACCAATCAAAATCCAAAAAAAAAAAAAACCAAAAAAAAAAACCCAAAAACAAAAAACCAACAAGAAGACCTTTCTACCACCTTTCTTCCTGTAGGTGAAAACCCTACACAGAACACATGAGTGAACTAGGGAACATACATACCTCTTCAGGATCTGCTTCAGCACTGCAACCGCTTAGAGCTTCCGTGCTGTCTTTTCTACCACAGCTTATTTCTGAAATGGTAAATACAACGACAAAAGCCATATTTAAAAAACCATATTAAATCTTTGAGGTAAACCACACAGATGTTTGTGCACGTAGTTAAGGGAAACTGTGTACTCATCCCTTTGAGTAGCAGCTATGCGCTGGGCACTGTGAACAACAGTTCAGATCATTTATGATGGATTCTTAGAACAGTGCTGATAGGGAAGTCCCACTGTCTGTCACTGTTATGTGAATTAAGATCAGTGCTACAAAACTCAATTTTACACAGCAGAGTTTAAGACCTTCTTCCTTCAGCTTTGTAGCCAAACAGTCTTAGGTGTCCAGGGAATCCCCATGACGTACTGCACCACAGCCATCAGGTCAGCAAGCATCGCAGCCTAATGAGGTCAGGCACAATGCGAGTGTGAGGTGACAAGTATGCCACCTGCAGATAAACTAGCATTCAGCATGCAGACGATGTGCTTGTAACCAAGATAAACTAGCATTCAGCATGCAGACAATGTGCTTGTAACCAAGATAAACTAGCATTCAGCATGCACATGTAACCAAGCACATCTGGAGACACAGGACACTGCTCATGTTTTTGAGGAACAGGGACATGCAAAATAGTACTCTATAATTAGAAAAAGTTGTAAAAAGGTTGCAATATTCACACATAAGAAAGAGAATAACTGTGCCGTATTATACAATGTAATACTAACTGGCATTACAATGGAGTACCTGGACTATAAAATAAAGAGGACAGAACCTCAGAACATACTGCAAAATAGGCAACTACTGTAGAAATGGTTTGTAAAATGTGGTCACCATTCACCTAAACAAGGCAACATATGCTACATATGCCTAGGTTAATACAGAATAGTGGTTCCTTTTGGATGAGGTGAAAGAGAAAGAGACTGTGACAAGGTAGCCCTGTTATGGGGACTCACTACATTTGTAACATTTTAACAAATGAGTGAGACAAATATGCTGAGTTTGAAGGTATGATGAATGAGGTGATAGGCACATACGTGTCTATCAATCATTGGCACTGTTTTGCTATTGTCTAAAATATGATGTCATATATTAGAACTGAGTATATGATATATAATCTTTTTCAATCTTGACTTACATTATCAACTAAATTAGCAGAAACCAACGAAACTTCACATACTGGATGAGAACAGAATTCTTTTTTTGGAGCTCGTGACCTTCAGAGGTGATGCGCATCAAGGGCTGACTCCTACGAATGTGACAGCCTGATCTCGTATCTCACTGAGCCTGTGAAGCTAACATATCTCTACCATACAAATCACATGAGACTGCAGTTTGGGCCAACATCGGATTGAACCCACTGTGAGGCTGCTGCTGGCAAAGTCCCTGTAGTTAGGGAAGGTCAAATACCACTTAGCTGTATAGCCAAAGTACTCAATCTCGCTCAGCTATTTCCCTAACTCCAAATGCAATGGTTAATGTTCATTTGATTGAATTACATAAACTACATAAGAACATCTGTGAAGTAAGAGGAATATAGTACATGAAGACTCTCAAGAAATAGTAAATATAATGAACACTAAAGTTACAATGGTAGGATTCATTAACTTACCTTCTTTGTTTCGAGAGTCATAGTGAATTTCTTCATTAATTCTTGATTCTGAATTTTCAACCTAAATACACAATAAAAGGGTGGTTTCTGGATAGTCTCACTTAAACTTAAAGGCAGGTAAAAGGCATGTGTGCACTTGGCTGTTTGCAACAATGCTGTCAGGACTAGGGGGCATGTTCTCTTCACTTGACCCAGAAGCTCAAGGGTAAGAAAGCCTGCATTGTGAAAAAAATTCTAACCTATTAAGTTATCATGATTCAGTGTTTATTCTCCTTGTCTTTAAAATGATTTTGGAAAAAGCAAAATAAGAAAAAAAGTTCATGTTTGAGAGTTTTCTTTCACTCAAAGAACTCTTACAAGTTCTCTTTATAAAAACTCAAGCTTGGTGTAGTCCACACACCTGCAATCCTACCACTGGGGAGGCTGAGGCAGAAGGACTGCTGTAAGGCTAAGGTCAGATGGTCCACATATAAAGCAACGGCTTATGTAGCAAGACTCTGTTTCAAGAAGTTAGAACACCCCCAAAAAAAAAAAAAAAAAAAAAAAATAATAAAACTCTTAAGTATTTTTGTCAGAAAATTATCTATTTGGCAACCATACTTTAAACTATAAAGTCTTCTGTCCTACAACATTTTACATTCCTCATGACCGCTGGAGGTTGTACTCCACTGGGGACTTGCAGTAATGGTCTTGCATACTTGGTCTGGTGGAGTGGGTTTCAACTTAGAGGGCAAAAGTGCACTATTTCTCTTTCTTTTCAGCGTACTCTGTGAATGTCTAGGCACAGAACTGGGTGGTTCAATAAATTGAGCTAAGGACCCTGACCCTAGAGTGCCTGGCAGTAGGAGAGCTCTCCCATTTCTTCCAGGAGACAGGAAAGCATGGCTAATGTAGATCTGTGAGCATTTTATAAAAATGTTCACTCCTGGTGTTAGGTTCCCTATAGATACACTGAGGCAACACAGAAACAAAACTTTCAAGGACTCAAAGCAATTATGAAAACCATACCTGGGGAAAAGTGTTTATAGTAATTCCAGTTCAGTTTATTTAGACAAGTCTTCTAACATGAAGTCTAACTCTCAAATTATTTTGTCTACATCAACATTAAAATCTAAGATATTACAATTGAATTTGCAATTCTATTATAATAAAAACCGAAAGCTCAGAGTTCTTTGTTAGGGGGTGAAGGTGACTGTGGAAAAGGTCAAGTAAAAGCTGCTGAACTTGAGTGGAGAGCTTGCTTCCACACAGCCTCCTGTACACAACTCCCCATACACTAGTTACTTCTTCTCTACTCATCTTTAAATGGGGGGAGAAAAAACCCACCATCAAAAGCCAAGCTATTACAACTACTTACATTTAGTGACTCACTCATCAATAAAGCTTCCATCTGTAGTTCAGCTGTGCAAAAACATGAGACAGAAGGAAACAACACTGTTTGAAATGTAGAACAACACATTTAAAGCTTTCCAGAGCAGAGGAGTTGAACAAGACAACCTCAAGTGACCTCTATTTTTGTGAATCGTAAAACTCTGACCAATCATTTTTTACAACCTGTGTTCTGCGTATTACCAGAAAAACAGCTTGGATTTTTACAATAATGTCTGCAGCCCATTAAGTCACTGCAGTGATTTAACCATTTCAATGATCTGTAGCTAAGGAAAAGGAAAAAGATCTTAAATGTTATCTGCTAAGCTGCAGTTAACACTGGCTCACTTAAAAATAATGCCAACAGATGAAAGGTTAGATCCTTTCCCCTCACAGCAATGGTCTGTTTATATTCTTTGGAACTTGAAGTAACAAGCCTACTGTTTCTCCTCAACAATGACAGAATATACATTTTTCTTTTAAACAGCCTCCTTCTATGTAAATAGATCTCTTATTGAATTGTACCTAAACACAGTAAAACAGTCTAAAAGTAGATATGGGAACCAAAGACTGAGAACGCACAAACATCTCCTTGACAGTGAACATTATACAGTATTTAAAGACCCATACTCATTTAACCAATGGATTCATATTTTGGATTATTTAACTCCGGAATGAGTGACTTGGCATCTTTGTGTAGTCTTGAGGACTGTGAATTTCTGTGTAGAAGGCTCCTGAGGTCATTTCAGATGTGTTTGTCCAGAAAGGCCCTCAGTTATGCCCCTTCTGCCAACGTCCCAGATAGCAGTCATAATTTGGATTTATATGTAGTATTCTTTGAATCTGAATGATCTGCTTTTCCTGCACCTTACTCATGGCATATATGTTGGTTCTCATAGCACCTAGTATAATGTTTTGTTGGAGAAATAATTTAGAAGTGCTATCTACAGCAGATATTATGACTGCCATCCTAGCATCTTCTGCAGGAACCCAGACTCTGGTATGCAACACTATTCAATACCAGAAATAGAGCATTTGGTTTAATATACTCCTCAGGCTTCTGAACAAGTTACAAATGTACAAAGGCATTTTTCTCAAGATTATGCTTGAGGAATCGGATCTATAGGAGGATGAGTGGAAGAGCTGAGATCCAGGTTTTACTGGCTGTGTCTGCATCAGATGCTCCTTGATCATGCCTTGCCGCATCTCATCTCTGGGAGCTACACATTTCCTTTCAGGTAGTCTTTGGAGGGTTTCATGTTGTTGGCTGTACCACTTCTTGTATGATATTTAACATTGGAGAAAGGGGGTGAGGGGGACAGGGAGCAAGGGAGAGAGGAAAGAGTTAAAACCTCAAAAGTTTCTAGTAACTTCTCCCACTACGGGACTGAAGATTGAACTTAGGGCCTTCTATATGATATGGCACAATTGACCATTGAGCTATACCCTGACAGAGCAGTCCTTTTCTTCTTAATGTATGGCTGAGAAGAAAATAGTTTCCCATTGCTATACTTTTTCTCATTCTTGCTTCCTTATCCTAATGGCTCTTAGACAGGCGGGGCCCGAAGGAGTTCCTCCTTTCTGCTTTCACCTCCTCGGATGCTCTTTTCATTCTTTTCTTTTCTTCCTTTCTTTTTAAAAACCATGATATAAGAACAAAGTATAGCATAGATGTATAGTGAATTTTGTCTGGAGATTTTTTTGCTGGCGGTGGTGTTGGTGACTGAAACCAAGAGCTTCCCACATGCTAGGCAAGTGCCATACTTACTGCTGAATTGAATTATACTTTCAGCCATATTGGAGTTTGGGACCCTTTTAGTTAACTGCGAACATGGCAGATGCAGGGTCAATTGAAAACTCCCTAACACAGTCATGAACTCATAAAGCAGATAACATTTTAGTAGTCTTAATGTATGTTTTAGTTACGTTCTCACTTTTGGGATGAAGCATGCTGACAGAAGTTAGAAACTGTACTCTGGCTTACAATTCCAGAGGTGCACAGTCCACTGTGGCAGGGAAGGCATGATGGCAGAACACAAAGCGGTGGGCACACTGCTTCCACAGTCAGGAAGCAGAGAATGAAGAACAGCTAGGCTATCTAAACCCTTTCCTCCAGTGAGGCTCCGCCTCCTACAGGCTCTCTAACCTTTCCAAACAGCACTACCATCTAGAGACCAAATGCTCAAGTTTGTAAGTCTGTGGAGACATTCTACATTCAAACTCTTCAAACTGACAATATTTTGACCCTGGAGTCCTTCATAACTGTCTTGAAACTAAAACATTTGAAAGCTATTGCCCTAATCCTTTCTAATTCCGAGACTTCTCTTTAAAGCTTTATGGCTGACAACAGAGAATGCTGTAGATGGAAAAGGTAAGGCAAGCTCAGAGTGGTTCCATACTGTTACTAGGGCCGAAGCCAGCATGCGAGGGCTTGGGGCACACGGCTGGTTGTTGCAAACAGGCTGCAGGAGCCCTGGGAGGGCAGCAAGGGCAGGAAGAAGCACACAGGGAATGAAACCTAGACAGTTTTCCTTTTACCATGACTATTTGGAGATGTCAGATTTAAACAATAACCCTATGTAAAACAGGAGGGGAAAGGGGGTATGTACAAAATGAAAGAATACGGGGCTCAAGGGAGAGCGTTCAGCAGTTATGAGGGTGTGCTGCTCTTGCAGAAGATCAAAGTTCAGCTCCCAGTGCACATACAAAGTGACTCACAACTGCTTCTAACTCCAGATGCAGGACATCTGACAGCTCTGGCTTCCCAGGTCACCTGCAAACGCTCATGTGCATACCCACCCACCCACGCAAATAAACAAAATTTTAAATAAATCTTTAACAACAAAAAAATAGAAAAATGTATTTTCTCTGAACTATTTTAAAAAGTAAGAGGCAAATTCATAGTCTGTCAGTGTTTTCTCTAAACTATCAACCACCTTTAAGCTGCAATGAAAGATAAAATTCAATGCAGAGACAGACAGTGTGAACAACAGACAGTGTGAATGACTGCTAGAGGCAGCCTACCTGCCCCACTCGGCCTTCCAACACACGGGTTCTCGGGTGCTGCTACAACTCCATGATTTGTATCTTCCTCTGAACTCACAGATATCTATGAAAATCCAAAGCACCACAAAAATAAGCGAGATGAGGCTAGCTGTCAACTGTGGTGAATTAAAGACCTCCTCCCTCAGCATCCAGAAGGAATTTAAAAATGTTTCCCATGAACTGAAGAATGAACATGTCAACATTTAAAAACAAAACAGGAAAAATCAGTCCAACCTCATATTCCACCCAGCAATGCTTCTCTTACTGCGAAAGGTTGAAACTCTCTAGCGTAGCACAATACATGTGCTCCTCCCTGATTAGGCCACTCCTTAGCCAGAATGCAGTTTTACAGTGGGAGCTTGGAGCACCACAATAGCTTTCATCCTTTCTCTTTCTGCCTAGGTTTTCTTTTCTTTCAATAACTTCAACTCTACTTTAGGATTCTGCACCAATGTCATTTTGCAAACTCTCCTTGCTGCCTGTTTAATGCTCTCTTGGGGTAAGCTCCCTTTGCATTGTTAGTAACCCCCATTCACTGCCAGCTCCTCCACTGTTGGCAGGACTGAGGAGTCAGTCTAGAAACAGGAACCAAGAGTCTACACTGTGTATAGTACAGATCTGTCGAAATTAACAACAATTTTATTCAAACCATAAAACCATGGAAAAGTTAAGCAGACCTATGACAAGACCCAATTTCTATGTTTAAAGACACTGGGCATGGTAACATAAACCATAGGAAGGGTGATAGCAGAAGTCCAGGTCTAATGGGAAGCCACAAACGTCACTGAGGCGTGGGTGGTAGCTATGGGAACAGAAAGTCATGGACTCATGTTTTGTTGACAGCAAATTAAACATGGGTGACAGAGAAACTGAAGGAGGCTCCATGTCTGCCTTGAGGAGATGGAAGTGACAACAGTATTTTTCACTAAGATTCCTAAGTTCTTAGCTTTTCACCCCACACAGTGAAAACACCACGTGTCTGGTCTTACCTCAGTTGTTAAGTTGGCCGACAGTTCCGATCCTTCTATACCCTTTGGTGGTGACTCTTCATTGCCTAATGAAACTCAAAGAATTAACATAATTTAAAAAAATTGAATGCAAAAATACATCTCACACAGAAAAGAAACGGCATGTTATCTGGTAGTCAGAGCCACCTGGGCCTGCTGACTTACTTCACTGTGAGCAAAAATGCAGCAAAAAGAAGTACACTGTGGGGGAAAGGGGCTGGAAAAAGGCAGTGGCCATTTGCTCATCTGTGGGGAATGGAATTCCTTCGTGTTTGCATAAAAAGGTAAGCTGCCCAGAAAAAGAGATAAAATATATTATTTGTGGATTTATCTTACTTCCTAGTATCGTTCTATAGTCAGTTCCATTAAATGTCTCTAAAAATATATAAGCAACATTCTGAACCTTGAGATTTATAAATACCTGACCAAAAAGGTGATGTATGGTAGACTCACTTTGCTTTTGACACAGTGAAACTGAACACAGAATTAAAACCTGCCAGGCAGATGCAGAGACAATGGGATCTTGTCAGGTAGCAATTTTACCACTTTGTAGCTGTGGCTTATTTCCCTCACCTGTCTTACACAGAAGCTGATAAAGAAAAGCAAGAGCCTTCATTTCCTCAAGATCCTGTGGTTTTTCTTGTTAAAAGGCCTCTATTTGCTCTTCAGGGGACAGAGTAATAAACGAATGTAGTATAACTGACTCACATAAATCATTGGAGTATTCAATTCATTCTAGGCTAAGTGTAATAATGGTAAAAGTTATTCATTTCAACCTTTAGAATACTTTTCTTCCTAATTTTTTGCTTTAAAATATTTATTTATATCTATATACATTGTTCTGCCTGCATATACATCTCTGCAAGGATGTCAGATCCTCTGGAACTGGAGTTAGTGGCGACCCGCCTGTGGGTACACACACACACACACACACACACACACATACACCCGTAAACATGACCTGCTCAGTATGTATTATGTGTATTTTCTGGGCTATTTAGTGCTAGACAACCAATTGGTGTGTTTTTCCATGGAGAAGACTCCTTAGGGCATTTGTTAATGCTGTTTAACAGGGCTAAATCTACTAGCCGCAGCTTTCTGAAGTAAAGTTGGTTCCTCTTTAAATGTTAAGGATGCCATAGTTTATAAAGCTAAAATAGAGATGAATCAAAGTCTACTGGCTCCTTCAATTCTAAGTCAGAAACTGAGTTTGTAGAATATGCTGTTCTTCACTTCACCCTAAACTCTTGTCATATTTGAATCACTGTGGCAGAATTCATAGCTGTCTTCCCCTCATTGATTATCTGCACCCCTAGCCTAGCATAGTAGTAACTGTACACACCACCCGAAACCAGACAGTGTAATAACTGCACTACACCTCTGAAAGACAGTACTGATTTCCACAAGAACAGGACATTTGAAGAAGGAGCATGTGTCTCCCCTGCCCCTTCCAAATGCTCTAAACTGGAAATTAATGCATCTTACTTGAATCGCCAACTCAGTTCATAAAAATAGGAGCTAGAAATGTACGTAGCTCAGCTGTACAGTATGTGAGAGGTTTGGGTTCAATCCTCAACTAACCAACTAAATCTGAAGATGGACGGATGAAGCTCAGAAACTTGCCACTCATGAAAACCAACATGTTTAGGTGCCTCCCCTTAGCCTCCTGCCTCTTCTCTACTGACCCAGGAGCAATGGGTCTAGTTTTAATGTTTAAGACACAGGATTTGCTCTCAAGTCACCTGTTAGAATAAACAATTATAAATAGACTCTCACCTATGCCACACCCATTATCCTCAGGAGGAATAGTGACATCAAGGTTTCCTTCCCTGTGGTATGACTGCCTTGCACCAGCAACATGTCCCATTTTCTCAGCAGACCCTTCACTAGTCCATGTGCCACTGTGGTCACTTTTTGCAGGCAGGCCCCCCTCCCGTTTTGGAGCAGATGGAGCTACACGGCAGACAGATGGAAGGGCTGCTGTGTGGGATGAAGGCATTTTTGACTCTTGACCCGTAATACATTTGGTGGTAGCTTTCAAGTTGTTCTCAGGTTCCTGCTGGTCAGAAGGACATTCCGATGCAGCATCTGTGATGGGCAGCATGCTATCAGTTTTAGCACCAGTATTTACTGCTGCCAGACAGTGAATACTGCCAGAGGAGTCCTCAGCAGACTTCTGTTCTGGTCGTCTCAGACAGTTTGTCTCAGACAGTGAGTTTGCATTCCTCTCTGAGTCCTTTCTCACTATACCACTGACTGTGCTACTTTCCCCTGCGGCCTCTGCCTCTACACTTTTGCTCTCCCTCTGAACACAGCTCAGCAATGTATTCCTTTCTTTGGCATTGAGGTCTTGACCAGGGCAGTCCATGCCATGACTTTCTTCCTCTCCTATGCACAAAGCAGTGCCTGGCTGGCTTTGTCCTGCTGAGGGTTCACAGACTGGCAGTCTGTCATGCTCCCCCCTGGTGCTTACTGCCATTAAAGGCCCTACTCCTTTGCCCGTCGTGAATGGCCCAGGGCACTTACAATTACTCTCAGTCATGAGGCTGGGCATGGGTAGTTCACACTTACTTTGCTTTGTAAGTAAGCGTCCACCATTCCCTCTTGGGCTGTGTGTAGAGGCCTGCTGACTCTCTTCATGTCTGCTTAGGCTAGTGCATGTCAGCACGCACTCTGCTGTGCTGGTGGAAATAATGGCAGCATCACTCAAATCTTCCCCTCTCACAGTGCTGGCCTGGTCTTCATCTGTAGGGATAGTACCAACCATGACTGCTTCACGTCCTTCAGAGGTGCTTGTAGAAATCATGGCAGTGTCACCTGTCTCCTCTACTGGTACAACTGAGGGACGGACGGACTCCTGAGGGACAGCACTGGACACAGAGCCTTCACAGTCTTCCACTGAACTTGTTGAGATGACTGCATTCCCGTCAGATGGTGCATTTCTACTTACACCAGAGGCAGAGGCTTCACACTCTTCTGCTATGCTGGTTGAAATGAGAGCACATTCATCCTTCTCTTCCTTGCTGGTTGAAGCGAGGGGACTTTCAGCTTCAGTGGGAGCACTGGGCATAGGTATCTCAAAGTCCTCAGTGCTTACCAAGGCTGGACCTGTAGTGCTTTCCTCAACTGCTGCAACTGGCTGCTGCCTTTCAGCACATGTGATGGTAACAGCGCTAGAAATGGGAACTTCGAATTCTTCCCCTATGCTCGTGGAAATCATGGCACACTCGTCCTTTTCTTCACTTCTGCTAGCAGTGAGCTGGCTCTTCTCATCTGAAATTGCGCTGGGCATAGGAGCCTCAAATCCTTCCATGTGTACTCTAGCATCATTCCTATTTTCTTCAGTGCTCAGAGTACACGAATGCCCTCCTCTCACATCTATAACCGCACTTACCGGAGGGGTGCAATCATTTGTACTGGTAGAAATCACCAAGCCATTGCCCTGACTTTTACTCCCAGCTAAGCTGTCCTTGTTGGAAACATCACAACTGGCTGTAGAAGCCATAAGGCCATCACACTCTTCATTTTCCCTGGGTGACATGTGGCCAACTTCATATTCTGGAACTGCACCAGACAGAAGAACATCATCACTGCCCCTCACCAAGCCAGTGGAAATAGTTGTATCTTCTACTGTTTCTTTCCTGGTAAGCTGACTATCACTGTGGTGAGAAGTTGCACTAGCCATAGGATTCTCACTACCCTCTAGAACTGGCGGCCTGTCACTGTTTCCTGCAAAGGCACTGGTTACACTGCTTTCCACAATCCCTTTGGCACTGGAGCAGATGTCAGTGTCTTTGACTTCCTTCTCAGCACCACTCATACTATCAACATTACTATCATTTGTATTCATAGCTGCTGCCCCAGCCTCAGCATCCACGTGGTCCATAGTAGGGCCAATCGGACCACCCCCCTCTCCACTCTCACAAACCAACATTCCCTCACTTTCTTCTATCCCTGTGCATGCTGAAGCATGTCCAGTTTCATTTCCTCTTCCAGTACTAGTCACGACACCTTCGTCCTCCTCATCTTCTTCTTTTGCACCTGTGCTGGTCACAATGCCTTCATCATCACAGGGACCAGCAGCCACCAAAGGTGTATTAGTCATGTCTTTGGCTTCTGTGCTGTCCATGGCACTCTCTGCATTTTCTTCTGTTTCAGAACTAATGGCACACCCTTCTGTGTTGTCTTCTGAGCCTGTGCAATTTGCTGATGCCTCCCCATCCTCTTCAGTAATGCCTGTGCTGGTGACTGCACTCTCACCTTCTGTACCATCAGTTCCAGAACCATCTCCTTCTTGGTTAGCGCTTGCCTCTAGGGATTTATCATCATTTTCTTGGACCACATCTGCACCTCTAACTACACGCTGTTCCTGGGTTCCTACTCCAGTTACCAAGCAGAACACAAAGCTGTCACTTCTTCCTTTGGCTCCAGTACATGTCACAGTGCCTTCTGTTTCTTTTTTAGGACCAACTTGTATCCTATTTTCTTGGGACCCATCAACATCTTCACTGCTCACAGATCCTGCTCTTATTTCTGTTCCAGCACTTGTAACGGCTCCATCACTTTCAACTTCACCAATAAAAGTAGCCGTCCCCTCGACTGCACATGAAGAACCACCACACTTTTCCTCAGAGCCTGCACTGGTTACTGCATCATCTTTCTCCTCTGTTGTAATACTGTTCACATTGGTTTCAGCTTGAACTGTATGAGCAGTCAAGGGACCTGCTGCTCTGTCTTCTGACTCAGCCGCAGTACATTCTCCACTTTCTCCTTCCTTGGAGCTTGTAAGCAAAATCTCACTTTCAGCAAATCCTTCTGTGACAACACCTTTTCCCTCTTCAGCTGCAGCAAAAACAGTGCATTCACTGGCTTCTGCCCCAACCTGGAGGGGATTGTTTCTAGGGCATGCACCCATAATGAAGCCTTCGTCTGCCTCAATACTGGTGCAAGGTAAGGCCACCCCCTTCTCTCCTGTTTCTGATGAGGTGGTAGTGGCATCTCCAGCCTTGATTGTGTTTAACATGATGCCTTTGTCCGTCCCTTCAGTACTAGTAGCAATAAAGGATTTGTCTCGTCTACCAGATCCAGCTGCCCCCCTCTCCATTTTCCCATGCCTTTGCTGTGGCACAGGGGCAGAATCACGCCTAGCACTGGTGTCTACTTCACTGTTTTCAGTCTTCCTTTCAATATCCGTTGGTATTTTTTTACTCTCATCTGGATCTTTATTATGCTTACGTCTGATTGTTTCAGCCTCCTTTCTTGTAGTCAGGTCTACGACATGCTCGCCTGCTGCACTGTCTTGCTTTACATCAGGATCTACATGCAGATCACTCTCTTTCTTGGCTGTGCCCATCAGGCTCCTTTGTTTGCTAATGCTCTTATTTTCCCCAATCACGCCACTTGGCTTGCCAGCAAGAGGTATGCTTACTTTGCCTTCTTTACTGCATAGCAACATGGCCTGGCTATCTTCAGAAAGGTGCCTTTTGCCACTGCCATTTGCTTTTCCTAGTATATCTACTGTGAAGCCATCATTACCTTCTTTGCTGCCATTTGTCTTAAGGATTTCTGACTTCTTAACAGCCAAATTTTGGTTAGGAATATCAGAATGATTTACAAGGGAGGTACTGGCTTTGCCACCTTCTGAAATGGCTTCTCTGTCAACTACAGTAATTGTACTTGAATCACGAGATTCTTTCTGAGGAACAACACTCACAGAGCCTAAGGATGACAAGAGGTCTGAGTCTGTAGAGAATTCAAGAGAAGCGTTTCTGTGCGTGCCACATTCTTCAGTGGTTTTGGACACGCCTTTCAAATTCTTCTGTCCCTTCTCATTTTCTGATAGGGCCCTAGAAAGCACTTTCCGACTCACTTCAGAGTCTACACTTATTTCCTGGGCTCCTCGCTGAACTGGCTCCCTCTCCCTAGGAGTTGCTTTTGATGTAGTACTTTGGCTATGCACTTTCTTGGTCAAGGTGCTTTTATGGTCAGCATGCTTTTCAGAATTGCTCGTTATTGTTAGTCCACGCCCTGATTTACAGGTCACAGCTGCTGCTGGTTTTGAATCGACCATAGAAGTTCTTAACTCATCTTTTAAAACTCCAGCAGCAGCTTTATGTTTTGTAACATTTTCAAAGTCAGTGTCTTGCTGAGAACTATTACTACTGAGGTCCTCGGTTTTAGAAAGTTCAGACACATTTTCAACAGCTGCCTCAGAATCAATTTCCATTGGCTCTTGTTCAGGGATCAATGCGGTTTCTGTGCTTTTTTTGGGTCTCTGCAGAGAGGAACTACTGGCAGTGCCTGACAAGTTCGCTGCTAACTTATCCTCCTTGGCCATTTCCTGTGACGTGCTTCCTCTTCGGTTTTCACACAGCCTTCTACTTAGTTTTTTTTCTGTGACTGGGCCATTCCCTCTGCCCTTTTCATGACTGCTGTCAACTTCTTTACCATTCTTGTCATCTGGCTTATTTTCTTCTTTCCTTTTCACGTCTTTATTACTGTGCTTTAGGCTTCTGCTTCTGTGACCATCTGAGATCCTCCTCTCAAGTTTGGAGGAGGTTGAGTCTTTATCCGTCTTATGCTTCTCCTTAACTGATGCTACCTTAGCTCTGTGCCCAGAGTCCTTTTGTGAACTATGTGCTGAAGGCATAGCACTCTCTAATGCAGGTTCAGCGACAGCTTCTTCACAAGTTCTGTCTTCAAGTTTGGACTTGCGCTGCCGTTCTGTGTCGTTGTCGTCTGTGTTCTTCTCCTTATCAGGCTTTGGAGTTGTCACCTGTTTTGTGACACCTTCCTGTGATTCTGTTTCAGCAACTTTTATTTGTTTGCCTTGACCTTTTGATTTAGACTTTAACACAAGCTTCTCTTCCAACAAACTCTTTGTCCGTCGCCTCTCCTTATGCAGAAGCTCTTCTGGCTTTGAGCTGCTGTCAGCATTAGTGGAGTCTGTCTCACACTTATCTTCAGAACAGCTCTCACTTCTTCTCTGCAAGGTTACACTGTGTTGCTTGGAGCTTAGAACATCTTTCTGAAGTTTAGAGTCGCTTGACCTTCTTGATTTGTGCTCTGCCTTGGTTTTTTCAGATGACAGGTGCTTGTCCTTTTTGTTATCTTTACGTGCATGCTCATCTGTTTTTATAGTGTATTCAGACACCGGCTTCCCATCTCTACCCAATACCGACAATTTCCTTTCATTCCTGTGTTTACTCTTACGTTCAGTTTTATCATCTGAAGAAAGTTTTGTTTGTTGACTTTGCTTCCGAACACCTTCCTCTGCTTCACTCTTCTCAGAAGAGTGAGGTTCAGTCTCCTCACCCATTTTATGGACACTGTCACTTTTGTGTTTGTGTTTTGATGACGATTTTTCTTCTGATTGAGCTTTCTCTTTCTCAGGTCTCTCCTTAGCAGACTTTGCCTCTTTTTTAGGTAGGCCTTTCCCGTGTGTTTCAGGATCATCTTTCTTTTGATACTTTTCATTTTTAAGGGTGCTTTTCTGCTTCTGAGTTTCTTCCACATTAATTTCTGAGCGATCAGGTTGCTTTTTTCCATCTCTGGTATCTGTTTCTTCCTGAGCTCCTTCTACTACAACAGGTGTGGATGTCCGTCGCTTATATTCTCTCTCTACTTTTGATTCAGTCTTGTTGTCATCTACTGAATGCAAAGACTCTGAAAGCCTCCTGGCAGGTCTATTTGGTTCACCTTTTCCATGAGTGTGCTTCAGGTCCTTGGAGGAGGCCTTTTCTTTTTCACAGTGCTGTTGGAAAACAAAGGGTACTTAGGAAATACATTTTAGATACAAACTTAACATTTGGGTATAGTTACTATGTGAGCTCTCAAACATGGGAGGCGCTTCTGCTCCATGGATGAGGTAGCCCATAGTAAGTATCAGGCACCAAGAAGCTGAAATCCAGTGAAATGTAAGTGTCTAGGTGGTCAGACTCTGCGTCTCACATTCTTCCCAGTTTTAGAGCAATTATTTCATCTAACTGGTTCATACCTTTAGAAAGTCTTCAATACTATAAATGACTATAGCTCACTATGACCCAACAGTCCTTAATAAATGTAAGCTAACTAAGGTACAGCCTAGTGCTCTTTTCAGTATAAAAATATGCATGTTGGTGGATAGACTTATATTATTTTAAAATTTAGAGACCCAAATCACTTATAGAAATCAGATGGATTTAAACTATTTGTGCAATCTTTTATTTACAAAATCCCAAATGTATATAGTAACTGAATAACAGTGTAAGCATACACATGTGACATAAGCACATACATACATGTATGTTTATAAGTTCTGGGGACATATTGGGGAAACATGCACAGTACCTGAACTTTCCTCTCCACCCCAGTCTTGGCACTTAATATATTAACATGTATGAGACTTCATGAGATAATTTCCACAAAAAGGAAAGTTAAATATTTATATATATACAGTAACATATCAGGACTATGTCTAAATATGACTCTAGTTTCTGAATAAAGAAATTTACTGGCTTTAACAATTGCTAAGCTATTAGTGTTTCTACCTCAGAAACACAAGTGAGTTAGCTACAGGATTATGAATATATTCATACAAATAAAGACTTAAATTCAATTAAAGCTAAATCTGCCCCAAGAAAATAACCAAACACAGGGAAAAATGCATTCCCTGAATGTATTTTCACAATTTAAAAGGTGCACATTTTGGACACAACCCTAGTGTCAAATATAAGGTAGTGCTTAAGTAATTGAGAATGTATCCATTCAGTAGATTAATCAATTGTTAAACAATTATGCACATTATGAAGTAACACAAAGTGAGCAAAAGTCTCAAAAAAAATTTTTTGTTAGAATACTTCCCTTCCAAAAAACTCTATATATGTGGAAACCAAGGAGATAAAATAGAGAACCTACTCTGAGTGATTTTTGTTTTTTCTTTCTTCTCATTGACAATTTTGTTATTGCTGTATATAAGAAACAGAGTGAAGAGAGTAAAGGAAGAGAACTTACTCTCTACACAAAACAAAAATCATATGCATCAACTCATTACAACAGGAATTTAGACCGAATGGGAGACTAAAGATACTGAGCAGAATGGTTTTAAGACATAATATTGAAAAGATCATATTATGCTGTTTTGTTGCAAAGGAATACTGAATGACCCACACCTAACAAGGTTCTGACAAGGGTTTCACTAAGACATACCTCACTTGTTTTGAGGGCTTCTTTGGATTCTTCCTCAGCCTGAGGTTTCTTTTTAGAACTTTCATCAGCATTCCTGAGAGGGGAGTAAATCAAATATGAACTTCCAATCAGAATCTAAGAATCTCACAAGAGAGTTGAAACTCTTTTCTTTACTACTCACTTCATCTGTGGAGGCTGGTTACACTTTAATTTAACCTTATGTTTAGTCATCAGAGAACACAGTCCAAGTGTGGCATGAACACCCCTGGTGCTAAAGCAAAACACGCTACACGGACAGTTTTTAATGTGTTGTCCTTCAAACACTGTACCCACTATGCAGACGTTTGAATGCCTCACCATCTTTTGAAAACGCAGGGAGATCTTTTTGACTCAAAGCTATATGAATAGGGTTCAATAAACCTGAGAACTGGCTCCTCTCTCTCTGAGTTCTATAAATCCACTTATCTTCAAGTTTATGACTAATTTACATAATTGTAATGATGGGCTGGACAGAGAGCTTAACCACTAAAAGCATCCACTACTCTTCTAGAAAACCTGGGTTCAGGTCCCAGCACCCACATGACAGCTCACAACCGTTTGTAACTCCAGTTCAAGAGTATTCAATACCATCTCCTGGTCTCCACAGGTTTCTGCACATATGTGATACACATAAAATAAAATTAGTGAGTTTAAGAAAGGAATTGGAATGGAATGGAATAATAAAATTGTAGACTATGGTTCACATTACATCATAGCTATTTTCAAGAGTCTCTCTGTAATTCTTCAATAACTAATAGAAGCAATGAAAATACAGTACTTAAAAAAAAAAAAAAACCCAACTTTCGGTGAAGAGGAAATCATGGCGTGATGTTAAAACAGGTGCTGGGAAGACTAGTGAACAGAGGCAACCTCTGTTAGAAGTGGTTACATAGGCCCAGTCGTGATGCTTCTACAATTACTTCCAGGAGCCCATAAAGTCAACTCCCTGCAACAGGGAGAATTAATGTCTATGTATGCACACTTTCTAGGACACAATCTAAAGCCTCCGTCATATTTTCATAGATTAAAAATGTACTTTAAAATGCTACAGGTAGTAACACAATGAAAAACGGTAAAACAATAAACTGTAAGGCAAGGCCTTCATAAACACACAGTAACACCTACAGTCAACATGAGACTTTCTTTTCTTTTTTTTTCCTGACAGATTGGTTTTTGTTTTTGTTTTTTTGTTTTTTTTTAATTTCTATTCATCTGTTGTAGTACAAATCATTCCTATGGGTGTAACAGTTCCTGCTTTCCTATTAAGAATATGGGATATCATTTCAGATGTAAACAAATGGATGATTAATAATAATAATAATAATAATAATAATAATAATAATAATAATAAAAGAATGTCAAGGTCAGCAAGATGGCCCATTAAATAAAGCTGCTTCCTTTCAAGACAGGTGGCCTGAGTTCTATCCCCAGATATTCAGAGGAAAATGCTTCCCCTAGAAGCCCTAGGTTGCCAAATAACTACCCAAGTGTCAGATGCTTCTCCTCAAGTTGTTGGTTGGGAAGGAGTCTCAGAGATTCCCAAAACAGTACTAGCTATTATCACTGATCTTGGTTGCAACCACAGGACATGGAGAAATCAAGCTGGTCCTATTCTCAAAGCTTCTTCCCTGCTGGGTAAACTTCATGGTACCAGAAGGTATTGAGCAGGCTCCTGGGGATGGAGGGAGTCGTCCACAGTCCACAGAGCTGTGAGCCCTGTGAGCTCCCACAACCAGCAGCATGGTAAGACATGCTCATAGGTGCAATAGTGGCAGGAACATTATGGGTGTCATAATCATGTTCTGGTTGGATTTAAGGCCTGATCCACAAGAGACATGTGCCTGGTACTGTAAATTTGACTAATTTTCATATTAGTCATACTAATATTAAATACTTATGACATTTAAAATGCATGATTAGAGAGTTCATGGGACCCAGAGGTGGACATAGTACTTTTATTTTGCTGAATAGATATAAAATCAAACTGCCCTATAAATTCCTCTCTCTAAAAAAGCTACACACCTTTAATTCCAGCACTGGAGAGGCCATGGCAGAAGGACGAGAGTGAGCCCAAGGCCAGCGTTCTAGGGTTATTTCTACACCTATAGATTAGTACAGTTCTCAGACCTCAACAGAGATGTCTCTTTGTGCAAAAAATGATGGTTAACACAGAAACTCACAATCCATCAAAGTACAGATTGAAAAGGACTTTTTTTTTTTTAAATGGGGAGATAGGGTCTCTGTCTATAGCCCTGGCTGTCCTTACTCTCTGTGTAGATCAGGATGGCCTCAAATTCACAGAGATCCCACTGCTCCTGCCTCCCCAGTATTGGGATTATATGCATTCCACACTATGCCTAGCTACTTTTAAGACAGCCTATGCCCACTTTCAAAGCTGTTCTGCAAACACACCACTAATGTGACACTCAGAATATAACAGGTAAAAATGCACCTTGAATCTTTTCTTCTTCTTTTGCTTAAAGCTACTTTCTTCTCTAAAACTTTCCGTTCTTTAAGGACTTCTTTAATTCTTGGGGCTTTAGGTTCTAAAGTCTTAGTTGATGAGTCTTCTAGGTCCACACTACTTTTGCCTAGAAAGTAAATAAAGAAGCTTTATTTCAGAAGACAGTTCTGTAACAGTGCTCTATTTACTTTTCATTTATAATCAGTATAAAACACAAAATAGCTTCGAAGGAGTCTCCGTTTCTGCTAGGAAAAACAGACGCCAATTTTGTTATATTTACTGTGCCAGATAAATGTCAACATAAGGGCTGCAATACAGTCTGGGGCAGAGCTTGTGCTTAGCAAGTCTGTGGCTTTGATTTCAATCCCCAGCATCAGACGAAATAACAAAAGGAAAAGGAAAAAGCAAAGATGATGTGAGCTGCATTATCATCATCGGAAATGCTCATCTGCTTCTATCTGAAATCCATTCCACCATTACTGCAGAATAAATTCTTCCACACTTAGGAACATATCACCTTTTTATGTGCATATGCCACAAGCAATATGAGACTAACTAGAAATGATGGTGTGTATAAGATACTCTCAAATAACAGTAATATCTGCTATACCTTGGCTCTTCACTTTGGAAGACTTTGTCTTTTCTGCTTTCTGTTTTCGTTTTTCTTCAAGTTTTTCTCTATTGATTCGTCTTCTTAAAAGTCTCTCTTCTTTTTCTTTAGCCTAAAACCACAATTGCCCGAATATTATCAGGTAAAAGCAAAGACACTCTGAAAGAATGTATGTGAGAAAATAGCTGAGAGTACATCCTTGAGGTATTGATCCGGCTCAGCAAATGAGGGAGGCCTTGGGTTGTAAACCCTAGTACTCAAAGTCGCCCCCACCAACAAAGTTTTAGTTTGTTCTTCTGATGTTTTTTACAAATCAATAGAATATGCAAAAGTGCACATGTATCAGGTTACAAAGATGGTTCAGTGGTTAAGAGCACGTGCTGTTCTCACAGATGACCCCAGGCTGACTAAGGCTGTTCCCAGCAACCACATGATAGCATACAATCATCACTAACTCTACTTTCAGGAAATTTAACACCTTCTAACCTCTGCAGGCATACACATACACACAGACAAAACATACATACAAATCTTAAAAAAAAAAAAAGGAAGCAGATATTAACTGTGTGTGCCTAGGTACGGGTATGACTACTCTGTTTTGGAAGCTACCAGCTGACAGAAGGCACAGATAGGAAAACTTTTAATTATTATATTAGAATGCTATTGATTTGAAGAAGAAAAGGCATTATCTGAAAAAAGGTGATGCTACAACCACAAAATAAAGAAAAGTCATAGAAACATAAATATCAAGCATAAATGCGTAAGTCTTCAGAACTTCAAATGACAGGTAAATTCTACAGCCAATCTGACTTGGTGGCTACACTCCTGGGCCTAGACTGTGGCCTTGGGACTTTCTGCTGGCAGAATCTCAACTAGAGAGAATTCATAATCATCTTGTTATTCAAACCATCCCTTTCTGGCTCAGAGCTCAAAGCCAAACTTTCAAAACATCCAACTCAAAATCCCAAGCAGGTGCATAGCTCCTACTCAGAATCCTCTCTAAGAAGTAAGCCTAGAAGGAAAGCTGGCTAGCAATCACACTGCATAGTGCTGTCCTCAACAGTTATTTCTATAAATTCCCTAATCATGACGTAAGAAACTTTTAAAATTGTTATGTTCCTTAAACTGTAAGCCATTTAAAAACTAATGAATCTTGTTTGAAAAGCATTCAATAATTGAACACGGTACTTGATAGTAGGAAGCATTTTCAAACCTAGAAAATTGGTAGACTGCGTTTCTCTCAATATTATACATACTAGTTACACACTGTATGTCTGTATGGAATGAGTCATAGGGATATGAGCATTTTCACAATATGAAGCATACAGTTACATTTTTTCACTTTTGTTTGTAACAATGATACTATAGCACTACTGATATATTTTTTATGCTTCCCATACCACATTTTAAAAAAGTTACACTTGCAGATTTTTATCTTGTGTTCCATCAGCATAAACGCTCTGGGATCAGCACTTTCCAGATCTCCCATGAAAAGTGATGAGGTGTATCACCTTTGTGTCTATTCTATGTAGTTCCACGCCAAGCTCCCTGAGGGCAAGGCCATGTCTGCTGTGTGCATACTATACCGTGCACAGACTACCATTCAAATTCTGTCAGTCTGTTGTAGCAGACTAAATCATAGTTGTTCTCAACCTGTGGATTGTGACCTCTTTGAGGGTTGATCTACACTTTCACAGAGGTTGTATATCAGATATCCTGCATATCAGATATATATTATAATTCATAATTACAAAATAATGTAGCAAAATTACAGTTATAAGGTAGTAAGAAAATAATTTCATGGTGTGGGGGCCACTACAACATGAGGAATGTTTAAAGGACTGCAGCATTAGGAAGGTTTAGAACCACTGCTAAATCAGCCAGGGATTGGCTGGACTTACAATGGACTGCCGCCGTTGTTCCACTGTGAGTTCGTCATCAGAATCACTGTAGTACTTTGAGTAAAGATAAGGTTTGTGAACATAGGCATGCCGTACACTTCTGGCTTTTCCATCAGTAGAATCACTAGTTTGAGCTTTTGTTTTATTCTGCTTGTTTTTCTCTTCATCTGGAAAGAAGCCATATAAAAAGTGCTTCTGTCAACAAGCAACAACATGTCATATATGCAGCAAAAGATACTAATATACTTCAAATGTATTTAAAGGTCCAAAGGGGTTGTCTGTATGAGGAAATTCAGAAATTGACAGTTTAAAAAACGACAGTCCACATATATAGAGGCAGACCAAGTTAGACATTTGTGTTATAAAAAAAAAGGATAAAGGAAAGTTGCACAGAGCAGGGCAGAAGCAGGACAGGCTCAGAACTGAAGAGGAGGCACAGAGGCTCCACTCTGCCCCTGGAGAGGTGTGGTTTTGTAGGCTCAACATGGAAGCCAAGAACACACTGGCTGTACTATTGCTAGGCCTTTAGGACTGTGACCTGAATATGACCTGATGGGAAGGAAGCTTCCACTCAGAGGTTGGTAGATGGTTTCTGCCAGTCTAAGCTTAAGTCTTCCTTTACCGTCTAGTGTTTGATGTAATTCAGGAGTCTACTTAGTTGAAGCTGCTGGAACCTTCCTAACTGTTCCTCCCATTAGTTATTTTAAACAACATAGTAAATTTTACTTATTTTTTTTTAGTTTTTTTAGAGAGAGTCTCACTATTTTCTCTGGCTGTCCTGGAACTCACTGTGAGGACCAGGCTGGTCCCCAATTTACAGATGCCCACTTGCCTCTGCCTCCCAAGTGTTGGGTTCAAAGGTGTACACCACCATACCTATCTCATACCTGAGATCTTAACCCTACTTATGTGTTCAGGGAAAAAGCAGGAGTTAATCACACACACCTTACACTAACACCTCTACATTGGGAAGGCATTCTTTCCATTTGACACAGCAGAAAGGCAGAAAAAAGGAATGCTTTCATTTCTTATTATTTATTGTTCTGAGTGAACTTCTTATATTTAGAGCATGTACACATAAAATCTAGCCCCAACCAAGAAAGCACCCCAGCAGACCCCAAAGCATCAGAGTAGAAAAAGCACAGAAATCACAGGATGGGGACTAGCCTTTCTACATGGGCTGGGCAGTAAGGACCACCATCATAGCTAGTGTACACTGTTGCCCCTATTCTAAATATGTAACTTTGCTTCTTCTGGACATACACATTAAATTTAAAGACATGAAAGGCTAAAAAAAGGATCCGTGAAGCTAAAAGGCTCTACTTCCCCCTCTGAGTTTCTTCCTAGACATCCTATTCAAAACTAGCAGAAAATGTAAAGGATGCTGCCTACTGGTAAGAGTATATCAGGGCAAAGAGCAGCACCATGTACTGGCTACATGCAGACTCAGCTATGAATTCTGCCCTGGTGCTCAGTGGCTATGTGACTTTGGATAGGACATACTTCAAGACTTTGTTCCCTTTGTTGTGCCTCCTTTCCAGGGCTGCAGGAGTTAAGACAAAGAAAGACATTAGCACAGTCTCTGGACCCTACTAAGCATGTAGGAAGGGTTGGCTGACAAGCAAACTCTATAATAACGATTTCAACTTTGCCCTGAGAGGTCTGACATTTGCCTTAGGCTTCTGAGAGGTCATCTCCAGGCTCTCATGATGCTGTACTTGACTGATGTGCTTCTGCTTTCCTGGTTCTCTCATGGTCAAATCAAAGTCTATTATTGTTAAGATGGAGGAATGGGATCCAGTCCTGCAGCAAGATCTCTTAGGGCTAGAGGCACAAAGGCAGGCAGGCCATTATGGCTAATCCTCCAGTCCACATACAAAGTTCAGACCGAAGTTCTATATGTTTCCCTGAACACATAGGTAGGCTTAAGATCTCAGGTATGATCTGGGTGTGGTAGTGTACACCCTTAATTCCAACACTTCAGAGGCAGAGGTAAATGAATATCTGTAAATTCGAAGTTCTCTGGTTTATCATAGTCTATCCCAATTATAGAAACGGATGTCAAGTTGCCCACAATTCTAGGGAGAACATACAGAGGGGTCCTGTTTGGAATGTTTCTAAACTTGACCCCCTGTATACCATCCTTTCTCTGATTTGACTATGTTCCTTAGCTGGATCAACTGTATTGAGTAGACTAGTATTTGTTATTTGAGGCAGGGTACTACATTAGAAGTATAGCCTAGAACTCTCTATATAGACCTAGTTAACAGTTTTTCTCTTGCCTTAGCCTTCCCAGTGCTGGGATTCTAAGCACAAGACAACATACCTGACTAGTATAATATACCTATTTTTGGTTAACTCTGTTAGGTTTCTTAGGAAATCAGTTTTCCAAGGGTGCTGTTTAGGACCCTCAAATTTCAAACTGGTGGTAGAAGTGAGGGCAGCCTTCGAGCTTGTATTCCACCAAGTATCATTCACACAGAAATAAAAGCAGCCCTGTGTACACTGTCTCCTCTCAATTTTGTAACAGCATCAAATGATAGCTCGTTGAGGGCTGGGAACATGTACAAGGATAATTAGACAGACAACCCTGCAGCTCAATCAGTAGCCAATCTTGCACTCACAAGGTAGCAGGCTCTAGTTATGCCACATAGTCAGGAAGTAGCCATTAGAACAGAATGCAAATAATGCTTACAAAAATATCATAGAGATATTGAGAAAAATGCATTACCCTTACCTTCTGATGTAATCTCTCCTTCTTCCATGCTCTCAGACATGACAACTTCCTCCTCTGTGTCTTCTTCAAAAGATGAAAGGTCACTGGTGTGGACAGAACTAACTGTGATATCAGTGAGGCCATCCACATCAGAATCTACCAAAGAACAATCTTTAAGAAAAACATGAAGCAAAGTAAACAACTGAGCACAAGAATGTATTTAAAGCCTAAGCCCTCAGTATTAGAAATTTCCTGCTTTAAACAATAAGTTTAGCTATCAGAAAGAAAAGCAGCTATCTTAATAAAATACAAAGGTAAAATAGTCACTTGCAACAATAACTATTAATTTATAATGTAAGGCTTTATACAAATGTAGATTTTAAATAACTATTATTATTACTATCTGTTTTTTGAAAATTAGTATACATGATATAAGTTGCTTGGAACAGTGTGGAAAAAATGATAATATAAATTACAAAGTTTGTAGCTTTTCTGTTAATTTTTTGGTGAATAGACACATCAGTATAGTAAAGAAATTATATTTATTTCCTGCCTGCCATCCAGCCCAAATGGGGCAGAATGATTTAGCTCAGGCTAGCCTGGACCCTGCAATAGACATGTCCAGTGCTAAGATTACTGCAGGGTGCCACCATGCACAGCTTATTACTTTTACTGTTTTGCAAGTTTTGACATGAAAACACCAAAACAAATCATTACAATCAAAACCAAATGTGACACTGTCCCTCTTCCTGTAAGGAACAATCTGCTCTTGAAACCACGTGGCTTATCCATGTACCTTCTTTTGTCCCCTCTGCAGCCCTGGCTCTGCTGCTGCTCTTTTCAGAAGGAAGCTTCGTGCTCTCCGCTTCTCTGTCCTTGGCCTGTCTCTCATCTTTCACTTTCTGTGTGTCTTCATTCCTTTTAGAGTGATCAATTTTTTTGTCAGTCTTTTCCTTCTTTTCTTTCTTTCTTTCTCCTTTCTCATTACCATCTGGTTTCTTTTCTCCTTTGTCCGTTGATTTAATTTTTGGGTCACTGCTTTCCTGCTGAGCATCCTTACTTAGGAACAGTAAGCTATTCTCTTTCGTATGATTTTTAGTTTCTTCCACTGGACATGGGAGATCATTGGGTTCTTCTGACTTGGGAGCAGTTTCTAGCCCCTCTCCTCCAGAATCAGGGGTAACCTTTTCTCTCTCAGCCCCATCCTCTGAGCCTCTTTCCTTGTCTGTGCTAATGTCAGTGCTTGGCTGAGATGAGAGTTTTCTGGATATTCTCTCACTGGCCTTGGCATTTGACATTTCAGTTGAAGCTCTGGCGGCAGCGTTAGCTTCTTGGTTAAGAGAAGTTATGGTTTCCAAGATTGACATGGCATCACTGGCTACATTAGCACTGGGCCCAGGAGCAGGAGCACCTTAAAGGAGAAGATAGGACTTAGAATTAATGTATGAAAAAGTACACCCCTCTACTTCAAGACACTACACACAACTGTTATAAGCTGAGCAGAAACACATGTTCCTGTAGGCTTTTCAGGTACAATGCTGGCACACATACTCAAAAATTTCTATCTCCTGAGTACATAGTGTCTTACAGGAAGGATGCCAACACATCTGAGAACATTCCACTTGTGAGAAAAATGTCTTTACTATTTCAGTTGCCTTCTGTCTTATAGTAAGTGTGCACACACACAAACTCATCATTACTACAATGCTTTCTGAAATTAATTTCAAAATAGAAATGTCTTGCCAGTTGGAGAACTTGAGCAATATTGAAAGTACATATAATTTCATTAGAGTAGCAAAATGGAGCAATATATTAAAAACCAAACCTCTCCATCCAGGCAATCAGAACAAGGAAAGCCTGGGAACCGACAAGAGAAAAGCAAAGCACCTTGGGTAATGACAGAGGACTCCAGCTTCTCATCATCAGGAGCTGTGCTGCCAGCTGTTTCCTCTTTGTGATTCAATGTGGCCAGAAACTCATGCACAGCTTTTTCTACCTGAGGCCTGAATGTGTGGTTGATCTTTGGATCCACAACCTGAGAAATAATTCGGTCAATACCAGACTCCAGCATTCCTGATCTGAAATACAAGCAATTCACAGAAAGGTTAAAAAAAAATAATTTTATATTATTTGCACAAATTATTTTAAAGAAAATAGTATCTATATGTGCACAACCTTCATTATTCTATTTGGGAAAGTTAATACAGTAGTGGTTTTAGGCATGCTATACTACAAAGACATTTGTAAACCATCCACCAATGCATCCCTGGTAGAAAGACTAAAACACAGAAAAGGTCTCTGGCGTTGCTGCAGTACTGAAGAGCATGAAGGAGGTGGTGCCTCTCTCAACCTCCATCCCTGGAACATAAGAGGGCCTCACGACTGATGAGTTCCAGGCCTAGTAATCTTGACTCTGAAATGTTTTCTTAAAAATAGAAAATATAAACTTTTTGCAAGTCTTTGAGTTTTTAGTTAAGGTAAAGAATATACACAAGGCATAATTTCATCAAATTGATAAACAAGAAACAAGGAAAACAAAATAAAACTCAAGATGTCTGGCTTTCCTTTTTATTACCTTCCTGTTATAAAATAGGATGATTTAGCCATTTAAAGACGTAGGTTATGAATGTCTTCTACATAAAATGCACCATGCTGGCCACCAGGCAACTACAAACCAGACCCGGACCCTGTGTTGGTTAAAGATACAGACACAATTAAAATACAAGAGGCTAGACATGAACACGCACAATCTACTGTGGGGAAAGAGAAGAGTAAGGCAGTATTGGCTATGTCCACAAGAAGGTGGAATACTGCAGAAAGAGAAGCCATTGAGCTGAGTCTTGACGTGTATAGAGAGGAAGGGAGGAAGTAACTGTAAGCCTAAGAACCCAAAGGGCAGACAGGCACGACAAGAACACCTAAGCAGCACTTGTGTAAAAGGACATCTGAGCAAGATAGTTAAGATCACGTCTCTTCTTAGAATGCACTAGGAGGAGTCAAAGTGCCCAGGACAGTGTTGGGAGGCCGAGGCAGTAGACACCTCCTGCTTCTTGGCCCCCATCTTTCTAGATAGAGTGGGTGAGGAGGTGTTATCTTTACACTGTCAAATGCTGTTTCTGAGTATACCTGTCTGGTGAGGGTGGACTGCATTTTCAATTCCTGAGGCACTTTGAAGCCATGTGATAACATAATTCTATTTATGTGGGACATAAAGAAAAATGAGCTGACATGCAACAAAGTAGGTTACCTGCTTTTTCAAGTTACAAAATTAAAGAACAGAATGCAAATCCTGAAAACAGTGCTAGATCTTGAAGGTCTTTTTGACCCCTTTAAACATGAGTTGCAAATGTGGCACAAAGAACCATTAAAAAGTTTTTGCTCTAAGGTATAAGTACAAAGGCATAAAATTAAAGAATAAAACCCACTGAACCCAAAAGTGCTGCTTCAGTTACCTTTCTCTGTTTTGTCTATATTTTGGCTTCTTGTCCTGTAAACAAAAATACTCTTAAATTTAGTCTTTCTTCCCATGGAGGAAGATCTTATGCAAAAATCGGGTCCACATCTACTGGTCCACTGCTTTGTAGACTCACTGCCTTAGGTACTCCCTAGCTGCCACCTCAGAGAGACAAGTCTCAGCCCTAGGTCCATAGGTAAAGTCAAATGCTGACCACAGAAACCTTCCTGGTTCGAGTTACTTATCTCAGACCTGGTTAGTGCATGTCTGTAATATCAACTACTGGGGAGGTTGAGGAGGATAATCACAAGTTTATGACCAGCCTGAGAAACAGGGAAATTTTAGGGTAAGAGTTCAAGGCCCTCCTTTATTTTCCTCAAAATAAAAACAAACAAAAAGGGCTGAAGCAAGATGGTAGATGCCTGTAATTCCAGCATTCTAGTTCAAGGCCAGCCTGGGCTACATATAGAATATGAGACTCATGGCTACATACGGAGACCCTACTATTTTTTTTAAAGTCCCTCAATGATAAGGTGCTTATTTTTGCACATATGACAACCAGGATTCCACCTCTAGTACTGGGGTAAAAAGTAAATATATAAGTAAAACCATTCTTTCTCTTTTAACCCTTTCTTTCTCTTTTAAAATTTTGTCCAAATCATTACTGAAAGCTATCTAGCATTTTCAGATTTTGCAGCATGAATACATAGAGTGAAAATTTCCTTCCTTCTGAATAAAAAGATAAGCTTTAAGTTGCTGACAGTAGGCCATTTGCTCTATAGAAATGGTAAATGTGATGGTTTACGTCTGCTGAGTACTCCTTTAGTGTGTGTGAAAACCTGCTGGAGACTACAGTTATTTATAGGGCTAGTCCATCCATACAGTCTGAGTTTGCATACAACTAAAGAACCCTGCACTAACCAGGCACAGTGGTGCACATGTACTCTAAGGCAGAGGGAGGTGGTATGAGTTTCTAGCCTGGTCTACAGAGTGACTTTTAGGATAGCCGGCGCTACATAGTGAGACACCCTGTCTCAAAAAAACAAACAAAACAAAACAACAAAAAAGAGATACCCTATCTTAAAAAAACAAACAACAAAATCAACTGTAACAAAATCCTTCTCTAAGGAAAACTTCAATATGATACTGCTTCTAACATAAAGATTTGCAAATGGAGCAAGCAAGATGTCTCAATGGTTAAAGCTCTTGCAGTACAAGCCCAATGACCTGGATTCCACTGTAGATTTTCTTTGACCTCCATACCCACAGGGTAATGAGGGGACAATGTACAGAAGTCTCAGGAAGAGTGGCTGTGAATTCCCAGAACACGGCTATTCCTTCCCAGTCTTTAGTCTCACAGTGTTCTTTCACTCATCGCTGCCAGTTTCGGCTTCCTTACCTTTTACCAGGCAAGAAACTGTGGTCAAGATGTCTTTTACTGTACTAGTGTTGCAAGTGATTTCTCACATTTCCCTCACCTAAAATCAAATGACAGTTTCCTTCTTAAGAGATTTTGCACACTAATGTATAAATAAAAACGCCAGAAAACTGTTCTTTTTGAGACTCTCAACACTGGATAATAAAATAGTGCGAGATTTGCTGGATCCTGTGAACTGGTTCAGCACTGTAAAGATACCCTTCTCCCGAGAAGAATGCAAGGGCCTTCTAAATGGGACGGTAATGAAGCAATGCAATCATCTGTAGACGGCCACAGCGAGGAAGTGTGGGAACAGAGCCTTGCATTATCAGTAGCACTGCATATAAATGTGAGTCAGGCACCACAGCTGCACCCCAGCTCCCACTCCTGTGCTACTTTGCTTGCTGTTCTACTGAAGGACTTTGTGGAATTAAGGGGCCTTCTTGGCCTGTCATGCAACAGACTCCTTGTAGTATCTTCTTTTCAGGAAACAGCCTTGACTTTTTACCAAGAGGTATTATTGTTAAGCAGCCTTCTGATAGCATCTTTTGATCTCACCCAGACTCTTTCGTAGCTTTTAAAACATAGACAAGAAGTCTAGTGCTGTTTCCTTTTCTTATGTACAGGGAGACACCGCCTAAGCTCCCTGGTTCTGGGTTCCTAGCATTACCTGGGATAAATGAACTTTTTAGTGCATTTTTATTTCTGGGGCTTCCTACAGCTTGGAAATATCACATTACATAGGCTTGATACAGTACTATCACCTGTTTAAAGCCACACTTTATAAATGTTCTTGAGTATAAATATTTGTCAAAGCAGGAAGAATACGCACTCTTTAAACAACTGGGATAGAAAGCCTTTTTTGTCTTAGCAAATATTTATATTCAAAAACAAGCAGAAGGCTGTAAATCAAGTTTGCCCTTTTTTAAAAGTAAATATTTCAGACTTTCTAAATATTTCAGCCTTTATTCTTTGTGTCTTATGCTGATGCAAAAATGACTGAAGAGAAAATTCTTTTATCTAGCTACATGCTGAATATATTAGACGACAACACCTATAATCAAGAGATTTTTTTTTTAAATTTCAGAGCTGTGTCATGTTTTACTTGTTAAACAAGAAAATAGTCATTAATGTAACTGTCTAGGACATTATAGCATTTACATCTATTAATATTTACATAGAGTTTTTTGGGATGGTTTTCCTTTAAGTCGTGCTATTTCTTTTCTCAAGTACTTAAATACAACTATAAGTCTACAGAAAAAGAAGAGTTAAAGTTTATAAAAGAAATATGAAATTATGAGGCCATACTCTAAAACTACTGGACTAAGTCACATTAAACTTCCAAAAGCACCGACATGAGGAGAACGTATGTCCGTTTGCTTTCGGACAAAGTAAACAATGGCATTTTAAACCTAGCCTGTGCCCTGAACTCAGACTTACTTCAGAACTTGCTGTCGGATATTGTTTCTCAGTTGGTTCTTGTTGAGGTGGGGACTCCACGTATGAGTTGCCAAGTGGTTTGCAACGAAGTTGTCAACTCTTTGCCTCAGATTCTGATAGGCAGGCTAGAAAGAAAAACAGAACAAACCAAAAACCCATAAATGCTAGAAACTTTTAATTCATACAATATTGAAAACCAGTTCAGTAATTTTAACATAACATAATAACATTTTTCATAGTCCTAAGGTTTCTTATAGTTGATGGAAAGTTTCACAGTTATAACTTACACATAAAGTTTATCTAAGACAAGTTGTAAGTAGGGTTAAGATAAATTAGACAAGAAGACCCAACCAACCAACCAAACAAACAAAAACAAACCGGAAAACAAAACACAAAAGTTAATGTTAGAGGCCTTGAAACAGAGAGAGGAAAAAAGTCCTGAAAAAGAATGTGGCAATGTTATTTTAATGTCCCTCTGGCTTGCTTTAAGTATGACAGTAAGATTCTCTTCATATCTGTCCCAAACACTGCAGTACTGGAGTCAAGATAGTTCAGTGAGCCTGTTGACTGGCAGATTCTCTAGATCTCTACGGAATGAAAGCAGAGACCTGTGCTTGAAGGAAATGCATCACCTCCAGAGATCTCCCCCAGAGTATGAAAGGTTAAAACTGCAGTGGCTGAGGAAGGTGTGGTTGAGTTGGATATTATAAGAGCTGCATGAGCAAGAAGTGTTTGCACACTCAAGAGGCCCTGAGAAGGGGTGGTGTAGACTCCCTGGAAAGATCTGACAGGAGAACTAGAGGTGGACTGAGGATCCAGTACAATGTCCAGTATACTGTTTACAATTTAAGTTTAAATAAAATTTAAATTTCATATCTTCTGCTATATTTATAAAAGCTTCCAAATAAATGGTCTGTATTCATTCAAAAAGATAAAAAAAGTTAAAAAAAAAAAAAAAAAAAAAAAAAAGAATGTGGCATATGACCTACCTGGAAAATTAGTTTCAAAGTTGCATGATGTAACTAGGGATGAGAATGCCCTTTGTGGACAGAGCCAACAACAAAAGAAAAGAATCACTGGACTAGAAAACAATATGTCAGAAGTACTAGGGAAACCCATATATTGGTAGTCTAATGTAGTTAGCAAAGAGAGTCCAATGGCATCAGAAATAAAGCTGGAAACAGATTGGGACTTGGTACTTGCACAAGATTTGAGAATGGCCATTCATTACACATATGAACACAGTGGTTCAACAGCTATGTGTAAGCAGACAAAAAATTTACCTGGAAAAGTATGCAATAACTGAAATAATGAAGGTCTGTGGTGGTAAGATATGAGGTACGAGTTACAGACTCATGAGAAATTCCTCAGGGACACCACTGAACTATACACTAAATATGGGGTAAAAGTAGTTCTCAAGCAGGAATGATTTTAACCTCTCTTCCCTCCAGGGGGAATTTGGCAATGTCTAAAGCACTGTAGATTATTACTGAGGAGAGAGGGCAGGAATGCCACTGAATACCCCACACAGCTCAGGGCAGACCCTACAAGTAACCAGCCTAAAAGGTCCACACTGTCTAAGGTTAGAAACTCTAACTGCCCATTTCTTGCCCCTCCCTCCCACCAAAGGTGGCGGGGGGCAGGATGGGGGAGCAGAGGAGGATGAAAGATCAAGTCTTTATTTAAGAAATGGTGGTGAGGGTGGTGGTGGCTCACGTCTTTAATCCCAACACTTGGGAGGCAGGTGAATCTGAGTTCAAGGTGAGCCTGCTCTACAGAATGAGTCACAGGGCAGCTAGGGCTACATCTTGTCTTGAAAAACAAAACAAAAGCAAACAAAAAAAGTTAGACTTTTTAGCTGGGCTGCAGCGGTGTGTGCAGTAATCCTCAGCACTCAGGAGGCAGAGGCAGGGGGATCTCTGAGTTCCAGGACAGTCAGGGCTACGCAGAGAAAGCATGTCTCAAAACCAAAACACAATAAACCAAACAAAACATAAGGATCCTTACCTACATCAGTCCCTTCATCTACTCATTCAGGGTTATCTTTGCTTATCTGTCTTTTTCCCCTTCAATATAAGTTAGTGACCTGGAAGGATTTTAGGGAAAATAGAGCAGCACCACTCTGTGCCACTTCTCTCTCTCCCTCCTATAAAAGCCGCTATCCCAGTAAGCAATTCTCATATAACCATTCCCTCTACTCGTCCACCTGACAAAGTTCTCGCCTTAGAGCTCATTCTTTGCATCCAAAGTGAGCTTATTATCCACCATCCTTTCACACTCCTGCCATCTTCTACACATACCACCACTTGGCAATTCTTGTAGGGCATTGTACTTTTGCATCTCTGGTCCACACTGCTTGGCAGGCCAGTGATAACTAGGTACTACCTCCCACAGAATTTAAGGTCCTAGCCTTATGCGATGCTCTTCCATCACTTTCAATTTTCAACTTTTGCTTCTTTCTCTTCCCTAGGAAAATCACCCAATTATTTATTCATGCCTCTCTTTACTTACTCTAAATCAATGGGAAATTTTCTGTCTTTCTAACATTTATAACGTGTATTTTTTTCTTTTAACAAGCATTTGGACTTGAATACATTTAGCTCTTTAGTCCCCTCAAAATAAATTCAAATTTCAGTTCCCCCACAAAGAACAATTTTTCTTGCTTATGGGTTTTTTTTTTTACCAGCAGGACACAATGGTCCATGTCTGTAATCAGTATTTGCCGGGGTTTTGTAGAACAGCAATTTCAAAGTCTACTCAGGCTACGTACTAGGTTCAAGACCAGCTTGTGCTATATGGCAAGATCCTGCCTTAAATTTAAAGCCAACAAGTTCTTCTGGTCAGCAAAGTCTACAGGTCCTAGCAGATACATCAGAGGACGTTCAGAACCCATTTCCTACTATCTTTTCCAGCCTTGCTCCAAGGCTTCTCACATCCGACATTCCTGCCTGCCCATGCCTAACTCACATCCCTCTTCTGAGAGAGTACATTAAATCTTCTAAAATTAGGGTTGCAAAACATTTGTAGTCCAAAGTTGACCAAGAATTATCACCTCATCTAAGATACAAGTCAGATCATTAACTTTTTCCCAAAACTCACAAACTTCTCACTACTAGAAAAACCCTAAACAATTAGGCTGAGATCCACAATCCACTAGATTGGGGGTGGGAGGTGTACTTTCTCCTCCCAGCAGTTCTGCCTCAGGTCTTAGGCTCTACCTCTGCTATAGGGTTGGAAGGTATCCGTTTTCTGTTTGTTTTTCAATCCCTTCAAGTATAGTTCAAATAGTATCTTAACTCAAACCTTACCCAGAACAAACAGTAAGCCTTCTTACGCTTTTCCTGCTTTTTTCTTCTGTACAGAGCTGATTATAGACTACTTACTTTTTTCCCCTCTGCTAGGATAAACTGTGAAGCAGCAGGATTCTGGGTTACTGTTGCACTTCCAACTTCTAAACTATGTCTGTCACACAAGTTTGATCAGTGAATACTTACTTGATCCATGAACTAATTGACCAGAAGTCATTCATAATTGGGAAAGTATCCAAAACTACTTTTACTAGTCATCAAAAGAGAAGTTGAATTTTCTTGGTCCATCAAATTCTTGTCTGGACAGGATGCTGGGCCTCTAGCTTGTCCCTCCTCATTCTCCAGTTGGTAATCAATAAGAAGGGGGCAGAATGGCTCTCAAGCCACACAGCTTGAGTCAGTCACCTGATGACTAGCTGTCTAGAAGGCGCCTCTTTAGTGGTGTAGCTAGATTTTGGAGCTGTCCAAGGCTACAGTCCTTCAAGAATGACAGTCAATCTGTCTGCCATAGAAATATCTGATGACTGTAGGACTACCAGGATAGTTATGTTTTATGGCTCCAGGAGTGGGAGTAGACACTGGTACCCCTCGTCCCAGTATGGATACACTGGATGAACCCAGGGTTGTTATACATGTATGTGACTGACATAATCCACTGACTGTTCATAGCCTATACACCACAGGGGAGACTTTTAGGTAGAAAGCAGAGCAGCTTTTCATCTTCAGGTGTGAAGAATACCATACTTCCTATAAGTGGCAGATGATACTTAGAGTTCATTTGCATGAATAGGGAATATTGCCTCTATTTTGGCCTACTCATTGTATTTTGTTATAAATGCTACATTCTTAAGTAATATTCTTTTGCATTGTACATATTAGAAAAAATAGAAATGTGACTTATTTATAAATATTTAGGTTAAAAACAACACAACTTTTATCTAAGGGAAAGGAAGATATGGGGGAACAGAAACAACAGTAGGGAGTAGAAGAGAAACTGAATGATTATAAGGGAGATTCAGCAACTATGCCCCGCTGTGCTGCTCTCTGGGAAGAGCGTCTTTTCTGTTACACTCTTATCTAGCTTTAAGCTTTCTTATCTAGAGAAGAACATTCTGTGATCCCTCAACTCTCTATACAAAGCACAAGGCTGAACCTCATGAAACTGCCTACAGTCACCCACTGTCAACTACTGAAAAGAGCACTTTACTGTGCACATTTGAAGAGAAAGGCCACGTTCCTTACACTGTCATACCAACTTTTCTTCTTTCCCCAAGAAACATTTTAAAAATCTACTTTTGGAAGTTTGGGTAGGGATATCACAGGCAACAGTAATATTTAATGGAGACAGGATAAATAAAAGGCTCAATTGTAAAGACTGCACCTGTCATCAAAATATTAAAACATTAAATTTATTAAACACGATATACAGTGACAACACAGATACACAGATTTCTGAGAACATTAATGTGTAATATCCACTTGTTACTTGCAAACAACTAGCTTTATATGAGGGAATGTTTACCTGACCATGCCTAATATTTCCCCATTAAAATATTTTTCAAAAGGCAACAGCAATGACTTTATAATATGTCTGTGATAGCCCCTAAGCAAGGTAAGATTATACTTTCTATACACACCCAATTAATTGAAGTCCCTGTAAATAAAACCTACAACATTTTGGAAAGGCTAAGGGAATGGGCCCAGGACCAGAATCCTTGTATTAGATATCCTCAAGTTCTTTGGAGGAATTATTATAGAGGAGATGGCAGAACTGTGTACAGGTGACCTCAAAGCCCGAGGATGTGAAGGTGCTGCAAACAACCCCCTTTTAAAGAAACCAGGTTCTTCAAACTTGACAGGCTGAAGAAAACCTTCCATTATCACAACTCCAATCCAATGGAGCAACCCACATTGCAGCAAAAATAAACACATACACCCCCAAACAAAACCAAGTGAAAGCAACCAAAACCCCACAAGAGGAAGCAACACTTCTTCCTTCTCCCGCTTCCAACATACTCTCTAGCTTTTCACTAACTTCACTCATTGCTTGGTCCCGCATCCTTGGATCGCTGCCAAGATGACAGCTTACCTGCAAAGCACCGTTCCGTCTCAGTGCCTATATCCCCTTCATTTTGGTCAGGGAACCTTTCTGCTGACCCTTGCCTCACGGGCCTCAACTCCTAACGCACACCCCCCACCCCCTTCCCCCGCGCGTCCATCTTTCACTTCAGCAAGTTGCTGTCATTTCTTCTCCTGGAATTTTCAACCGAAAGGCTGGCTCCATCCTTCCCCCCTCACCCCCGGCCCCTCTCTCCCTCTCTCTGCCTCTTCTCATCTTAGCAAGCTGACTTGACCTAACTTAGGCAGCCATTGCAAAAGACCATCCGGTCTCCCAACTCACTTTTTTCCTTTGCCTAGGTTTGCCTTCCTACCTTTGCAACTTTACCCGCCCCTCAACATCCAGCAAAACACATTGTAAACCATTCCTTTACCATTTTACGATATCTGCAAACGCAAAATCTGTGGCGTTCACAAGCCGAAGAAACTTTTGATAGGCAAAAAACAACTTAGCTGGAAAAAGTAAATAGACAGACCATGGGAAATAAGAACGAACACTAAACCGAGTCCCGCTTTCAAACCAGTCTCCCTAAGAACAACGACTTGGTCTAGCTTACTACAGCGGTATGATTGCTGAGCCCAAGCAGTGCCTGGCACATAGTAGGTATTCAAGAAACACAAGCCCAAGAAAGGAACAGAGGGGCAAGGGAATGAATGAACATTCCAAGCCTTGCAGAGTGCATTGCACACCTCTGCAGGTCTAACAAACAAACAAATAAACAAACGAAGCGGCTGCAAAAGGAGCCCTGTGCAAGACAGTCCCGAGGGTCCGGCCCGGGAAAGTCGCCCCTCCGAGCACGCGGGACCCCACTCCCCGCGCCGCCCGCCGCTCCAGCCCCGCACCTTGGTGTCCACATCCGCCAGACAATCCCTGCGAAACTGGTCGAAGAGCCCCTGGCTCTTGAGGTGGTTTACAATCATGGCAACGAGCTGCGGGTCCCCGGAGCCAGCACCCGCGCCTCCCGGCCCGCTCGCTCCGGGGCCAGCCCCAGGGCCCGGTGGCGGCGGTGGAGGCTGTGGCTGAGGTGGCGGCGGCGGAGGCGCGGGCGGCGGGGGCTGCGGCTGCGGGTTGGTGGCCATGGCGGCCCGGGCTGGGGAGCGCGCGAGCCCAGGCGGGCAGGCTCTCTGAGGGAGGCGGCTACACAGGTCCCGCCGCCTGAGGGAAGCCAACGGGATGTTGTTACGGAACCAGCGGATCTAGAGCAACCCCGGAAGTGAAAAGGAACTGAGGGAAAAGAGGAAAAGGCGGTGACAGCGGCAACTAAATCCTAGCTACGGGGGCCGCGGAAGTCCAATTCCAGCCGCCTCGAGGCATGAGCGCCCTCGCGAGGCTGAGACGGGCGGAAGCAAGCTGTGGTGGCGACTGCTGTAGAGAAGCAGAACAGCTAAGATCTGGGTAGGAGGGTGCGCCCGCTAGCTCTCCACCTGTGGCTTCAGCTCAGAGTAGGCAGGAACAAGGCGTTGGTCTAGTTTTACTGTTGCGGCTGCTGAGCCCGCCGCAGTGCGAACCGGTCCTGGGACTGACTGCTGGCGAACTCTCCGAAGTCTAGGATTCGATATGTTTCTTTTCGAGAATGGTACTTCAGGGTTTTCGCTTTTCTATTCCACCTACCCATCCTCGTTTTCCTTTATTCTCTTTTAGTGTGTCTCTCTCGCTTGCTCCATCCTATAAGCCTCCCTTTACAGTCTCTTAAGGTAGGGTTTTAGCCACGAGGGTTTTGCTGCTCATTGTGGTAATAATGAGTGAAACTTGTATAGCGTTGTGTCTTAGGCATGGTGCATACACGCGTTAGGGCGTTTAGTCCTTGGATGACACTTAAGACTGATTCCTGTATGTCCCGGTTAGTTTTATGTAAACTTGACACAAGCTAGTCATCCATGAGGAGGGCATCTCATTCAAGAATGCCTCCCTAAGATCTGCTGGCTATAGGCAAGTCTGTGACATTTTCTTAATTAATGTAGGATTAATTTATTAATTGATATAGGAGGGCCTAGTTCATAGGAAGGGGCCTACCCTTAGACTGGTGGTCCTGGGTTCTGTAAGAAAGTAGGTGGAGTAAGGCAGAGGGAGCAAGCTACTTTTCCATGGCCTTTGCCTTAGCTTTTTGCCTCCAGGTTCCTACCCTATTTGAGTTCCTGTCCTGACCTCCTCTGATGATGATAATGGAAGTATAAACCAAATTACACACCCCCTCCGCCCCCGCTCCCCAGTTGCTTTTGGCCATGGTGTTTCATCATAGCGATAGTAATACTAGGACACTCTACTAATTCCAATTTGCACATCAGGAAATCACATAAACACACGACTTACTCACCGGGGAAATCGCCTGACCCAGGACTGAGTTGTCTTTAAAATCTGTTCTGGGTGGTGGGGCCTTGAATCCGGAGGCCGAGGCAGGCAAATCTCTTTAGTTCAAGGCCACTGTAGTTCAAGGTCTACAGAGTTAAAGGACAGCCAGAGCTACTCAGAGAAACTCTGTCTCAAAAACAAACAAAACGAAACATTAAAAAGAGACAAATAAAACAACAACAAAAGAAAACAAGTAAAAAAAAAACAGTCAAGTTTAAAGTGGTGTTAAGCATAATTTAATTGCTTGCTTCCTCCCTCCCCTCCCCTCCCCTCCCTTCCCCTCTCCTCCCCTTCTTTCTTTTTGAAACAAATCTAGTCCTGTAGATTTCACTGGCTTTGAATTCACTGTTTAGATTCCACCTGGCTCTGTTTCCAGAGTGCTGGGATTAAAGATGTGTACCACCACACCTGCCTAGTATAATTTTTTTGTGTAATTAATTTTCAAAATAAGGTTTCACAACAAGGTGAGATTATAATTTGTTTTTCCTTAGTGTATTAACAGTGAAATGCAGAATGTTAAGTGCTTCTTGTCAAGTGTGTATATAATATAAAAAGGTTTAGTGTTTATTTGGTATATAAGTATATATCTAATTAAATCAACTTTTCTAAAATAGCTAAGAGTCATCCATAAAACTAAAAAACTTCGCAAATGTAATTAGGCACAACAACTAAACTTTAAAAAATTAATACAAGGTAGTTGCTGCTAAAAAGAATTTAAGGGGCTGGACAGATGACTCCAGGCTAAGAGAACTGGTTACTCTTCCAGAGGTCCTGAATTCAATTCTCAGAAACTACATAGTGACTCACAACCATCTTTAATGGGCTCCAATGCACTCTTTTGGTGTGCATGAAGACAGCATATTTATATACATAAAATAAATATATATAATTTAAATAAAAATCTTTAAAATATTAGAAATAATATTTTTTACATAATATATAAAATGTCCTAAATCATTTCCAAAATGTATGAAGGTATAAACTGATTGTAAATTATTTAATTCTCAATTAATTCTCTAAACTGAGTGATGTGGACTTATTGAAATCTTAGAAGTAGCATGCTGGTATACAGGAGTTCCATTTACACTGATCCCACACTCTAGATACAATGTATCTTGAGCAATGTTGTAACCTTGAAAAACATCCTGGACACATTGAAAAGAATCCAGGTCACTGATCTGTATTGTTGGCCTGTTTCAAAGGCATTTTTCTTTCTGTTTGAGGACAGATTCTAGGGCTGAATAATTACCCTAGAAGAAAAGGGAAGGGGGGATATTACAATTTTTATTTTTAGAAAGCTGTTTAAAGTAGTGTTTCTTGCTAGTGACCCTGTTTGCTTTGTGTGCTCTGGATTGTTTCTTTAGAAATATATATATATATATATATATATATATATATATATATATATATATATATAATTTAACTTACTTGCTTTACATTCCCCCTCACTGCCCCTCTCCCAGTTATCCTATCCCACAGTCCCTCTCCTTCTCTGAGCTTGGGGGGATCCCTCTGGGCATTCCCCCAACCCTGGCACTTGAAGTCTCTCTGAGGCTAGACACTTCTTCCACTTATGCTAGACAAGGCAGCCCAGCTAATAGAACATATCTCATGTACAGGTAACAGCTTTTGGGATAACTCCCTTTCCATTTGTTCAGGACCCACATGATGGTCAAGCTGTACTTCTACTACAGAGGAGAGGGGAGGCCCAGGTCCAGCCTATGTATGTTCCTTGGTTAATGGTTCAGACTCCAAGATCCTCAAAGGTCCAAGTTAGTTGACTCTGTTGGTCTTCCTGTGGAGTTCCTATCTACTTCAGGCCTACAGTCCTTCCCCCTATTCTTCCATAAGAGTCCTCAAGCTCCATCCACTGTTTGGCTTTTTGTCTAAGTCAGCTGCTGAGTGGAATCTCTCAGAGGACAACATACTCCTGTCTGCAAGCATAACATAGTATTATTAATAGTGTCAGGGATTGGTGCTTGACCATCAGATGGGTCTCATTTGTACAGAGGAGAGCTACTGCTTTCTTGGAGTTAATTTTGTATCCAGTCACTTTACTGAAGGTATTTCTCAGCTATAGGAGTATTCTGGTAGAATTTTATGTATACTATCATATTATCTGCAATAGTGAAATTTTGACTTCTTCTTTTCCAATCTGTATCCTCTTAATCTTCAGTTGTCTTGTGTGCTGGGTTAGAACTTCAAGAACCATATTGCAAAGATAGGAAGAGAGTGGGCAGTCTTGTCTTGTCCCTGATTTTAGTGGAAATGGATTAAGTTTCTCTCTATTTAGTTTGATGTTGACTCCTGGCTGTATATTGCTTAGATTATGATTAGTTATGTGCCCTGTATCCATTATTTCTCTAATACCTTTATCATGAGCAGGTGTTGGATTTTATCCAAAGCTTTTCCAGCATCTGATGAGATAATCATGTAATTTTAAAATTTTAGTTTGTTTATATAAGGGATTAAGTTGATGTGTCCCTGAATCACCTCGGATGAAGCCTACTTGATCTTGATGGATGATGTCTTTGATGTGTTTCTCTCTATGAAGTCAGGACAAGCAAAAATCATCAAAGAAAGCAAGGTGAACCGATGAAAACGCACCAGCCTCAGCGAAGCACAAGTCCAGCATAGAGAGCCAGTATCCGAGCATTGTTCATGGTCTGTTGGGTTATACTTATAATCTGTCCAAACATCACATACCCTTTCATCAGACAGCATCCAGAAAAACACAAGACACAACCTAGTCTCCAAGGAAACCAGAAATCCCCACTTCGAGGAGTGACATTATTAGGAAGTGTAGCCTTATTGGAGGAAGTACGTCCTGTGGGTGGGCTTCGAGATGGCGCATGCTCAAACCAGGCCCAGTGTTTTACTATCTTTCCCTGCTGCCTGCCAATTTAGATGTAGAACTCTCAGCTCCTCTCCAGTACCATGTCCGCCTGGATGCTGCCATCTTTCTCAGTGTGATGAGAATGGACTAAACCTCTTAAGCTGTAAGCAGCCCCAATTAAATGTTTTACTTTATAAAACTGTGGTTATAGTGTCTCTTTACAGCAATAGAAACCCTAAGGTAGAAGTTGATATCAGGAAATGAGGTATTGCTGTGATAGGCTGGTCCACGTTTTTTGTTTGAATAAATGTGGAACATTTTGGGAATCTGGACTAGAAAAGCGATTGGACTTTCTAAACAAGGCTTAATGGGCCATCCTAGTAGGAGCTTAGAAAAGAGTGGTGATGAGTGTGATTTGCACTGTGGGACGCAGCTCAAGAAGTTTCAGAGGAGAAGACACTTGCCAAGGAAAGCTGCTGATGGGGCGTGGAAAGAGCCCAAGAGAAAGACGTGTATTAACAGCCAATGAAGCTGAAAGGATTTGGAGATTTTGAAGAGTGTTTGCAGTGATCTCTTCACACAGTGTCTCTTCACAGCAACAGACATTGCTAAGACAACTTCCTTTTAAAGACATGTTTTAAAATCATTTTAGTAAATTCAATTTGTTCTAACATTTCTAGTTCAATATCTCTGTCTCACAGAGTTTACTATCATTTCATGAATTTGACAAGCCTACTATCAATAGGAAGTGTAAGTGTTGACTGCTGTCTAACAATTTTACTATTTCTTTTTTTTTTTTTTTTTTTTTTTTTTTTTTTCGGGGCTGGGGATCGAACCCAGGACCTTGCGCTTCCTAGGCAAGCGCTCTACCACTGAGCCAAATCCCCAACCCCCAATTTTACTATTTCTAAGAACAATAGCAATATAGTAATCCCACTGGTTAGTTCTAGTTAATATTCTTATTGTCATGGTATCCCCATGATGGAGTTTTGTACTAGAAGATTTAGAGTTTTAAAATTCTGAACTGTTTGGAACTTCTATTTTAATGAGGGAAGTGAATAGTTGAATATTTTAAATATCAAAATTTGAATCAAATAAAGAAGCCTGGACCACAAAAAATGGCTGTTTAGAGAATATAATATCCTCAGTTACAGCTTCAGTAAATAATGCGTCAGCAGTATTCTTGTCAGTTAGAAAATTATAAAGGAAAATTCCAAGTCTCATGAAAGAGACTTGGTCTCTTTGTTTCTTTATCTCCTAAGTTTTGGAAGGTTTAAATATAAAAGTATCTCAATAAATAGTAGTTACTAGATAGGTTACCAGAGGGATGCTGAGCTCAGCTACTCTTGGTTCTCAGTTGTTGATGTACTTGAAGATAAGTATTCTTATTGTACTTTCTAAGAATGCTCATATACTCATGTATAAGCAGACGCACACAGCAAGAATATCAAACCTCATAGGTAAAGTTTTCAGAAGCATCTTTGTCCAGAGCTATCAGGGTCTCTTCTCCTTCCTGGCCTTCTCTTAAAAACAGATACTAATTGCATACCTCATGGATGACACCCATGACTACTGTATACTTAATGCACTCAGTGGGTTTAAAATTTGAAAATGATAAAAGGAGGAGGACATGAAGTTTGGCAGTAGATCAGAAGGGAAACTGGAGGAGAGTTGGAGGCAGAGAGTGAGGACTAAAACTAGGTAATAATAATATTTTTCCTTTGAAATAGGTTTTCTTCCCCTTGGGGATTGCTAGAGAATAGAGTAGAAGGAGAGAGTGATGAAGAGGGAGGCAATGGCAGACAAGGAGAGAGTCGAGGGCTGAAAATGAGTTCTTCAGCATTCATCATTAGTCTGATACAACTTCTAAAATATTTGGAATAATCTTGCTTTTATACATTTTTTTTAAAAAAAAAACTGACATAGTTTGCTAGACTCCTTCATCTAGGAATATAATTTTCCCAAAGTATGCAACTTGAATTACTACAATTATAAAATATAAGGTTAGCTAGAGTGTCAAATTGTGTTTTTTTCCTCCTTTACACCCTTCTTTCTTTGATTTTCAGTTTCCCTTTTTAGTGTCCCCCTATTTTATTCTACTTAATGGCTCTTGTGTTTTGAAGTTGACTTAGTTGATAGATTTGCTCGTCTTATAAACTTACAGGAAGTTAGAGTAAGATTGAGTATTAAGCATAATCCAATTTAGTTGGGATGGAACCTTTTTTTGAGATAGAGGACTGTTATCATATAAATATACCGCATACCAGTCACAGAAATGTGTACTCATTAGGCATGGTAATATAACATTTAGGTTGAAGCCTCAGCCTAAGATTTATGTGCTGCTTATGAAAATAGCTCATTTGGGCCTCGCTCCATTGCATTTTGGGGTTATCCTGTACATTTATGGGAACACAAAATGGGTTGGGGACACTGAGTGATCACTTCTTATTTTCTTTTCAGTGCATCTAATAAGGAAGTTTCTTTTCAAACAGAGAAGAGGAGGAATAATATCTTAGGATCTCCTCTGAGGCTGTTATATCTCACCCTGACAATCCACTGTGTTGGGCCAGAGGGAATTTTCTTTACATTTTAGTGTATTTACGATCAGTTACTCATTGAATTTCTAAATGAAAAGGTTCAAGATTGCAATGAGCAGAAGAGAAGGAAAAATACTCAATAATTAGAATATGTTGGAATATTAGCAGAAGGAAAAGTCTGAATGCTGGCAAACAAACGTTCTGATGAATGGCCTAAAGCAAACAAGTCAATCCTTTGGAGACCAAAGGGATTGTAAATGAGCCACAGATATCAGATATTGAGCCATTCACACTGCTGAATTTGGGGGTTTGCTTTAATTTGGTTGTAACTGTGCCCCCATTTGTCCCATTTGGAGTAAGAAAATATGTGACCTTTGATTTTACAGGAGCCTACAGTTGAAACACTTTGTTTAAAAAGAGACATTGAAATTTCAAGGGTGGAAAGATGCTTCTAAAAGTTGTACTCTGGTTTTTCCTTTTTGTTTTCTTCTTTGTGTAGCTCTGGCTGTCCTAAAACTTGCTCTATAGACCAGGCTAGCCTTAAACTCAGAGATCTCCTTGTCGCCTAAGTGCTGGGATTAAAGGTATGTACTACCATTGTACTGTTTTATATTGTAATATTTACAGATGATCTTGAGGATAAAAGAGGAAAAGGGTATGAGTTGAAGTGATGTGTTTGTGTGTCAAAGTTGACAAAGGGTGAAATGTCAGAGATTTTTGTCAACTTGACACTCACCTAGGCGTACTTGGCGTATTGGTTAGTTTTATGTCAACTCAACACAAGCTAGAATTATCAAAACATTTCCATAATATCAGGTTGTGTTGGGAGTAAGGGGAGGGAATCCCATGTGGGTGGTGCTATCCCTGAGTTGGTGGCCCTGGATTTTATAAGGAGGCAGACTGAGCAAGCCAGTAAGAGTCACTCCTCCATGCTCTCTGCATCAACTCCTGCCTCTCGGGTTCCTGCCCTGTTTGAGTTCGTTGCCTGATTTCTTTTGATCAAGGACCTCAATATGAAAGTATAAGCCAAATAAACCATGTTGTTTTATCATAGTGACAGTAGCCCTAAGACACTAGGGAAGATGAGATCGCAAATGAGGAATTATCTACATCAGATTGGATTGTGGATATGTCCATGGGTCAATTTTCTTGATAAAAGACTAGCTGGTCTTTCTCAAGTACCATATAATTGTATTACCAATATTTTTCATTGAAATTGTGATAATTTAATGGTAACACAAGTTTCTGGTAGAAAAGTAGGAAAGGTTTGTTGATATTAGTGAGTAGTCTAGAGGTAAGGAAAAGACCCAAACTGGACTAACTGACATTTTTTTAAGATAACATGTATCCTTCTCAAATGGTCATACTAGAAGCAGAATTCTGGAGTATTAAAACACCAGGTACTCAGCCACATGGGTAGAGCTGGTCTTCCAACACAGAGTGAGACACATGCAAAGAGCAGGCAAGCGAGGGCCCTGCCTGCACAGCATATGCTCCACTTCATTTATCTCTAGACGTCATTTGATTGTATGAACCAAGTTCTCCAAGGGAATCCTAGCTAACATGAACAGTGCTGTCTATATGGAATGTGCATTGCTATTGAAACAGAAGGGAATTCAAGTCACATGAGTGTGTAAGGAACACACAGCATGAAGAGGGGGCTGATGAATTTCACATTTGGAAATAATTATCACGTTGTAAACAAACTGAACCTTGACTTGATACTTTCTACTAATTGATGCTGGCATGCATCAAACTGCCAGCATAAATCTGATATTCTTCAAGATAGATGGATTACTGTTTTTGTATTAGGGTTTTACTTACTTAGGGAAACCATGAATTGGTTAGGCAGGAATCTTTAAAAGCAAGAACCTTTTTGCTAGGAAGATTTGAAGAATGATTCCATAGTTAACAGTGCGCCTCAAGAAGGAGCAAAAGAGAGTTGGAAGGAGGAACTATGGCTACTTCGTCAAAGAAATTTGCATAAATATACTCACTAGTAATTATTAGACAAGCAACACTGAATTGTCAGTCATACTTTTTTGATATTTGGTAGAGTTTATGTTAAGTGTCTTTCACACTCATCTGTGACCTGAGTAATGGACAAGATTCAGAAAACTATTTTTATAAATGTCTGAATAGCAGCCAAGAGTCTTCTAGCTTGAACACAAATTAGAATTTTCACTATTTTAAGCTATTAAAAATGCACGCATGTACTTTAATATAGATTTAACCCAGTAAATTTCCATAGAAGCATGTTTTGGTTATCATCTAGGCTTAGAATAAATCTTTGTAGAGTATTCACAGGGCAGGCATGGAAGAGGCACCCTCCATCCCCAAAGACTTTTAATTCAAAAGTCATCTAAGAAGAAAAGCCTCGACACAAGAAAGACTCTCTGACACCTGAAGACCCATTTTCCCATTTCAGGCTCCCTGCCCAGCCTGTACCAATACAGCCTGTTGCCCGACTGCCAAGGCCTGAAGTCTCAAGGGTCTTAAAGTCAAGTTCTCAAACAGGACCAAAGATGAGTTTCATTCACTTCCAACAGCAGACATTCTAGGATCATCTTGATTCTACTCTTACCCTTTGTCTCTCTCCATGGCAAATGACAGAAAGAAAAGTACAATATCTGGGTTTTCTGCTCCGTAAGTTGGAGGGATTAGGTAGAGAGATCCCATTTGGAGCCAAATGTTCCAAGGTCTCTTACTCTCTGCATGATGTCTGGTTGGAGGTCCCGTATTTGCTTCCAAATGCTGCTGGAAGAAGTGTTTCTGATGACAGCTGAAGAAGGGAACTTACCTATGAGTATTGAAGAATGCCATTGTTTTAGGTAAGGTTTCCATTGCTGTGAAGAGACACCACGATCTTATAAGGAAAAATATTTAATTGGGTTCAGTGATCCAGTGTGTTACCATCAGGGCAGGTAGCATGGCAGCATCCAAGCAGACATGATGCTGGAAAAGGAGCTGAGAGTTCTGTGTCTTGATCATAATGCAGCTGGGAGAAGACAGTTTTTCTGGCAGCTAGGAGAATGGTCTCAAAGCCTACCCCAACAGTGACATACTCTCCCCAGTAAGGTAAGGCCACACCTACTCTAACAAGCCGTACCTCCTAATAAGTGCCAATCTCTGGGCCAAGCATATTTAAACCATTGAGAGCCATTTTATTGCTGTGATTTTTAATATTAATTTTTTAGAACAATAGTATTTAGTTTTACCCTAGGACCCCCCAAGCTATCTTTTCTCTGGTTATTGGTCACTAAAGCAGTGTTGGGTATGAGCTCCACCACATGGACTGGGCTTTAAATCAAATCAGATTGGTCACTCTCACAAGCTTTGTACCACCATTGCCCTAGCATATATCATAGACAGGACAGTATCGTAGATGAAGAGTTTGTGACTGTGTTGAAATTTGTTTCTATTTTGGTAATGTACAGCTAACCTTCCTGTACCGAAGATTCTAGAATGTTTGGTGAAGGTTCTACAGGTACTAGCTTGACTTCTCCATGTTTAGTGAGTTGGGTAGGTGTTCAGTAGTGGAGTTTTGCTGTCTATTTGTGGAGAATCTAGAGTCTTGGCAAGAACCTAAGGTGTTAGGAAGTTCCCATTGGATTTCCTTTGACCAACAACTCAATTAGATGCAATCCATTCCCTGTTCTGGAAGCTTCATTGGTGACAAGATATGGCCAGTTGGGATTCTGTCTGTCCCATTATTTAGTGATTTCATTTAGATTACCTTCACAGATGGTAATATTTTAGGAAAGCAGAGTGTTTTACCTACATTTTCTTATTCCTCTGACAATGATGACAGAGAGTGAGGAGAGGCCACTGAAGAACATCTGCTACAGAGCTGGGGATGAGACTGGGAGATTCCACTTGGAGGAATGGAGGGAGAGGTAAGATCTGTAGTTAATCTGCTTCCTCTCCTGGTCAGTGTGGCCTGGGGGTTCCCTGGGAATGCTTGCTGGAGTTGGAGCAAGTTGGCATAAAACAATGAGCAGAGGGCGGGAGGTTAGGAGGGGAAGGTCTGTTTGGAGCCCTGGGGATGCAGCCATGGGGACGAAAGGTCTCGGCAGGCGTTCTGCTGCAGAGCTACAGATGAAACAGGGGAACTGGACTTGGAGGAGGTGAGGAAGAAATGAAAATCTGGAATTAGCCTATCTATTCCCCTGACCATAGTGTACTCCTATTTTAATACTATTGTCTGGATGTGTTCGTTAAGTTATTGTTTTCCTCCCAAAAGAAATTCTTTGCATCAAGTCTCTGAAGAAAAAAATTGGTGAAGATATCAGGAGATGGAAAGATCCCCCATGCTCATAAATTTGTAGGATTAATATAATGAAAATGGCCATCTACAGATTGAATGCAATTCTTATAGAAAAAGAAACCTAACAGTGGGGACATGAAACCTGGAGAGGCCACCTTCTGTAGCCAGGCAGAACCCTCAGTAGAGGGATAAGGACACCAAGTCACCCATAAAACTTTTCACCCCAAATTTATCCCTAAAAGAAATGCAGGGATGGAGCCCAGATTGAAGGAAATGCCAAACAATAACCAGCCCAACCCCATGGGCAAGCATCAATCCCTGACATTATTAATGATACTCGGCTATGCTTGCAGACAGGAACCTAGTATAACTGTCTTCTGAGAGGCTCTACCCAGCAAGAGACTGAAATAGATGTAGATACCCACAGAGAAGCATTGGACAGGGTTCAGGGACACTTATGGAAGCGTTAGGGTAAGGATTGAAGGTCCTGAAGGGGATGGGAATCCCACAGGGAGAACAGCAGAATAAACTAGCCCGGACCTCTGGGGGCTGCCAGAGACTGAGCCACCACCCAAAGAACATACACGAGTTGGAACGAGGCCCCTAGCACATATGTAGCACATGTGTAGCTCAGTCTCCATGGCTGCTTTGTCTGGCTTCAGTGGGATAGGATGTGCCTAATCTAGCAGAGACTTGATGTTCCAGGGTGGGGGAATACCCAGGGGGAGCCCACCTTCTCAGAAGAGAAGAGGAGGGTGATGGGGGAGTAACTCTGTGAGGGAGGGATCTGGAGGGGAGCAGTGTTTGGGATGTAAATAAATAAATAAATAAATAAATAAATAAATATTAAAAAATGAAACCACTGGAGGTATGAGGAGAAGAGAGAAAAATTCCAACACAAACTAAAACCCAATCCCATGGGCAAGGATCAATTCCTGAAACTATCAATGATATTTTATTAAGCTTGTAGTCCTGAGAGGCTCTACCCAGCAGCAGACTGAATGAGATGCAGATACCCAAAGCCATATATTGGATGGAAGTCAGGGACATTTGTGGAAAAGTTGGGGGAAGGATTGAGGGACACAAAGAGGGTAGGGATTCCACAGGAAGATGAAGACCAACAGAGACAACCAACCTGTACACTTGGGGATCCCAAGCACTGAACCACAGAGAGAGGCTGGACTTGGGCCCACTACACACATGTAGCAGATTACAGTTTGGTCTGATGTGGGTGCCCCAATAACTGGAGCAGGGGCTGTCCCTGAATTTGTTACCTGCCTGCCTGAGGATGCTGTTTCCCTAACTGGACCATCATGTCTGGTCTCAGTGGGAGAGGATGCACCTCATCCTGCAGTGACTTGATGTGCAAGAGGGTGGGGTAGGGTGATATGCAGAGGGTGGCTCCCCTTCTCAGAGGAGAAGGAAAGGGAAGAATGGGGGAGGATCTGCATGAGGAGTACTTGGAGGAGGGGGGAACTGATACTGAGATGTAAAGTAAATAAATTAGTTAATTAAAAAAAAAAACCAAGAGCAATGGCCGTATCAATCTTTCCCTGTACCTCTCCCTGTCCTGTTCTCTGTCCTTGTTCTTCTCTTCTTTCTCCGATTCCCTCTCCCTCTCCCTCTCGCTCTGCTCCCTCTCTCTGCATCTCTCCCTTGGTCTAGTTCTTTTCAATAAACCTGTCCACATATTATAATAATTTGGGGAGTTTTTCCAGAAATAGTTGATTTCTGGGCTGCACTCCAAAAGGCAGATTCAATTGGATTGGATTTCAGCCCAAGAATCAGTCTGTTTTAGAAGCACGCCAAGAACAGTGAACACCAAGGGCCGTTAAACTTCTGTTATTAATCCTCTGTGAGCCTCAGTTGTCTCCCATGTTTAGGACCTAGGATAAACCTACACCTTGAGAGCTCATACAAATGCAGGAGTCTGCAGTCTTCCGCTTGTTCAGATTAGCTACAGTTTTTACCTCTTGTGTTCAGGAGCATTTTCATGAAGTGCTCAAGAGTTCCCACTGGGGTTCTGCAGGTGAAGAATAATTCTGGGGATTTGTCTACCCTTACCGAAATGGTAAAGCCCTGAGCCTGGACACAACCAATTCCAGCCCTCCACGTGGTTCTTCAGCACAGTGGGCAATAACTATTCTCTTGGGTTGCTTTTGGTAAAGGATATCTTCTACAAAATTGGGTTACCAGGGTCACAGACTGTGATAAGTCATTTCTTCTACTTCATACACAGCAACGGCACTTCCCAAGGTAGAGCCTAGAATACAGGGGGACCTCTCATAGTGGAGCACATCATCCCTGCCAAGGACTAATACACTTTTGACCAAACGAACATGGGACCCCACCCATATGCTTGTTTCTATATTTTCTTTCTTGGACATTGTTCTGTTTCTTCTTGCCAACTGGCCTTGCATAGGTCCATCAGGTGTGCTCTAGTTGAAGTAATAAATACCAAACGATCTCATCCCAGACCCTCCTGGGTCTTCCCTCTATATAGGTATAGATCTACATGTCAAATATGTATGAGGGAAGATCTGTCATGCCTACTCATTCTCTTCTGACCTCCTTCCCCTATTCGGTTATTCCCAGGACTCACCTCCTAGCCCTATAGAAATGTTCTTACCTTCTATCCAAGAGGTCAGAATAAACTTCCTTTACTTAGGCACAACTAAAGGATTGTTGAGATGATTACTTCTAGGACTAAGGACCAAATTGGTAAAAAGCTAAGTTCAAATGTTACCACAACTACTTAGAACACTCAAGTTTTCTTCTGCCCATTTTCGGATTCTGTTCCCAGTGGTCAGTCTGTTACATGTAAACAAGGTTGATATGAATGTGTATCTCACAGGATTGATAAGATTAAGCAGTGGGATAAAATGTGGAAAGATCAATTTGTGATGGATAATGACTGTCATTATTAGTAGTTGCATTCATTTGCTCTAATTAGTGTCATATCTTACTTCGATCCCTGAATGTCCTGTGTCCTCTTTCTGCTCCTATACTGAGTTCCATGTGTGATGATCCTAGTTCCTGATCAGGACAATTCAGTGGGTTCCAGGATCTTACCAATCCATGGGTCGTGTAAGTCACACTAACTTGGGTGACGCAGCCTCTGCAGAACATGCAGAATGTGAGCGGATATGGTGTTACCCACTCACTCCTCTCCTGCCCTGCTTACGAGAACAGTCTGAGAGGGCAACTGCTGGCCAGGTGCCCTGAGGAATTTTTTTGTTTCCTTTTTCTCTGGGTAGATTCAAAGCATTTCAAGTATCATAAGAACATTGGAGAGTGTTTATTTTAATTTTCTCCCCAAAAGAGGGAGTCTTGAGGAACTTGCCTGGCTTTAGCATCATGTAGTACTGTAGTGTGATTTTTCCTGGTGTTCCTTGGTCTGGTATGTACCTGTTATTTAGGAACCTGGAAGAGAGGAGGCCTGTACTTAATACCACTAAACCCACATAGTCACTTAATAGATGAGAGCGCTTCCATTTTAGGCAGCAAACAACATTTTAAGAATCATTTGCATATCCCCAACCCCACAAGACAAGATCAGGTTCAGGGTTCTTTCTTAGCTACCAGGCATGGATGATGTGGAGAGGGTATCCCCCCTATTTTGAGACTGAAAATGGTGGCCTTGATGTGCTTAGTTGGCAGTGGTGGTTCTCAGTCCTTCCCGGGAGAGCTCTTCTTTGTCAGGCGTGGCTCTGTTCTTGTTTCTAATGAGGTCCTTGGAACAGACAGGAAGAAAAGCCAAAAGAAAAGTCAGAAAACACACAGCTCTGCAGAGAACGCCAGCGTGCACCTCACTTGGGATTTGAGAGGGGTATTGTTTTTGACGCCATTAGCTGAATATCTAATGTGCTAGTGTCTGAGAAGGCAATTCTGCAGAGTTAGCTGCCAGTAAGTTGTTAGCCTGGCAGACCACTGATTTCATCTTACCCCCCACCCCAGTCCCTTTTGGCTGTCAGACTTATTTTTGTCTATTTTTGGCATGCAATCATTTCTACATTATTAGTTTTTAAAAGCCAGGATGAGATAAGGCATATCTCTTTCCTTGTTCTGGACTCTGGATGCTTTGTCTGTAGTGGTTAAGTGGAGAACTCAGGTTTTTCTTTTGAGACTGTCTCCTGTAGCCAGGCTGTCTTTGAATTCCTGTGTGGCTGATGTGTTTTAGCTGCTGATAATCCTGCCTTCATGTCTCTCCTGCTGTGATCTCAGGCATGTGCCGTAATCACATGTGGCTGGTTGTATGTTCTATTTCTTTGGGTCAAATATGTATCAACTATCCGCTGTTGATGAATTGTTACCTGCCATGTAGACAAACTTGGATTTTAACTTGGCCGAGCTGGATATGATCTACACATTGGCATTACTTTCCAAAGTAAGCTCGTGTCTCCTTACTTTTCTTTTTCTTCATTATCATTATCATCATCATTATTATTTTATTTATTTACAATCCAGCTGTGGCCTACCTCCCTATCCCCCCTCCCACAGTTCCTCACCTATTCCTCCTCCCTCATGTCTCCAAGAGGATGCTTTCCCACCTCCAGGCCCCTCCCTTCCCCAGGGCCTCAAGAGGATTAGGCACACCTTCTCCCACTGAAGCCAGAGCAGGCAGAACTCTACTATATATGTGTCTGGGGCCTCGGACCAGCTCGTGTATGCTGTTTGGTTGCTGGCTCAGTGTCTGGGAACTCCCTGGGGTCGGGGTTCGTTGAAATGACTCACTTGTTTTGATTGCTTAATGCTATTTATACCTTTTTCTTCCATAAGGTGTTTTGGTTAAACTTTGAAAGGTATTATGTTAAAACAAAACAAAACACTTCAGACTGAGTATGCTGCATTAGGTGCTAAATAAATACCAGTTCCTTTCCATTAGGTTCTTGTACTTAGTGCTGCACACAGGGCAAACGTGAGAGAAATAATTCGGGATGGTAAGTTATCTTTCACATGGCAGCTCCATTGGTGTGGTCAGCCTCACAGAGCACGGTGTGGAAATGGATGCTACAGGTTCCTAGGAATGTGTGTTACACTTGCTTAGCTGCCTTCCAGATGACACATATTTGCAACCACGGTCACAACCCTGCTTTGAAGACCTCAAAGCTGACGCAGTGTGAAATTCTTCTAGAAGTAGGAGCATCAGGATGGTGGCAAGCATGTCATGTTCACACAGTACTTCCTGAATCTCCTCAACCAACCGGAGTCAAATGAGCTTCTACTATTGGTTGGTCAATTCTCTGGTTGGCTGTGAACTGACCTTCTTTCCTCTAAGGCCTTTTAGAAATTACTGTAGAGCATGTTGGGAAAATAGTAAATACACTGTCCAAGCCCACCAATCCAGCAATGGGATGCCCTTTACTGCAGTTCCAATGTGACTCTCTGAGGTCATGTGTTGATAACTTAATGGCCAGGGTAGTGGCATTGAGAGATGGGGTCTTTAGGAGGCAATACTATCACAAGAGCTGTGCCCCCATGAAAAGATGACCACTGCATTGCAGGAGTGAGTTAACTGTTTAAGAGTTGTATTAGGATCCTAATAAATGGATGAGTTTGGGAATTAATATGGACAAAGTACATGATTTACATTTGTAAGTATGTTAACTAAATCCATTATTCCGTATGCTAATTTTAAAGAGAATGAATATCTAGCAAATCAAAACTATTGAAGATTGAAGCACTTGCTATTTGTAAGCATACATATCAATGGTGTTAGGCATATTTATATTAAACTGTAAAACCCACCATTGTCCACCTAAAGAAATTATTTTTATCCTTTCCACATGAAACTTTGTACACACGAAACAATGAACACACTCCAGTTAACTGTCTTACACTCTGACAAGCGCTATATTAGTTTCTGACTCTGTTAATTTGTCTGCTTTAGGATTCTTAGTTAAATGGACTTATTCAGTATTTGAAAGAATAGTTACATTGCTCTGTATGTTGTGATGACGACTAGTTTGGTCAACCTGATACGATTTAGAATCATCTGGGAGGAGAGACTCTATGAGGGATTTTTGTTTAGATCAGGTTAGCCTAGGAGCATCTGCAGGGGGTGGGGAGGCTGTCTTGACTATGTTTAGGTAGGAAGAGCATTCACTGTGGGTGGCAAGATTCCACAGGCAGGGCATTCTGAATCGGTTAAGGGCAGAGAAGGCGAGCTGAGCATGCGCTCCTCTCTGCCTTTGACTGAGGATGCAATCTAACCAGTTCTCTCAAGCTTCTGCCTCGTGACTTCCAGAACCTAGAATTGTGATCTGCAATTAACAGTTTCACCCCTAAGTGTTTTCTGACAGGGTGTTCTTGAAACTAAGCTAAGACATACTCATAGGCTATACTCACAGTCATTCTCTGGTGAAAGCAATTAGGCTCCTGCTGTTCGATGATTATTAGTGCTGCTGCAGTAGGGAATACATTCAAGGATAGAAATGCTATATCATGGAACTGTTCCATGTTATATACTTTCAGGAATCGCCACACATTTCCCAACACAGCTGCCATTTCCCCATTCCTACTAGCACCTTGTTAGAGCCCCACATCTTTCACAACCTCTCCATTAAAAAAAAAAAAAAAAAAAAAAAAGTTGTTCTTTATTTCATAATGGCCATCGTGACATTTGGGATGAGTTATTTTCTTGTTTCAAATCCCATTTCCAGTGTTAGATAAGGATGTTTATCCCTGCCAGCCATCTATAAATTCTATAGTCATTCAACTCTTTCTCATTAAATTTCTTTCATAAACAAATTTGTTTATTTACTTATGTATGTATGCAAGTATGTGTTTATGTGCATGTGTGTGCGTGTGCATAGAGGTCAGAGAACAGCTTCACTGCAGAGGACCTGGAGATGGAACTCACGTTGTTGGGCTTCCTGGCAAGCACCTTCATCCTCTGAACTGTCTCGCCAGCCTATTTACTTGTCAACTTTCAAGTTATTTTTCTAAATTGATTTTTTAGCTATATGATCCTGAAATTATATTACTTATTTATTTTATTTAAAAATTTCAGGCAATATATTTTACCTGCTTATTTTCAATATTTATTTTTAATTTTTATTAAATATTTCATACAATATACTTTGACAATCTTTTTTTCACTTTTTAATAGCTTGTCCACTTATTTATTTATTTAATTTTATTGGATATTTTTTATTTACATTTCAAATCGATCATATTCTTTCCCTTCCCCTAACTGTTCCCAGATTCTCTCCACTCTTGCCCACCTAACTTCATGTTGTTTTTCTCTATATTTCTAAAAGAAAACAAAACCAAAATAAACCTCAAAAAAAAAACCCCAAGAAAATGAAAATTAAAAAAAACCAAACAAACCAAAAAACAAAAGCCAAAAGAGGCAAACAAATTAACAAGGTGAAAACCAATAAGATAAAAAACAAAACAAAACAACAACAAAAAAACCACTCATTGATAAGGGGATATTAGTCCAAAAGCTCGACTTACCCAAGACTTAATCCACAGACGACATGAAGCTCAAGAAGAAGGACGGCCAAAATGCGGATGCTTCCACTTCCTCTTAAAAGGGGGAACAAAAATATTCATAGGAGGGGATACAGAGACAAAGTTTAGAGTAGAGACTGAAGGAACGGCCATTCAGAGATGGCCCCACATGTGGCCCATATATATACAGCCACCAAAACTAGATAAGATTGATGAAGCTAAAAAGTGCACGCTGAAAGGGACCAGATATAGATCTCTCCTGAGAGACATAACCAGAGCATGTCCAATACAGAGGTGAATGCTAACAGCAAACCACTGAACTGAGAACAGGACCCCCTTTAGGGGAATTAGAGGAAGCATTGAAAGAGCTGAAGGGGCTTGCAACCTCATAAGAACATCAATGCCAACCAACCAGGGCTTCCAGGGATTAAACCACTACTCAAAGACTATACGTGGGCTGACCCAGGGCTCCAACTGCATATGTAGCAGAGAATAGACTTGTTGGGGCACCAGTGGAAGGGGAAGCCCTTGGTCCTGCCAAGGTTGGACCCCTAGTGCAGGGGAATGTCGGGGGAGGAGCAGTAAGGGGGGTGCATGAGGGGGAACACCCTTATGGAGGAGGGGGAGGAGAGGGGGGGTCTATGGACAGGAAACTGAGAAAGGTAATAACATTTGAAATGTAAATAAAGAAATATATCCAATAAAAAGTACAAAACAAAACATGAGTACACAAAGAACCATGAAATCTTTTTTCCATTGGCCAACTATTGCTGAAAATGGGGCCTGCCCTTGGGTACTGTTGATTTACCCAGTATCACTCCATGGGAGAAAATTGCTTTTCCTTTTGTCAGAAGATATCAGTCAGAAATAGCTTCTTGTTTATGGATGGGACTTTATGCTTGCATCTCCTTTATGGTGACAGAATTTTGTCTGGTTTGAACATATGCAAGTTTGAACATGAACATGAACTCTTATGAATGTATTGTGTGTTTTAGTTTTGTTGTGTCTGGGAGACAGTTTCCTTGGAGTCACTCGTGACCTCTGGCTCATCCACATAGATCCCTGAGCCTTGAGGGGAGGGGTTTGAGGAAGATGTCATATTTAGGGCTGAGTGCTTCAAAGTCTCGGATGCTTTGCAAATATTTATTCTCTGTGAGTTGCCTTCTCACTATGGTGACGGTGTGCTTTAAAATATATTACACTGTAACGTTATATAGGTAACCTGTCTTGTCTCTTTAATTATTCATCTACTCTCTATGATACCAGATGGCCCTGGCCAGATGTCATCCTTTTGGTATTAGACAGAGCTTTCACTGTGCTGAGTTTCCTCCTTAAAACGAATGTTCTATAATGCTTCCTTAAATGTCTGGGAATGAGGTTCACTGATCCTCCAACTTGCCTGCAGACATGCTTTTTTTTTTTTTTTAAGTCACTATGATGTTCATCCTATAAAGGAAAGGGAAAACAAGTTATAGTAGGGCAATTAACATTTCAATGCAGGGATGGGTAGGAACAGCTATATTTAAAGGCCCCATGAAACACACAGGCATTTGGAAGTAAACACAGGATTGGTACGAATTCAGAGTGAAGGAGGGGAAGTGGCCTGGGAGCTCATGTCCTCTGTGGTGCTGCTGTCAGTGATAAAGTTTTCCAGATGGTGACCAATTATTGGTAAAATTTCTCAACTATCTTTCCTCAATGAATTTGAAAAAAAAATCACTGTCTTAGCACTATGTAGGACTTGGGATATAGTTCAGCAATTGCTGCTTTTCCATGCATAATTGACTAACCACTCTGACTCCTGGGTGGCATGTTTGTACCTGCTCAGGAGCTCTTTGGATTCTTGAATGAAACACACACACACACACACACACACACACACACACACACACTCACACACACACACACAGAGTCAGCACATCAATTAATTTTTGACATGCTATGACTAGTTCAAAGATTGGGCACTCCTAAACATTCCCCCGCTAGCAAACGCTCCCTTCCGGTACTCCTGAGACTCCTATCTTCCCCTGCTACCCTAGATCCAATCGGGGAAGTGGCCAGTGGCCACTTGCCACAATTCTTACATGGCTGGTTGGCTTTCTCTCCTTCAGCTCTTACGTCTCATCCTCCTCTCCTCCCCACCTCAGCCATGGCGATTCATTGACTTGCATTCTTCCAGTTCCTAGCTTCCACAAATCTAAAGGTTCTGTCTCAGTCTACCTGCCTAGTCATTGGCCGTTGCTTCTCCATTGATTGATCAAAAACCAATTGGGGACAAGGACCTTCAGTGTTTGGACACACAGATTCCCGATTTGGGGAGCCGGATGAATTCAAAGCATTAGAACCAATCCCCAACACTGGGTCATGGTCTTCAGTAACTACTTAAACTTCCCCTCTCAAATAAACACCTCACAAGCAATAGCAGCAGCAGCAACAACAACCCGTGTAAAAATGCTTTGGTTTGAGGTATAAGGTGGAGCGGCAGTCCATCTCTAGACAACTTTCCCTACTACAAGTGTGCCTTAGATATGTAGTCTACGTAGCATCTTCACAAAGAAGGACTGTCCCTGGTTGTCATCGGGTGTCTACTTTTCTTGCAATGCCGTCAAGTGCCTTCTCATCATAGAAACAACCATACCACACATTTCCAAATACCTTAGAACTGGGGCTGGGGCCGGGGCTTTCCGTAATCCATTGATTAAGGCGCTGTGTCCAGTTGTGGCTCTTCATTCACGGTAAAGAGCAGTTTCTTTGACGAAGTTATTCTTATTATGAAGACTTGGAGCTAGGAGCCACAGAAGAGAGAGAACACACAACATTTGTCTTTCTGGGTCTCACTTACCTCATATAATGCAATCTTTTCCATTTCCATCTATCTACCTGCAAAATTCATGATTCACTTTATTTTACAGCTGAATAGCATCCCATTGTGTAACTATATCACACTTTCAGTATCCAGTCATCCGTTGAAGGCTACGTAGGGTGGTTCTGTTTCCTAGTTACTGTGAATAGGGCAGCAGTGATCATGGCTGGGCAAGTGTCTGTGGAGTAAGGTGTTGAGTCCTTTGGGCAGATGCCAAGGAAGGGCATATCTGGGGCATGTGCTATAATATTTCTTTGTTTCTTTGTCTCTTTCTTCCTTTATTAGCTATTTGAGGACCATCTGCACTGCTTTCCATTATGGATGCAGTAGTTTGTAATTGCATCAACAGTGAAGGAGAGCTCTCCTTTCTCCACATTTAAAAAATTATTTTATTTATTTACATTCCAAACGTTACCGCCCTTCCTGGTCCACCTTCCACGAGTTCTTCACTCCCTCCTCCTGCCCTGTGCTTCTGAGAGGGTGCTTCCCCACCCACCCACCCACCCACTCTTGCCTCACTCCTCTAGCATCTCCCTTCTCTGGGGTATCATGTTTCTACAGGATTGAGGGCATCCTTTCCCACTGAGGCCAGACAAGGCAGTCCTCAGGCACATATGTAGCAGGGGCCACGGACAATGCCTCTCTGTTGGACATTTTGGCTAAGGTCATCCCCATTGGGTACTGGAAGCTTCTCACATCCCTGGTGTCTGGAACTTTCTAGAGGTTTCCTCATCCCCTACCTTGCACTGCTGCATATATTCATTTAATCTCCTGGCCTTCTAGGCTTCTTTACTTTCTCCCCTTGCCCCATACTTGATCCTGCCCTCCCCTTCCCTCTCCCACCCAGGTCCCTCCCTCCTTCCCTCTGCCCTTCATGATTATTTTGTTCCCCATTCTAAGTAGGATTGAAGTATCCACACTTGGGCCTTCCTTCTTGTTAAGCTTCATATGGTTCGTGAGTTGTATCATGGATATTCTGAACTTTTTGGCTAATATCAGTGAGTACATACCATGCATGTCCTTTTGGGTCTGGGTTACCTCACTCAGGATGATATTTTCTAGTTCCATCCATTTGCCTGCAAAATTCATGATGTCCTTGTTTTTAACAGCTGAATAGTATTCCAGTGTGTAAATGAACCACATTTTCTGTATCCATTCTTCGGTTGAGGGATATCTCAGTTGTTTCCATCTTCTGGCTATTACAGACGAGGTCTGCCATGAACATACCAGAGCATGTGTCCTTTTGGTATGGTGAGATATCTTTTGGGTATATGCCCAAGAGTGGTATAGCTGGTTCTTCAGGTAGAACTATTTCCAATTTTCTGAGGAACCACCAGATTGATTTCCAGAGTGGTTGTACCAGTTTTCAGTCCTACCAGCAACGAGGAGTGTTCCTTTTTCTCCACATCCTTGTCAGCATCTGCCATCACTTGAGTTATTGATCTTAGCCATTCTGACTGGTGTGAGGTGAGATATCAGGGTTGTTTTGATTTGCATTTCCTGATGACCAAGGATATTGAATATTCCTTTAAGTGCTTCTCCTCTGTTGTTTCGTTAACCTTAGCCATTCTGACTGGTATAAAATGAAATCTCAAAGTTGTAATTTGCATTTCCCTAACTGCTAAAGATGATTAACACTTTTTTATTTCTTAGCCACTTTTTGTTTTTTCTTTAGAGAATTCTCTGCTCAGCTCGCTTGCCCATTTTTTAATTGAGTCATTTGTTTTCTTGACTTTTTTTTTTGAGTTCTTTGTGCATTCTGGATATCAGCACTCTGTCAGACATATAGCTGGCAAAGATTCTTTGCAGCTCTGTGGGTTGCTTTACTCTTTCATTTCCTCGCTTTACTTCACTGGGTCATTTCCTTAGTTTCGCAGAAGCTTTTTAGCCTCATTTGTCGATCTTGGGCTTAATTTCTGGGCAGATGGAGCTCGATTTAGAAAACCCTTCCTTTTATCTGTATCTGGTAGTGTACTTTGTATGTTTCCTTCCAGCAGCTTTAGCACTTCGGGTTTCAAATGGAGAGCTCTGATCCATGTTGGGTTAAGTTTTGCATGGCTAAACTTTGCATAAGGTTCATTTCAGTCTTCTTTATGTGGGCATTCTGTTTTCTCAGCACATTTGCAATGAAGCATTAAAGATGCCTTCTTTTCTCCAGTGTATGTTTTCAGCCCCGTTGATAATGCCAAGGATCTTTGTGTACCGATGTTTGGGTCTTCCATTTTATTCCATTGGCCTGCATATCTGTTTTGTGTTAGTACCATATTGTTTCTATTATTATATCTCTACAATATATCTAGATGTTTTGAATGGCTGGCTATCCCTCCATCATTATTCTTTCTGCTTAGGATTGCTTATAGCTACCTAGGGTCTTTTGTGATTTCATATAAACTTTAGTCTTGTTTTTCTATCTCTGTGAAGGGTGGGATAGGGATTTTGATTAATATCTCCTTGAATCTGTAAATTGAGTTTGCTAGAATGGCCATTTTCACAATATTAATCTTACCTACCAAGGAACATGAAATAGTCGACTCAATTTTCAGTGAACAGCAGATATCAGCATACTTTCCACACCTTTTGAAGCCCATTTGTTGTGTACCAATAGACATCCTCAGGCTTGGGCCACAGAGGTAGCTCAGGGGCTAAGAGTGCTCCTTGTTCTTGCATAAGACCCAGGGTTCAGTTCCCAGTACCCACATCAGGCTGCTCACAAATACCTGCAGCCACAGTTCTACGGCCACTGTGGGTACTTGAACCAATGGGGTGCCATCCAAGATGCAGATTCATTCTCTCTCTCTCTCTCTCTCTCTCTCTCTCTCTCTCTCTCTCTCTCCTCTCACACATGAATAAAAATAAATATTTTAAAATTGTCCCTTTCAATTTTTCCCTGAAGAGAAACACATTTTGATCTTTGTCATTTCCAATGCTTCAATCTCTTTAAGGACAAAGTGTCTTTCTAACCACTTTTTCCCCCTTGGGCACTGGCCACATCCAAGGATGACATGTCTTGACCTGAACTGTAATGCTTGTAATTTTGCTCTTACTTATGGGAGAAGAATGTGAATTGATTGGAAAAGAAAGAAGGAAGTGACAGTTTTTGAGCATGTATTTTGCACTCAGTGCACTCAAACATTGCATTGAGCACTGAATTTGTTTATTCTATTAGAGCCCTTTGAGTTCTGACCCAAAGAAAATGGGTAATAAGGAGGTTCCAAGGGAGGATTTGCGACTCTTATTCAGAAGGGGAAACTAAATAGTCATCAGAGGTGGGTAGAAAGAGGTAGGAGAGGAGGTAAGAAGGGGGAGAGGGTGATGATCAGAGGGGTTAAGGAGGGGGACAGGATAGAGATCAGGAGTGTGTGGGGGTGGGCTTGAGAGGGATAAGAATGAGAATGGAAATGGAGGAGCGTCTCTGGGACTAGCTGGAGGCCTGGAACAGGGAGGTTATGGGGGAGAAAATGGGGGTGACTCTAGGTGACATTCCTACCTTCGGGGAATATAGAGACTGAAGTGGCCTCCTCCTTTAGCCAGGCAGGACTTTCAGAGGAGGGAGGAGGACAGAAATCCACTCACAAAACTTTTTTTGTCTACAAGATGGGCCCAGATAAAGACAGAACATAGGCCGAGGGAACAGCCAACCGATGACTGTCCCAACTTGAGACTCGTCCCATGTGAGACAGCCAGACCCTGACACTGTAATGATACTCTGCTGTGCTTGCAGACAGAACTCTCTGCATAACTCTTTTCTGAGAGGCTTCATCGAGCACCAGAAGAAGGTAGGGCTTGAGGAGTCTTGTGGAAGAGTAAGGGACAGAAATAAGCAAGTCGGAGGGGTCAAAGATACTACAAGCTGATCTATAGTCAGCTAACTTGGAACCATGGGGGGCTCACAGAGACTGGGCCACCAACCAGGGAGCATGCAGAAGCTGGACCTAGACCCTCTACACATCCGTAGCAAATGTGCAGCTTGGTCTTCATGTGGGTCCCTAACCAGTGGAGCAGGCTGTCTAGGTCTCTGCTCCCTTCCCCCTCCCTCGCCTTCCAGGTGTGCCTAGTCCTGCTGGGACTAGATATCCAAGGGGGGGCTTCTCTGAGAAGGGGAGGAGGCAGTGGGGGGAGGGATTATGAGGGTGGGACTGGAAAGAAAGGAGGGAGGGGTCTGTGACTGGAATCTAAAGTGAAATTTTAAAAGGTAAAGTATTGGAAGGGAAAAATAATCCTGTGAGTTAGGGATCGCATTTACTACGTGGACTTTATAGGCGAGAGAATGGGGACTGAGCTATGGAGATTTCCTTCATGTTACCCAAGCATACACGGAAATCAGATGTGATAGACGTTGTCTTGTTTTTCAGACTCTGCGACAAAGAAATGAGTGAAAACCATGTATCTGAGGACGGTGTTTACTATCTTCTGCATTTCAGCTCTAAATATGTCCTTCATATGTGATGAACTAAAGGATACTCAAACAGTCCCGCATTTAAAATAAGCGTGGTGTTAAACTCTCCCAGTAGGGGGCGCTGGAGGATACTGCAGTGGCATGAATCGCGGAGGTTCCCAAGTTGAATGAGGTTCAGAATTGTGGAGAGTGCAGAGTCGCTCTGGGATAGTACAGCCTTGCATTGGTGATAATCTTGCGCTGTCTCAGTATGCACTGTACAGCCCCTAGTTGCTCTGCGCTTCTGGAGGGTTTCAGAAAAGCTCCCGAATATATTGGCGCCCGTAATCACACGTCCTAGTCCCTGCTCTTTGGATGCCTGCCCTCTGGGCTGCACTGTGGACCAGTGAACCTCCCTTTGCAAACCAATGTGCAAGCAGTTTTGGGTTGGCTTGTAGGGCCAAGCACTAAGCTGCCGCTTCCAGCAAGTTCGAAAGGGCTCCTGTTAAAAGTGCTGTAGGACCCTAACCCTCAATATTAAAGATTGAATGCCTGTCTGCACTCTGCAGTGCTTGAGTCCAGACCCTCTGAGGTCCGATTAAAGCAGTAACTTCTCTGGTACCTTGTGGGCAGAGACGAGCTTATCCCAAAAGGGAATCCCTTTCAAGTTTGTCCTTAGTTAACTCTCTTGAGCTCTTGGGAGAATTCCTTTTTATCATACTTACTATTTATCACAGTTAGTGTGTGTGTGTGTGTGTGTGTGTGTGTGTGTGTGTGTGTGTGTGTGTGTGTGTGTGTGTGTGTGTGTGTGTGTCGCGCGCTAAAGTTCTATTTTAAACTTTGTGTTTTGTTTCTGAGTTGGTCTGTCCTAGCAGTCCATTCCAGGAAGATAGTTTTAGTGCTCTGGGTGCCAGCAAGGAACAAACAACAACCGTTTTATACAGTGCTATATCATTCTGGGGTTGCTGTTGGGGACCATAATCCCCCCTTGTTTCTTTGTTTTATGGTGGACTGTTCAAGGCACAAGCCCCCCTGGCAGAGCGAAATAGGTTCTTAATAGTTTGAAGTCTGTGTAGAAAAATTGCTAAGGCTGAAGGTGGCCACTGGGGGGAGCCAAAGGGATGTGGGTAGACAGGTAAGTCTTACTGCCTTGCTATTTTAGGATGCTGGCTACCAGAAGGAAATTGGTCAACGGGATGCTGACGTGTGGCTCAGAGTGATTCAAAGGTAAGTTTTCTGGAAAAGTCAGTTGCAAGATCAAATGTTTTTCTGACCAGTGTAATTCGATTGTATAGTGAGTGTTTGTTGTGGGTAATTGGATTTTTCTTTGACCTTGGCAAGCCTGCTGGCACACTCTCTACATCGGAAGACAATTTTCTACCTCTCTGGAATACAATAAACCAAACCTGGGTTGCGTCAAGGGCTGATAGAGCCGCCATCTTCAGGAGCTGCTTGTGTTAGTGGCATCCAAGCAGTTAAGTCAGTGTTGTTAGTGTTTCTATCTGCCCTTTACAAGAACATTTCAGCAAAAGCAAAAGGACTTTCCCCTTCTCCTTCGGCGTGTTAAGAGAAAGCGTGGTGGCATTAAGCCCTTCTAATTCTGAGCACTGGCCTCTAAAGTCCAGTGAAATTCAAGCTTGGCTCTGTGCAGGGCACAGAGATAAGAGGATATAATCAGTGTGGACACCAGAAAAAAAATAGGTAGGGGATAACTGCATCCAAAAGTGTTCTGGGTAGAAACAAGAATTTTAATTTAAAATTTAAATTAAATTTTTACTGTTTAAATATCTGCTCAGAAGGTATTCTTTGCAAACATTTAGAGGATGTTTGTCTGGGATGCGGGGACCTTTCCTCCTCTTTTCCTTTTTACTCTCTATACTGCTATCCTGCATTCAGGCAGCAGGGGGCAGTGTTTCTCTATTTTTTCCTACACGCTCTACTTCCCTAGTTTAGCCAGGGGAGAGACCGATAATTCTTTAATTCAAATCTGTTCACAAAAATGCACCCCATTTGATAGATTTTCATCGTTCCTCTTTCTTTCCCCCCAAATCTTGAGGGGACGCAAGCTTCCAGCAGTCAGCTAATGATTACACAGAGGAGGCTGGTGGTTTGGCTTGCTGGTGTGAAAGAAGTCCTTCCCTCTTCACCCTGTTCCCTTCTTGGCATTCCACTCAGCTCCCATACATCACTTGCCATAATCAAGTCATAGAAAACAAAAGTAAATTATGGAAATTCACAGCTTACTTTTTTTCCATTTTGCAGATGAGACTCAGGATTTGGAAGGCAAAACAAACAACCAAACAAATGAAAAGAGGGTTGATTTTGGACCTCTGTGAATGATGCCAAAGCAAAGAAGAGAAATAAAGGTCATAGAGGAAGAAGCTGGAGGAGTGTTTATTGATGTGCCCAGAGCCATATCTTCAATAACTCCTTATGTCCTAACAACACCACGGTAGACTGGAGGTCATTAGAACCCCTCTGCTGATGAGGAGAAGGGTACTCTGGGGTCTGAGCAACTTGCCCAACTTTGTGCTGCTTGAAAGTGATAGAATGAGAGAACTGTAAGGCCAGACTCCATTCAAAGCATGTAAATGTCTCCTGCGGTCTCCTGCCAATGAATGCGTGTCCATTCTGTGTCTCAGTCGTTCCTCTCCTGACAGCAGGCTGTGTGCTTGCTTTCTCACGAGGGTGTCCTCCTGCTCCCAGCTACGCATACATGCCTATACAGACATGAAAGGAAGAAAGGACGGACTCCGCAAAAGCCGCAGAGGCACACAGTGGAGGCTGCTTTTGTTGCACGCAGGCAGTGATTCCTTTATACAAGGTGATAACTCGGATACCCAAGGTCTGAGACTCAGAGGGCTGTGGACCTGGGGGAGTGCCAGGGAAGGCACCGCCACCTCAAAATAATTCTGGAGCACTCTGTGCCTGTAATGGGGATGCGTTTCTGAGTATCCACTCTCCTCGCCAGGCTTCCTGGTCATAGCCACAGGCAAGGAGGTGAGGAAGCCACTAGCCCTTCAGCAGTGCTGAGCGTAAAGGTCAGCCACGAAGATCCTTTACCAAAGTAAAATGCATACAGGTCACCTTGGATGCTCCGGGCTTCTCTATTAAGTGGTATCATCACTTTGGAGACAGCATGGCCCGTCTCAATTCTGAAAAAGTCTCCTCGGGTGAAGTCAGGGCTTCAGTGCTTTTGAACACTTGCTGTACTGTCATTTAAACAGAAGACAAGTTTCTGACCGCATCCTTGGTAGACGTGGTTTCGAGCTGTGGTTTTCTTAGGCTTTTTATATTCCTTTGCTTATGATTGCATTCCTACCAAACGATTCTGGATCGTCTGTGTGCGCGTGTAGCAGTGACAAGGTTTTTATTTATGTACTCAGCAAGCATATTACAACGCAGACCTGGCTGGTGTGAAACTCAAATGTGTAGACTCAAATGTGTACACCGTCCGTAGAGATCTGCCTGTCCCTGACTCACAAATGCTGGGATTAAAGTCTTGGACTAATGTGTTCATCAAGATATTCTATTTAAGTAGCTACATTTAAAATTTAGGATGTAAACTTCAAGAATGACAATTGGACAATGTATCCTATAAGTGGTGAAAATGGGGCTAAAAATGATAGAAATACAGGGATACTGTACTGTGTTATTGCTAAACACTTCAGGCATTTTATAACTGCCAGCCCATCGTTTGGGAACTCGAAGACAAAGAAATCGACCTACCTTATTTTACATCAGTGAGAAGAAGGTTAGCTTCTTAGCTGGAGAAGCTTAGGTTTCGTTGGAGTTGCTAGGAGGTGATTCGGCGCCCATTTCTCATGCTTCGTGTGTGCACATGTGCACGTGAGTGCGTTATGCTAGGGAGGAGCCATAGCAGAATAATGACTTGGATATGGAATGCATCAGGGCTTTAAGCACTTTGGGGAACCATGGCATTGTGGGCAGAAGGAAGAAGTAATGGGGGGAAAGGAAATGCTTTGCCCCAAATCAGAACTCCTAGACAAGAAGAGGGGAAAATCCTTAATTTCTCTCTTTCCTGTGTTACTGCAGCAGACAAGGGAAGAGCTGGTTGACTTCCTCCAGTAAACACAGCAGCAGATCTGAGCTGCCTGCGGAATGTGGCGTAAAATGTAACGGGTCAGCATTGAGCGTGAACGTAACATACTGACTAATTAGGGAGTGAGTAGTAAGCCATGGACGACAGATCCTGGTTGTGTTCATGGTTGTTCACACACTCGCCGGAACAAACACAGCCGCAAAGCATATCTTTAGATTGACAAAACTGGACCCACATATCCTGGTTGTGGGCAAATTAATTCTGGCTAGAACAGTCATCTATGAGGAAATTAGGTATGAGTGGTGGAAAGTTAGAAGCATTCTCAGACCCCGCTCTTTGGGGGCCTGTAGCTCCCAGGTTTTCCTCAGTCGGAAGTCTGAGCTAAGTCTTGTTTTCCTGTGGGCATAGGGAAATGGCAATTGGGGGACATAATGCAGGGTAAAAGGCAGCTCCGTTTTGCAGATGGTAAGGCCCAGAACAGGAACTTAAAACATACTTGAGTAATAGATGGTTAGCAGCCTGGCTAAATCAATCGGTCAGGTGCTCTTGGGATATGGGGAATGAGTCTGAGGGTGATGGTTGCCTGTTTATTAAATAATAAATCTCGTGCATGCTCAAATGCGTGCGAACACACACACACACACACACACACACACACACACACACTTCTTTAGAGGTGGGATCTCATCAGGTAGCTCCAATAGGTTCGAACTTCTTTCTTAGCCTCTCAAATGTTGGGATTACAACTTGAGCCTCTGCACTCGGTTGCCAGCTCATATGTAATAAATACTTAATGAAAATGTAGCCTAGGCATTTCCTGAGATGGAATGAGGAAGTTAGGTAATAACCATGCACATACATGGATAACCAAGATCACATTTTTCCATGCCACAATGAAGTATTAGATAAATTAGATAAATAAACAATAGCAACAACACTGATAAATGCGACAACTATTAGATACCATGAGTTATACGCCATCTGAAACATTTCCATGTGCATTTAATCCTCGCTACAACCCTAAAAGGCAGGTATAATTACTGTGCTTCCCTTTCCTATGGGAAACAGTGTCAGACAGCTGGGAGGGTGGGGAGGCTTTGGTTACTTTAGATAACAGAGCCCAGAAAGAGGTGCCTGAGAGGTGACCTTTAAGCAACAGTCAGAAGGATGCTTTCTGTGTATCTTCAAAACACTTGCCTTCCTTTCTACTCGCCCTGTCTCTGCACCGCTATTGTTTGGTGAAGGTCACCAGATTGCTCATCGTCCTTGCAAATACCTTTTACCTGGGTGCCCCGCCCAAAGTCTGAGGTGTGGACTGGACCTGGAAGTGACAGACGGATTGGCTAAATGCATTTGGCCCACTTGCTTGGGTGTTGAATTTCTTCTTTTCTGACTGACAGACACTCTTGGAGTCTGAAAGACACAAAGCTCAGACCTGTAGGATGGCATGATAAAGGGTAATAGTTCATCACTCACTGTGCACTTGCCCACAGAGAGGGTGGCCGTCTTTCTTACAGTCTGTCAGGCCTAGCTATGCTGCTTGCTGTAGAAAGGGACAGAAAATGACCCAGTGATGGCAGCAAAAAAATCCAGAATAAATCTCATCTATGCGCAGGGCACGGTAACTTTCACAGCTCTTTGCCTCAAGTATTCCAGCTGAGTCCTCCAACAGCCTTGTGGGATAATGACTGTTAGATATGATTCAGGTCCCAGAGAAATAGAGGCTGAGCTGTGTCACGGTTACCCAGGGGTGGGGGTCAAAGTGAGTCAGTGCTTGCACACTTTTTGTGGATGGGGAATGAAAAACTTGCTAGTCAGGCTATAGAAATGTGTTTCATAGCAGTGAAAATAGTCACAGTTTCCCCTGTATCAGTGTTTTGGTTCGCTCTGACTGCTGTTACAAACAGCACAGAACATGTGGCGTGCAAACAATAGAAATTTATTTCTCATGCTTTCTAGGCTTGGAAGGTAGAGGTGAAGCAGTAGGCAGATGTGACGTCTGCAAGGGTGTTTTGTAATGACATCTTCTCTTTAGGTCCTCACTATGGGAAGAGCTGAATGGTCTCCCTTGGTCGTCTTTAATAAAGGCACTGGTTTCATTTCCAAGGTCTTCTCCCTCATCATCTCAGCATCTCTCAAAGATACCGCCTTCTAATACTGCCGGCTTGGTGAGTGCCATGGTCAATCTTGATCAGACAACTGGGATTAAGAAATGCCTAGGGCTCAGTGAGGCAGACCTCAGGGTGTGTCTGGGATGACATCTCCTGGGATTCTGAGGAGGGCTCTGAGCTAACGAGTGCTTTAATCTCTCAATGAATTCTTAATCTGATGGCAGTCTGCAGAAGGTGTGAAAGGTAGGAGTGAGGTCTAGTTGGAGGACGGTCATCTGGGGTAGGGGTTGTGGTGGGTGAGGTGAGAGGGAACATGTCCTCGGGTGTTACATCCTGCCCTGGCCTCTTCCTGTGTATCCTGGGTATGTGAAGATCCTTCTTTGCTCCATGTTTCCCCAGGGGTAATGTTCTGAGCAAGCACACAAGGCCAAATAACTTTGGATTAAACCCCGAGAACTGAGCATAGCAAATCTCTGCTCCTTTTAGTTGTTATTGAAGACACACATACCCACATCATAGATTCCTGTCCTGTGGTCTTTATCTAAAATTCATTTCTGTCTCACATTAAGATTACATTTATTTCATTCTAATACATCTCTTGCCCCTACAAAGTTCTCACCAATTCCAGCACCAATGTTAAAGTCCAAAGTCTCATCTAAATATGATATTTAGACATAGGACGTGAGTGATTTTCAAGATGTGATTCACTAGAAAATAATTTTCCTCCTAGCTGTGAACCTCTGGAAATTATATGTATATAAGCTTCCAAAACACAGTGGTAGAGCACTACAGGTCAGAGACTGAGATGGCAGGTCACAAGCAAGCCTCCAGCCTTCAGACTGGAATACTTGGTCATAGAAGGCCTGCTAGGGTGGTTGTCCTGATACTGTAGCCTTGGGAAGTCCTGCCTATATAGGTCGGCTGAGTATGGCCTGGTAGGCTATTCTGGGCTGAGCTCTACAGCAGCTCTCTTCCTGAATCATGACCAAGGCAATAGGTAATTCCAACATTCATCATTTTCCTCTAAGTAGCCACACCCTTGTGCCCATGTGCTCTTTGTTCTGGCAGATGCATCTCATAGAGGCTGCTAAGGTTTGCTAAGGCTCCTTTCTCAGCTGGGCACTTGGGAACCATAGTTGCCATGACTGAGAGCTGTATGAATGTAGAGAGTAGAGCTTTAAGGAGGAGCCAGTCACCCCATGCTAAGTAAATTTTTAGCATTGCGGTCTTTCTTTCTTTCTCTCTTTCTTTCTTTCTTTCTTTCTTTCTTTCTTTCTTTCTTTCTTTCTTTCTTTCTTTCTTTCTTTCTGTCTGTCTGTCTGTCTGTCTGTCTTAGGGTTTTACTGCTGTGAACAGACACCATGACCAAGGCAAGTCTTATAAAGGACAACATTTCATTGGGGCTGGCTTATGGGTTCAGAGGTTCAGTCCATTATCATCAAGGTGGGAACATAGCAGCATCCAGGCAGGCATGGTGCAGGAGGAGCTGAGAGTTCTATGTGTTCATCTGAAGGCTGTTAATGGAAGACTGACTTCCAGGCAGCTAGGATGAGGGGTCTTAAACCCATGCCTACAGTGACTTACCTATTCCAACAAGGCCACATCTCCTAATAGTGCCACTCCCTGGGCCAAGCATGTAAAAACACCCATCCTTCCTTCCTTCCTTCCTTCCTTCCTTCCTTCCTTCCTTCCTTCCTTCCTTCCTTCCTCCCTCCCTCCCTCCCTCCCTCCCTCCCTTTCTTTCTTCCTTCCTTCCTTCCTTCCTTTCTTCCATGTATATAATTGATTCTGTTTTCCAAGCCTTGGGACTCAGGGTCTGAAGAGGGAGAGACATCTCTAACAATCTTAGATATACCTTTGGGGTGAAAGTCCATTGTTTTGGACAATAGGTCCTGGGTAATCCATATTAATCTTTTAATTAACAGGGTGCTTGGCCCTAACTTTATTCTGTGTTTAATTGCTCATTCTTTTGAGTATGGATAGGCTGCGGTTTTCTCAGTTTTTAAGAGTTGCATTTCTTTTGATGAAAAAGTCTTTCTTAAAATTACTTTTTTTCTTGAATTTTTCTAGAAATGTTTAGGAGCAGCCAGACTGCACCTTTGACAATTTGCCTAAAGGTTTCTTAAGTCAAATAGCCCATCCCATGATGTGAAGGCTTTGCCTTCCGCAAAACACTTGCCAGGTTTAAAGAATTTAACCATATTTTTGCATAAGGATGGCCTTTCTTTAGTTCCCAATGTGACCTCCTTTCCTACCTGAAACATCATCAGGATGGCCTTTGCTATTCAGTTTATAGCACTGTCCTATTCAAATACATCCTAGGGAGACACAAGCTTCTTTATGGCTTTCTTTTGTTCATCCTGTGTCTTCATGAGAATTACATGTAACCATCTGTTAGTTAGAGTTTTACTACTGTGAAGAGACACCATGACCAAGGCAACTCTTATAAAGACAACATTTAATTGGGGCTGGCCTACAGGTTCAGAGGTTCAGTCCATTATCATCAAGGTGGGAGCATGGTGGTGTCCAGGCAGGCATGGTGCAGGAGGAGCTGAAGAGTTCAGCATCTTGTTCTGAAGGCAAATAGGAGAAGACTCGCTTCCAGGCACCTAGTACAAGAATCTAAAAGCCCAAGCCCACAGTGACACACTTCCTCCAACCAGGCCACACCTACTCTAACAAGGCCACACCCACTCTAACAAGGCCACACCAACTCTAACAAGGCCACACCCACTCTAACAAGGCCACACCCACTCTAACAAGGCCACACCTCCAAATAATGCCACTCTCTGGGCCAAGCACATTCAAGCCACCACACAATCCTTTTAAATTAAACTCACCTTTTACTTATATGATTCTGGAAATATTCTAAGCTTTTTCACTACCCTGTCCCAAAGCTGCTTCCATATCATTAGCTGTTTGCTTCATTGTCTCCATTGGTTTTTGGTCCCCCTGAGGCTCTTTACTGTTTTGATTGAGATACAATTTTGCTATCAGCCATGTACATCAGATGGCTGAGAACCTCCTGTAAGTCCAGCTTTAGAGGGATCCAGTGTTTCTCATCTTCACGGACACCTGCACATGCATATACCCAAGGCATGCACACTACACATACCTAAAATTCTTAGGGAAAAGAAAACAAAATTATTCAGATTTTTAAAACAAAACAAAAAACAAAACAAAAATCCCTGAGAAATGTATTTGTTAAAGTTTAGGAGGTGAGGATATCCAAAGTCTAGGTGCTGGCTGATTTAGGTTGTGGTAAGGGCACTCTCTGGTTCATATATGATATCTTGTTGGGTCCTGAAATGATGGAAAAAGTGAGACATCCCACTTGGGTCTCATTTATTATATTTTTATTTTTATTGAAAATAGATTTTTTTTTCTCACACAGTATACTCTATATCCCTTCCCTCTACTCCTCCCAGTTCCTCTCCACCTCTCTTTGAATCTGGATCCTCCCCTTCTTATCTTTCATTGAAAAGCAAACAAACACCAGGCTTCTAAGGGATAATAATAGTAGTAGTAGTAGTAGTAGTAATAATAATAATAATAATAATAATAATAATAATGATAATAATAATAATAATAAATGTAGTATGACAAACAAAAAACCTAATACACTGGCATAGGACAAAACAAACAAACAGAAGGAAAAGAGCCAAGAAAAAGCCCAAGAAACAGATACAGATGCAGAGACCTACCTTGCATACACTCAGGAATCACATAAAAACACTACTCTGGAAGCTATAAAATAGACACAAAGGGCCTGTAGGGTAAGAATGAAGTGTCCTTTGGGTATAATCCTAAGAATGTCATAGCTGGATCTTCAGGTAGACTGATTCACAAATCCCTGAGGAATTGACACACTCGTTTCTGTAGTTGCTGTACAAATTTGCAGACCCACCAGCAATGGAGGAGAGTTTCCTTACTCCACATCCTCACCAGCAGGAGCTGCCACTTGTTTTTACAGATCTTAGCCATTTGGGAGGCTGTTAAGATGAAATCTCAAAGTAGTTTTGAGTTGCATTTCTCTGATGGCTAAGGATGTTGAACATTCCTTTAAGTGTTTCTGAGCCGTTTAAATTTCCTATTTGAAGACGTCTGTTAGATCTACGCCCCCATTATTTCATTAGATTATTCATTCTCTTAAAGTCTAGTTTTGAGTCTTTATATATTTTGGATATTAGCCCTGTATTAAATATGTAGATTGTAAAGAAACTTCCCTTCGGCACTTCCCTTTGCCACTTTGTCCCAACGTTGGTTTGATTTGCTGTGCAGAAGCCTTCCAGTCTCATGAAGCTCCATTCGGATGCTGATCCTAGTGCCTGTGCTAACAGTGCTCTGTCCTGAGAGTCAGTTTCTACGTCGATGAGCACCAGGCTGTCTAATCTTTAGCTCTTATCAGGCTTAATATATCTAGTTGAGGATTTTGATTCCTTTGGAGTGGAGTTTTGTGCAGGGTGCCATATTTGGATATATTTTGACTCTTCTTCATGAAGCCATACCGTTTGACAAACACTATTTGTTGAAGATGCTGTCTTTTTTTTTTTGTCTTAGTGTGCATTTCTGGCTTTTAAAAAAAATCAGGTATCCATAGGTGTGTAGATTTATGTCTGGATCTTCAATTCTATTCCAATAATCAACATGCCTGTCTCTGCACCAGTGCATGCACTTTTTATTGCTACCAGCTCTGCTATGCAACTTGAACTGTGGGAGGCTGACACGTCTTGCAGTTCTGTTATTATTCATAACTGCTTTAACTATCCTGGGTGTGTATATGCATTTCTATATGCAGCTGAAAATTATCCTTTCAGGATCTGTGAAACGTTTGCCAGGTACAGTAGTCTGGGCTGGTAGTTGTGGTCTCTTAGATGTGCACAACTGTCCAAGGTCTTCTGATTTTAGAGTCGACATTGAGAAGCCAGATGCTATTCTAGTATCTGCATTTATATGTTCTGTGGTTGTTTTCCCTTGCTTCTTTCTATACCATGTTCCCCTTGTTTTGTACATTTAGATCTTTGGTTACTCTGTACTATTTTCTGGTCCAGTATGTTTGCTGTTCTGAATGTTTCTTACACTTTGATGGGCATATCCTTCTTTAGGTTAGGGAAGATTTCTGATTTTGTTGAACATATCTTCTATGCCTTTAGTTTGTTTTTTTCATCCTTCATTTATACCTATTATTCTTAGATTTGGCCTTTTCATATTGTTCCAGATTTTTATGGAATTTTTGTCCCAGGAGTTTTTTTAGATTTAACATTTTCTTTGACTGAGGTATACCTGAGATCTATCTCTTGTCTTCGGTGGGTGAAACTTGCCTCTGAGGTTCCTGTTGAAGTTCCTAAACTTTTCATTTCCAGATTTCCCTTGGTTTGAGTTTTCTTTATTGATTCTATTTCCACTTTTAGTTCCTGAACAGTTTTATTCATTTCCCTTTATTGTTTGCGTTTTTATAGATTTCTTTAAAGAATTTATTCATTTCCCCTATCATATTCATAAAGGGTATTTTAAAGTCTGGGTCTTGTGCTTCCGCTATATACATTTCTCAGGGCCTGTAATAGTAGAGTTGCTGGGCTGTAGCGGAGGGGTATTGTCATAGCTGTTACTGATTGTGTTTTTATGCTGTGTCTAGTCATCTGAGCTTGGGAAGATTGAAATTCCAGTTGCTGATATCTGGGCTTGTCTTGGTTGGGTGGAGTGTTCTGTCCAATGATTTCTGTTGCTTTCTCTGGCTTAGAGGAGTACGGTAGTTGTATGTTGCCCTGGGAATGAAGTCAGAGGGTGGAAAGAGGCTACAGAGTTGGAGGTGAGACTGGGGTATTGGATTTAGACAAAAGGCAGTAGAGGTAAAGATCCGCAGTTAGGTTGCTGGCTGTCTTGGCTAGGTTCCTGCTGTATTTAGGGACTGGGATAAAGAGATGAGTATGGAGAAGGAAGGTTGGTGTGGGAGATTTGTGGCCTTCACTGCAGTTGTGGACAGGGAGGGTGGCAAGGCTGCAGCAAGTGGTCTGCTACAGAGCTGGAGATGCGACAGGACGACTGGATGTTAAAGAGAAGATTTAGAGGTGAAGATCACGATCAGCCTACGTGCTTTCTTAGCAGGATGGCTGGATGGTTCCCAGAGAAGGCATGTTGGTGTTTGGGCTGGGATAATGTGATGGGTTGGAGAAAGGAAGTTGGAGGCTAAGGTCTAACTGATCTGTTTGAAATGGGGGGCAGAGAGGAAGGCAGGGCTGCAGGAGATGGTCAGCCACACAGCTGGAGATGAGACTGGGGATTGGCTTTAGAGGAGATGAGGGACAGGTGAAGACGTGCAGGTAGTTTACTCGCTTCCCTGTTGTGCTTCATTTATAAAGGGATTAGTCTTGTTTGTGATATTTGCTCCATTAGTTTATCATCTCCCCCCAAACTACCAGGTCCTAATACTATTGCTTTGGGGACTAGGATATAACTTTTAAGGGAACAAAGGCATCCAGAAGATATCAGTCACGGTCTGAATCCTCAGCTTTGTATTTGAAAATATGTTCAGTTCTAGTGGATACTGCACAAAAAATACTTGGCACACACACACAGCTTCTAGCCTAAAGTAAGACCTTAACTAATGCTAGCCCGTACGACTTCAATTTTTGGACAGAAGGAAAAGAAAGGCCTTGAAAGGTTTGAGTAGCTAGTCCAAAGTTGCATGGTCAGGAAATTGCCTGGGCTGACTGCAGGCTACATGGTCAGGGGCTCTAACTTTCATCCACAATGAGTATCGCTCACCTGCACTGCTGTGAGAGCATCACTGGCCTGCACTTCTGCAAACGTCCTCATCTCCAGTGTGCAAGGGTAAGTTTGTAGAAAGCACTTTCTCACTTTTAGATGGCCACAGTTCATTTCTGCCAACGCTCACTCTGTGGGATTTGAAATCCAAGTTGTAAGGCTTTCCTGTTTTGTCAAAAATTTGTACATCAAATGACTTCCTAAGCAGACAGTGCCTTGGCATTCACCCATCACCACTTCTGGCAGGAGCTTTCTGTTCTCTTTGCCTCATTCCACGAAGGTACTGTCTGTTGAGTCTTTGTTCAGCACCACAGAGGAATCAAATTGGGGATGGGGGCGGCGGGACTGTATCTCCAGAAGTTACAAAGAAAGAACGGATGGCTCCAGGGGGCAGTTTTATCAAGGACGTAGAACTTAAGTCAGGCCTTCCTTGAAAGACACTGAGGTTTTAAAAGATTGAAGTATAGCTAAGAAAGCCAGAGGACTGAGGGTGCTGAAGGTCAAGGGAGAAAAAGAAGTCATTTCAGACAAGCTGGAGACACGTCTGCAGCAGAGGAAAGGGTAATGTCTTTGTAAGGGTTTCTATTACTGTGATGAAACATCATGACCGAAGCAACTTGGGGAGGAAAGGGTTTGTTTGGCTTCCACATCACTGTTCATCATCAAAGGAAGTCAGGACAGGAACTCAAACAATGCAGGAACCTGAAGGAGGGAGCTAATGCAGAGGCTACGGAGGATGCTGTTTACTGGCTTGTTCCTCATGGCTTCCTCAGCTTGCTTTCTTATAGAACCCAGAACCATCAGCCCAGAGTTGGCACTGCCGTAATAAGACTGGGTCATCCCCCATCAATCACTAATTAAAGAAAATAACCCATGGTTTGCCTACAGGCTGATCTTATGGAAACATTTCCTTCATTGATGTTTCCCCCTCTCAGATGAATTCGTATTGTGTCATGTTGAAATCAAATCAGCCAGCACAGGTCTTTGCTGCTCTTTGGTTTGCTTCTTATTTGCTGGTGGTTCCAGCATGGAACCAGTATTCCTTCTATGGGATGATGTGATGGCTATTCCTGGTTGTCAGCATCTGAAATGAACTATAATCTAGAAATGGAGGGTACACTTGTGATCCAAATCTTGAGGCTGAGAGACACAGGCTTCTGACCTGGATCTTGACATGGGATGACTCATGCTTGTGGTCCAGATCTTGAGTCAGAAAAGCTTAGAGCCAGGCAAGGTAGTACATGACTTTCATCTCAGGAGACTGAGGCAAGCAGATCTCTAACATCAAGTACATCCTGAAACAGAGTTACAAATTCAGGCATGGTAGTATACACCTTAAATCTAGGCTACACCTTCTGCTGGAAGCCTACATAAGGATGATGGAAGAAGGAAGGCTCACTCTTTGCCTGCTTGCATTTACTTGCCAGCACATCTGTTGGAACCTACTTCTTCAGGATTCCAGCTTATACAGAAGACCAGGTGAAACAACCAGCCTCATGGGTCTAAACAGCTACAAGATTCTTGGACTTCCCATTCATAGCTGCCCATTGTTGGGTTAGCGGGACTGCAGACTGTGAGCTATTACAATAAATTCCTTAATATATAGAGACATTCCATAAGTTCTGTGACTCTAAAGAACCACACCTAGTACAGAAGGCAACACTTACAGCATCATCAAAGAAGAATGTGGGACCTTTTGTGTAGTGTATGGCAGCGATAGGAGCCATTGCTATTTGCTGTGTATTATCATAACCTATTCAGGCTTTAATAACAGAAACACCAGAAATGGGTAGTTCATATACAAAAGTCCTCATGTCTTAACTGTTGTGGTTTGCCCTGGAGTTATCTGTATTTTGATGCTAATTCCACTGCCCCAAAGACAGCTGCCTAGTCACATACTTAGGAATCAGGTGACTTCACCAGAGCCTTCTCCCCATTGAATTTGTAAAGTACCGGTGAGGGGCAGGTACAGGATAGAAGGAGGCCTGTCATTGGAGGAGAAGGAAGGATGGACGGGAGAGAAGTTTGAAGGAAGAGGAGGAGACTGGAACGGAGAGGAGAAGAGACAGGAGGAGAGGGAGAGAAGCCATGGCAGGACAATATAGCTGGTGACATTAAGATTCCATGCTGTACCTTTACAGGTTGTTACAAATGTTCTTAAGGGATGGATGGTACTGGGCTTTGTATGTTTAGGTGGGCAATTATATCTTAGCAATTGGGCAAAGATTATTGTGTTGTGTGTTCTTTTATGTGACGATTTGAGGGTAGCGAAGTGTGCGGCGGCAGGAGACATTGGGCCGCCGAGGAGTTGGGATGTGTTTCCGCTAAGATATCTAGTGAAAGATCCTAGCAAGTAGAGGGGCAGCCTATCTGTTACCGGCTGTCTCTCTGGACTTAGATTTTCCCTTAAGGAGTACCTCTCTTCAGTGTCAGCTTGGTGGCTTTGACTCTCAAGAGAACCAGCCTCCAAATGACACTAGGCTTCTAGTAACAACTAATAATAAAAGGATGGAGAGATGGTTAGAACCTGGGTGCTAGATACTAAGCAGCTGACAAAAGAATTGTAACCAGTTCACCTGGGGCTTCCTGTCTCTTACATCTAATAAAGAGATTGTTAATACTATAGTACCAACCTTTAATAAAACTATAGCTCTCTCCGTGTCTCTGAATACCAGGACTGCAGTAGTAGTCCTTCACTAAGCTGTCTCACTGGGCTAAAGGCCCATGGAAAAGAAAACATCAATCCTGACCTTGGCCACAGCCAAAGCCTGAATTCTAAATTTTGACTGGCAAAACAAAGTTTTTCACAGTTTGTTGTAGATTCTTTTTGAAACTATTTTAGGGGCTTCTCTGCCCCCCAACCTGGGGCCTCTCTCCTTGGGGAGGAGGCTCAAGAGAGAAAGATAAAACTCCCTGGCAGAAAACAATTTTTCTCAAGCAAATTATTTTTAACTTTTAACTTAAGCACCAAGAGGACCAAGTAAAACTCTTTGACGAACAAAGCAAACAGTTTCATGATTTCAAACACAGTCGTCAGTCCAAGATTTCAAGCACAGTCGTCAGTCCAAATTCAAAAACGAAACAAAAGCCAAAAAGACACTCGACAATACCACAGAAAACAAACCAGACAAACAAGACCAAGACAAAGCATCCTATAACCAATTTCCACAGATGCCTGGTACCTTCAGTACCTTGCTCAAACTGTAGCTTAACCTTAGCTGCTTCTGGGATGAGACGGACCATCTGATTCCACCTCCCAACAGAATTCCAGAGTGTCCTCTTGCCCTAACATCCGTCCAATGGTCCACCATCAAAGACAAAGGAGTTATCACAGTCTGCCCCATGGCAAAGAAAAAGAACACCAAACACAGAAACAGAACACAGACAGCAGACACTAACACGTCTAAGCACACTCGTCCGCGCCTATACTTAAATAGGCAGCCAAACTCGACCTCTGACGGAGTGGGATTCCTCATCCGCTCCCACCTAGGTAAAAGGAGCACTCCGTCTCCTTTGTTCCAGAAAACCACAGTCAGGTCCTCCTGACTGCCCACAGCCGGGCTCTCCCGACTGTTCTCCGCCCGTGGAATGTCCTCCAGGGGCTGCAGCTTGCGGGCTCTGGGCGTCCCCCCTTCTGCAGTCAGAGGATCCTTACGGATCGCAAAGGCAGCTGCACAGAGTGGGATTCCACACCCACTCTCCTCTCCTACAGAGTGGGATTCCACATCCACTCTCTTAGGAGGCAACACTGAGTGGGATTCCACATCCACTCTCTTAACACTGACCGATACTAAGACACACATATATACACACACGGCAGAACCAAAACAGAGACAGACACAGACTGACAAATGCGGCGCCGCTCACACAGAAACACTCAGACAAACATCCAACTCACCTCCAAGGGGTCTTCGGAGTCTGGGGTGGTCACGATCCCAGACGAGCTCCCAAATGAAAGAACCTGGCTCAAGTCTCAGGATGGTGCGCCCCAGGAAACACTGATCCCGCCCCCAAATGAAAGATCCCGGAAGAGAGACCCTTTCTAAAGTCGCGGGAAATCGCAGACCCCAGACACAGAGAGACCATTTTGGATGTAATAAGCAAAGGTGAGGTTTATTACGGAGATCTATTACGGGGATCTCCAGGTTGACACGTATCCTGCGCAGGAGACAGAGGTGTCGACCCCGAAGCTCAAAAGTCAGGGGTTTATATAGGGAAGGCTAGGGGGTTTGGCGCGGTTACACACAATTGGCTAATTTCTGGCGCAGCTATAAGTGATTGGCTCATTTAAACATGGCAGTGAGATTACAGCACAGCAGGAGAGCATGTATTGACTGGAGCGACAGGATTTTAGAAGCTAAGGGGCGTATCAGGGTTTGAAGGACATCTGGTTAAGGTGTGACTCTGAGTAAGCTGGGGGAGGTGCCCTTCTGCCAGATGGTTTGAGTCAGTCCTGATAACTCGGGCTGGTTCCTGCATTCCTTTTCTTTATCTTTATGGTCTGTTAGTCCTAGCGGCAGGGCGGGGCTGCCTGGACTTGCTTTTCACAGTGTTTAGCCCCGAGTCTGTGAATTTTGAAACTTACTCTTTTAACTTCATATTTTTAAACCTTAAATCTGTATAATTTTCCTTTCAATAGCAGATATCTTGGGGCACTGCAGTTCCAGACCTAGGGGGATAAAAGACAACCTTACTTTTTTTATTTTTTATATTTTTACAACAACACTTAACATCTTTCCAGCATTGTTAGGATTCAATGTGTGAATTTGGTGAAAACACATTCAGTCTGGAGAATGCACTTATTGTGTGCCCAGGAAAAGAGTGAACATTTTCTCTATCATTGTTCCCATCTTATAGTTGAGGATGCAGAGAGGCCCAGAAAATTGATACAAGTCTCACATCCCATGCAAGTCAGCCCTGGACTTGGTTCCTACCACAGATGTACTAGACTTCAATTCTTCTATTTCTTGAGCTATGTCAACACATACTTCTTAGAAGGTTCTCCCAAAGCTGGCAGAGGAAACTCTTCTCTTGGCACTAGAAAGCAAGAGTGACACTGTGGTGGTGACTGTCCATTCAAGGCTTTAGTTTAGTGTTAACCCCTAGGAATAGAATGTCAGATATGTAAATTTAAATTCCCTGTTAGTGCCATGAGGAAGGAAAGAAGAAACACATGAATTTCATGTAATAATATGGCTGATGCAACTCAGTGCATCCAGCTTCCCATCCATCATTTCAGCAGTAGTCAAACAAGTTGTTTAGGAGATATTTATGCTTTTTTCCCTATTAACTCTGTTTGCATTTTACACCTAAACTCATCTCAGTTTGATTTACCATATTTCAACTGCTCAGTATACACATGCCACCAGGAGCTACCCTCTTGGATCCACAGACTTGGAGAAAGCCACAAGACTAAAGGCAACACCAACAGGTAAATATAACCCAACACTTAATAGATGTCAGCCATTCTGTCAGCTTGCTAGGACTGCCAGAACAAAAGGCCACAGACCTGGCTTAAATAACAGACATTTATTTGCTCACAGTTCTAAAGATGGCAGGACTAAGATAAGATGCTGGCAGTTCTGGGCTTATTGGTGGCTTTCCTTGTTTGCACTTCGAGGGCTGTTTTCTCATGGTATCCATATGGAGTCTTTCCCCATATAAGCACATTTCTTATTTCTCTGTGTGTGTCCAAGTTTTCTTTGTTTGTGAGGACAGCAGTCACACTGAACTGTGGCCCACTGTTAAGCTCTGGTTTAAATCTTTTTCTAAATGCAGCCACATTCTGAGGTATTGGGATTTGTATATTAATGTTCTGTTTGGGGAGAAAGCACAATTTAGCTTCCAAGTAGGCATCGAGCTAAGCATTTAACAAAGATACAATAATAATGTATGCTATTAACAACACACATTTTACACATGTAAAGTTTAAGGCCAAAGAAGCTAGGTATGGTTAATAATTTTTCTATGGCTGTTGGTTGAGACAGTGGGTCATATATGTTCCGGGTTGACCTCACATTCACTAAGTAGTCAAGGGTAACATTGAACTTTTTATCCCCCTGTGTCCCAAGTACTAGAATTGCAGTTGTACAGCATTATGTCAAGTTTTGTGCAGTTCTGGGGATCAAGACTAGAGTTCTATGCTAGCAAGTGCTTTTCCAACTGTGCTGCATCCCCAGATACTACTTTTCTTATTAGTTTAAAGTTTTAATTTTTATGATTTCCTATTTTTATATAAGTGATTGTGATCACACATACCCTCATTACCTTCTCATCCCTTCTTTCTAACCAGTTTCCCTCCTACTTTCATGTCATCCAGCTGCTATATTCCTGATTGCAACGGAGCATCCTGTCAGAGGACTGTTTCCTAGAACTCTTCCTCATCTTCTACTCTTTATCATCGTTCTTCTGTCTTGTTTTCAGCTTTTCCTGGGCCTCAGAGTGTGTGGTATAGATATCTCAGGTAGAGATGAGCTCACAGTAGTTCTTTAATCTCTGTACTTTGACTAGTTATGACTAAATGGCTTCCAGTGAGAAAAAAGTGAGGTCATCAGGCTTAATGCCCCCTGAATTAATCTTGCCAGCCTGAAGAAAAGATCTCAGAGATGTGTTGACATGTCAGTGAACAAGGATTTCCAGCAATCTTCACAAATTGGGAGAGAACCACGGGGTGCAGGACTCCTCACAGCCTACAGAATGAACCAGTTTTCCTGTATATTGATTTGTACTTGTACCCCTTCTGTGGTGGATTGAATATACTTGGCTCAGGGATTGGCACCATTAGAAGGTGTAGCCTTGTTGGAGTAGGTGTGGCCTTGCTGGAGTGGGTGTGGCCTTTATGGCATAGATGTGGCCATCCTGGAGGAGGTGTCACTTTGGGGGTGGGCTTGAGATCCTCCCTCCTCCTAGCCAAGAGGAAGTCAGTCTTCTCCTGTTTGTCCTCTGAACAAGACATAGAACCCTCAGCTCCTCCAATGCCATACGTTCCTGAATGCTGCCATGCTCCTGCCTTGATGACAATGGACTGAACCTCTGAACCTGTAAGCCAGCCCCAATTAAATGCTGTTCTTTATCAGAGTTGCCTTGGTTATGGTGCTTCTTTACACTAATGAAAACCCTAAGACACCTCCAGATCTCTGAGACAATCAAATATTGTCGTTTAAAGTTACTAGGCTTGTAGAGCTTCATGACGACAGCCTTAAGGAACTGATACAAATGGGAAGTGAGGAACATTCATGAAAATAATTGCTTTGGATGATAAGAAGTGTGACTCAGAGAGAGGAATGGAGGTACAGCCAGTGTCTGGGGACTTCCAATAAAGAACAGTTTCAAGGGAGGATAGAATTATGGTCTAAAAATCTCCATATAAATGGACAGCCCAAGAAATAAAAGAAACTAATGAGAAAAGGTGGTGGATGTGATATTTTAGACACTCTGAGAATTGAACTGGGATCCAGTATTGTTATAAACTGAAGCAAGGTAGTTGACCTTCCTTACTCACATGTTCTCCTTCTACAGATTTGGCCTATTGCGGGTAGGAAATGCATGTGAAAATGAAAGTGTGTCTGTACCGAGCATGCACAGACTTCCTCCTCCTGGTGCCACTTATCCCATAAATAACACAGCACAGCATCCATTTGCATAACATCTACATTGTATTGTTATTCTACATAATATAGAAATGATTTAAAGTATTTGGGAGGATGTTCATACTTTATATGCAAATATTGCACCATTGATATAGGGGTCTGAGCATTGTGGATTTTGATAAAGGTGTATGTACCGGAACAAATGCTCTGAGGACGCCCAGTTACTACTGTACATTTATTACAAGGGGAAAATTTTATATTAGAGTCAGACAGATGAATAGAAGCCAGAGGTCTCAAAGGAGAAACAGGCTAGCAGAGTTTAGGGTGAAGGTGTATATAAAGACAGAGGACACAGAAATGACATTCCTATAAAAACAGTACATGGGAGTGACTGTCAGTCAAAACACGAACCCATGGGAATGCATTTCATAGTCAAACTTAGCATCACATCCTGGCTCCTAAGGGCTGATAGGTAGCTCATAGTGTGAAGAACATTCATTTCATCTCTAAGAGTCCTCCGGTCTTAATGTCAGCATTGTTCCCAAGTCTAAAATATCTAAGACTCAAGGCAATTTAGCTGTGAACTAACTTATCTAATTTTTAATTTTTTGGTAGAATCTCATTATTTAGCCTTAACTGGCCTGGAACTTGTGACATAGTATAAACTAGTCTTAAACTCACAGAGGTCTGTGCTGGGATTAAAGGCATGCACCATCATGCCAGGTAAAATTATAAAAGAAAATTATGTACTTCTAACATGCTGCATAGCACAAAATCAAAACGTTCATTCCAAAAGTAAGGAGCAGGAGGACAGTAAAGAAGGGTCAGACAAAAGGAAGACCAAAGTCCAAGCAAGAAAAACACCATATTTTGTAGGTCTATGTTCAGCATCTGGGTATAAAGTATCACAAGTTGAATTCCATTAGGCCTAAATAGCCCTGCCCTGTGGTCTGGTTACTTGTTTCCTACATAGCCTTTCTCTTGAACTGTTTTCACTCACTGCTTGTGGATTTTATCAGCAGATAATCCATGGTTTTTGTTTATCCAGTATCCTCGAGCTTCCATTTTTAACTAGACTTCATTTACAAAGTCTCATGCATTGCTCTCTCATGGCCCCTTTCAGAGAATCTCATTCTGATGCATATTTCCTGGGCCCACAGACTTTCCTTAAAAATATTAGTAGAAGCCTCTAGATCCTATCTCACTCTTCATTGTTCCCATCAGCTAACCAAGCTTCCTGAGGATGATGCCAGTGTCTGTCATCAGCTTTAACATAGCAGCTGAGTCCCCTTTAGTCTTGGTTGTAGTTATTTCTAAGTGTCTGAACATCAAAAACCAACGACTCTTTCCTAGGTGACCCTGTGTGATATTTGTATATGCTCAGCCCAGTGAGTGGTACTATTAGGAGGTGTAGCCCTGTTGGAGTAGGTGTGACCCTACTGGAGTAGGTGTGTCACTGTGGGTGTGGGCTTTAAGACCCTCATTTTAGCTGCCTGGAAGCCAGTATTCTTCTAGCAGCCTTCAGATGAAGATGTAAAACTCTCAGCTCTGCCTGTACCATGCCTGCCTGGATGCTGCCATGCTCCCACCTTGATGATAATGGACTGAACCTCTGAACCTGTAAGCCAGCCCCAATTAAATATTGTCCTTATAATGTTGCCTTGGTCATGGTCTCTGTCCATAGCAGTAAAACCTTAAGGCATTCTGTATGACCAGGACATCCCCCATTATTTTCTCTTCTTAAAGGGAGATCTTTCAAATTAGTTTGTAATTTGGACTCTGGAGCCTGCAGTGGGTAGTGTCAACCTAATTTATCTTCTCTATTTGCCCAGTGCAAAATGATTGTTTCTGTGTGCAAGAGTGCATACATAACACAGGTAGGCTTATGGGGACACACGCACACACACACACACACACACACACACACACACACACACACACACACACACACACACACATAGACACACACACACTTTTGGAGGCCAGTGCATGATGTTGAATGTCTTGCTCAGATCTCTATCTTATATTTTTTATTTCCTACTTCCTTGTGCTTTTCTCTAATCTCCTTAACAACCACACCCTCCCTTTTCATACCATTCCCTGATCTTTTTCTGATCAGACTGAGTGTTTGTAAAAATCGTCTTGCTTTTCATTTAGCTTCTATTTATCATTGTAAATCTGGCTAAAACCAGCTTGTAACAAAAGTTGGTCTCAAAAGCTAGAATGCTCTGCTGTCTTAGTGTTTCCTCCGCTAAGTTGTTTAGTCCATCACCTTTAAACTCAGCATCTCACAGTTTCAGGACACGTACACAGTTTATAGGAAATCCTTTCTAGGCTATAACATGACTAATCTCTAGTAAAATTCCTGATAGTTCATTTCCATCTAAAAACTATGAGCCCGGGTTTCACTATCTAATATTTTTTTCTGGCGTTGTTGTGGCTTCCACTCGAATCACTCATTAAACTATGCATATGGTATTTTAGGTCTTTTGAAATCTGCTTATCCAAACTCTTCCAAATTTCCCCTACAAATCAGTTCCAAAGTCTACAGGAAAACATGGTCATGTTTAATCATCACCCTACTTTTCTTGTACAATTTTCTGTATTACTTCCTTTTTTCATTACTATGACCAAATATTCAACACAACAACTTAAGGGAAGAGACGCTTATTTTGGTTCAAAGTTTCAAAGGAGTCGTCGGTGCCTGGAACTATTGGTCAAACATGTTGGTAGTAGTTGTGTGCAGTAGAGCTGTTCACACCATAGCTGACAACCGGAGAGTACAATGGGAAGGGCCTTCAGATAATATATTTCCAAGGATCTCTTCCCCATTATGCACTTCTCCCAGCTCAGGTCTACCTCCTAGAGTTTTTACAGCCTCCCAGAATCAGCTGGAGACTAGAAATTTAAAATATGAGCCTGTGCATGAGACTTGTTGCCCAAACAATAACACTCACCAACTATAATGTTGGAATAGTATTACTTATCATTTGGATTTCCAAAGAAATGGCTTGCCAATATTTGGAAATGGGTAGCTTATTGTGCTTTAAATAGAAGGAAATGTTAATTTGGGGAAAAGCCATTTTTCTGGATATTAAGCAAATTGAATGATTACTAATTAGTAAATCCCAGACACTTACTAGATTCTAGATACAATCTGTGAGTCTGTCTTTAGATTCTCTTCTGTGTTTTGTGCATGTTTCAGGCATGGCAATGATCTCAGCCACAGAATGTATGTGGTCTTTGATTTACGGTAAGCAACAACTCCACTCTTTAAAGCTTGTTGTTGTTATTAAAACTTTTATTTATGGGGCTGGAGAAACTACTCGGTGGTTAAGAGAATTTACTGCTCTTACGTATAACTTGGATTTCATCCCCAGATGCCATGTTATCTTGTTCACAACTGTCTATAATTTGTGCTCCAGAGGATGCAATACCAACTTCTAACCTTCTTGGGTGCTATATATGTGGCATGTACACGCACACATGCACACACACACACACATCCCACCACAAATAAAAATGAAATAAATCTTTAAAAAGTCAGCTATTAGCATTTGTCTTTTGGCACAAACTTAAGGGCAAAAGCTGTAGTATTAGAAGAAAGGGAAAAAGATGCAGATATACCTTGATTGGAGGCTGTACTTTGGGGATGCTAGAGTAAGCTGAGTAGATGTGGGGCATCCCATGTGATTGGTTATGTGTGAGTAATTGGTGTCCTTTGATTGGTCCTAAGTTGGGAAGAAGAGAAACATTTACGAAGTTGCCCATTATTAATCAAGTCTTGGTTGTCTTGTGATGTTTGAAGGTTATTATCTAGCTTCCTGGCCCAGTGGCTAGAGATAACATCTGTCTTCCTAGGCTGGTTGCTACAGGCTATGGTTCAGAGTTCTTATGCTCCATGTTTGTCATTTTTATATATGATATGACTGTTGGGTGTGTTTTCAGTCTGTCAAGACCTGGGATCAACAAGCTTTCTTTAAAGAACCAGATATAAAGTAGTATTAGCTTTGCTAGCCCCACAGTCTCTGCGCAATTCCTCACTTCTGACCTTTCAGCATGAAAGCAGCCACAGACAATAGGTAGACAGATGGACTTGGCTATGTTTCAATAGAACTTTACTCTCCACAAAGAAGCAGAAGGTCAATGTGACTCTACAGCCCTAGTTCTCAGTTTCCTGTTCTAGAGTATGGTCCCTAAATGTACAAATGACATTTGTCCCCTGTGCTGTGCCTTATCCCCTTTATCCTGTTACAGAGCCAGAGAAGTGATGACTACTAAGGTCCACTTTCTGAGAGGCAACACTGCAAATTTGCAACCAAAACACTTGACCAATTCCACCCTTTTTCTTTTATTTACAAAGATATCGACTACGACCTGTTCAACATGAAGAATGAACTTTTCATTTTGTCCCCCAACCCAATCTGGTTTCCTCATAGTGCAGATTTCCATTTCAGAGCTTCTTAGTTTTCAGAACTCTTTCTCAAAGCCACTGCCACACAAAGTGTGCCAGTACCATCTTCTTCTCTACCCATCCCCTGCCAGGCAAGAACGGCATTGTCAAACTGGTAGAGGTGTTTGGTTTTGCCTACCTCTCTCATGTTTATAACATTGCCGTCACATTTACAGGCATTACAACAGAATAGCATCCTGAGGAAGCAGAGGACATTTATTTAAGAGTAACAAGTTATTTTATAGCTTTCCAATAGACCCATCCTTTTCTTTTTGACTTGACTGTATTACACCTACATTAACACTACTAAGGGGAAGGAAGGGAGCTTATCTTGTCTTTTTCTTTTTTTTCCAGAGCTGGAGACTGAACCCAGGGCCTTGCGCTTGATAGGTAAGCGCTCTACCACTGAGCTAAATCCCCAACCCCAAAACATGTACAAGTGCCAAGGGGGCACTCAGATTTGAACCGGGGACCTCTTGATCTGCAGTCAAATGCTCTACCACTGAGCTATATCCTCTCTCTTATCTTGTCTTTTATGATGCTGGGACCTTATAGTGGATGGAGGATACAACTAAAATAATGTGAGATTTTTGTAGAAACAATTAAGTGTTGGGGATATTTTTATGAAGAAGCAACCAGAAAGGGTTAACAAAGAAGTAGACATATTGAAAAGACATCAGCAGAAAAAAGAAAGCCTATCAGGAATCTGTTGTTAGGGTCTAAGATTCTTTAAAGTAGGGGCTCTTTTTTGTGGTTTGGATTTGTTGATGAAAGTGTTATTTGTCTTCTCTTTCTCTTAACATAGAACATGTCCTTTATGACTAATATCCACTCATCAATAAGTACATACATACCATGCATGTCCTTTTGGGTCTGGGTTACTTCATTCAGGATGACATTTGTTAGTTTTATCTATGGGAGCTGAAGAGACAACAACCTCCAGTAGACAGACAGGACCCGGAGTGGAAGGATGAGGACACTAACCCACTTAGAAAACTTTTGACCCCAAATTCGACCTATCTAAAATAAATGCAGGGACAAAAATGGAGTGGAGACTGAAGGAACGGCCAATCAGTAACTAGCCCAACTTGAGATTCATCTCACTAATCCCTGACACTATTACTGATAGTATGCTGTACTTGCAGACAGGAGCCTAGCATGACTGTCCTCTGAGAGGCTCTACCCAGCAGTTGACTGAGATGGATGCAGATATAGCCAAGCATTGGATGATGGTCAAGGACCCCTATGGAAGAGTTATGGGAAGGATTGAAGGAACCGAAGGAAATGGCAACCCCACAGGATGACCAACAGTGTCAACTAACTTGGACCCCTGGTAGCTCCCAGAGACTCAGCCACTTTATTCTCCCCAAAGAAGCAGAAGATCACTTTGGCTGTACAGGCCTAGTTCTCAGTTTCTTGTTCTAGAGTATGATCCTTAAATGTACGTGTGACATTTCTCACCTGTGCTGTGCCTTATTCCCTTTTTCCTGTTATAGGGCCAGGGAAGTGATAATGGGCTGGTCTGAGGCAACCCTAGCATACATGTAGCAGAGGACTGCTATGTCTGACTTCATTGGGAAAGGATGAGCCTAATTCTGTAAAAAACTTGATGTACCAGGTAGGGGGTGGTGTAGTGAAGGTCGAATGGCCCTCTCAGAGGCCAAGGGGAGGGGGGAAGCAGGAAGGAACTGTGCCAGGGGGACCAGGAGGTGGGCAGCATTTGGGATGCAAATAAATAAATAAATAAATAAATAAATGAATGAATGAATAAATAAATAAATGGCAGATAGATAGATAGACAGGTGGATAGATAGACGGATAGATAGATAGATAGTATATGTCAGGCAAGGGCAACTTGCCAAATTGGCAAAGCTAGTCTACTTCCCTTGAGCCTAGTGTACCTGACACTCTACCTTTCCCACAAATCTTATACTAGTTCACTGAGACTGTTCACTTGATCATGAGCAGAAGGCTCTGTGGATATGGGGACAGAAAGCTGTGGCTAGAATCGTGACTTCTGGTCATTAGCTCGTGACAATGGACAAGATACTGGTCTGTGATTCACATTGGTTATGTGATTCATATTAGTTTTATTATAAGGAAGGAGGCTGATGTCTTCCTAGCTAGGGCGGTTGTGGGGATTAGTCAATGAAGTGATTTTTCAGATAGCACCAGCACTGTCTGAACAAGCATCACATTCTTCCCCTATCTTTGAATAAACCAAGCCAGTCTGTTCATTGTTCCATGAGCTTACATACTTGTTTTATGATTTTTCTACCATTCCACATGGTTTTATGCTATGCTCCTTATTCTGCCCCACTGTGCACCGCAAGTCCCCTTCTCTGCACCATAGATCTTCAGTCTTATTACAAGGAAGACTTGACTGAAGACAATGAATGATGCCTTCTCTGATGCAGACTCAGGGTGATTTTCTCTGCAGGAGTCATCAGGGCCTGCATGATGGGCTATATGGCTGGTACACAACCATGAACCCAGGTAATCAGAAGAGTAGAAGAAGAAAGCTATGAGTCTGAAATAACTTGGGGGCTATAAAGAACAAGGGAGCTGAAGACAGAACGGAGCAGGAAGAAATAAATTATTTTGGGGATTTGGGGCTGGGGACCTGGTACCTACATGGCCATTTTTTCTTGAATTATGCATGTTGTATCAATATCGGTTTTTAATTTCCAAAAGGGGAGTCCACAATTAAATCCTCCCCACAGCTTTGTTTCAGGAGGCAAGAGCAAATTTTATTTTATTTATCCTTCTATTGATTACATCCACCTTATAAAATACAACCTTATACCCACTAAACATAAGTAAAATTTGAAAAAACAATTAATTGAATAATTGAATGTAAAATAGGGGAGCATAGACATTGTTAATTTAACTGGATGCTTTGCCATGGAGCCCAGACATGCCCTTTATATTTTTGAATAGTTATTTACTTATTTGTTTATTGCATATGCTTGTGTGTGCATGAATGCATGTGTATGTATATACAAAGGCTGTTGCATCTGTACCCCTTTCCATCTTTCTCTACCTGTTCCTCTGAGACAGGCTCTCTTTGCAAATCCTAATGTCCCTCTTATTGTCACTGCCCTTGGAACTGTGGTCATAGGTGTTTGCAGCAGGAAACACCCAGCTTGTTACATAGGTGCCAACAGAGCCATCTCATTAGACCTACACTCCATATTTTGAAAGAATCAGCTTCTTTTACTAGCAGATATTACCAAATTTTCATAATTTGGCTTAAATTGATGCCTGTTAAGTAGTGCTCTGTTTGGCTTACATATTAGTTCTAAAAGTCCGCAGGGATGAAGGCACCACAATCCTCAGTGCCTCTCCCTTATCCTCTTCCTTTGCTCCCAGGAAGTCCTCCCATCCAAATACAGCCTCTCCTGCAGTGAGACTTGGGCTGTCCCTATCATTCAACTGGAACAAGTATCTCAAAGAAATATGATTTGTTTTTGCTCCTATGAAATGAGAGAAATATCAAAGGAGGAATGAATCAATCCACCTTAGTGAGATTTCTGTGAAATTTATTAGAAACAAACTCCCATGAATGCAGAAGGCACACCTGGAACAACAGGCTCGTTTTTAAGTACACTTCTCTCTGTCTGAGATATACAACTCTTGTGAACACTTTTAGTCATTTGCAGCACTTAAAAAATAGTTCCTAACTGATTTATTACCATGGAACCAGTTCAAAATCCAGCACGAAGAGCACCTGATTAAAAAGCTATGATGAAAAAGCTTCCATGATGAAAGATTAAGAACCAAATATGATCAAAACCTTGACCAACAAGGATGCAGGGACAGCTGTCTTAGCAACTATAATTACTTAAAAAGGGCATAAACTCCAAAGCAAGAGACAAGTTATTTTGCCTGGATATTAGAAGTTTCTAAAGGGAAAGTTTGCTCATTTATTTTTAAAAGAAGTAAAATTCAATCAAGTTGGTGAGTTCAGTAACCAAAGGCTGTCACAGAAAGCTGTGGATTAGGTAGTCCTAGCAGACTAGGTTTAATCTCAGGATGAAAAATGTAAAATGGTGCTTTGATACAGTAGTGTGGAAAACTCCCAAATTCTCTCTCTAGTCTGCTCTTAAACTGCCTTCCTTTCTCCAATGGTCCACCTGGTTTTCATGTATTGTTTAAAAGGAATTCATTATCCCTTGCTATCTGGAAATAAATTGAGACCATGTAGCACTAAACCTTAGAAGAACAATAATTTAATCCTCTGTGGAGAATACTCCACGGCAATTGTGTGTATTGACTGTAGGTATACATGTGGACATTTATATGCTTAGCCTACCTAGATTTCTTATTTAGCAACTCCTCTCAGGCTTGAAGAAAAGATATAGAAATAATATCTATAAAAACATTGTACAGATTCTTTGTGTTTCAGACATAATCTTTCAGTTTTACCTTTGATGTTGTTTGAAGGATACAGTATAGTATGGGCGTCACTCTGTAGGCAGGAGGAGCCATTGCAGAATTACACAGCGAGGTCCTTGGTCAGACAGTGACTTGAAAATGTCGCATTGCCAATGGTACAGAAGAAGGGAATACTGGTGAAACTTGTGCTCACATGATTGAAACCATCTAGGCAAGAAGTAATTAGGATCTGAGGCCTCAGTGAAGCCACTGAAGAGTGAATGAAGAGCCTTCAGAGAGAGGGGTCCTCATTTCTATTTACTTCCCACTCTCCCTAGTCTGTCTTCTTCCAGAAGAATCAGGTTTGACGTCTTTCATATTTGTACTGTCAAAATGTACCGCCTAATACACGGCAGCATCTACAAATGATTTATTTCTAACGTGCTTAGGTAGAGAGATTGACAAATATCTAGAACAACAGAACTTGGCATATTCTCCATCATCTGCAAATGACTGTTTTATTAATAGTAGGATACAGTTCATAAGTCTTTGTCACATTAATTTTTATCATTAGTATACTAGTATGTTTCATTAATATTTACACACAATATACATTTTAGGCATATAGTCACCACAGTTGAGCATATGCTATTGCAAAAGAAATATTTCATGCTGCTGTCCACCTTTAGCCTTCTATTACAAATACTTTCCATTCCACAAAATTGCTAGTAAACATAATTTTGAATGATTACATATTTTCTATTGCACAGTGTCCTTAGTATATACTTAGTATTGTTCTATCATATACTAGTTTAATTCTGGACATTTAAATGACCTGCGACTATTATAAGCACTATTATAATGTACAGTTTTATGACGATGATTTTAGTAGCTTTAGAAGTAAAAGCCTCAAACTGAAAACAGCCCAAATAACCATACACAGACGCATAAACACATTACTCTGTTTTTATACAATGGAATACCTTTCAGCAATATAAAAGAAAAAGGTAGTGATGAAGCACAAATCAATCATACATTGTTATGCTGAAGGAATGTCCTGGGAACAAAAGAGGAAGCCCTGGACACTTCCATTTCTGTGATATTTTAGAATGGATGAAAAAGAGCTATGGAGTAGAGATTAGAATGGTGATCATTTTCTTGGAGATGCAACTGACTAGACTCGGAAAGATGAAACTTTCTGGAATGATGAAGGTAGTTGGGCTTTGATCGGGATGGTGATGTGTGAGTGTATACATTTGTCATAGTTCATCAAACTAAACATGCAAAATTCATGGGCTTCATACTACGTAAATTATTTGTTATTTATTTATTGTTTTGTGGTACTCTAGCATCTCATGTATGCTAAGCAGGCGCCCTACCACTCTGTTTTGTTTTGTTTTGAGGGACAGTTTCAATAAGTAGGCTAGGCTGGCCTTGAACTCACTCTGTTGACAAGACAGGCTTTGAAGTCACAGTTTTTCTGACATTAGCCTTCCAAGTGTCTGGAGTATGCCACCAGGCCTGGACAACCTATAAAATGTTTACAAGAAGTACTTCTTATTCTCTGGGTTGATGAGCTTGATGCAAATTTGGAGTCCCATGAGGAGAACATGTGGAACATCTTTATCACACACCATAGTGTGAGAACCCTGGATTTTAAGGTGCATACTCTAATAATTCAGAGTACACAGAAAATATCACCTAGCATTGGCACATAACAGTCTCTTGAGCTTATCGCTTTCTACAAGATCCCCAATATATAAAACTTATGTGCAATGCTATAAAAGAACCTTCAGGCTCGATTCTGAACAACAGGCTCTTCAATAAATAAGATGAGTGGAGGAGCAAGGACATAAGAAATATAAAAAACATTTAGAAGGTCAAGGAAGCTCAGGGAGATAAAACTCAATAGTACAGGGATAGCTAGAAAGGGAGCTGGAGTTTTCTGTGGTTAGATAGAATGTTACAAGACATTTACAGCTTACAGCTGGATTGGAGTAGGACCTTGAAGTAGTATGTTTTACCAGGCGGGTATGAATCTGACTGCAGCTGCAGAAAGGAAGGTGATAGATAATCCTTTCTGGCCTTTCATCATGCTAAGGAATATTCCTCCAGCAAGGGAGCTTATGCTCTGTCTTTTTCAAGATGATAGTTACATGAGGTTGTACAATTGTTCAAATTCTCTAAGCTGAGCTACTTAACGATCAGTGTGTTTTATTGATAATAGGCCTTGATAAAAACACATAAACAATAAAAAAGTCAAGGAGGGAGGACTGTTACTCTTTTAGCAACCAACTCACATCCATATGGTGCTGAGTCTGAGCAACCATGGAATTCCCAGAACAAGACCTATTGTTCGGAGGAGGGGACAATCTATCCAGGTTTCCATAGCAGTAGGTGACTGAAGCAGAGGCACCACCATCAATGTTATTGGTCTCTTCTTGGCCAAAGAGAAAGCCAAGAAAATTCCTCTGTGAATGTGGGACACATGTTGGGGAAACAAACAGGTTTTATTTCTCACCCACAAACTTTCATAAATATGGATACCAAGACCTTATCCTTTAAAGATACTCAGCATAGATGAGTGATGTCTACAGAGGTTGTGAGAGGCTTGCATTCAAATAATTTGTTTGCTGCTCCTGGGTGAAGTTTTTGCATGAAGAGTGAGGATAGGAATTGGATTCTCATGGATGCTGTGAGTTTTCTCCCAGAGCAAGAGAAGTCATTATGGAGGTCCTGGGAATGTTCAGGCATACTGGACTGGAGAGGAGATTCCATTTCTCCCTGTGGCTCTCAGAGGTGCAGGTGGTATGGGAAAGACAAAACTGAGGCTTCGTTCTCAGAGGCTGGGCAGCAATGGAAATTACATCATGAAAACATGGAAGGAGCCAGATAAAACCTGTGCAGAGGAAAACGAGAACTGACTGGTTTAGGAGGTGATCATGAACTTCTGATCACATGAAGGTCTAGAACCAGGGCCTTTATGAGAACTGTGCTGCTCTTGAAGTGTACACTTTGTTTGGACCATGGATAAAATGCCTTAAATGGACAAATTCCAACATCTGTTAAGGAATGAAAATAGATTTTTTTTATACAATATATTCTGAGTATGGTTTTCTCTTTGTCAGCAACTCTCAGGTCCTTCCTACTTCTCTACCCACCCAAATCCACACCCCTTCTTTTCTTTCTTATTCCAGTATTAAGCAGGCATCAACAAATAATAATAATAAAGTAGAAACAACAACAACAACAAAACCAGAATAAGACAAAATAAATAAACAGAAGTTAGGGAGCCAAAGAAAAAGTTCAAGAAACCTAAACATATAAATGCAGAGACGTATGTACACACACACACACACACACACACACACACACACACACACACACACACACACACACACGAGAGTCCCATTAAAATACAAACTGAAACTATAATATGTACACAAAGAACTTGTAAGGTAAACAAAACAAAACTCCTTAATGGTTTATTTTGAAGCAAAGAACTAAGAATGCCATTGAGTTTTGTGTTAGTTATCTACTGCTGGGTGTGGACCTGCCCTTGAGAGTAGTTTGAGTTCCCAGTGAGACTCCCTGGGAGAAAGCTAATCGTCTCTTTGTGAGGGGTTGTCAATTGGGAAATTCTAGCATCTTTAATATCTTGCCTTCCTCGAGGTCAGGCCTGGTGCCAAGGCTTGAGGTCCAAGGGTTAGATGTTCTTCCTGCTTTTCTAGCCTACTTCGGATTCCCTCTGGAACAATGCTACGGCCCTCTCTTCTTCTGGGACGACCACTGTGGGACCAGTCACAACTTGCCTGAGATCACAGTCTCAGTTTTTAACTGCAGTGCTCATAATTCTGACTTCAGTCATCCTTAACTAATTTTGCCAGGTTTGAACAAAAGTCAACTACCTTGGCCAAGGAAATGCAGTTTGTGGTCAATCTGAACAGCCTGTATTAGCTCATAGAGCACCCCCCCTCTCTACCCTTCCTGACTGTTACATAAAATCGTTTTGCCTGTCTGCCATTTTGCTTCTCTCCCTGGACTCTCCAAGCAATGGCCTAGGCAGTTTGATCCCTAATAAACCTTTCTTTCTGTCTATGGGATGGTCCAGTTTGCTAGCATCACTGCTCCTTTGTTTACAGTTCCTCATCCAAAAAGAGTATTCCATTGTAGAGAGATACTGCCATCTGTCCATTCTCATGCTAAAATGCCTTTTGAGCTCAGATGGCTACTAATGTGACTGGTAGAGGGTCTATTTTATTTTGTTTACATATGCCAATACTTTCTTCCCTTGTATGTACCTACTGGCATAAAAAGTATCCTATCTTCTCAAATTCTCAGGGTTGGGAAGAGGAGTAAATTGTGAGAATCTTGTCTTTGTTGATTTACAATATTTCTACCAAAGTGCCATTGATTGGGTGGCTTAAAAGAAGCAGAAATTTATTGATTACAGTTCTGGAGGCTGAGAAGTCCAAGGTTAGGGATGAAGAATTGTTGGATTTTGGTGAACATGTCTTTCTAGGTCACAGATTACCAACATCGTGACATATCCTTAAAAGGTAGAGGAGGGTAGGGAAGAGGAGGAAAAGGGGATAATCCTTGAAATGTAAATACACAAACTATTCAATAGAAATGCTATAATAAAAAAAGAAAAAAGGTTGCAGGGGTATGTGAGTTGAATTGGACTTCTTTGGCAGGGTAATAATTTCATTGATGAAGGTTCAAACCATACATTATAAACATTCACCAATATCTACTTCCAAATACCTTTATTAGGTTGGGTTAGGTTTTCAATTATAAACTGTGTTGGAGCACAAACATTCAGTCAACAGGCCCCTGTCTAATCAAAAAGAAATGATGATCCTCTATGACAATGACAAAGATTATGCCTAAGACTAGAGAGTTCTATCATTTTTTTTTAATTATTTCACTTTACAACCTGATCACAGTCTCCCTCCCTCCTCCCCTCCCATTCCCACCCTTACAAATCCTTCTGCCCATTGCCCCTCCCTTTCTCCTCAGAGAATAGGATCACCCTTGGGTACCACCCCACTCTGGGACATCTAGTCCCAGCAGGACTAGGTACACCCCCTCCTACTGAGGCCCAACTACACAATCAAGGTAGGAGGAGGGGATCCAATGGCAGGGAAAGAAACTGAGACAGCCCCTGCTCCACTTGTTAGGGAACCCACACAAAGACCAAGCTGCACATTTTCTACAAATGTGAAGGGGACCTAGATTCAGCCCCTGCATGCTCCTGGTGGGTGGCTAAGCTGTGAGAGCCACCACTGTCCCAGGTTAGTTGACCTGGTGGGGCTTCTTATGCTGCCTTTGACCCATCCTGCTTTCTCAGTTCTATTCCCTATTCTTCAACAAGACTTCCTTAGCCCTGCCTGATGTTTGACTGTGGATCTCTACATCTGTTTCCATCAGCTGCTATGAAGCCTATGAGGAGACAGTTATGCTAGGCTCCTGTCTGCAAGCATAGCAGAGTATCATTAATAGTATCAGGGGTTGGCTGTCTCACATGGGATGAATCTTGATTTGGGATAGTTATTGGTTGACTGTTCCCTCAGTCTCTGCTCCATCTTTAACCCTGCACATTTTGTAGGTAAGACAAATTATGTATTTAAGGTTTTGTGGGTGGACTGATGTTCCCTTCTCTTCGCTGGAAGTCCTGCCTTGCTACAGGCGGTGGTCATGTCAGTCTCTATATCCTTCTGGTAGGAATCTCAGCTAGAGTCACTCCAGTAGACTTTCAGTATCCTCTCCCATTCTAGGCCTCCAGCTAGTCCCAGAGGTGACCCCCACCCCCATTTCCATTCTCATTCTCAGCCCTCTCACCTCCCAACATGATGGCCACCCTGTTCCCCTCCTCCCCTCCTCTCCTATCCAGTTCCTTCTCTCCGGCTACCTTCAATGCCTATTTTGTCCCCCCATCTGAGTTGCACATCCACCCTTGGGGGTCCCTTATAATCCAGTTTCTTTGGGTCTGTGGACTGTAACGTGGTTATTTTTATGACTGCATGTGGCACCATCATCAATTAAGCAGCTGAGAATACCAAGGCATACAAATTGAATGACCAGTACAAACTAAAGCAGAGTTTAAACTCAGGTAATCTGGTCCAAAAGCAAGATCTCTCCACCTGTTTCATCAGTTCTCCTCACAGAAATAAGAAAATCTGATTAGAAGGGACTCAATCTTTAACCATCCTTATACCATTGTAAAATCTCTGTGTGTTTGTAAAGTCAGAATTTCATGGCTGTCTTTTCCCCTTCCAAGGTTACATATGATCATACACTGCAAAGCTACCTCCAAGAAAGGAATTGAAAATATTCTTTTGAGAGTAGTCCTGTCATTCTGCGGCTCCCAGTGAAGCTCTTCCACACCTTGCTCTCTGGTTCTGATGGGCTCTGATTTTCCCTGAAGTACTCTTGGCTTCTGAAATCTTATGAGATGGAAGGTCATGATTGAGTGCGTACTGTGTTTCAAAAAGTTGAAAATGAAAATCTCAATTTTATTAGCAGAGTGAAAATTTCTGTTTTTCACATTCTGTCTCTGGAGATATTGAGGTCCTAGTAGCTCAGGCAGGAGGCAAGTTTTGTTCACAAGTTCCTAATGCCAGGGGTCCAGAGTGAAAGCACATAGGGGTATTTGGGGGAAGGAGTTAATCAGTACCATAATTAACTGAATTGTTTTCCACCAAATCTGAGGGCTAAAGGTGAAATGGGCAGATACCACAAGTAATTGCTTTATTTCCAGGGTGAGTCGTTCCTGGCCTGGGGCACTAGGTGTGGATCTCAGTTTGATTTCATTACATTCCTATGTTGTTCCTGCTTTGGCATAGAGATAATTTCCTTTTTTTTTTTTTAAATTTATTTTTCTTGGCTAATTTATGTATTAACATTTTAAATGTTATCCTTTTTCCCCCTTCTCCCATACCTCCTCCTCCTGCTTCTATGGAGATGCTTCCACTCCCACCCACCCACTTCCACCTCAATGCCCTGGCATTCCCCTACATTGAGAGAATGAGCCTTCTCAGGACCAATGGATTTTCTCCTATTGATGTTGGACAAAGCCATGCTCTGCTACATGTATGACTGAAGTCATGGGTCCCTCCATGTGTACTCATTGATTGGCATTTAGTTCCTGAGAGCACTGGTGGCGTCTGGTTGGATGATATGGTTGTTCTTCCTGTGGGGTTGCAAACCTCTTCAACTCCTTCAGTCCTTTCTCCAATTCCTTCATTGAGGTCCCCTTGTTCAGTACAATGGTTAGATGTAAGCATCCTCAACTGTATCAGTAGGGTTCTGGGACAACCTCTCAGGAGATACCCATATCTGGCTCCTGTCAGCAAGCACTTCTTGGCATCAGCAATAGTTACAGGGTTTGGTGGCTGCATATAGGATAGATCCTTAGGTGGCATAGTCTCTGGATGACCTTTCTTTAAGGTCTACCTTTAGATGTTACTTGACCTTGTTCCCTGACTGCTTTTAATATTCTTTCTTTGTTTTGTGTATTTGGTGTTTTGACCAATATGTGACAGGAGGAATTTCTTTTCTAGTCTAATCTATTTGGAGATCTGTAGGCTTCTTGTATGATTATGGGCATCTCTTTTTTTTATAGATTAGGTAAGTTTTCTTCTATAATTTTCTTGAAGATATTTACTGGCCCTTTAAGTTTCGAATAATCTTCACTCTCTTCTATACCTATTGTTCTTAGGTTTGGTCTTCTCATTGTGTCCTGGATTTCCTGTATGTTTTCAGGTTAGGAGCTTTTTGCTTTTTGCATTTTCTTTGAAGGTTTTGTCAATGTTTCCTATGGTATCTTCTGCCCCTGAGATTGTCTCTTCTATCTCTTGTATTCTGTTGGTAATGCTTGCATCTATGACTCCTACTCTTTTTCCTAGGTTTTCTATCTCCAGGCTTGTCTCCCTTTGTGATTTTGTTATTGTTTCTATTCCCATTTTTAGGTCCTGTATTGTTTTGTTCAATTTCTTCACCTGTTTCATTGTGTTTTCCTGTAATTCTTTAAGAGATTTTTGTGTTTCCTCTTTAAGTGCTTCTACCTGTTTATGTTTTCCTGTATTTCTTTAAGGGAGTTACTTATGTCCTTTTTAAAGTCCTCTAACTAGCATTTTCAGCAAAATGGTGCTGGTTCAACTGAGGTCAGCATGTAGAAGAATGCAGATCGATCCATGCTTATCACCCTGTACAAAGCTTAAGTCCAAGTGGATCAAGGACCTCCACATCAAACCAGACACACTCAAACTAATAGAAGAAAAACTAGGGAAGCATCTGAACACATGGGCACTGGAAAAATTTCCTGAACAAAACACCAATGGCTTATGCTCTAAGATCAAGAATCCAAATGGGATCTCATAAAACTGCAAAGTTTGTAAGGCAAAGGACACTGTGGTTAGGGACAAAACGGCAAACCAACAGATTGGGAAAAAGATCTTTACCAATCCTACAACAGATAGAGGCCTTATATCCAAAATACACAAAGAACTCAAAAAGTTAGACCAAGGGGAGACAAATAACCCTATTAAAAAATGGGGTTCAGAGCTAAACAAAGAATTCAATAGCTGAGGAATGCCGAATGGCTGAGAAACACCTAAAGAAATGTTCAACATCTTTAGTCATCAGGGAAATGCAAATCAAAACAACCCTGAGATTTCACCTCACACCAGTGAGAATGGCTAAGATCAAAAACTCAGGTGACAGCAAATGCTGGCGAGGATGTGGAGAAAGAGGAACACTCCTCCATTGTTGGTGGGATTGCAGACTGGTACAACCATTCTGGAAATCAGTCTGGAGGTTCCTCAGAAAATTGGACATTAAACTGCCTGAGGATCCAGCTATACCTCGCTTGGGCATATACCCAAAAGATGCCCCAACATATAACAAAGACACATGCTCCACTATGTTCATAGCAGCCTTATTTTATAATAGCCAGAAGCTGGAAAGAACCCAGATGCCCTTCAACAGAGGAATGGATACAGAAATGTGGTACATCTACACAATGGAATATTACTCAGCTATCAAAAAAACAACAAGTTTACTTAAATTTGTAGGCAAATGGTTGAACTGGAAACTATCATCCTGAGTGAGCTAACCCAATCACAGAAAGACATACATGGTATGCACTCATCGATAAGTGGCTATTAGCCCAAATGCCTGAATTACCCTAGATGCCTAGAACAAATGAAACTCAAGACGGATGATCAAAATGTGAATGCTTCACCCTTCTTTAAAAGGGGAACAAGAATACCCTTGGCAGGAAGAGAGAGGCAAAAAGATTAAACAGAGACTGAAGGACACCATTCAGAGCCTGCCCCACATGTGGCCCATATATATACAGCCACCCAATTAGACAAGATGGATGAAGCAAAGAAGTGCAGAAGTGTAGATCGCCCTGAGAGACACAGCCAGAATACAGCAAATACAGAGGCGAATGCCAGCAGCAAACCACTGAACTGAGAATAGGACCCCCCGCTGAAGGAATCAGAGAAAGAACTGGAAGAGCTTGAAGGGGCTCGAGACCCCACATGTACAACAATGCCAAGCAACCAGAGCTTCCAGGGACTAAGCCACTACCTAAAGACTATACATGGACTGACCCTGGACTCTGACGTCATAGGTAGCAATGAATATCATAGTAAGAGCACCAGAGGAAGTGGAAGACCTGGGTCCTGCTAAGACTAACCCCCCAGGGAAATAGACTGTTGGGGGAGGGGCGGCAATGGGGGAGGGGTGGGAGGGAACACCCATAAGGAAGGGGAGGGGGAGGGGATGTTTGTTCGGAAACCGAAAGGGAATAACACCAAATGTATATAAAAAATATTCAAGTTAATAAAAAAAAATAAAGTCCTCTAACATCATCATGAGTTGTGAATTTAAATCCAATCTTGGTTTTCTAGTGTGTTGGGATATTCAGGGCTTACTGTAGTGGGGGACCTGGGTTCTGATGATGCCAAGTGACCTTGGTTTCTGTTTCTCAGGTTCTTGCCCTTGTGTCTAGCCATCTGCTTATCTCTGGTGTTGACTGGTCTTGCTGTCTCTTGACAGTGGCTTGACCCTCCTGTAAGCCCATGTGGGCCATCCACCTGGGTTCAATCAACTACCCTTACCAGTGTGAGAAAATTTTCTCCTTACCTCTATTCTATTCAAACAAATAGAATTGTACTTATTTTAACAAAATTGGCTTTTGTAACAGAGGCACATTTGCATTCTGCTTTTTATGCTTAACTTTCTCTTGTCAGCATTATATTATAGCATTAAACATTCTTGAAAATGTGATTTTTAATAGGAACATGGTTTTCTGATTTGGGGGTATGTCATAGTTTATTTAACTATTTGTGGCATGGAATGAAGGAAGCATGTTCAATCCCCTCCTTCTCCCTTCCTTCACTCTTTTGTATGAATATGTGTTAATTCTAAGAACCAGTGGTTGCTACTGCTATATTACTGTGCATGTTTATACTGGTTATTGATCATGTATACTCTACTTTTATCTTTCCACTCTCCAGCACAGTTCCAGTCTTTAATAGTTTCCATTTTTAATTTAAAAGTGGGCAAGTGAGTCATTTTATATGTTCTCAAGGGGAGGGAAATGATCTTCAACAATCTTAAATGTGTTACTTTTTGTTCAAAGCTCTGGATTGATTTTTTTCCCCTGTAGGTCACAGATGTTCACACACCAAGGAAAGAATGAGTCTGCTCTGTGATCGTATTGCTTTAATTACCATGCTTTCTTGTGCCTTCCTTTGCCCCTACCCTGTTCCCACAGACAATTGCAAAATCCACTTTATTCTGTGCTTCCTCTTTGCCACCACCTCATTTTAAAACCAATAACTTGCTTATCCTGCCTGACTTCTGTATCATCTGCCTATTTTCTTTGTCTTTAAAGTATTTTGTTAATCCCAACTTTTATTTTTACTTCCTTCTTTTCTTTTATTCTTCCTTCCTTGCTCCTTCTCTCCCTCTCTTACTCTCTCCTTCCCTCCATTTCTTTCAACTTTAATAAGGTATAATTGACAGATTAAAAAGATCACATATATTTCCCATTGTAATGTGATGCTTTGATGTCAAAGTTAATCAAGCTAATGGTATCATCCATCACTTCACATTGTTGTATTTTTTTGTCAGGGATAGCATTTAAATGTAATCTTAGGCAGTTTGTTATCACATGTACGATGTATCATCATTTGCTATCATCATGTTGCCATATCAACATCTTAAACCAGTTAAGTAAACTGGAACAGGGTAAATGAGAAACTTGTTTGAGAAACTTTCTTCATAAAGCAAAGCACTGTGGTGTCTAGAATAGGAATGATCTGTTGCCACGCTCTGCTACAGGCAAGTATGATGGTCATAGACTCACCCTCTGAATCTGTAAGCCACAATAAACTATTTCTTCTATAGGTTGTCTTGGTCATGGCATCTTATTACAGCAATAGAAAATTAATTACAATAGCATCTTACGGTTTGTGAATCCTAGCCTGTCCTGATGAGGGCAGATAGAAATGACCCTAGGTCCATATCTCAGAGCCTATTTGAGGAATTTTTTTCTTCCCATAGAAATAGAGTAGACAGCACGCTGTGACACAGTGCAGACAAGAAAGGCAAGTAGAAGCTGGTCACATAAATCCCACCTTGCCCCTGACTTGCAGGGGTCCTCAGATTCATGTAAATCATCTGAACATTAACTTACTCACGTGTAGTTTAGTAGTAATAATGGGCCATGTAGTTTGGCAAGAGCTGAAAGGCATTTATTTAAGTGTTGAGATTGGTCCTGGAAAGTCAAAGCAGTCAATAAATGGTAACGAGGAGCATTTTACCTGTTTGTCTTACCTTATTCTTATGTCAGTGTTCATGTTTCTGTGACTAGAAGGTAAAAATGAAAGAATAATAGGATGGACCCTTGTTTATATGTATCTGTATAAACTAGGTACATTTGGGCTTACATTAAGGTATTGGAGCTTTGATCATAGGACTCAATAAGGAGTAGAGGATCAAGTGTTAGTATCTTAACTGGCATATTTGGAGAAAAGACCATAGCTTCTTGCATTATCCATGCTCATAGAGTGGGTCTGGAGTGCACGCTCTTATTTGGAAGCTCTCTGATGGACTGGGACTGGAGCAGCCATTCTCACTCATTCAGATCGATGTGACTTTCCTTCCACATCTTCAGCTGTTCTCCGGGAGCCAAATATGTCTGTACCAGGTGCAGAAAAGTCCTTTGCTGTGAAGAACAATGTGTAGTAATAATACCTCCTCCCAAATGCAGTCATCTCCTCTCAGAGTAGTGCACTTCCGGTCTGACTGGCTGCTCCATGCTATTCTTTCAGGCTGAACAGCAGAGGGACTGAATCACCTTTCCAGCAGCACCTTGTGGCTCTTTGCTAATTACTTTATGATGCCAGGTCAGCTATAAAGTTGTCTTTCCTGTTGTTTTCTAGCCCAAAGCCACATAACAAAAAAAGACCATTTCTTAAAACAGCATGTGATTGCGTAGTCTGTCAGATGGGAGAGTTTGGAGCCCTCTGGCTGGGTTGCTTTGCATTCTTTTTACTTCCACTTCCTTTTCCTCATCCTGTTTTGCTTTTCTTGGAATATTCCTGTTGTTGATATACCAAACCACAACAAGCTGAGTGCTTTAGGGCAGCTGGAATGAAGTCTCCATGGCTCGGCTGTAGGAGATGACCAGGTCCACTTCCTCCCAGCTTCTCTTGTTGCCTGTCAACACTCCGCAGTTCAAGAAACGATGCCTTTCGAACCTCTACCGTAATTGTCAGTTACTTTTCTCTTTGAGCCCGTGTGTCTTCTATTATGAAGATACCAGCCGTATTATATTAAGGACTAACCCTGCTCTTTGATTTCATCTTAACTAATAGCAACTAATCATTTGTGAATGTACTGGCTGGTTTTGAGTGTCAATTTGACACAAGCTGTAGTTATCACAGGGAAAGAAGTCTCCCCTTGAGGAAATGCCTCCATGAGCTCCATCTGTAAGGCATTTTTTCAATTAGTGATCAAGGGTGGGAGGGCCGATTCTGGGTGGTACCATCTTGGGTTGGCAGTCTCAAGTTCTGTAAGAAAGTAAGCCGAACAAGTCAGGGGAAGGAAGCCAGTCAGTAACATCACTCCACGGCCTTTGCACCAGTCATGACTTCCTTTGATGATGAACAGCAATGTGGAAGTATAAGCTGAATAAATCCTTTCCTCCCTAACTTGCTTCTTGGTCATGATATTTGTGCAGAAATAGAAACCCTGATTAACAGATGGTTCAATATACGGAAATCCATCAACATAATCCAATACATAAACAAACTCAAAGGAAAAACCCACGTGATCATTTCATTAGATGATGAGAAAGCATTTGACAAAATTCAACACCCTTCATGATAAAAGTCCTGAAAAGATCAGAAATTCAAGGCCCATACCTAAACATAGTAAAAGCAATGTGCAGCAAAACAGTAGCCAACATTAAACTAAATGGAGGGAAACGTGAAGCAATCCCACTAAAATCAGGGACTAGACAAGGCTGCCCACTCTCTCCCTACTTATTCAATACAGTATTTGAAGTCCTAGTCAGAGCAATCAGACAACAAAAGGAGGTCAAAGGGATACAAGTCGGAAAGGAAGAAATCAAAATATCACTACTTGCAGATGATATGATAGTATATTTAAGTGACCCCAAAAGTTCTACAGAGAACTACTAAGCCTTATAAACAACTTCAGCAAAGTGTCTGGGTATAAGATTAACTCAAACAAATCAGTAGCCTTCCTCTACTCAAAGGATAAACAGGCTGAGAAAGAAATTAGGGAAATGACACTCTTCACAATAGTCTCAAATAACATAAAATCTCTCAGTGTGACTCTAACCAAGCAAGTGAAAGATCTGTATGACAAGAACTTCAAGCCTCTCATGAAAGAAATTGAAGATCTCAGAAGATGGAAAGACCTCCCATGCTCACGGATTGGCAGAATTAATATAGTAAAAATGGCCATTTTGTCAAAAGCAATCGACAGATTCAATGTAATCCCTATCAAAATTCCTACTCATTTCTTCATAGAAATAGAAAGAACAATTTGCAAATTCATTTGGAATAATAAAAAACTCAGGATAGGGAAAATTATACTCAACAACAAAAGAACTTCTGGGGGAATCACCATCCCTGACCTCAAGCAATATTACAGAGCAATAGTCATAAAAACTGTATGGTTTTCGTACAGAGACAGGCAAGTAGATCAGTTGAAGACCCAGAAATGAACCCACACACCTATGGTCACTCGTTCTTTGACAAAGGAGCTAAAACCATCTAATTGAAAGCATTTTCAACAAATGGTGCTGGTTCAACTGAAGGTCAGCATGTAGAAGAATACAGATCGATCCATGCTTATCACCCTGTACAAGGCTTAAGTTCAAGTGGATCAAGGACCTGTCCATCAAATCAGATACACTCAAAGTTATAGAAGAAAAAGTAGGGAAGAGTCTTGATCACATGGGCACTGGGCAAAATTTCCTGAACAAACACCAATAGCTTATGCTCTAAGATCAAGAATGGACATAAAACTGCAAAGCTTCTGTAAGGCAAAGGACACTGTGGTTAGGACAAAATGGCAACCAACAGATTGGGAAAAGATCTTTACCAATCCTACATCTGATAGAAGGCTAGTATCCAAAATATACAAAGAACTGAAGAAGTTAGACTCTAGAGAGCCAAATAACCCTATTAGAAATGGGGTACAGAACTAAACAAATAATTCACAGCTGAGGAATGCCGTATGGCTGAGAAACACCTAAAGAAATGTTCAACATCCGTAGTCATCAGGGAAATGCAAATCAAAACAACCCTGAGATTCCACCTCACACCAGTCAGAATGGCTAAGATAAAAAATTCAGATGGCAACAGATGCTGTCGATGATGTGGAGAAAGGAACACTCCTCCATTGTTGGTGGGATTGCAAACTGGTACAACCACTTTGGAAATCAGTTTGGAGGTTTCTCAGAAAATACCTTATGACTCAGTTATACCTCTCCTGGTCTTATACCCAAAAGATGCTCCAATATACAACAAAGACACATGCTCCACTATGTTTATAGCAGCCTTATTTATAATAGCCAAAAGCTGGAAAGAACCCAGATGCCCTTCAACAGAGGAATGGATACAGAAAATGTGATACATCTACACAATGGAATATTACTCAGCTATCAAAAACAATGACTCCATGAAATTCATAGGCAAATGGACTGAATTAGAAAATATCATCCTGAGTGAGGTAACTCAATCACCAAAAAACATACATGGTATGCACTCACTGATAAGTGGAAATTAGTCCAAAAGCTCGAATCGAATTACCCAAGATACAATCCACAGACCACATGAAGCTCAAGAAGAAGGATGACCAAAGTGGGGATGCTTCAGTCCTTCTTAAAAGGGGGAACAAAATATCCATAGGAGGGGATATGGCAGCAAAGTTTAGAGCTGAGACTGAAGGAATCACCGTTCAGAGCCTACCCCACATGTGGCCAATACATACACAGCCACCAAAACTAGATAAGAATGCTGAAGCTAAGAAATGCAGGCCGACAGGAACTGGAGAGACACAGCCAGAGCATGTCAAATACAGAGGTGAATGGTAGCAGCAAACCATTGAACTGAGCATGGGATCACTGTTGGAGGAATTAGAGAAAGGATTGAAAGAGCTTGCAACCCCACAAGAACAACAATGCCATCCAACCTGAGCTCCCAGGGACTAAACCACTACCAAAGACTATACATGGACAGACCTATGGCTCCAGATACATATGTAGCAGAGGACGGCCCTGTTGGGTACAAGGAAGGAGAAGCCCTTGGTCCTGTCAAGGTTGGACCCCCAGTTTAATGGAATGTCAGGGAAAGGGGCAGGAAAGGGGTGTGGATGGGGAGGGGAACACCCTTATAGAAGAAGGGGAGGGGAAGGGGATGGGGGGCTTATGGACATGAAACTGGGAAAGGGAATAATATTTGAAATGTAAATAAAGAAACAACCAATTTAAAAAAAAAGAAAAAAAGAAATGAGCACAGAAAAACAGCAACTTCATCATTTAGGGGCTCAGGCAGGTGTTGAAATCAGTCCGAGCCTTGCTGTAAGCTGTAACGTGTCTTATAAAACTGGGTTTTCAGCCTGTGTCTTTCCCTGAAGGAGTCGATTTTTATAGGCAGTATTTGATGCTATTCAGAGTGAAAGCTCAGAGATAAGAAGGCTCAACCTTAGGACGAGCACCTAAGCAGCATTGGGTGTCAGGTGCCATTCAAAAGGCATGAACTGATATCTTTCCCATGATTGAAATGGGTCCTATCCTTTATCATAGTTAACGGGAATTGGGAGAACATATTAAAAACACAGAAAAAAAAAAAAGAAACCCTGACTAAGACAGTGCATGAGGTCCTATATTGTAATAAATCTGGGTTAGAATGTGGATATTATTTTGGAGGGAAAAATTAAAATTATAGTAGAAAGCACCCAAGGATAATTTATTTATGAAACCTTGAATGCTTTAGTATTTCTTAGGATTGAGGCTGGTTAAAAGCTCTTGAATAATGTTCACTAGGATCTGGGAGACAACTTAGTTGGAAAATGCCAACTTGTAAAAGTTATACACGGTGGCGTTCTTCTGTATGGCACCCCAGCACTCGGGTGGGTGGTAGAGATAGGCTGTAGTGAGAATTTTGGTTTGTTTGGGAAAACCACAGAAATATTATGGGAATATATTTTCATTTTAAACCCAGCTGTGGGATATGGAGCTGCTTCAGATTGTCTATAGCAGCTGACTATAATTTGCTTCGTGCTCTAGCAGGGATGTGATTTTTCCAGCTGCAGATAGTTTTGGCAATTGAGCGGTTTTGAGTTCGAGGGTATATAAATGCTCGGGCCCCAAGAGATGGGGGTTGTTTGTGGGTTGCTGGTTGTTTGCTGTTTGTTAAGTAGTTGTGTACAAAGATGAAAATTATATGTCCTGCCACTGAGGATCAAGCTTACCCCAAGGGACTTGACACCACAAGTCAGCAGGAAGTAGTCTAACAATATTGTTGTCCCCCTTTTCCCCTTATCCGTTTTTTCTTTCCTATCTAGTGTTTGGGTCTTGAAAGTGTAGGAAAAGGGTGGCGAATGGTGGAAGGAAGAAACCCGGAAAGTAGCCAAAGTCCAGCTATAACTAGCAGATTTCTGGAGCTCTCCAGTCAGCTGTTCTAGCTGAATTTGTAATCTCCAGATTACATAGCGAGAGACCATGTCTCAAAAAATAAGGCAGAGAGTGAGAAGGCATCAGATATCAATCCCCAGCCTTAAATGTTGCACACACACACACACACACACACACACACACGCAAGACACACACACACACACACACACACACACACACTCCCTCCTTGTGTTTATTGTAGGTTATATGGGGAAGAGAGACTTGGGCTTAAAACTATGCTAGCTGGATACACTTATGTTTGGGCTTGAGCATTTTCTTTGAGCTATGTTGACTGATTCAGTGATCACAGTCTATAATTTTAGTACAATGTCAGTATCCAACCAAGAAAGGGAGAAAATCACATCTCAGTGAGTCACGGTCATGTTCAGTGGGTCTCCCTATTCTCGCAACACCTTTCAGTGACAAAGCTCTTGTTTCCAAGAGTGGAGGAAAATATTACAGGGTCATATGAAAAGTATAGCAAGAAAGTTAAACTCCTGAGGTAATTCTTCTCAGAAAACCCTGTCCTCTTTTAGCTAAATAGGGAAACTATGAAATTTACTGGAGACCTTGAGGGGTACAATACAGGCAATGTGGCATGAAATGTTCTACTCCTTTATTTGGTGCGTTTCATATGAAGTGCTTCAGGTGCTATGCTGATTTTATAAATTAGAATATTCACTCTCTTGTCATTTTTCTTCTCCATTTCCAAATTTCATGGAGGCACAGCATCTAGCTTGAGGGTCTGTAGTGGTTTGAATATGCTTGGCCCAGGGGGTGGAGGTGTGGCCTTGTTGGAATAGTTGGCAGAAATTTGTCCCCATGAGAATGGGCTTTGAAGATCCACCCAGTGTGGTTAGTTTTCTCCTGGATATAGTCAAACTGGGATGAAGAACTCTGAGCTCCTCCTGGGCCATGCCTACTTGGAAGCTGCCATGCTTCTGCCTCGGTGATAATGGACTGAACCTTTGACCCTGTAAGCCAGCCCCGATTAAATGTTGTTCTTTGTAAGAGTTGCTTTGGTGATGGTGCCTGTTCACAGCAGGAAAACCCAAACTAAGACAGGGTCTCTGGTAAATATACTTAAGTGTTCTGAGATTTTTTTTTTGAGGCTTTTTCATGTGTGTGTGTGTGTGTGTGTGTGTGTGTGTGTGTGTGTGTGTGTGAGAGAGAGAGAGAGAGAGAGAGAGAGAGAGAGAGAGAGAGAGAGAGAGAGAGAAATGGGCCTTCAGTTTCCTTAACTTGACAATGAAGCATTTGGATTTATGCAAATTCTCATCCATGTCCAAGTCTCTAGGTCTCTGGTTTGTTATGACTTTTCTAAATTACCTTCGAGTGTTGGTCAGGGCATTAGCATGCATTTGGGATGCCGATATGAGTTGGTGGTTTTCTCAGTTCTTCTGATAAAAGTTTTCTGCTGTATGAAGGGTTTTCCCTAGTCTTTGACCTCCATGCACTTCATGGTTGTCAATGCCCGTGGCTTAGCAGTCACCTTGTAAAATGAAACGGCAACTTTGAATTTCTTTCTGTCAATATTTGTGCTCTCCAAAGGCTGTCCCAGAGGTTACTGATGAGGGGTATGGTCCAATGTGATCTTTAATATTTGTGTAGCTCTTTATACTTTCACAACGAATTCATGAGCATTCTTTTATTTAATCCCCACCATAGTCTGGAGATAGGTTCTCGAGCATTACTGGTCTCATTTGAAGAATGAGAAAACCAAGGAACATTGAAACTATGCCATCTTAACAGGGTCACAGAGTAAGCTAGTGCCAGACAGAGGACCAGAATACAAATTTTCTGGCTTGTAGTTCAGGTTTCTTTCCACTACATTACATTTGAACGGAACTACAAGATGAAGAAAGAAAAGACTTTAACATATACAGACTTCATGCCAGACAATTTACCAGACAGGATTAAAACTATTTCAGCATGGATTTGATTCCAAGGGCTGAATATTTCCATTCTCCAATGTGTCCTTACTGATGCTTGGCAGCAGACGATAAGCCTGACATATGCCATATAAACTTCATCAAATCTGATTGGTTTCAAAGGACAAGTCAGACACTCACTTGTGTGGGCTCACTGCGTCTAGAAGGGAAAACTACCTCTTGGGATCATTTTGTGTTCTGCAAGGAGATTCCGTTGTAGATGCTTGGAGGATGGAGGGAAACTGTAAGGAAATATGTTATATCTTCCTAGAGTACACCACTAAAAGATAGGAAGAGTTAAGGATGCTGCTTTCCTGTGTCCTGAACGGTGATGTGCTTTTGAACGTTGCCAGGAATCCTTCGTGGATTCTTGGTTCCCCAGTGGATGGGTTCACAGTTACATTGTGAGGGGCTGATCTGAAGAAAGCATTATTAAATCTTTATAACCCAGTGCCTTCCTTATTTTCATCACTGACTGTGGGAAAATCAGATACGATTATGTAGGGGATTGTGTTATGGAAATGCAACTCAGCAAAAAACAAAACAAAACAAAACAAAGACATTGTGTCTTCATGAAAGAATGACTTGGAGCACAGGAGCAAACTCCATATTTCTCACCCTGCTTGATGTGTCTGAGGCTTCCACAGATGTTCTTTCTAGAATGCTGAACTCTGTATCTGTGTCTTTCCACAATGATGGGTCCTAGATGAGAAGCTATTTCTTCTCACTCTTTGAGCTTTTGATTTTGTTAAGATAGTTTGGATAAAAAACATTTTTTGAAGTGGTTTATGATCTTCAAGTCTACAAGATCTGTAAACATCCCAAATTAAGAACAAAACAAGTTTTCATTTAGTTTTAGTAGTATGTATCCTAGCTGGTTCATTTTAGTGTATTAAACATGTCACCCTTCTGGGAGCTCTCCTCCCTCTCTATGTATATCTGGTGGGATTGCTGATGATCTGGCCTTGCCTTGCTATTTCACTGTGATTATTAGGTCAAGGAGGCAATAGGATTCTGGAAAGGTGAATCAGTGTTTGTCGATGTTTAGTCACTGGTGGATAGAGATCAGCACTCAGATTGCTAATTGTAAGCAATGTTGAACCTGGAGCTGCTGCTGTTGCTGTAGCTGGCGTGTTCCTGTAGGAACAGCCTTTTGGGGATGAAGCCTTCATGATGGAAAGCAGTATAACGAAACCTAGAAAGGTTCTAAAAATATTTTTTGTGTCACACACACACACACACACACACACACACACACACAGACACACACACAGACACACACACACACAATGTATTCTGATTATATTCACCCATTACTTTCTGTTAACTCCTTTCCCTTCCCGTCTTTGTCTTCCCTTCTTTTCCTATCCTTTCTTTTCCCCCTCTCCCTTCCTTTCTAAACCTTTTCTTCCCAGATAGTCCCCTAATGGTTGCACAATTGAAGAAAATGACATCTTCTCCCCATCCCACAACAATTAACAGTCAATAGCTCCCCACGAAGCAGTGGGGCCTCTTGGATCTCTCCTGTATTCATGAGCAGATGTTGAAGGGCCCAGTCTGGCACAGGTAAGCATTACTGCTGAGTTCATAATTTCAGTGGCCATGCCTTATCTGGATAGCAGCACTCCATGATATACCACCTGACCCACTGGCTTTTACTCTCAAAATGAAAGACTCTTCATGATGCATTTACACCTTTCTATATATTTAATGAGGCTTAATCCTGCCTTTGGTCTAACTGCTTTATTGCTGATGACTAAGTGCTTCTATAGTTCAAGTTCATTTATACTGTTTTGTAACAGGTCCCCAGACCTTAGCACCATTGTCATCATGTTGGAGGCATTGTTCTGTCCTTAGACCTTAGCATGTCATCCCCAGTACCTGACAAAATGGGAACAGAGACTTAATTCACCAAAACCTATTCCACAGTTTTAGGACACAGGACAGTGTACTGACCTTGCCTTTTGACTTAGTTTTGTTTCTTGTTTGCTATTTTTGCTAAGAAAGGTGTGTCAAACAGGATGTGGTGTGTGTGTGTGTGTGTGTGTGTGTGTGTGTGTGTGTGTGTGTGTGTGTAAAAGACAAAAAATGGTAAGGCTTGAGGTTCCACAATTCTGTCAAGTTTTCTGTATAGCTGCTACATGGTAATAGAGACTTTCTATTTGGCTCTAAGAATGTCCATGTGTTCTCTGTTGGAGTTATCCTGAAGCAGGAAGGAAAGACTTGGGGTGAGTGATATAAAACTAGATATCCTTGGAAAAATGACTCAACTGATCTGATGCCTGTTTCTTCTCTTCTGGTATTGGGAATGCTCCCAAGAACAGGGGGCGCGAGTGCACACACACACACACACACACACACACACACACACACACACACCCCACATCCTGTTTGACACTCCTTTGTTAGCAAAAACAGCAAATAAGAAACAAGAAGTCAAAAGCAAGGTTAGTACACTTTTCTGGATCCTGAAACTGTGGAGTAGGTTTTGGTGAATTAAATCTCTGTTTCCATTTTGACAGGGCTTCTGCGAGAATAATATAATCAGCTACTGGTATTATTAAGCTGAAGTTTCTTTTCCTTTTCTGGCAATTCACAATAGAATGTTCTTGGAGGTGTCTGAAGCAGTGGCCAGGTGAAATCCATTACCAATGTAGACCAGAATATTATGGTTGTAGAAGGTTCAAGAGAACAAAGAGGATTTTGATTGCAACTTTGTTTAATATTTCTTAATGACAAGATCATCGTTGTCTTCTTCATATGCAGACGTGGCTTCAGATGAACATATAGATTTATTAGCTGTGAGATCTTAGAATCAACTCATAGTGTCAGCTCACTTTAAATTGACCATAAACTTACATTGCTTGGTTATTGTGTCAGTGACACAAAAATGATCTAAAATTTTCCAATTCCTGATTTTCAATTACTTTGAAATACGTGGTCATTTATAATAATACCAGGGTAAAATGAAGATAAGGAATTGGTCTTTTCTCTCTTTCCATTGAGGTCATAGTTCAGTATACTTCCTGTTCATTTTCTTGCTTTTTGAAGAAAAAAAATAGGTTTAACTTGAAAACCAAGCCATTGGGCTGGTACTGGCTAGTAGGTTGAGAAGGTCTCTGAGCTCACATATGGAATCCTCAGAAGGGAGCCATGAGTTATTTATGATTTCAACTGTCTCTTTGTGCACTGAGACAGGGTGCTATGTTTCTCAAATCAGCATGACCTTCGTCATAGCCATCCTTCAGCTTTCTCTCATGGTATCTACTTCTTCTGCTCATCTTTTGCCACTTTGTAGAATCTTGGCAGAACTTAAGAAGGAAAGGTAAGAAAAAGTCAAATGTATTAAACACCCCTTTCTTTGTGTGTTTCAAGCATTTTGCTTTTTTCTTTTCAAACCAGTGCCTTTAACCAGTTGATAACATTCACAACTTGTCTATGAGCACTGAGTATGTCTCCTTCCATTTGCCATCATGTAGCAACCTTTATATCCTGGACTGCATTGGCCTAGCCTCTGAATTTTACTCCCAAAACCCGTTACAATACTTGTCATGGTTATAATAGTTATTCATTTTTACTATCCACTTCAAGTCTTTATCTCTACTCTGTGAAAGTACCCATCCCAACCAACAAAATACCTTTTAAAAATTATATTATCCCTTTTTTTATTTAAAATTTAATGGGGCTGTAGAGATGGTCAGCAGTAAAGAGCACCACTGCTCTTCCAGAGTTCAATTTGCTCAATTTCCCAGCACCCACATGGTAAAGCATAAACTATCTCTAAATCCAATTTAGGGATCTGACACCCTTCATTATATGTGCAGGCAAAACACCAATGTCCATAAAATAAAAATAAAAATAATTAAAAAAAACCTGAAACCCTTCAATGATCCCAAATGACTAAAGGAAAACGTCTAAACTCTGACTTATTTGGCACAACAAGACTTTGAAAGCTCTGTTCTTTGACTCACGCCTTGATTTTTCCTCTTCATTCTTTATTACTCTACATCTCTGAGAGGAGGCTGTGATTCAGCACCCGAGTGATAACAGATGAGCTGGGAGAACAGCAAGGTGATGTAAATGTTTTGTGTGTAGAGCTGGGGCCTTGTGGACCACATTGAGAATGCACAATGGTGTCAAGGATAGAGACTCAATCATTTGAATGAATGATGTGTTCTCTTTTTTTTTGCCATTTAAGTTCTTTAATTCATTGTAAATTTAGCCTTTGAAAGAATGATGTGTTCTTGTTGTTTTGGAGGTACTGGTCTCCTGCTTATACCATGAGATGCCAAATACCTTGTCACATGCTAGAGAGAAATGGGAAAAAGAGGGCTCACAGCAAGGCTTTCTTTCCAACAGAGGGGCAAATGAGAGGCAAGTGTGCCCTCTCATTGTGAGCTAGTCTGTACAAGGATAGTATTCCTATATTGCTCTCCTGTCCCTAATAGAGGTGAGTTATGGGGACAACCTTCTTTCTCTAACTTGAGTGAAAGGGGTGGGTGGATACATGATGTTAGCCTTTAACTAATGAAGAGGAGGCCTTTATTTTCTTTTAAATCAATAACACTGGATAGACCAATAGGCCAGGGCTGTGATGGGATGTCAAATATCATAGATAGGTTTGACAATATGAAACAAAGCTTAATCCATCTCCCCCTTGCCCAAACACATCATTCATAATTAATTGAAATCATTTCACCTACCCACTAAAACAATGAGAACAGTTGTTTTTATCATAGGAAAGAGTTGGAAAACAAAAGGGACATAAGAGATTTTGCAAAGAGGTTCAAATTAATTGGACAGGAGTTTGAGAGATAGCAGAGGTCGTGAAAGATCAGGTACAAAAGGAGCACTGGACACAGAGGGCATGTCCAGTCAGGTGCAAAAGAAGGCAAAGCATAAAGAGGAGGGCAGTGGAAGCAGAAGACAGGGTATAAAGAGATCAGTGAATGCAGAGGGTGTGGTATAAAGAAAAGTCTACTGGTATGAGCCGACACTTTTAAGAGGCACCATGATTTTGTGATTACTTCAAATGTACTGGTTCTCCTTTGTCCCCCTAAAGAAAAACTTTTCTATTTTTTAAAAGCAAGTAAGTAAATATTTTGAAATATTTACTACCAATGGTACAGAATGATAAATGTCAATGTTAGTGTTCATCACATCGGGGAATTTGTCAGCCTAGTTGTTCATTTTGTATTTGTGTAAAAACTTCCTGTCTAAACTTTTGAAAAACCATGGATCATAGTCACTGTCTTAGGGGATCACTGGCTGACACTCACATCAACTTGATATTGTGTGTGTAGGCTCAGAGACTATGTGTCCTGCACTTCCTCTCCTTGCTCAATACAAACAATGACAAATCGAAATTTTCTGACTATACATTGTTTTCTGCACAGACAGACAGACAGACAGACAGACACACACACACACACACACACACACACACACACACACAAACACACACGAAGTTATTTTTCCAGAAGAAAATTATTAAGTCAAAGAACGCCCTGCCTTAATTAAAGGTTTATTTCTACATCACCCAACTAACATGGTAATTACTTTATTCTTTAAGTTGGCAACCTAATTTAACAATTTGAACTCTAAGATCCAGTTTTCATTTACAGATCATTTCTAATTCCAAAATGTGTAGTTTTTAACTCTCTGCATGAACTGATTCTTAAAATCTCTGTATACCAACTTGATTGCCAACGATTCAGTTCAATTCTATCACTATTTGAGTGTCTGGGGTCTTCTCAACAAAAGTATTCTCACTTCAGATGCCAATTGCAACCCTATTCCATAAATGGTAGTTCCCATGACTCTCTTTTTTGGTTTGATTATTTTATGGAATGGCTCTGAGAACTCTGGAAAGCACTTTCCTTGTTATTATGTTATTTTAAAGAGCATTATATAGAAGAGATGTTCCACAGGGTTCTCTGTCTGTTTGTGTGTCTGCCCATCTCTCTTATCTGTCTATCATCTCTTTATCATCTATCTATCTATCTATCTATCTATCTATCTATCTATCTATCTATCTATCTATCTATCATAATCTATATATCTAAATTACTATATAATATGCACATATAACTTGAAGCAGAAATATTTAAAACAGTGTTATTTTACCAACCTGCCTCATTTTGTTTCTAGTTTTGTGTATATGTTTTGCATAAATTATTTACACCAAGTATAGAAACTGTATGTAGATAGGTAGATAGACAAATGAGTGGTTAGACAGATAGATGTAGATTTTGACAGGGAATTTATTGGGGCTCATGCAATCATCAAGGCCAGAATGTCCTACAGTGGAGGTGTGTAAGCAAGATGTTGGATTTCTGGCTGGCTTCAAGCCTAGAAACCTCACATCAGGGAAGCCAATGGTGTCACTTTAAGGTAAGGCCAAAGCTTAAGAACCTGGAAGGCCAATGATGCAAATTTAAATAGATTAATCTGGAGTTCTGATGTTTAAGGTCAAGAGCTGTATTCCAAGTTCAGGAGAGAGAAGAAGAGATAGAGGAAAAGAGGGAGAGAGGAAAGAAAGGAGTAAGGATAGAGTAAGGGAAGGAAGGAGGGCAAAGATGGATGGATGGGTTGTTAGGTAATGGATGGATGGGTAGATAAATAGGTAGATGAATGGATGGATGGATGGATGGATAGATATCTCACTTGATTGGATGGTGATCATTTTCCCTCAAGGTTAGATCTTCTTCACCCTGTCCTCCAGCTCACACATCCCTCTTCTCTAGATATCCTCCCACACATAAAAAGTCCTTTCTTATTTGTCTATGTAGTCCTCAGTACAGTCAATCTGACACTTGCAGTTGACTATTATAGATGCAGAGTAAGTATAAGACAAAGTTGTTTTCATCATTTCTGGACATCTGGCTTTTTCAGTATGTCCATGAATTTATCAACTGGGAAGCTAAGCTCCACTTTTCAGTGTTTTGATGGAATTGCCATTACATTGGCATGGTTAATTAAATTATTGGTCAATGATAATTAATTCAGTTCCAAATCCCACTCATATTACTGAAGTTTGAGAAAGAAAGCTTTCAAGTCCTAACCTTCCAATTATTAGGTTGGTTCCTTTGGCAATTTGTGCCTCACTCTGAAGGCAAGAGACTCATTCTTAGCATAAACTCAGGTATGATTGGAGACATCAATCATGACTACCAGAAGATCTCTGCTCATTTCCATTACCAAGGACATAAATTACAAAGTGTTAGGAGTTCCCTGCCAGGAACAGGGACAAGACCATTTCATAATTTATATATCATAGCACAACAACATACTAAATATTAAGTTTAAACTCTCCATAAGGAAACTTTTACCTTTGAAAAGTTTCCAGTTTATTTTCTTCCTTTGGATAGTTCTATTTTGTATATTCTTAACTTGGCTAATAATTTTATGATAAACATAAGATTGCTTTTTTTAAAAGATGTCATCACTGTTGCTCATGGGATATGGTAAGTTTTCCTTTGGTTAAATTTCTTGGTCCATGTTTGGTCTTTCTAACATACAGCTGGTTAGACTTCTCAATATGTGACATCACGTGCCACAGTAGACATCGCCATTATATAATGTTCAAATCTTTCTCATTTATTTGAAACATCTCATTTACTCATAATATGATGGAAGACCTTCATGGAGCCTTGAAATCATCCCAATCCTCCAAAATTCTATTGTAAAGAATGGACTTAAATACTTGATCTAACTAGATTTTAGGCATAGGCAGTTTGATCCAGTAGCCTCAGGCATCCTGTCCTATATGCATGTAGCTAGCAAATACTGATGTATGTGAATGAGGTCTTACAACTCCTTCAGAGGATGTGACTTTATGCTCTTTCAAGGCCAAGTACTTCTTAGCTGGGTGACACTTACTGTATGCTGAACCTGTTAAAGCGTTGGTGACACCTTTCTTTTTTCTTTCTTTCTTTTCTTTTCTTTTCTTTTCTTTTCTTTCTTCTTCCTTCCTTCCTTTTTTTTAATATAAAAATTCATACAATATAATCTGACTGCAGTTTCCCTCTCCCACAGGCTTTTTAATAGGAGTTCTGGCAAAGGTGGGGCAGCCTTGTCAGAGTCATGGTTGACTTATCTGAGGTTTCTGTGCCATTGTACTTAAACTCTGGGTGTGATCTTTAGCTATATTTCTTTTGTCTTCTGACTTAAAATGCGAGAAGTCTTCTGATATATTACCCCAAAGGCATTCTAAGGTCTTTATGCTTTGGTTTATATGTGTGATTGATTATCTTCAACCTTTTATTGTATTTTTTCAGTCAATCAATAAATTTCCCCAGAAGAAACCATCCACTTTCATAGTTGTTGAAATTGTTTTTCCTGAACATTTGAAATACTTGAGATAGTGCAGCATCCCACTTTAGTTTTCCAGAAGTGAGAAACGCAAGAGCAGCAGCTGCAATACCATACTACCTATGACAGATTTACCACCATCGACCAGTTCAGATGGTCCTGTTCCTGAGTCTCATTTTAAAATCTGTTTTTCAGAGAATTCCTAGAATGTTTTTTATAGTTTGTGTTTTCCTGGAAAATGCGAGTAGAATTTGTTTAGAACATTATATAACACTAGATAAGGAAAGGGAAGTTGATTTAGTCAGAGGGAGAAGTTGATGCATTTGCAATAGGGAGCTCAGATAACACCATGGTGGATTATGGAGCTGGCATGGCTCTTATTGTTGTCTAGATCTAGATGGATATTGGATCATTGATTGCCAATATCTCTTCATGTTCCTGGAAAACAATTTAGCATAGGCTGGTGCACTGTCAGCATGGTGGAGAAGGATGCATCTGCCAGAGACCAGCATCAGGTCCTCTGAGCAGTATGGAGGGGTATCTGTGTCTCTTGTGACAAGGATATCCAGATAGTATGTCATAGTATGTCGTCATATCCATGGCCACTTTGCAGACTTTGCATTAGTACATGATCAAAGCTATCCTGTGTATGGAATTACAAATGGAGCAGAAGGAGGAGTAACTTTAAGGCACTATCAAAAAACAATGTATCAGGGTTAGAGTGGTGGTCCAAAGGAACAAATGACTCGCGTGCACGCATGCGCACATGCTTGTGTGTATGTGTGTGTGTGTGTGTGTGTGTGTGTGTGTGTGTACAATGTAGGAGATACATGGACTGTCTAGTCAGTCAGAAGGAGAAGCTTGCTAGAGGAACCATGACTTGAACTAGAGTCTGTAAATTTGTGTATTTGCAGATTTGTGTAAATCTTTAATGTTCTGGATGTAACTGGGATGTCTAAGGTGGTTACTTCTTTATCTACCAAATGTTTCATTTAGCAAAATTTAAGTAATACAACATTAAACTGGTATAGTTTGAAATAAATTCTAAGATCATTAGAGAAAACTGGAATCAATGAACAACATAAAGATAATCAATATGACAAGGAGTGGCACGTATCAGTAGTGGAGACAAGCTTTTTGACATCTGGAATACTATTTTAAGGCCCTTTTCTGTCTTTATATTTTTATTTTTAATTTATTTTAAATTTAAAGTTATTTTTGTTTATTTGAAACAGAGTCTCGCAATGTAGCCCTAGGCTGTTCTCAAATTTATGGTGATCCTCCTGCCTCAGCTCTCAAAAAGGAATATAATAGGCTTGGAGCCAAGTGTCTGACAGTGGTATATTTTTGCAGGTAGAATGTCATCTGGAGATAATCATAAATTTACATGCAGCTGCAAGACATTTGTGAGCAAGATGATGGGTATCACTGTGTACTCCCCTCATGGTAGTGAGTTGCACAACTCCTGTATAATAGCACAGCTACGAGTTTGCCAACAACGGAATTAAGATGCAGAAGACTCATTCAGCAAAGACTTCTCACACTCATCCTTCACACCAGTGTTTGCTACCTCAAGGCCCTTGTTTCCTATAACTGTTGTTCACTACCAATCAAGCATACTATTCTCTACTTCTGTCAGAGTGCTGTGTAACTGAATAATCCTAGTCTTCATTACTGAAGCTATAGCATAATCTTGAATTGGGACTAGGAATTCTTCTTACTTTGTGTTTTTGTCTTTCAAAATTATTTAGCTATTACAGGGTTTCTTTGGTTTTTCATATCCAACTTAGAATACTCTTGCCTATGTCTATAAGAACTCTTGCTAGGATTTTAATAGTCATTGCGTTAAAGTGCTGTATTATATTAAGGAGGATTGACTTTAAAAAAAAACTATAAGACTTTTATTCCACAAATATAGAACTTTTTTTGATTTTTGTCAACATTGATATTTTTTGGGCATGCAAGTCTTAGATCTTAGCTCATTGGGAAGACTAACTTTGTGATTGCCTAAACATGACCTGAGCAAAGTTGACACCAGTAGTCATGCTAACTGTGTACAGGGGACAGCTCACAAGGCCTCACATCTCCATAAACACTTACTAAGAAATGCTTAGAGGGGAAGAAATAGTCTTCTTCAGGAAAGCAAATACTAATTGGTTAACCAGTATTCAATGGTCAGCCTTGAAAATGTAAAACGTAGATGCTAGTAATATTGAACAGAGCATGCTGTTTTTGTTTATTTAGAGATATAGACAAACACACACATATATACATATACATATACATATGTATACACATATACATATATGTGTGTGTGCATGTGAGTGTATAAATCCATTTATTTAATACATCACACACATATATGTATGTAGGAACAATTCATGAAAAAGAGACCCTGAATTTCACAGAGAGCAAATGGGGGTATATGGGAGTGTTTAGATGGAGGAAAGGGGAAAATAATATAATTGTGTTATGATACAATTATAAAAAACTTTACTGGTGTTTTTCTAAAAAAAGATATTACAACCTTTCACTGGGATTTTCTATTAAGTAAGCATCTACATGTGACTTGATCTCAAAAAAGCCAAAGGAAATAGTAAGGTGTGGTTGGGTAAGGCCTTTGGTAATTAGACTTCTTATGAGCAGTGTTACAGTCAACATAGCCCTTGTTTCTTTGAGCCTTGGTTTTGCCTTTTATAAGAGGACAAATGTGCTTTTTTTTTTTTTTAAAGATGGTCTCAGACTCAGAAACACTAAGCCAATGCTTATGAATGAATTCCATAAACTGGGACTTTTGTTCTAAGGCAAATGATTGTCTACTCAGATCTGGCCACCCAGGTAACTCTTGCTTTTTTTCTTTGATACACTACCTATGTTATTTCTAATAACAATGATGAGCATGAAAAGGATGCAGATTTTATTTGATTTGGAAGTTTTATTAACATAAAATCTCCTTTCCCACTCAACCAGTCTGTGTTTGAATAGAACTTTTTTGGGAGTGACATACAAGAACCTCTCTGACAAGATAATGAAGGTTAGCTCTGTGGGTATAAAAATTCCAGCTCACTGGGCTGTTCACAATTGAATATGGAGTCTGGCTTCTTCCATGGCATCCCAGGGTCAGTATCTGTCTCTGCAAGTAAAAGTCAATGACAACTTGCCTGCAAGGGGAAGATCCAATTGCAGCTTAAGAATGAAGATCAATACAATCACTGCAAGTAAACTTGTCTGACCTCATCCTTTATGAGAAGGAAAAGAATCAACAGGGCATGAAGAGTTGTCAGCATTTTCAGTTTTGGCAGGTGATAAAGGGGAAGCGGTTTATGCTGTCCTCATCCATCACGGGACATCAGTAAGATCATTAAGATTAGAGCTAAAGAGGTAGCACTTTATCTATTTGTCCTGCTGGACATCCAAGCAGCAATTCCGCTCAGCTTGGCTCAGTTCAATTCACCAGTGGTTACTAAGTGCTAATACTGTAGGTTCTCATGCTAGCCTCGGGAAAACCCATCCAATGTTCATTTTGCTTATATCATGTCATACTCTGCTGGAAACAATAATGCATAGTTAGGAAAGTATATAGACACAGAAAAATCTTAGAGGGTTCATTTATGTAAAAGTCCCATGGACTCACTGTGGAGGGAAACAACTACACCTCACTTGAAAAAGGAACATTTTTTGAGTTTGAAAATTCTGCAGGACAAATTGGCATTTACACATGAGCACAAAAAGGTTTAGTTTATCTCACCTTGACTACCATTCATCAGGGCATGCCATGGGATAGGTGCAGAATCAGCACTGGCTTTAGGAGGTAAATGGAGCTTCATTGCTTTTACTGGGAAGCTCACAGGTATTTGGTTCACAGAAGAGGCAAAGGCCTGAAGGAGATGTTACCTGAGACGGGAAGTGAGTATAGAAGGAGAGCGCTCCTTTGCAAAATCATTCAACTTAATCTTTAAACAGCCTTCTTTAGTTTAGTCATTTTTATCATGTTTTGCCTTATAATGGCAGGGAGATATTCAGAAGGATTCCAGGGAACTGGAAACATATAAATACTTGTGTAAAGCACAGTGACAATCCCCTATAAGTGATATATCTTTGTCAGAGAACTCTAGTCCAACTGGAAGGACAGCTGTCATTGCTACCACGGTTGGTATCTTCATTATTATTTTGTTTGAAATGATGTTGCTTCAAGATTTTAATTGGCCTGAGTTCATTACTTTCCAATGATAATAAAAAAGACACAATTTATTTATGTCCAACTAGAAACAAAGGACACAGACAGGTGCTATAGAAATAAAACTGAACTTACCCTGGCATAGAAGAATTTTCTTCTTGCTAGATACCATGTGCAATGAAATATAGTCAAAAGGTTGTCAAAGTCAAAAGTCAATATATAGAGATTGTAGGTTTCAGCAAAGGAAGCGTGAGGGAGAATTGACTCAGCCTAGCTCTGGGAGTTGGATTTGGCACTGTCTAAATGCTTTTGTTGCTGCTGAGAAGGGACCACCACATGGTAGTCTTTGGAGGATTACCCATCAGTCCTGTAGGCTGGTGGGTAGATCTCTCTACCTCTGTGACTACCTGCCTTCCTCGGCAAGCCCCTGCACTGAGAGAGCAGTGTACCTAGACATGCTGGGCAGTTTACTTGCAAAGGATCAGCAACTGGAACTTGAGCCTGATGAATTCCCCTTGAGCACTTATTTCTGCTTCCCATGATGGTACCTAAAATTTGATTTGTGAACCACGCAGATGTTCAAAGATGACAGTTTTGCCCCCCTCATTGATCTCCGAGCAGTTGTTCTTTCCAGTGACAAGAAATAAACAAGACGGTGACAGGCTCCTCACGTTCTTGTACCAATTTCAACCTGATACTTCACCCCTCCAGCTGTAGACAGGGTTATTTCTGGTGAAATCCTTGCTGTAAATATACCAATCAATTTTCCTTACAAATGATTTCTAATATGTAATTATGAAATCAAGCTCTCCCATAAGCAAGCTGGCTCTTGACATAGAGTGATGGGGTGCATGGTAATATTTTAAATAAATTATGATTGCACCACTATTTATTTTGAGGTTCAATCTTCAGGGTCAGGAACTATACATTGATGGCAGTTTAGAGATTAACAGCAAGCAAAATGTGAAACTCTATAAGGCAATGCTTTGATATAAACAAATGTATGAAAATAGCTTCCTGCAACTGTTTGCAAAGTCTGGCAGGACTGTAGGGCTTTCTGCAAAGCAGAGGGTGCAAAATGGACTAGATTCATCAAATTCTGGTAGTGATCTGTTCAAAAAATAATGGTTTTGTCTACAAATGGAAACTGCTAACAGCTTTTCCCGTCCACTGCAGTCTTCTTTCCATCTGCTTGGGTTTTATAATCGTGTCGCCTTTGGAAAATTACAACACGGAGCATATTCTCCCAGAGGTCTGTTAGCCAGCTGAATATTCTGGGCTATGAAATAGTGACAACAGTTAAAGAATTCCTCCGCAGAAGTGTTACAACCACTGCATCCTAACTAGCTGTGCTGGTGCTGCAAGGCTCTGGCAGGAGGGGAGCATCGTCTTGCATCTGATCACGATTTAAAAAACTCTCACGTACACTTGAATAGCCATGATCTATCAATCGGAGCTCTTTGGTGTAATAGCTTCTTTCTTCCCATTTCCTTCATCTTTCCTTTTATTCTAGTTCCCCAACCGCCATTTCTATACCAAAAGTTATCATCTAAGATACTGTTCACTATGCTCAAGGCGAGGAGGAACCTAGAAGTCCCTGTTAGTCTGTGGTCTGCTTCAAGAAGAGCAAAATTCCGTTCTGTCTCTAGACACTTCTCACAAAGGACTCTGCTCCTAGTGAGTAATCATTATGAAGAAATAAAGATACTGCATTCTTCAATTGAATCCTCATATTTATAAATTATCATGTGATTATACAATACCTTTGTTGATGTCACCTTCACAGTGTTTGAGGAGGGGAAATAAGGTGGTATTGCTTTGACGTGCTAGTTCAAAAAGGGTTAACTTTAGATTACAAGGCAGGAGATTGACTAGCTAAGGTGTGGAGAAATGGGAGAGGTGCAAGAAAACTGGGAAGCTTTCAGATAACAAAGTAGGCTCTATTTACAGGGGAAAAAGAAGTTTGGAAGGGAAAGGTCTTAGATACCAGTTTGAAGAAAGCTTCAGCAAACTGGTGGTGACTCCTTGGGCTAAAGTTAGTAGTCAGAGGGCCCCATGTTTTCTGTAAATGGCCCCGCCATTCTCAGACTTTACTTAGCTGTGAGCTGCTGATAGTGTCAATGTGGTGATGCATTTTAGAAAGTGAGGTTGAGACCCTTAGTCAGTTTCACTCTGTGTACATGGCAAGTGTGAGTGCTGTATTCTTGTGGCCACAGCATCTTAATGAAAAGTCAGGAAATGGACATCTCGAGGGATCTTTCTCCAAATCTTAAGCCCAATGCTCAAGAAGTGTAGAACGATACTAGACTGCTGGATTTCAACTCACGAGGTATCTTCTGCTATATTATAACCCATGGGATGTCTTTGCAGATTCATCCTGACTTGCACTTCTGAGCTCTCTTCTCTATTTGGAGGCTGCATGTGACTTGTGTGTTTGGATAGGAAGTAGGATCTTCAAAGCTGGGCTGAACAAATATTTGGCAGGAGCAAGACACGGTGTGGTATCCTTCACTCATGACAAATAGCAGAGTATGAAACTGGAAGGAGAGTATTGGGAGTCCTTCTCTAGGGCAGGAGTTTGCAAGAAATTCCTTCCTACAATGGAAATATTCTCTAAGTAAAATAAAACAAATTGAGAATTGGAACATGCTGTAAATTCACATCAACTCCTGGAAAGTAAAGTTGTCCTCACTGTTTTCTTAGGCTTGGTTCCAGAACCCTGACAGTGCATGGCAGAATCATGTAGCATAAATATTTGTCTTTGTTTGAATAAATATTAACTTAAGCTTAGAAGGGACACCAGAAACCATCTCATATATGTTAGAAGACAAAAGGAATTGGCTTTGGGTTATCACTAAAGCTATCCTTTGGAGGATGTTGAGACCCAACAGTCTCTGGCTTCCTTACCACATATCAGTCCCAGTCCTCCTCTGTAGCCCTTTTTTTGGATTGAGTGCTTGGTTTTGTAATATATGAATGTATGGAACACATTAATGTTGAGGCTTTCTAGCATATTTTGTCAAAAGAAGATTTCATCTTCCTGCATTTTCCCAAGCTAAATACCAGTGTGGAGGATAAGTTAAATTCAATTTCTTAGGTAGGAAGGAGTGAGTAGTTTCTTGAAAGAAGAACAATTCCTGAATCCTGTATGAGGGCACCTACATTTGGTACCATCACAAGATACCTTAGCCAACACGTAGTAGATACTAGCAAAGAAGGGGGAAAATGGACATACCTGCTAACTGTCCTTTTGTGAGTCTATCTATCTGTGTGATCAATAGTTCTTGATCTCTATGTCTATGGTAGGCATTGTGGCTATGTTTGGAAGATTATCAGAAAAAAACCCTATGGGGTAGTCTAGCTGAATGGTTAAACAAAAAGTAAGTGTAGAAACATAAAACCATGTGAGAATTGGAAATGTTTTAAAGAGAAAGAACTTGGATCATGGGAGATCGGAAAAGTCTTGTGATAAAGGATATAATATGAGGCAGTGAAAATTGATTAGACATGAAAAAGCTACTTTGTTAAAAATAAGAGGACCAAAGGGTTGGCAAGAGGAGGGGACAGTTTCAAAAGTCTAAAATGCTCAGCAAGGCCCTGTAGGTTTTAGGAGCAAAGCATAAAAGTCTTGCCAGATAGAGACCATTGTGGTAGGTGATAGTAGAAAGTGAGGTCAGAGAAGTAGGCGGGGCTAGAGCCTCAGGACCAGGTTTGACTCTTATCTGAAGAATATTTGGAATCCATTAGAAGATTTGTAAGCAAATTGTGTCATGATTTGATTTATACTAACTAAACCCATGGGGGCATGGAAGCAAAGGGATTTGGGGAGTCTTTTGCCAGCACCTCTTGGGGCTGGATATACTGCTGACCATACAGAAGGATTCTGGGCTTGTGTAAGGCAGGAAGGCCTGGCTTAAGGACTTGACTTATTTAGGGTCTTGTCCTGCTTGTAGTGACTGGAGTGCAATTGTGCATTAAGGAACAGGGAGACAAGTGAAGTAGAAAAGGTGATTTCTGCTTCACAGATCTAGCGGGAGATCACTCGAGAAAAGAGCCTGCCTCTGTCTCTGTGATTTAATTTTGTCTTCCATTCTGTGACTCCTCTGGAATCCAGAATGTGTTTGATTGGCATGCCTTGGTTCTGCAGCATTGCCGTGCTGGGCTTTGTTCTGAGGGTTTCCATGGCTCCAAGTGAAGGGAAGGAACTTTTAATAGTCAGAACAGCAAATAAATCATGAAAATAGGAATGAGCTATCATCGTGTCCAAAGTCTTTTTCATAATCCATAACAATGAAAGGTTGTTTCAGGAGACACCTGGTACAGGCTGTTTTTTACTGTTTCTCTTTCCTTGTCAGGGATCAATCTCCCTTGAATGTTTGAAGTAAGATTTCACTGTCCTGAACACAAAGAGCTTCCTTCTGCAGAAAACAGAAGAGGCCAAGATATAGCGATTACAAATTTGTGTTTCTGTTTTCTGTCTGTGCCAGTAAGCCAGCCTGTTGTTTACCATATACCAGATGCTATTCTGAGCAGGTTTTTTGAAGCAGTTCATGTGGCCTGCTTAACTATAATGTCAGTGATATCATCTTCCCTGTAAGATGGAAAGATGAAAAATGAGATTAAATAATGGCTCTAGGTCATAAGCCTTTCTAAAGAAGTTAAGACTGGGGTTGCAGCAGGAAGTGCAGTGGATTTCAGAGATCTGCCCTCTACCACTGGTCATGAAAGATATGTAATAATCATTCTTTACTGAGTTTCTCGTCTGTGAAATGGGGGAATATTCAGGAAGCAGCTGTGAACATTCAAATATTATGTCAAGTACCTGAAGCAATAAATGCTAGTTGTCTTCACTCATGAAGATGCTTGATAAACCTCTTATATTGAAATTTAATACTCTCTCATGAATGTTTCTAGGCTATTAACTTAATTTTGTACAAAACTGTATTTAATGTGAAGATGTTTGCCTTGTGGAAGGATTATTAGGACGGTTGATTTCTATATGGATATGGAAGGAGTTGTTGAGTTAACTGTTTTCCCTGGAAATTGGAAACAGTGAATCGGACATTTTCATGAATGTCTGTTATCATTTTTAGGCAGTAATTATTTCTATTTTATGAAATCTATATAGAAGAAAAAAGTTGAACTCTAGGAAAGACATATGCATGGAGAAGCATTGGAATCCCAAGATACTCAGGGAATTGACCATCAGCCAGTGCTAGAAGGAGGAGGGATGGCTCTCTCCGGGAGCAGATGGTGTATTCTCTAAGAATTAGAGCAAAGAGAAGAGAATAGGAAGGGGAGGAGGAGAAACTAGGGATATAGGGAAGGAAAAATAGGGAGGGAGAGAGTGGGAAAGGAGAGGGAGGGAAGTGGGAGAGAGGCTGTTTCCTTGTTTATAAAAAGCTGGAGGAGTAAGGGAATGTTTTGAACAACTTTGGTATAGACAAAGGGATCCATGATAGAAAATATAAATCAGAGAGTTTGTGAAAAATAAAACTAATTTTTAAATTTTAACAGTTTATGAGGAAGCAAGCATTTGTCATTGAGTTCCTGGGTCTGCGTGAATTCGATTCAGTTGCACAAAGGCCATGTAGTTTATTCTCTTTGGCCCCATCTTTATGAAAGTATCATAGTCATCTTTCTTCTCTTTACTGAAAAGATAATACAATCCACTTACAATGTAATTTCAAAACCAAATCAATATATGCCTTCACCTAACAAAAGATGAAATTAAAGAAAAGTAATTTAAGATAAAGTAATACAGGTAATATTTTAGTAAGAGAGTATTCATGTGACTAGAAAGATAATGAGGCAATCGTGTGCTGAAATCCAAGACAGGCTCAACAGCCTAGCCTGGGCTTCATCGATAGCTGTTGGCTGGGTGCCTGGGTTTTCTCCTAGTGGCTTTTGCCTTTGTGCAGCATCTCACCGTGTATTGGCTCGTCACATGGCAACTGTTTTCCCAAGAGTCAAAAAGATGCTGTGAGGTTTTAGCTGTTTAGGACCTGGAGTCACAAAACCTCACCTCTGCTGCATTCTGCTGAGAAAAACAAGCCACAGGGTAGAGCACCATATACAAGCCAGGGAGTGGATGATAGATAATTCTCACTTCTCGATATAGAGAATGACAATATTGAGGGGGAAACCAGGAAATGGAATAACATTTAAAATGTAAATAAAAAATACAATTACAAAAAAAAAAGAATGACAATATCATGTTGCAAGGTGAGCATGTGGGATGTGAGGTGATTGCTGCTGTGTATAGGAAACACCATACTCTATGGAGAAAAAGCTGCTGTAAAAACAAACAATATAAAGGTCTTGTACATTCTCTCCATGTGCCATGTGTCCATGGCACAATGCTAAGGTTTTTGTTTGTTTGTTTTCGTGTTATATTAAGTAAAGCCTCCAGTCACCATATATGGTAGACAACGGTTATTAACCCTTTACAAATAGGAGACAGAAGCTCAAAGTGTTAGAGTAAACTTTCCTTTTTATAAGGGACAGATACTGGACTCAAATGCATCTTATTGGGTACCCACACCCTTTCACGGGCCAAATGGATGCAGCAGTCATGTGGTGAGGAACATGCCTTCTGAGTAGAATAGCAGGGTTGGTTAAAGCCTTTGTATGGATTGAAAGATTAGATACAAAAGATGTCTGCTATTTGATTATCAAAGAACCATAGGTATTAAATTGATGATTTTTGGTTTATGAGGAGAGAGAGCTTAAGTACTAGATTTTGAATTTGCTCTCACATAGTGGGTCTCACATAGATGGTGTAAATCTATATATTTCAGTGCTGTAAGGTGTTCAGGTCTATGTTTTCCAGAAGACATATAGTACTGGAGTGTCAGGCATTTGAAGGATGGTCACATTAGTTAGTTTTCACATCAAGTGCCAAGGGTGATTACTGAATGACTGGGGAGACAAGAAGGAGGACAGCATCAGAGTGATGGATGTGCTGACATTTTTGGATCAACCAGCATGGGACAGATCCTGATAGGAACTCAGCATGAGATATGATCTTAAAGGAGAGGATGGATTAAAGGATCCATGTCCCTTTGATCATTGCTTATAATTAAGCAAGAATAATCTTTCTGGGACACAAGTTACCATTGCTATTTCTTATTTGACTTGATTTAGATAATACAATAGACACTCTGTGCATGGAGTTTCAAATGAGCCAGGCTCAGCGTCCCTCTGATTGTTCTGATGAAGGGCATGGGAAAGTTTTCACATCACAGAACTGAAGCTGGTTCCACCTTCTTCTTCCCAAATTGATTGTGGCCTTGTTAAGTGACAGTTTTCTTCTCCTCTCAGAAATACTTAATAATCCCACAGTTAGGGAGCTATCAATCCAACCATTTATCCACTCAGTTAATGTTTTGGATGACTCATGGGAAATGATTCCAGGCTCTGGCAATATAATACTGAAAGGCATGAGTCTCAGGAAGCATATCTTGGTGGAACCAGGCATTATAAATTTCAGGTGAGATTCTGTGGTCAGTAAAAGGAAAATAAAGCCAGCGAGGAAAGACAGATAATTGAAGAAGAAGAAGAAGAAGAAGAAGAAGAAGAAGAAGAAGAAGAAGAAGAAGAAGAAGAAGAAGAAGAAGAAGAAGAAGAAGAAGAAGAAGAAGAAGAAGAATGGATTTTCTTCTGACAGGAGCCTGATATAGCTGTCTCCTGAGAGGCTCAGGCAGAGCATGACAAATACAGAGGTGGATGCTCCCAACCAACCATTGAACTGATAATGGGTCCCCATTGGAGGAGTTAGAGAAAGAATAAGAACAACAACCCAATAAGAACAACAATGCCAACCAATTGGAGCTCCCTGAGACTAAACCACCATCCATAGAGTACACATGGACAGACCCATGGCTCCACTTGCATATGTAGCAGGCATGGCCTTGTTGGGCATCAATTGGAGGAGAAGCCCTCAATGCCCCAATGTAGGGGAATGTCAAGGTGGGGAGGCAGAAAGGGGTGGGTGGGTGGATGGGAGAATACCCTCATAGAAGCAGGGGTAAGGGAGATGAGATAGGGGTTTTATGGACAGGAAACTGGGAAAGGGGATAACATTTGAAATGTAAATAAAAAATATCCAATAACAAAAAGGCATGGAGAACACTCAGGGAAATGTTCTGAGGGGGACATGTTCTTGGTATAGGAGCAATAAAGAAGCCAGTGTTTCAGGAACAGAGTCAGTTAGGCAGATACTGACAACAAATAGGGTTACTGAGCAAGACAGCCATCTGCAGACACAATGGCCTGCATGTGGACTGGGTCTATAGTCCCAATTTCGTTCTGAGTGAGTTGAGACTTTATTGAGGGTTTTGACTAGAGGTAAGAAATAATTTGACATTGAAATTGAGAAATGTCCTTTAAGACAATGTCTTGGCTGTTATGTGGGATACAGTGTAAGGGGGAAAGGGTGAAACCAGGGAGGCTATTCGATTCATAGCTGTTGTTTGTTATTGTTATTTAGGTAGTGGATAATGGCAGTTTGAACTAGGAGGGAATCAGGAAGCTGTGTGAAATAATCTCATCTTAGATGTTTTTCAAATTTAAAGTCAACAAAATACAGTGGCAAATGGGGTGAAGATTTATCACAAGAAATTGGAAAGGTGTAGCTATCTTATGCAACAAAGGGGCATGCTGGGAGAAGAAGTTTAGAAACCCAATTTTTTAAGATATTTTAAATGTGTATGAAACATCTTGGAGATCTTAGGAACTTTGATGCAGGAGTCTGGGAATCTGAAGGTATGTTCAGTTAATAACAATCAGATTAGCGATGATTTTGACATCATCAGCGCACAGAGAGGGTTGTTTAAACCCATGAGACTGTGTGTGTAAAAACACAATAACATAAAATGTAACCTACTTCAAGAATTGGCTCCTGAGCTTCTTAGGGTTTAGTTATGGAATGGGGAGATCAGTGAAGGAGACTGAGCAACTGCAACAAGGAGGTGATGGTCTGAACAGAGATGTGTCAAGGGGGAGGCTGTTTATTTGAAAGAAAGCTGGTGGGTTGAGTTTAATGGGGACAGAGAATTGAGAACGTAATATGAATGCCATTAGTCGGCTTGACAGAGCCAGTGTAGTGGAAACACTATTTTCTAAATCTTTCTGGCCTATGTTTAAGAGAAAGTAGGGAGAGGATATAGGGGAGGGAATATAGACCAGTTTTAGGGAACATTTTTCTGTGAGAGAAATAAGGTTGTACCTGTTAATGTTAAGGGAAAGTTGTGTCTTATGTTTCTGCTGATTTGGAGTAGAATAATAATTGGTGATGGAAGAGGGATAAGGGGATTTATTGAACTACTTTTCTTGATTTGAGGATAGGATATGGCAGACACACGAAGGAGTGGTCTTAGAAGAGAAATCTCTTTTCAGTGTTGTACATGAGGGAACACAATATGGGTGATCCATATACAAATATTTAGTGTGGTTAATTGGTGTGGAAACAGGTGGAAATTATCCTGTGTTTCCTGCTCTGCTGTCTTGGTGAATAGGATGTGAGGTAATTAGCTGAGATAGATGAGGCAAGAAGAGATAAAAGAATTTGAGGTGGCATAGAAAGGTGGAACCAGTGAGGAGAATTTGCAAATTTCCTAGGGAGTTTATGACCACTCCTGAAAGCTTACTATTCATATGTTTAATGAGGAGCAATCCTTGCAGTTCCCTTTCCTCCATTTATATTTGCAAGCACAGAATGATGAAGAGCTGCTTCCTACATGGCTTGTAATTTCCTAGCAAGGACGTTGAAGACAAGGGTGAGAATAGGTGTAGAGGGCTGGTTAGAGTCATGGACTAGAAATTTTTGTTGAATACAAACCAAGGAGTAAGGGGCAAATGATAGTGAAGAAGTCGTAGGATGATACAGTGCAATCTGAATGGGGTTGGGGAATGGCTGAATGTGGGTTTACAGAAAAGGGTATGAAATTGGTATCTTGTTTGTAATCATTAAAGTTAAAGGTTCAGCTGAGTTATAGAGCATGGCATTTTCGAATATGATAGTAAAATGAGTGTCTGAAAGAGAAAAGACACACTTATCAGAGGAGGAGAAATCATGTAAGACAGGATGTTGGATGAGTTGCGATATTCACACTGACATCACCAACCTGAAATTCCTTATTATCTATGGTTAATTCCCGGAACAGTTTAGGGACAGTATAGATTTTCAAGGAACATTTGCTAAGTAAAGACTGGTTATACAATGACAATCAAACCACAGGCTGAGAGATGTTTCTCATGGTTGAGGTAAAAATTATTGATCCTGCTCTGCAGTTGGCTGAGTAAGAATTCTAATTTTCAAAAAGCCAGAATGTGACAGCTTAGCTCTTTGAATCTGTCACATGGTAGTTTCTGTCTCCCTGCATCCTGCAGGTGCTTAACTTCCCTGAGTCCAACGGGATAAATTGAGAGACTACTAACAAGTATCTGCTTTCTAAAACTGCTGCTCTTATATAATTAGATCTTTGGAATGAAGACAAACACGAGAAGAGGGTATTATATAAAGAGAAGATGACGAAGCAAGAAGAGTCAGTAGAATTTAGATTCTTTTGCAGTTATGCCAGCCCCAAGAGTTTAGCATTGTTGATTATTCTTCCTTTTCAGTTAGAAGTGAGATCTTGGGAGCTGACCACCTCTTTAGAAATATTGAGTAATGTGAAAATACAGTGCTGTATTTGGGTTGATAAATGAATGGAGCTCTTCATCTTTGGGAGTGTTTTGTTACAAAGGCAGAAAATGTATTTTTTCCAAACAATGTTACATGTGGGAGTTATGTTCCTAAGTCTGTTAATCATCTTCTTTTCCCCCAGTACAGAATATTTCTTTTTTCTCTTAATACACAGAATTGAATGAATATTATAATAGTGTATTGATACAACTGGAGGGAGAGACTCTCCGGTTTCCTTTTGAGATATTTTGGCTCATAAAAGAGTCAATGCCATCAATGTCTCTTTCCTTTCAGAAGATTTAGAATTCATGTCAAGATGTTAGAAATGATTCCTATAAACAGTCCAACTTTGCGTTCTCTTTGGCAATAGCACCCAGGGAAATATACGTGAAAAGAAAAGATAAGCAATACGAGAAGCCTATAAAATAGGCCAAAGCATTGGGTCCGAAGAACATTCTTGACTCAGGCTTTACTAGTAACAAATAAGATACCATGCTTTAATTTAACTAGAGTCTATTTACAAATGGACAAGACCCTTAGGAGAGAAGATAGTGATTCGTTGAAATTGACAAACCACTACAGTGCAGGACATTAGAGCAAGATGCATGGGAAGAGTACACATCTAGTCAGACCTTTCCACCAAAATCCACAATCCTCACCATGGGAGAGTTTCTCCACAGGGTGACATTGTTTTCTACATCCTGTTCTCACCATGCACGATATGTTCTCAAAGTGTCTCTATTGTGCAGGTTATGATCATACTACTTGTTTCTATGACTCATATATTCTCAAATGGACAGGATTCAGGAAAGAGATAACTCTAGGGTTAGACAATTAGGCTTAAGATTAGATTTGACTGGTTATGGAGTCCCAAAAAATTCATCTGCCTATTAAAGTCTCACTTTTCTCATATATGAAGTAAAAGACGCTGAAGAACATCCTGCTGTGTGGATTCAGTGTGCTCCCCGTGTCTATCAGATGCTATGTCTGGCATAGTTTCTATGTTATCCTTGAAAGTGAATCTTCTGGCTAACTCTAGGGAGTTAAGAGTAATCTACATTTTATGAAATTAGATGTTTGATGTGCTGAGAAACTAAACAAGGTACAGAGTTGGGATTCAAGTACAGACTTGTCTCGCTGCCTCCTCAACAAGGTCCCTTCATGTTGTCTTCAGTGATAGAGATGTTAACCAGAGGAGTCTATAAGTCCTTCCTAGAATGTTCCTGGCTGTTAGGAGGAGGCGAATCTGTGGTCAAATGGCTAGCTTACTCTATACTAAAGTCCTTGCATGAAAAGTTTGGTCTTCTGGTGATAAAATTGTTTATATGGGATTATGGAATTTTCTTTGTTATTTGGATATATCATATTATGTTCCACTTAAAATGACTATTTCAAAGACCATGATTAGGAAAAATATATTAAATAGAATGCTAAATCCATGATTCTGCATGATTACAGAAAACCACCAAAACAACAGCAGTAGCAACAATAACCACAAAATAGTTAAGATAGTAAGCAAACAGAGAAAGACAAAAGTCACAGAGATACTCTGTTTTCTGATTGTTCTTTTAAATGATTAAAGATTTTGCAGAACTTGTGAAAAATAAAAAATAAGATTATGGCCAAACACGGGTACTTGTGTAAAGAAATTGATGAAACAAAACACTCCCCAAACCCTTCCAGGATATATAGTTCGGATAAGAGCAACTTTATCACTTTGTATCCAGGACACATCTTTCCATCAGCCAAAAACAAATAGAGGAATTACTAGGGTTTAAAACTCTGTTTGGTTACAAGTAACCATTTGATGAGGAACCCAGGATTGGGAAGACCCTTTCTGTCCAAAGTTCAAAAGTTGGCAAAATCTCTCCCTCCAAAGATTAAACTGTCTTCCGAGGATTTATTTTACTTATGTAGGAGAGAGATGGGGAGGCAAAATAATAAAAAGGAGGAATGAAAACTGTTGCTGGAGGCCATGGAATAGAGATAGGTACAAAAGGAGACTGGAGGTTGACAGGGATGGAGAAGAGGGGACATCTATTAAAAATGAAAAGAAAATGTTATGGCCTGGGTGGTTTCCAGCCAACCCAGCAGACTTTGTTTGCTGTTTTCATCAGAAACTCTGGGGAAAGACATAATCATTTCTCACCTGGAATTTGATTCCTTTTTAGCCGTGTAGGTAGAAAATAACCAGGGATTGCTGTGATGGTCTTGAGTGCCCAGGCATACTGTCTCTTCTTCACTGCAGCCGTCTGTTGGTAATAAATCTACATGAAAGTCCTGTAAGGGTGGGGATGCTGCATTTCTTTCTTCAAGTACTTCCATATTGGTTTAGAAGGAACCTGGAACGGAGAATGTGAATTTACTCTAAAAAAATAAAATCAAAGATTGATAACTTTTAGACAGGATTGCATTGATGTTAAAAGCGTTGGGACTATAATGTGTGTGTGTGTGTGTGTGTGTGTGTGTGTGTGTGTGTGTGTGTGTGTGTGTGTGTGTGTGGAAGACCTAGAAACTGGGAGGATGGCTTGGATTCCAAGCCTCTGGGAGGATGCACCGTCATAATGAGAGTGTACATCTGTGGGAAACCACAGTGAAGTGCATAGCCAACTTCAACTGTCCGTGTAAAAAGCTTTGCTGTTGTGACTCAAATAGGTACAGAGAAAGTAGGAAGTGGTTGACACATAAGTATTCTATAAATTCATTTTCTGTTGTTATAAGTGTGCACCCACAGACTGTGTAGCTGTTCTGTGACTTTTCCCGGGGATTATAATAGTTCTTTATTGACCACGGATAAGATACCAACAGAAACAATTCCATTCAAGTCTGACTTGATGAACCAGTGAGTTTATTGAGGTCACTTGAAGGAGCATAAGTGAGAGTTTTTACACAAGAACACAGGTGAGAGCAAAGCAGGTGAGCAGGGCCACGGTCACTGCCACCAAGTTTATGCAAGCGGCATTGTTGGAGCCACCTGCTCAACTTGCAGATAGCACCATAGCAGGGTCTTCTTTTTCCTAGGAGCTGAGTGCTGACTGTCTTACCTGGGGAAAGACTGCAAGTTGGGTAAATGTCCTGAGTTTCTTAGCTTTATGAACTTCCCCATCCTATTCTCTGGAAGGAATATTCTCTCAGGGAATAGTGGTAGTTGATAACAGCAAGAATTTTGTCTAACTCATGGTTCTGAAAGTTGTCAAGTGTGGTGCTAACATCTGTGTGATATAGATGATGGCCTTCTGCACAGTCCCAAGATGGCCCACAGCATCATAAGGTGAAGAAGAGCAAGTTGTCTACCATGGATACTCCTTCTTTTTCTCAGAATGCCTCTAATGTCATTTTGTAGATTCAGTCTGGATTGCCTCCCAAAGGCATCACCTTATAAATACATCCTTAGTTTCTGTAAAGTTACTCACTCTTTCTGTCCACTTCCCCTTGCTACATCCCTGTTTAAACTTTTATCCCCCACTAATCCCCCTCTCCTTGTTTATTATATTCTACTATCCCTTGCCTCTTAGTATCTCTTCCCTTCCTCTTCTCATGGGCCATTTCTAGCTTCTTGCATTCTACAAATATTCCAAATTAAGTACACAAACCTAAATATTTAAGCTATAATCCACATATGAAAGAAAATATACAATACTTGTCTCATTTAGCACAACATTTTCCAGATCCATCTATTTTCCTACACCGTTCCTAATTGCATTTTTCCTTACAGTGGAGTAAAATTCCATTATGTGTATATAACACATTTTTCATTAGTATTTTTTGAACTATGAGAATAAGAGGGCTCTCTTATTATTTAAGATAGGTGATATTTAAAAATCATAGACAAATTAATGAGGGCCAAGAAAATGAACAATCACAGTTTCAACTTGACCAGATACCTTTGTATAAAACGGACACTTTATGATCATCCACCCACCAACCCACCCACCCAGAGACTCACTCATCTGTCCTCCCACCCACTTTCCTCTCTATTATTTACTGTCACACCCTGTGTCCATCCACCTACTGCAGGAAATAGTTCATCATTGTGCTCACTCAACCTCCACGCCTTCCCTTTCTGGTTCCGCCCACGCTCCAGAGATGGGTGCCTACCTATCCTCTGTAGACTCAGAGCACGGAGCGAAAATTTGTGCTGAGGGGCAAATACATTTCCATTCCCATCTTCAAGGAGCTTGCAGCGTAATGAGGTTTATAAAAAACTATAGCATAATGGGAAATGCTTTGATCAAGGCATGTGGTAAGGTACTGATTTCACAGTGCTATGGATATTTAAAACAAATTTAATCCATTTGGTGGTTATGACTAAAATACAAGTAGTCAGGAGGGAAGAGGTAGGAATTCAAAGCCAGCCTGAACTACATATTAAGTTTCATACCAGACTGGACTATTGCACCCTGCTTAAAATCACACATTCTCTCTCTCTCTCTCTCTCTCTCTCTCTCTCTCTCTCTCTCTCTCTCTCTCTCTCATTTTATCTATTTATTGGTTATCTATCTCTCAAGAGAATAGAAATTTCTATGATATTCTCTGTGACTTTGTGGTTAAGAACTTGGACTCAGGACTTGGATTACTAGCCATCTCATTGTAGAAGTTCCTTAATTCTCCCCTCACGCATTTAATGCAGGACAGAAAATACTTCACTCATAGGATTACTGGGATTAAGTGAATCAAGACATTTATTCTTCCTTAAGACCTTTCCTCATTTTGGGAAATGAGTAAGGCAGCGGTTGTTTTCTCATCAAGGACAGTTGTGTTCAGAGATTCTATTTTTAGGGGAAGTTACGGAGCTACAGAGAAGTGGAGCTGGAAGTCTATCTCAGTGCTTTTTCTGTAACATTCTTTTTATTGCACCACAAAGCCTCATATATTGACTTGAAAAGCTACTGTTGTTCCCCAAGTGTCATAGCTGCTGCCTAGTGCAGCTGGGCTGGCTGTAAACACAGCCAAATGGCACAGGCTGCAGCACAACCCTATCACTATTTTGTCTTCATATGCCACTCAATCTAAGGTCCCTAGGTATCAGGGACAGCAGGCATGGGTCAGGAGTCTGCCAGACACCAGCTATACATCTTAATCAGTTTCTGGACAGTCACTTTCATCCAAGTCCTAGTGGTAAATGTGTCTCCATAGGGGTTCAGAGAATTAGAAATTTGATATCCTTTAAAAATGAAAAGAAGCTGTAGAATTTGAAAGCACTCAAGAGTCAGATATCTTTTCACCTGATACTCTGTAGATAACATGGGCAGGTTTCTTTGATTGATTTAGTTCTTGGTTTTATTCTAAGTGATTGTATCAGGATATGAAAGGTGTGAAACCAGAGATAGAAGAAGAGTATCAGGCTACAACCAGCCTGGCCACAGAAATACCACAATTTGAATATGGTTCAGTAGAGCACTTGTCTAGCATGCATAACACATGCATTTCCTAGAACTTGCAATAAAAAAAAAAATAGAAATGTGCAAGGTATATGGCTAGGGAAGGGACATTAGAGCCATGGAGTTGCATTAATTTATGTTCATTCCCGGTACTGCTTGTGTTGAGCCCTGGGGTGGGAGGGGAGGTGAAACAGTAGGCAATTTTAAAGAGTTCTCAGGTAAGCGGGGAAACACATGATACATCGCTATGGTGTAGTGTAAGGGATAATATGACCTTACACAGGAAGCTCCAACGAAGAAATGATTCATTATGCATCTGAGAATGCAAGGAGGTTTCGGTCAGTAGATCTTATTCAAGTAGGGTTTTAAAGCAAAGATGAGCTTTTCAAACAAACTTGAGGAACGATTACTTCTCTTCCTCCTCCTCTTTTGGTTTTTTAGACAGGGTTTCTCTGTGTAGCCCTGACTGTTCTAGAACTCACTCTGTAGACCAGGCTGGCCTCAAACTCAGACATCTGTCTGCTGCTGCTGGGATTAAAGGCATACAACATGACCATCCAGCAAGGAAGTGAGTTCTAAGCGGAATCTATAGTTTACCCAAAGGCCTGGGATTATTTACATAATCAATTCACTTTAAATTGTTTTCCTAAAGAGTTGCACCAACAACCAACACTTAGTTTCTTTTTGTCTTTGGCTAAACTAGTAGGTGTGAAATGCTATTCTTGCTAAGGAAATTTACATTTCTTTACACACTGATGAGCTCAAGTATCTTTTTGTGTGTTCATTGATAGCTTCTGTATAATATACTATCTATTTATAACAAAAAATTTTCATTTATATTCCCTGTATTTTTCTTATTGGCTTTTGCAGAAATTTTAAATATTCTGACCAATAACTCTTATAATTTTGAAAATATAGTCTTATCAATTTATTTCCACATTGTGTCATATGCATAAACACATGCATAAATACAGGTATGTAGCAATATGCATACAGCTATAAGAATATAGCTGTGCTTGGTGAGCCTATCAACAATTGGTAAGAGAAGAGCAGGCATTCACTGTGCCCTATCTTTTATATCCCATAGACTATGAAAGCAGGGGAACCACTTTCTTTATTTGTGTGCTCTTTTATTGAGCACATCAGCCATCAACAGAACTTGCTGTTTACATGGACTTAGAATGAGGCTGAGAGAACAGGAGGCCATTTAGACTGAGCAGTTGAGAGTGGCTATATGTAGGGTATGGTGCAGGGAATCCATTCTAACATGTGGAATGCCATTTTCTAACAGTGTCAGAAGGAGAAGATTTAATGTGACTTTTAGGAATCAGGATTCAAGATTAGGTGGTCTGGGTTTGGAATGGGCTCTCCTGTGACTACAAGTAACGGAATTTTATCTTGTTTAGCTTCTTTGTTGGTGACATGGGAAGGATGCAGCAATAATGGAGATTAGGAGATATAACAGAACATTTATCACAGGGCTTAATGAATACAGGTTGTTACTGTATTAATAACTACAGATTTGCATGTGCAAAGGAAAAGGTAAATTTGTGTATACTGGAGCTCTCAGTTCTGGGCATTCATATGAGGTTACATGGTACTGGAATAGTTAGGAAGACTCTCAGTATCCAGAGGTGTTCCCGGATAATTGGAGAGGGACCAAACATCAGAACTTGCCTTCTTTTGGTATGCTCATAGCAAGAGGAACTGCTTTCAGTGGTAATGAGGGGACTGGCTCAGACTGATCTTTGGCTGGTCAATGCAAACAAGTCAGACTGGGCCAAATCCCCCAATTTTTGGAACAGGCCACCAAAGGCATGAGGAATTGTCTCTAACCAGAAATTGAATTCCAAGTTCTCTGAAGATGCATTTGTGGAAACAAATGTCAGCCTTGAAAGAAATTTCACTCTGGGTGGAAATAGGGGTGGGAGGGAGTTGAAGGGTAGTTGACCATAACAGCAAGGGTGAGCACAAGTAGGCAGTTCCGCTTCCTTCCTTCTACAGTACCCGTGACAAAACAGTTGGATTCCACCAAAGTTCATGCAGGTGAACCAGGATGTTTTCCTAGGGTTACTTACAGATCATACATGAGGGGTTATGGCAGGAGTGTGGGTGACCCTAGAGCAGCTGCACTGGGAGGTCTTCATCAAGAATGGATGATGGTTTCCTCATGGTTGTGCAGATAAAACCTGCTTTACCTAGCCAGCTTAGCATATATAATGTAGGCTCTCCACGAGCCACTGAAGTCAGGGAAAATGATGGTAGAACAGCAAACAAGTGGTTGGGAGGAGTAACTTGCTGCTCAGGTGAGGGTCTCGGGAATCTTTCAGGAAAAAACATCAGTAGTCAGACAATCAACCTGGCATGGTCTTTTGCAAGGTGGTGTTTGTTTGGCTTGGAGGATAGCTCTGGACAACAGGTAGATTGTCCACTTGAAACATGGTACAGTTTCTTACATTTTGCCTAGAACTTCTTTGGATTTGAGTTGGCCTTTTCACTCTGGGCATTTTCTGCAGTCAGAAAGTGAAGAATTCATCATTTGGCATTATGTAGACATTTCATTTGTGTAGTTCTAAAGACCTGACAGAGTTTGTGTTGTTGTAAAAGTATAAAAATAAAAAAGTATTGTGGTCTTTTACCCCGCTAGGTCCGCACCACGGTGTCCCAAGATATCTACTAGATATCTGGGCGGACACACATCCCAGCCGCACACTTTCCTACACTTAAACCCTCACATAAAAGAACACACAACACAATAATCTTTGACCCAATTGGTAAGATATAATTGTCCACTTAAACATACAAAGCCCGGTACCATTAATAACATTGATAACAACCTGTAAATACACAGAGCAGAATCTTAACATCACCTGCCATGGCTTCTCACCCTCTCCTCCGCCTGTCTCTTCCTTTCCTCCAGTCTCCTCTTCCTCCTTCAAACTTCTCTCCTGCCCATCCTTCCTTTTCCTCCAATGACAGGCCTCCTTCTATCCTGTACTTTCAGGCCCCTCACCTGTACTTTACAAATTCAGGGGAGGGTCTGGTGAAGTCACCTGATTCCTGAGTAGTGACTAGGCAGCTGTCCTTGGGGCAGTGGAATTAGCATCAAAATACAGATAACTTCAGGGCAAACCGCAACAAGTTTGGGATAGAGGTAAAATGCCTGGGATTGGTTTCCGTTCTTTCATTGTCTAACTGTGTGGGTTCCTTGGCATCTGGACAAGGATAAGCTCGCCCTGAACACTTGGTGGTTCCCTTTTGGTTCTAAGATGTTTATACAGCTACCTGCAACACAGACTCTCAGCGAGAAATTCTTATCTGAGAGATTTTTTTGGTCGTGAAGATGTATGGAGGCAGGTTCAGCCGGCAGAGGGGAGTTATATGACACACTGGAGCTAATACTCACATTGTGAACTAATTACTCACCGTCTTTCCAGTTTACTAATACGTTTCCTCAATAAACATTATCCTCTCATCCAGATGCTGAGAGTACGGTAATCAGCAAGGCAGATATGGCTCTGTCTTCACAGACATTATTATCTTGTTTTCACTAAAGAAGCCTCATAATGCTTATCATTAGACAACAGGGCAATTGGGTATGCTTTGATACTTCACTATCTGTCTACTGAATAATTCTAAACACCAAATAGGATCTACTTTGAAGGTTGCAATTTATTTAAAGTTGTATTTTCTGATGTCCAGCCCGATTTCTGGCATGCAGAATATATTCAGTCAATATCTAAATAAAATAATGTCTGGTAATTCAGAATCTATAACCAGTGCTCTTATATAAACAGAAGCATCATGAAAATTTGGAGACTTCTAGGTCCCATCTGTCTAGCATTAGTTTTGCTATTTTATCACGGAGGTTCCAAAGGTGATTGGCCAGAATCACCCCTAGTTCAGTGATAGAACAAGAGTGACTAGCTAGAGATAAAATTAATGCTATTTTTGTTAACCACACTATTAACTATTACATAGCCATGATTATTTCTATTAAGAAGCAAAGCATTTGCCCAGATGTCGATATTCCTGAAAAGTAGACAAAGGAAGAACTAGTAAGATTTCACAAATTACCCAGATTCTGCCTGCCAGGAGGTGGTTTCCCAGCTGAGCCTCATCTTTTGTAACTTGTCCAGAGACATGTAGAGTAATGAGACATTCTCAGTTTAGAATGACCATGTGTGTATAAACTATAAGCTAATCTGGCAGATAAAATGGATTTGTACTTAGGGTCAAAATAGTAACAACATAATTTCATAACAGCTCACAATTTACTTTTCCTGCTGAAAAGGAGAGCTATCCTTTCTCCTTGATTTCTTTGTGCTTGTAAGAAAAGCCAGTTGTATGTTTCAGTTGTGAGTGAAGAATGGTGTTCTCTTACTTTGTTCCAATTTTCAGAGCATCACAAAAGGAGGAAAAGCTTTTCAGTCATTTGGCAACTGTAATAAATGGAACTCTGTGCCTAGATATTTGCAGGGGACCTGAGCAGTTATGAGCTCTTTGATGTGTTTTGAAAAGAAAGCTCCCTCAGGAGATTATCTCCCACTGAAACTGGCAGTCAGCAGGGGTACTGGGAAGCATGCCTTGCTTTTCTTTCCCGAGGAGCCAAGGCCCCATTTCTCCTACATAGTCCCTGTCCAGCAACCACACATCACTGCTTCTGCAGGGCTGAGCAGCCTTGTTTGCTTCCGGCTTCCTTCTCCTGGTGTGGTCTCTGTGTTCAAAGCACGTCAGTTCCTCTGGCATAGGCAGCTTGGTGTAAAAAGAAGCACATAATGGATTGAGAAAATGAAGTACCTGGGTTTGATGCCATCTACAGACTTTGTGTCATTGCTTGCAAGGCGTTATAACCAGCGTCTCATTTTTCATCCATGAACTAGGCATGAGACTTTTCTCACAGGACCATGGTAGAGTGTGACCATATATGTAAAAGTACTTGCACATAAAACACATCATTACTTTCTTATTCCTCCTCCTCCTCCTCCTCCTCCTCTTCCTGCTCCTCCTTCTACTCTTCCTCCTCTTCAGCCTCTTTTTTCCTTATAAGTCTGATATAGAGTCTTACTTCATAGTTCAGGGCGTCCTTGAACTCTGTGATTATAGATGTGTGCCACACAGAGACCTATAATTTCTTAATTATTTTCTCTCACATTTCTGTCTCTACTAAAATAATTTGGCACAGGATGTTCTGTTAAGCTACAGACTACATGGTCAGTTCTGCCAAAAGATGCCTCACTAATCATATGACTGGAGCACCAGCAGCATAGAAGTTTAGTAAATCATAGTTTTCTTCTACTTTCCTATGATTTATTATACTCTGTAAGAAGTCAATGATATTTCTTCATAGCCTTCCACTGATTTGATGTCTTAAGATGTGGGTCCACTTAATTTTTCATCTAAAACCTGGATCCACAACATTACACATACAGTAAGGCCCATCTGTCTGAAACTACTTAAATTTAAGAAATTAAAAAAAAAACAATTTGCTTACTTTCTTTGGATTCAAATCAGAGAACAAGTTTTTATAAAGTTTCGTGTCTTTAATAGATATTTGTCGATGTCATGATAAATTTTCTTCTTTGATTTTAGGTTGGTCCTATGAGGGCTGAGTGATAACCAGTTGTGGCAGTTAACTTGATTATAAAATTCACCTTGAACAGTGGATCTCAATCTTCTTAGTGCTGCAACTCTTAATACAGTGTGACGACCCCAACCATAAAATTATTTCATAACTCATAATTTTATCTTTGCTACTGTTATGACTCAGAATGTCAATGTCTGATATATGACTCCTGTGAAAGGATCATTTGACCCTGAAGGGGTCATGAGCCACAGGTTGAGGGACACTGGCCTAGAAGGTTAGTGAAATACACATTTGGGTTGTCATGAAGGTGTTCCCAAGAGGATCATCTAAGGGGTCTGTCCTCAATGTAAGTGGCATTGTCTCGCTGTTCTTCAGGGAATAAAAGGGAAAAGGAGAAATCTGTAGACCACAGAGATTCTCAATTTCCGCTGCTGGGCTGCACTGATGTGAGCTGCTCTTCTCTGCCACATCCTCCTGCCAATAAAGGAGCTTGCCTCCCTGGATTTGGAAGCCAGACTAAACCTTTCTTCTATTTAGTTGTTTTCCCTGGAGTTTCTTCACAATGATAGAAAGTGTGACTGGTCCACAACTCTTCATCTCTCTGTGGCTTATCAGTGCTGGGTACCTGAAAGGATTGCTGAACCAGCTGGGGAAGGAGCCATGTGAGTCTCTTTATTACTCTCTATGAAATCTCCTTAGAGAACTTGTGAAATACTTGCTTTGGAATGCAGATAATGGGATCCATGTCTTGGATTTTTTATGTGGTCACATGAAAAATAGAAGCAGAATGAACACGCCTGGAAAAATTAAAAAAGAAAAGAAAACCATGTCACATAATGCTTAGAAATCCACATTTATGCATCCTTCTTATTGCACACTTCAAGGTTGTCTGGAAAGGGCAAAGCAAGAGGCTATGATTCCTTCGGCGAGTGGTGATAGGTTAAGAGAACAGATAGACAACCAGGGATAGCAGCAGAGAGGGATAAATGAACCAGGGACAGAAGCAGAGAGGGATAAAATTTTCTTCTTGGGCTCCCAACCCAACCCAGCCATCCTGGCCTTGGTTTGTCCTAGAATTCACTCACTAAAGATGTCCCCTGCAACATCCCTGGTAGGCTGATTTGCATGGGCTTCTACAAGGTATGAGCAGAAGTAGGGGAAGCTGGTGAAGGAGTATTTTAAGGACCGGCTCCAGGAGGTGTGAGCATTGGTTTCATATATAGATTAAAAAGCAAAATGAAGCTCCATCCATGGATTGTTAGTCAACCATCTATCAAGCCCATCCTGCTTGAGGAAATGCCCAGGACCCATGGACCTCAGACACTTCTCTATATTACTGATGGTAAATAAAGGAAACGGAGCTACAGATGCAAACTGTCTGCTGCAGGAGTGTGGCTGGGCAGGCAGGGCTGTGGCTGGTGTTCCTGCCAGGAAACACACCAGCTGGTGATGTTCTTATGCCTGCTCTCCCTAGCTCCAACTGATGGGAAGCGTTTCAGAGGACTGGTGTGCCAAGTCTCCCTTCCTTTCCCCTCCAGTTTCCATTTTGGATTTATATATTCTTGGCATGAGGGCTGCCCAGCTGCAGGCCCTGCTTCTCAGGATTCTCGTAGGGAAGCTGTGATGGTTGACTCTTTGGGTTGAAGAAGGGAAGTGGGTAGCTTTCTGCACCTGCTCTGGTAAGTACCAGGCATTTCTTTCTTCCCCAATTAGACTGAGGGTGAGAGACAAATGGACTATTTTTTATTGCAGCGGGGCAGTTGGACTAGGTTTTATGCTTAGAGTACACTCATAGTTAATACCCATGTTTTATCTTGAGAAGACATAGCCTGGATCCCTTTTCAAAATGAGCCATCTGTCACCTCCATCATCTGGGCTCCTCAAATTGAAAGGCAATTGTAGTTCTTTGGACAGCACAAGTCTGAATTTTTAAAATTCCAAAGTACGTAGCTTTGAGAGTTTAATGTCTCTAAATTTCTCTATAAATCTCTCAGCATCTTCTTTTATAGGATGAAGAATTAAATGTATGTATGTATATATATATATGTATGTATGTAATATATATGTATGTATATATGTAAGTACCCATCTATGTTTATCTGTCTTCTAAGCCTTAGTTCTAATTCTCTTATGGTTTCTGATTCTTGAAATTGTGTAGAAATCTTATAGTTTTTCTAAAATCTCATATTATAACGAAATGTTTTTTACTTGGGCGTGCTAATACTTATTTTTTGACCACGTACATGTGCTTGCTTGTGTGTGAGCATGATCCTGTATGTGTGCATATGTGTGCGTGCGCTCTTCTCTGTTTTGAGAGACGGAAGACATCATGATGGTACTCAAGATGTTTGGGTTAGATCTTGCTTTTTTCCCGCCCTGCTCACTGGTAATTTCCTATAGGAAATGACTGAAATGGCTGAACAAATGTCCGAACTTCTCTGTACTTCAATTTCTCTTGAATAAGACAGAGATAATAACACTGCTTACCTCTCAGTGCTGTTATGAGCTTCAGTGGATACCTAAACGGTTAATACATTGTAATTTTTATAGATGATTGAGGCATGGTTATAACATTGGAGGTTTTATTCTAAAGAAGTTGTTTTCAGTTATGAATACTCTTGCATTTTATAGAAGAGATCATAATTTTGCAATCATTGAATCTTGTATGTGATGTGTTGCTGCTCCGTGCTTATCTTTCTGTTCTCCATTTTCCTGTTTTTTTTTTTTTCCCTATGGTAGTTCTACTACAGGTAGGTCTACTACTGGTGTCCTATTTCTTTATGTCCTGAGAAGGAAGTCTCCCATTTAACAAATGTGAACATACATATATGCACACATTTGCTAATCATTATAGAAGCATACCTTATAGTAAGCCAAGGTGGGAGGTTTGAATAGAGTAGAACTGTAATCTAGCAATTCTAAATTACATAATAAAGTAAGTAACCAGGTAAGGTAAACTATTAGACAGAAAAGATAGAAGGGAAGTGAATTCAGTCTGTTTCATCTTGAAACAGAAAAAAAGTAGTTCTGTTTACTGAAAACCTGGGGAAGAAAAAACAACTTAGATAGAATGAAGAATCCTCCCATTCAAACGGTGTCCTCTAAATACCACTCCAAAGGAAGGAACTGGGACGTTTTGAGAAGTAGATGATTACAGGTGTGGGTCAGGAAATGTATTAGATGGTTCTGGAACATCTTGTTAAATCTGAAAACAGGAAAGCTATCAAAAGCCCTTGGGGTCAGTTTAAACGACTTAGGAATAATGAGAAGTTGCAGGAAATTTAAGTGTCAAATAAAAAAACAGTTGAAATATTGAAATACATCATGCATGGTGAAAATTCTTGAGTTTAAAATGGTATTTTAAAAGACCTGTTCACTGTGTAGTATGGAAAATTCTAGAGCATTTCTCATTGAGAAAAGTGAAAGTAAAGGGAAAGATGAAATACGTTGTCTTCTCTAGACAAGCTACTCCTGCATGGTTGCATGGGAACATTTTTCTCCATAAAACCATGCCTGATAATAAATTAGGGACAGTAACATGAATTAGTACAGAGCTGTAATTTTTGAGTTCCAAACTAATTAATAAAGGCAGAGGCAGGTGTGGTGATTTATGTCTGTTGTCCTAGCATTTGCAAAGCCGAGTCACAAATTGGGGCCAGTCTGGGCTATATGATGAGTTCCGGGTTCATGGGTTCTACAGAGTGAAACTCTATATGGAGAAAGAAAACAGAACAAAATGAACACGTGTAATAAGGATAGTGACCAGTTTCTTAGGTGGAATTCCAGTGGGAAGAACTACGATGAGTGATTTGGTGGATCCTATGGAAATCCATCATGTTAACAGAGGCAATCATACATGGGTAGAAAAGGAAGTTGAATGTAATCAAACCATTAAGCTGACCTCACAGTTTTCAGAAAATTCTGGAGCCAGAACATAGGGGAATGTCTGGGGTGGAGGGTAGGAAAAGGAGGTGGATGGGGAGGGGAACAACACCCTTATAGAAGAAGGGGAGGAGGATGGAATAGGGTGCTTATGTCTGGGAAAGGGAATGACATTTGAAATGTAAATAAAGAAATATCCAATAAAAGAAAAAAAACATTATCATGAGTCTACAATTTGAAAAATATATAATGTGACGAACTCTACTAAAGAGTTACATATTAGTTAAACAAATAAATTATAAAGATAAACAAAGGAGTCTAGGGAAACCTACAGATCTAAGGAAATTAAGAGATATGTTAGCCACTATAATTAGAAAACAAATGAGCTGATCAGATGGCTATTTTATATCGTGAAGTTCGTGTTAGTTTTTTAGCCAAATAACGATATTGTGAAATTGTGCACATATTCTACAGAGGAAGTCATTGTTTGTAGTATGATCACTGATAAAAGATTTTTTATGAGCCATTAAATAACCTCTTAATAATGGGGAAAAAGGCTCAAGAACTGTCATAAGTGCAGAAAACAAAAGTACAATTATTTTCTACTGATTGCCTTAGCTTTGTCAAGATATAATTCACATCTCACCTGGTTTACCATTTAAAGTATAGTTTAAACTATATTTCTTATTACATTCATAGAAATGTACAACCACTACTGGTCCCTAATTATAGAATATTTTTATTACCCCAAAGGAAACTTTGTAGCTATTTAGTATCCCTCCTCATTCATTCCTGTCAATTCTTGGCCATGTCAACCACCATCAACTAATTACAGATATTTTCCCACAAAGAGACTATATTAAGATATCCATAAATTGACTAGAATGTCTAGCATATCCAGAGTCTTTTTTACGATTAAGGAATAGGGAGGGAAAGAATGAGTCAGGGCCCACCATATATTGATGACCATTGAGAGTTGAAAACAAATGTATGGAATTTCATTGTATTAATCTTTCAATTAATCTTGTCCATGTTTGTGTTTTTCTCTAATCAATAAACAACTTTAAAATAAAACAAGAGCACACCTACCACCACACCTCCTTTTTAGAGGGATTGTTACAAACTCTGTGCCTTCTCTTGGGCTTTCTTGTTCCTTTGTGCCAATTCTGGCCATTTGAAAGTGATGCAAATTAGTGTAGAGCTTGGAGGTCCAAATGGACAGACGTTCTGGTTCTCAGTTTCCTGTTGCTCTGAGTGCTTTTTTAATGAATGGATAAATGAATGAATGAACTTATTTTTGTTAAAAGCCAGAAGTAAGTCTTAAATTTCATTCTAGTTCTTACTCTACCTGAAAGTAACCCTTTCATGAATTTACGACCGTTTATGAGACCATTCACTTGGCCCCCGATAAGCATTTAACCGTGTCTTTGAATGGTTGAGCATTTGATATTCCCTTGCATATAGCCAAGGAATAATAACAAAACCAAGCATAAAATGAAACAATAATTAGAAGTTGTGAGTTTTTGGGAAAGCATGTGAAATATCTTAAGAACAGTAAAGCACATAGTGTTTTCAGAAACATAAGTTACTGACATAAGAGTGTTCAACTTCCTAGAATCAAACAGTAAGTCTCTGCTCTGCATCAAGTCTCAGCCATCTTTGAGAGGATAGTCATGAGAATTGAAAAAGAGACTGTCCCCTAGGGCTGAGCTATAATCAATGTCAGCCAGTGTGGAGGGCTTTAAAAGAAATAACCACTTAGGAAAAGGGAATTAATTGTTTGTATGGTACAGTGACCAACAGTCACAATTATTCCAGAATTGAAGTCTCTTAGGACACAAGATTTAAAGCTAAAAACAGAGGCTGGAATGCTGCCTCAGCAGTTCAGAATGTTTGCTGCTTTTCCAAAGGGCCTAAGCTGGGTGGGTCACAGTCACCTGCAATTCAGCTCCAGGGAATCTGATGCCCTCTTCTGGTTTCTACAGGCACCCACATGCATGTGCTTTTGTGCAGGAACACACACTGTGCAAATCAAGAATAACTGGTTGCCTAATAATGAGACAATAGAAACAATTCTACAAGAAAAATAAAGGCCTAGTAATATGGGTGTAAATTTGAGGGAAAAATAGTTATGTGTGGGTGTAAATTTGAGGAAAAATTACTTATGGCAGTGATAATATTTTTCTTGTGCAATTACCATTACATAGACTAATTTGGGTGGGAGATTATTGTACATTAAGAACTTTTTTGAACTTGTAAAACCACCTTCCATGGTTTTCTACATTAAAGCTACCAGAATCCCAGGAACACAACTTCCCAACACATCTGTCTAAGGCCTTACAGTGTCTAGACAACAGTATCAATATTAAAGTTCCTTTACTGTTACCATTTTTGTTTTCAGAAGGATATAAGCATATTAAAACACTTCGAAGTCAGTGAAGACACCTCTTTTTTTTCTGAGTGGCTAAATACTAACATGGAACACATCTTTGCCTATTTCATTCTGCATTTATTTTTAGGACTTCTCGTTTGTAATTTAAGAAATTAAAGAGTAATGGTCCTGCTTTGTAAGAGCACAGTGGAGTTATACATTGCTAGCTTCTGCAAGAACAAATGTTGCTCTTCTGTCTAACAGAGATGTTTGTGTTTGTAGACTAGACAGTAGATTTCTTCTTTCTTTTCACAGGAATACAGAAAGCGGGAGAGGGACAGGTCCAATTGTGTACAATTTAAACCCTGGGAGGCAGAGCCAGATGGATCTCTCTGAGTTTGAGCTCAGGTTGGTCTACATAGTGGGTTGCAGGATACCCAGAGCTACACAGTGAGACCCTGTCTCAAAAAACCCCAAAAAGCTAAAAAAAAGTAGATGGAGATGATTTGAACCTCAGAAATAGGACATGTGATTAATACAGAGCATGTAAAATATATGGAGTCTATGGAGTGGGCTCACAAAACTATCCAACTTTATTTAAAATTGGGTTGGTATAAGTGCATTATTTTTGTCAGTTTCTGTAACACTCACTAGGTTACTAGAAGACTACTAAACAGTTGCAGTTAATGTTTCAGGGTGATGAAGAGGAGAGAGCAACATTAATAGTTATGAGAATAAATATTAAGAAAGTAGTTTAACTGTACTTAAGTTCTTAGAGTGCTTAAGGACAAGATGGGAGGGGGATCAGCAAAAAGATACTCCCCAAGAAAGCCAGGCTGCTACGAGTGGGGGCATTGCATTACTGCCAAAAGGCGTTGGATTCAGGGCTGGGGGAAGTAGAATCAGATCAGGACATGTTATAGAATGTTAGGACTTGCGTGCCTCCGGGCAGCCATGGAATTCATCCTGGCCATTTGTAAGGGACAGTCTCGTTGTAGCATTACTGGTGTTCAGAACGGATATTTCCTGGTGCTACGAGGCTTTTCTACAAATGGTGTAGCAGCTATCTCTGGCTTTTCCTACCCACTCGATGCCAATAGCACTTCCACAGTCTTGACAAACAGACACATCTGTAGACATTCCTAAATATGCCTTGGAGGGCAGAGTCTCCTCCAACTGGGAATAAATGTTGTAGGCAGACTCACGAGAGGTAATAACTTGCCGCTTTGCAAGACCAAGCTGAAGGCAGCAGAAATTCTCTCGGTGCTACAGAAAATTGTCTCCAGCAAAGTCTCAGCTTTGAAATTGTTCTTCTCAGCAGCTGGGGTCTTGATTTCCCCAAGGTGACTTACACAGCTGCATCTGTAGGAGTCAGTTGGTTATCTGTCTGTTCTGACAAGGCCCCTGGCGTATTTGAGGGAGGCGCATCTTTGATTCATCAAAGCATGGTGCATGCACAATTACATCTCTGCCTTGTGCTTGCCAAAGCACGACAATCAGAACACTTTGATCCAAGGCTTGTTTTGTTCTGGTTGGGTATCAGAAGTTCCAAGCCTTAGACTGAATGGTGAAATTGAGTGTATATTTCATTTATCCTAGCCGTCCAGCTTGTATATCTATTCGTCTTTTCATTTTTTGGGTCCATGTTTATAGACAGCAGTCATACGATATTCTTTAAAGTGTTTTCCATTGTGACTAGGCTTTCCAGAGTCAGTTTGGGAGGTACAACTATACTCTCACATTGCCTTTTTTTGAATATCCAAATGGACACCCCAGAGAGGTATGGAGCTAGTACTATGTGCCTGGAGTTGGAACTACAGAAGAAGCCAAAATGTCTGAGGGGTCAAACATATAAAGGAATAGTATAGACGGCCAGAATGGAAAGCCATTCGGGAGGAATGTTTTCTGAAACAGAAGCACTAAAGGCAGATTCTAAAATTGAGATATGGAGTCTCTGTAGGGTCGGGGGAAAGGGGTGGTGGGGGCAAAGGGAAGGCTCAGAACGGCCACTGCTGTGAAGTAAGGCGGAACAAACACTGAGCGAGCACAAGCTGTGCACCGGGCTCTGTATCCTCAGAAAGGATGTGAGGTGCAGGCTGTGACATGGGTAGAGAAAAGTTATTCTGCTTGATCAGAGTCATGCAGGCAAGCATAGAAGGACTAGAAGTGAAAGGGTTCGAAACTCTCGAGTTTCTAATGCCAGAGCTGGACTGTGGATCATTGGAGTCTGTGCGACTCTTTGAGCAGTACACTGATAGACTCTGAAGAGATTGTTATAATTTAAAGGACCAGAGAAATATAGATGAGGAAATTATTTTAATCATCCTCCAAGTGGTCAGTTTACAGAAGGAAAGAGGCCCACAGTCAAAGCAACCTAAGCTTAGCTAACAGTAGTTAGTTTTCAGAATTCTAAAGTCTGATTGAGCTAAAGACTCCAGGCCTTTGCGTTCTGTTTATTGTCTAGCAGAAGATGTTTGAGTTTGGTGAGCAGCAGAGTACTGAAGATGCTAGAGAGCAAACACTGATAATTTTAGCACCCAGGAGATTAGCAGTTTTTTCTCTTTCTCCCAGCTGCCTGCACAGTAGCTCCTGTCAGTAGAATGCTAACCAGCCATCAATACATTGCTCTTGAGAAGAACATGGATTCTGTTGTTAGAAGGGCCATCCTGCTAGATATATGCTAAATGAAAAATGTTTCATGGGTTAAATTTAGCAGAATTGATCTGAGCAAAACAAAGAACCAAACTCTATAATCAGGCAGCATGCAAACAGGGAGGAGGCTCACATAGCTTCACCCATATGTACAGTAGGTTTTCATTGGAAGAAATTGAAAGCAGAGAAGAATTATTTGATTGACTATTAGACTCATTTCATCATCCTATAATTAGTTGGCTACATTTTGCTGGTTGAAACAGGCTGTTGCTAAATTTCAATTTGTCCATTGTCATGTTGTGTCTATGACCTTTGAACTGATTATAGAAAAGGGGGGTCAAGCTTATGGGCTTCTGGTTAATCAAATGATTTAGCAGGTATGAATATATTTCTTTGTCTTCTGTTTCATTGCTTATCTTGTACATGTTCTGTCCATTTTTGGAAGTAAGATATTAAAATTTTTATCCATTGTTGCAGAATCTGTTTTGCCTTTAGCTCCATCAGCTTCGTTTTGTGTACGTCATTGCAGTCTTATTAGATTCTACCTGGTTATGATTGTTACATCTCTGTGGGCAAGCCTTTTCCACCATATGTAATAAAATGGCCTATCTTGTTTCTTATATCAATTTTTGTCTTCAGGTGTACCATGTTTAATGTAAAGTATCACCCCAACTCTTTTGATTACTGCTTGCATGGTATATATTTTGTTTTAGTTTTTTCCCCACTCAAAATTTTATTTTATGTATATGTGTTTTTGCTTACATGTATGTAAGTGCACCATAAGCATGTTTGGTGCCAGTAGAGGCCAGCGGTGGAGTTACAATGGTGACAATCTGCCCTGTGTGTACTGGGACCAGAAATGGGGTACTCTTAACTGCTGAGCTCTCTCTCATGCCTTCTTTCATCTGCTTTTTAATCATTTGACTGATTTGTGTATTTTCTTCATTGAGTTTCCCCCCTTTTATTGTTCTTTTTTTCTTTTACTCTGTTTATGTACTGGATTACACTTAATAATTTTTAGAGTGTTCGTTAATTCATATTCATAATATATTTCACTAATTCATGCTAAATTACTCCTATTGTTGGTAGATTCTACGTGTCTATGTCTTATTGAGAATTGTTGAATCTTAGTAGTTTTCCATTGTAAGGATAATGGTACTAATGACTCCAGAAATGGAGCCGGAAGCGTTCCCACTTCTATTTTATGTAACTTTGTTATTAGTTCTTTTCTAAAAGTTTGACTAAATTCACCTTTGAAGCTCCCTGAAGTCCGAGTTTTTTCTATCCCAAGAACGCTTTCTTTCAGTGGGAAATGTTCTGCCTTATGTGATGGTTTCGTCTGTCTTTTGACTCGTGTCAGGCTTAGTAAGTTTCTTATGTAAGATGTGGTCATTCGGCAGGTTCATTTAGTTCACTCAAGTTATCAACGTTGTTGTCGTACATTGTTTTATTGTTTATAGTACCACACGTTGTTGTTGTTCTGTGGTTATCTGTGTAATGTCCCGAGAACGCTCCGTGATGGCTCTCTTGGTTATTTCTGACTTTCGTTTTGATCAATCTAGCTACAGGTAGATCGTTTGTATTGATCTTTTTAAACCTCGTGGTTGAAAAGCCTCACAGTTTTATTGATTTCTTTTTCATGTTTGCTTTTTATTTTATTGATTTAATGCTTTTTATTACTTCTTTGTACTTTGGGTTCAGTTTTATTTTTCTATATTCTCAACATGCATGTGAAGATAACAGATATTGGATGTTTAAGGAGTTGGTGATGTAAGCATCCAGTGTTGCAAAATTTTCTCTGAATATTATTTTATTTGTGTATCATGGATTTTGATAGAGAATATTTTCTAAAATCCCTTCCCAATTTCAACACAGTTTGAAATGTGTTGTTGTCTGAAGTTCCTAGTATCTTTTCATTTTATAACAAACAGAGAGATGGACTATGAATGTTCTATCGTTTGAAATGCTTTGAGATTTCCTTTATGGGCCAGATATGGCATATATTAGTAGATTTTCCATGTGTCCTTGACATCTCTAAATTATACTTTTGTGTGGTTGCTTCAGTGGTGTGAATGAGAACTGTTCCCCAACTTGAGTCTTTAATATTTGATCCCCAGTTTGTTTGGGGACCTTTGGTTGGTGCAGCCTTGAGTGAGGAAGTACGTCACTTGTGATGGACTTTGAGAAAAAAGCTTCATACAACATCAAATTTTCTCTTTACTTCATGTTTTCATTTGAAGATGTGAGCATTCACTGTCCTGTTCCTGCTGCTGTGCCTGCCATTTGCTGCTATGCCTCCTGTGCTGGTTTGAATGACAAATGCACCCACTGAATGAACACATGGTCTTCTGTTGTTGGAACTGTTTGGGAAGAATTTGGAAGTGTGGCCTTATTAGAGGAGATGTGTCACATGGGTGTGGGTTGGACTTTGAGGTTTCAAAAAAAAACCATGACATTCCTAGTTAGCTCTCTCTGCCAGCCACCTGTGGGTCAAGACGTTAGCTCTCAGTCATTGTTCCAGTAATAGGCCTGCCACTTTCCCACCAGGATAGTCTGAAAACATAAGCCCTAAATAGACCCTTTCTTCTATAAGTTGCCTTGGTCATGATGTCTTACTACAGCAATAGAAAAGTAGCTAAGACACCTCCCCACTGTGATGAATGCATGATTAATTCTCTAGGACCACAAACCAGAGTAAATTCTTTCTTCTGCAAGTTGTCTTGGTCATGGTATTTTATCATAGAAACAGAAAAATAACTAATACAATCACCTTGATGAATCAATTAAGCCAAATTGGAAGTATTGTTAACTCTATAATCTTAATATGTCTAATTTTTCAGCTACCAGGAGAGGCATGTAGATATTTCTAATCATAATGGAAAATCTGTTAATTTCTTCTTTCATATTTATCAGGTTTTTTTCCTGCCCTCATATTACTTTCTCATATTTTGAATCATTAAAATTATTAAGATAATTTTTGAATCACTTATTAAGATAAAAGTTTTTCTTGTAGTTCAACACCATCCTTGACTACATAATGAATACTGGTTTAGCCTAGCTTATCATCCTTTATCACAAACAAAATCAACCAACCAAACAAAAAGCTTCACCCATCTCCTTAGTGACTAGGACTAGTATATCAGTTAATTGTCTGCTGCTGTGAAGACCACCATGAACAAGGTAACTTACAGAGGAAGAGTTTATTTGGGAATATGGGTTTAGAGGGTTAAGAGTTCGTTATGGCAGGGAAAGATGCCAGTGAGTTGCAGGCATTGTAGCAGGGACAGCTCTGGAACCACAAACAGAAAGCAGAGAGAGGAATGCCATGTAGCTTTTGAAACTCAAACCCTGTTACCAGTGACATATTTCCTACAGTAAGGCTATATTTCCTATTTCCACCTAAACGTCTCAAGTAACTGGGAACCAAGTGTTCAAACATCTGAGCTGATGGGGGACATTCTCATGAAATCCACCACAATTAGGAATGGGTTTTTGTTCTTAAATTTGTCCTAACTCGATATGCATGAAGCCATTCAGATGCTCTTATTTATATCTGCATAGTAATCATTTTGTATACTTCCAATTTTACAATGTAAGACTCAAAAGTTTATTTCTACTTGTAATTTTTATTTATGTCTTTTTATTTATGTGGTGTGTGTGTGTGTGTGTACAAACGCCTGTTTGTCTGCTTGTGTACCATGTGTATGCAGGTACCTGAAGAGTTTAGGGGAGAATACTGGATCCCTTAGCACTGGGGGTACTGGATCCCTTAGCACTGAGGGTACTGGATCCCTTAGCACTGAGGGTACTGGATCCCTTAGCACTGGGGGTACTGGATCCCTTAGCACTGGGGGTACTGGATCCCTTAGCACTGGCAGTTGTGAACCTTCACACGGGTGCTGGGAACCCAACTGGCTCATCTTTAAGAGCAGTAAGTGCTCTTATTTTAATTTTAGAAGATTTACTTCTAATAAAAATATCTCTCCACCAAGAGCTGCCACTTCTGCTTATTTCCACATGAGCAGATGCCCCTGCTACAGCCTAGAGCCATTTCCAGTGCCCCAGGCATAATTCCAGGACACGGAAGCCACACAGGGAGAGTGCCTTGAGTATTGTTTCCCTGCTTCGAGGGCTAGAGCCAGCAAACGTACTCACTGTCTTGGCTTTGGTAAGATGGGTCTAAAGACCCTGCCGAGCATCCACTCTGTTCTGAATATCATGCATGCTGACCGGGGGTCACCACACTTGTGACACCATGATCTCCTCCTTCAAGGACTCCTCTATGTTCTAGTCCTTCTCTATCATGCCTAGAAAGGTAGCTCTTCTTCCTGTTTCTTGGGTCCCAGGTGCTACCAGGTTTTTAGCAAACATATGAATGAGAGGGCTCACACTGCCTGCAAAGGCTTTTGTGGAGAACTCTGGCTTGCTTTCATAATTGGATATAATGCTGGGCTCCAAAGACACTAAACTACTGGATTTTTCCCTTACTGGGTCATCACAACCAGCATGTGGCTTCTGAATTCTCCATGTCTCATCCCTTATTATGCCTCTATGTATGTTATATATAACATGTGCATAAAGGTGACCTTGGAGGCCAGAAGATGATGTCAGACCCCTGGAACTGAAGTTACATATGGTGATGAGCTTCTATATGGGAGCTGGCAATAGAAGACCAAACTTCTAGGAGAGCAACTGAGCCACGTCTTAGCCCTTATAATAAATTTTATAAGTTATATAATACACCATTTTTCTTGACTTTTTCTAAACACGTTTGAAGCACTAGAACACAAGCAAATAGACACCAAACCCAGATACTATGGCTGATGCCTAGAAGTGCTTGTGACAGGAGCCTCACACAGCTGTCTCCTGAGAGGCTTTGTGAGATCCTGACCAATACAGATGCAGATGCTCAATGCCAAGCATGGGACTGATCACAGGGACCCCAATGGAGGAGTTAGGGGAAGGATTGAAGGAGCTGAAGGGGCCTTATATGGTATCAATGGGTGGGGAGGCCCTTGGTCCTGTGAAGGCTTAATGCCTCAGTGTAGAGGAATGCTAGGGTGGTGAGGCAGGAGTGGGTGGGTAGAAGGGGGAGCACCCTCAGAGAAGCAGGGTAAGGTGGGATATGGAAGTGGATTTGCAAAGGGGAAACCTGAAGAGGGCGATAAAATGTGAAATGTATAGAATAAAATATCCAATTTAAAAAAAAAGAACACAGCAAAAGGGTTTTTGCTTGTTTATTTTAAACAGAGATGTATCTTCCAACCTGACCTATGCTGTTTGAGTGCACCCAAGTTTGTATGCGATATACTTTTCTTTTTCTCCACAGAACCCCCCTTAACCTTTCTTGGATGCAGATCATTCACTAGTCTCAGTATCTTTCTTGTGAGAGAACATTTTCGAGAGCTGTTTCCACTGGATACACAATGCCATTTTTCTTCCGGCACATTACAGCTGTTTCACTGTCTTTTGTCTTGTGCTCTTTGGGATATGACCGTGGCAGCCATTCCTATCTCTGTTTCCCTGAGTGGAATGTGCCTTTTCTACCTGTAGCTAAGACTTTTCTCTGTGCTACTAAATCATAGTAATTTCATCGTGCACACCGCACTAATGTTTCCTTTGTTTCTCTTTTGCTGTGCACTGGAATTTTTGACTGAGTATATATGGTTTTAATCACATTTAGATAAGATATCAGCCTTTGTTTCTTTAAGTGCTCTTTCTTATTTCTCCTTTTCAGACTCAAGTGGCATTTATATTAGACTCAAACATGTTGATGCTGTCCCTGCTGTACTGTGTCATTCTGCCATTATCCTTTCACTTTCTGCCTAAGTTCTTGTGGCTTCTATTGTTATGTTTTCCCATCTAATTTCTAACCTATTATTATTTCTATGCCATATATACATATATATATATATATACATGTGTGTGATGTGTGTATAATATGTGTGTATGTGTGTGTGTGTGCAGTGTGTGTGTATATAATATGTATGTGTGTGTGTGTATTTTACATTTTAGATCATATTTGTTTTCTGCTCTAAGAAACTTTTCAGTTTTTATCATGTAAAATTCTCTCCTTATCACATCCATGGACTTTTGTAAGTTCATTGAACCTATTCAGAATAGCTCCCTTAAGATGCGCTTGTCTGGCAGTTTGACCATTGTTGACATTTCTGGGACAAAAGACATTACATTGCCTATTACAGACCTATCAGTTCCATCTTCAGAAAACCTCAGTGTCAGTTGCTACCATAGTTGGTTTTAAGTAAGAGAATGACAGTAATATAAAGGAAGAGGGGCTTATTTGTTGTGCAAAAGTGTTAGGAGGCAAGCAGCTGCTGCTTCTGATTCAACAGCTCAGTAACAGAAAGAATATGATAATTTCTTTTGTTGTTTCCCTTATGATGCTAACCTCATTGTTCCAAGAAAACTGCAAACCTCCAGATATCATACTTACATCCCAAGTAGAAAAGGGGGGAAAAGGGAACACTTCTCACTGACTGCAAGTTTCCTGTAAGATTAAACTTAGTAGATTTCTAGGATTGGGCCCCATGAGTTTATTTTGGAGGTCAAATTGAGAACATTTCCCCTAGTTGATTTAGACCACCGAGAAGTCTTTTTGGACTCTGAGAAGACTTGGAGTTTTGAAAGCAGAAGAATGGCAGACAATGACATAATCATAGATTTATTCTGCAGGTAAAGTGAACCTGACAGAATGGTTGATCTCCATCACATGTCTTCCAGGACAGTCCAAAGCAACCTGTGCAACCTCTGATGTTGTTTAGGTCTACAGGAGGTTTAGAATCAGGTCATTGGAGGCTGGCATGCTGAAGTGGTTCTTCAAAGATATAGGGACCATTTGGTTGCTGGAAAGGTCTGGAGGCAAACAAGGCTGAGAAGAGTCATAGAAAATGAAAGAAAATAGTATGTAAATTGTTCATCAACTGGGAGACACATTTTTGTCTTAAAAACATTTTCTTTGAGCTATACGACCCAACCTAAAAAAAAAAAAAAACCTGTTTTTTTTTTTTTTTTAATCAAAAGTTAGAGATAATGGTACATTTGTTTTGGGCAGTTATTGGTCAACTCTGGTGTTTCTTGCAGTTCTCTCGTCTGAGAACAGGGCTACTGTCACAGTTCGAGTGTCAGTTGGTAGCAAATGGTTCTTCAGGGTTTAGATCAAGGCGACTTGAAGACTGAAAAAATTTGAGGATGTTGCAAATCTTCTGTTTCCACTTGCTGCAGCTTTTGAGGTTTGCAGTTTTAAATACTGAGAGTTAAGAAGGTGTGAATTCATTAAAAATGGCAAAGTGTATTCCACTTTAAAAATATATAACATAGGACCTGGAGAGATGACTCAGCCATTAAGAACTCTCTCTACTGCCCCAGAGGGCCGGGGTTCTGCTCCCAGCACTCGTCTGGTAGCTCACAACTGCCTCTAACTCCAGATCCAGGGGCTCTGTTGCCTCTTCTGGCCTTTGCAGACACACATGTATGTGGCATGTGTGCAAACAGACTCATACATATAAATTTAAAAGAAGGTAACATTTAAAACTTTATAATAGTCTTTTCTATGTGTTAAATATGTATGATATGTGTATGTGTTTTATGATATGTGTATATATGATGTGTGTATGGTGAGTAAATTGATGTATGTATATGTGTATGATGTGTATGTATGTTGTGTGTATATGATATATATCTATATCTATGGACATATGTGTATATTATGATGTGTGTTTATTCATGTGTGGTTTCTGTAGATATAGATGTGTATGTTTAATATGTGGGTGTATGTGTGTACTTTGGCTATATGCATATGTGTGTATGAATGCATGTATTTTGTATGTATATGTACATGTGATGTCTATGCATGTGTGCAGCAGGTATAGAGGATGACTTTTTGAGTTGATTTTCTGCTTCCACCTTTGCTTTGCTTTTCTGGGGATCAAGCTCAGGTCAGCGGGCCAGTGAGGCAGGTACATTTTCACCCACTGAGCCATGTCATAGATCTTAAACTTTCATATTCTTTAAAATGTGTTTTCAAAACAATCGGATCTTAGAAAATAGTGATATTATTTTATATTTGTAAGCCACAGACTGTTCGACATATTTCTGATTCAGTCTGCTTTACTTTCATGTATTACCTTAGCTCTGAACATCCTGATAAACTTAATGCATCCTCATGACAAACTCTCTCTCTCTCTCTCTCTCTCTCTCTCTCTCTCTCTCTCTCTCTCTGTGTGTGTGTGTGTGTATGTGTGACAGAGAGAGTGAGGGAAAAAAGGGAGGGAAAGGAGAGAGAGAGAGAGAGAGAGAGAGAGAGAGAGAGAGAGAGAGAGAGGCAAACAACACTTTATTGCATCAATAAAGACAGCTCTGCAGTTGTCCGTGTCCATGAAGCATCTCTGGTGGTTTCCAGAGCAGATACAGAGAGCTGTTAGTTGAACACTGAGTTATGGGAAGGGTACATCCATGTTCCAGTTTTGCAGTGCAGAAAGAGTTTCATTAACACTCATAGCCTTCTAGGGCTGCTGTTAGGATTATGCAAGTTTTCTTAATTTAGAGCGGATTTTACTATGTAAGCAAAGCCAATTATAATTTCTGCTCGGGAAGTGAACCGTGAGCTACTACTTCCCCACTTTTTCTTTGGAGTAGAAGTCATTTTTGAAGTGTTTTGTTCAAGAGCATAGGGAGCCAATCTTTGCATTTATTGATAAAGCCTTGCCTTAATATTCATATAAAATTTACCCCTTTTGGAAGTATTAATGAATGCAAAGCATCCACACCATAATGAGTCATTTTCTCTCCCACCCCTCACTTCCCTCAGAACAAAGGGTATGGGCTGGATACCTTTATCAGCCCCATTTCACACACCGGGCAAGTAAGACTCAGAGGTTAAACAACTTGTGCTAAGTCAGAATTTCCAGAGCAAACCTTTATCTCCTGACTCCACATTCTGTGCCTTTGAAGTCTCCTCCTTGCCTCTCAGTTCTGATTTCTTCGCATTAATATGCATGCTGTGCACCTGCTCTCTGGGAGGCGGGTCTGCCTGCATCAGCTTTTGAAGTTGGTGCTGGAACTTGTTTTTATTAAGGATGGAAAATTCACTGAATAGACAGATAGCCAGGGTGGCCTTTCCATTGCTTTGGAGATGAAAAATGCTGGGTAAGTGTAATTATCTATGTGCTGGTAATTTGATCAAAGAAGCAATAACTATGTAGAAATGACCCTAAGAAAATGGGATCTGAGGAGAGGGCAGTGGTCATCAACTTTGTGCCAGAAGACCTCAGGCTTATTCAAATTTTGATGTAGGAAGTTTCTGTGGGATGAGGAGAAAAGGTCTGCTTCAGATGTTAATAAATTCTGCAGCTGACCCCAGTGTGGTAGGAGGCCTGCCAGGATGTGTAAATTCAGTATCATTAGCAGAGAAGGGAAGATGAAGCCCTAGTGACTTCTGGGAGATTCTTACAGGCAAGAAAGAAAGGGATGAAGGAGAGGCGCTAATAGTGGGAATTAAAGGCTCATCCGAATTCTTCGTCCCTTGTACTGTTAAGAGTCTCAGAAGATGTTGGGTTGTAAATTTTAATAAAAAAAGAGTCTCAAAAATAAAAGGCAGGCTAATGATGCTCCCATTTGATGTGGTCTGACCTTATTCTTTAGTAAGATTCTATACCAAGTATTTCACGGTCAGTTATTATTATTATTTTTTTTTAAACTGGGCATCAAACCCAGGGCCAGGCACATGCAAGACAAATGCTTTACTACTGACCTACATCCCCAAAGATTTTTGAATGCTGTTTTACTTAGTTCTCACAATAGTAGTGTGGGGGGTTTGTTGTTAATATTGTTAATTATTATTTGAAAATTTCTTACACGTGTGCATTGTAGTTTGGTCATATCCGTTCTCCCTTTGCAATTTATCTTGGGCCTCCTAAAAATCTCCTTTTTAACTTTTTTCTTAAAACAAACAAACAAACAAACAAACAAACAAACAAAAAAACCCACTGAGTTCTATTAGGGTGTTCTGCTTGTGCATGAGTGTGCATCCAGATAAGAAAGTGTAATTCAAGAATGTCAAATAATTTTTGAGTGGCTCAGTGAGTGGTACAGTATCCAAATTTAGTCTGATATTGGTGTCAAGAGAACGGCAGAGGACAGTATTAGGCAACATACTATGGCATGAACTCCATAAAATGAGAGACATTTATCAGAGGTCTTTTTTTGTGTTAGAATTCTCATAGCTGTGGGGTCAGAAATCCCACTCAATATAAATTATGAAATCCAGAGGTTAAAAAATAAGGTATTTTGTGGCTGGTATCCTGTTTCGTTTTTGTCAATGTGACACAAACCTAGACATATCTTGGAAGAGGGGGCTTCTATTGAGTTCTACACTGGTTGCCCCTATGGGTATCATTAGATACCAGCCAAACCACCTAGAGAAACGAAGACAGAACAAGTGGACTGAAAAAGTCTCAGAACAACTAGCTACCCGGAAATAGTAGTCCTGAATGAGCTGAACTGTCTGCATGGATGTACAGTATGCTACAGGTTTCCAACTTTGGTGATATGTCACCCTTGCTGGTATGGGCTTTGGTGATGCAGCTGTCTTTGAGTCATTTCTGCTCCTGTTAAGTAAACATCTCACCCACATTCCTGTAAGTAACCCTGCATGTGCTTCGACTCTTAGGGGAAAGATATCTTCAAAGCAAGTGTTATAGCTTTGAGGGGAAAGTTTTCCCCCAATGTGGGTGTTATCGCTCTGGAGGAGAAGGTATTCTGGCAGTCAGGAGCGAAAGAACACACAAGAGATTCATTGGAAAAGTCTAGAAGGATGGATGCCTCTCTTTGGGTGAGAACCATTAGCTTGTATTGGTTTCTTGGAAGTGGGGTTTTCCAGGGTGAAAATTTCCAGCATGGGTAACTTAGGGTTTCTACTGCTGTGAAGAGATTCCATGATGCTTTTAGAGGAAAACAATTGCTGTTTTAGAAGTTTAGTCCATTATCTTTATGGTAGAAAGCATGGCAACATGCTGGCAGACATGGTGCTGGAGAAGGTATCTAAGCTAGTCTGGTCTCAGAGCCTTCTTTGCAGCTTGGTTTGTCTGAGAGACTCTCGGTAGTCTCCATTGCCCATTTACCTTGGGGAGGAAGGATGATGAATCTGATCAGTTTCATGAACTTCCCAAGCAATTTGAGTTGTTCGCTTCATGTCTTAATGAGTTTCTGGAAGATGGAATGTTTTAATCTTAGAAGAAACTGCTAAGCAATAACTTTGTGTGTAAATTACTGGTGGAACTTATAAATTGTATAAATTGTCCACAATCTCAGTGGGTGTAGTTAAACAAAATTGAGATAGGTTTAGAAATGGGGAAAGGTTGTGGGAGGGGTAACAGGGAGAAGGCAGTGATTGGGATGTAAAGTGAATAAGTTAGAAAAAAAATTTAAAAAAGGAAATTGGCCTCTTACAACTATACCAGATGATGCTGATGCTGATGATTCCTGGATACTAGACTTGAGGGAAAAATAGATGGCCTGTCTTTTAAATGATTTACAAATATCCTTGCTAAAGCTTTCTCTCTCTCTCTCTCTCTCTCTCTCTCTCTCTCTCTCTTTCTTTTTGTAAGTAGGAGCTAAACTAGTAGATTGATTCTGTCTCTTTCCTTCCTTCTTTCTTTTTCTCTATGAAATAGAAGGCCTAAGCAGACTAGGCCACCACTCTACCACCAGAGGCCAACTACTTCTCAGCTGATGTATGTTGCATTACATCATTTGACCATCATAGCAGCCCTGTGTGGCAAATTCTATATTTGAGTAAATACATAAATAGGTAAAATAGAACCAATTATACAGATGAGAAAACATAGATTCACAAAAAATCCTGTTGTACGGTAGTAAAATTGTGGATCTCTAGCCCAAGATGACTCACATACATGTTGACCTCCCAAGGTTACCTTTTTACCCCATGATTTAGTGACCTAAACATTAGAGGTAGAGTTCAGTAACTATTTTCTGTTAAGGAACAAATAATAAGCCATTTAGTTTCTTCAGAATCACTTCACCTTTCTGTCAAAGCAGCAGTAGACAATACAGACATGGACAAAGTAGTGTGTTTCAATGAAGTACTATTTACAAAAGCAGATCTAAATTAAGCAGGAGTTGGAAGTTACCTATTTTCGTATTATGACTATCAGGATTTGGAATGAAGGAAAGTTGAGTTTTTTCAAAGCTCAGCCTGTGTCACATCGACTTCTTCAATGCTTCTGTAACTGGGGTTCACTCCCGTTGAGCAGTGTCCTCCACATACATAGCTATTGCAGGCAGTTTACAGACAAGTCCAAAATGGTTTCCTCTGGCTCAAACCCTTCAGTACATCACAGATTTTTAGGATAAAGTCTGAGCTTTTGTTTCTAGCTGTCATGTTTCCCCTGACGCCTGATGCTGGGACTTGATGCTCCAAAATCTCTTTGAATGAATAATATTTATTCATGCTATGGTCTTCTCCTCACCTTTGTAACTCTGCATGGTATTCAAGTCACATGTGTGAGAATGTCCCTCCTTTTCCTTGATATTCTTCAGGAGCCCTGTTTCTGTTTTTTGTTTTTGTTTTTAGATATTCTTAGGAAATTGAATATTTATTATGGTGGAAAAGTGTCCCTCATTGTTTCATATCAGCTCAGAAACTTCTGTACTTCAACATGTAGAAGTCAGGATGCTAATTTGGTCCAGTGAAGTCTCTTTCTCTAACGTTCTCCTGTGAAGTGATCCTAGTTACCAGGAAGGTGATGTATCTATTTCCTGCAAATTGTGTCAGGATTCCTACTAGTATGTGGCCCTTCCTGGTGCTTGCTGTCTTCTTTTAAACATAATCTTATAATCCGGTTCTTGATTCTCGTTCTAGGGTCTGAACATGGCATCTCATTTTCTCAAGAAAGGTGGAGTTTGGTCTCTTTAAACAAGGAATTGATTTTGTGGTTAGTTATTTTCCCCTGGTCTTTGGTTTCTGGTATATGATTTATAATCTGCATTTTTCAAGAGATATGAAATGAAACTTTTGAAATTCATGGAAATGTAATCAGCCAATCAAATATTCTTTCTCTCTAGAAAAGTAGTTTTATAAGTCTACAAATTCTACTCTAATTGCAAACTCTGTCTCCCTCCCACCAATCTCATGCAGGCAGAAGGTTTTTGTACCGAGAGAGCTCAAATTATCACTCTTTGGCATTTACAGTATTTCATCTCTTATAATGAAGTTCAATCAATGGCAGGCACCTGTCCCTCTACCATGATTCCATAGTGCCTAGTCCATTTTCCTATCAGTATGGTCCCATGTTCTATGTTGTCTCTGTTTACTTGCTATCTTATAAGACAGCATGATTGTCTTGAAGCTAACTTAATGATTTTTAAATTATTCACACAAAAATGCCATTGTGTGTTGACTAGATAATCCATGCAGCCTCTTGTTCACCCCTGTGATAGATCTGTTTAGTATCTGCTGTATTGTTAACTAGTTTTCAAGGCTTTTTGACTCTTTAACTGTTTATAATACCCATGAAGTCACTGACAAGGTTGAATAGCTTTATTTCTCTTCATACTTTTGTGCAGAGCCAGGTAAATATAAATACTCATTTAGTTGATAATTGAATTTGCTTTTTTTTAAAAAAAAGAAAGCACGCACATGCAACTCACACTGACACTCCTTGGTTAGGTCATGTGACTTTGCACTCACTGGTATTCATGTATTAGATATTGCCAGACTTACCAGGCTAGTGTCATGTTTATTTTAAGCTCTATCCTTCTGTACCTAATGACTTATTGGGAAAGGACATTCAATAAGTCTTGGGCAATGAACAGATATCAGCTGTTTTCCATAAGTGAGATTTCTAAGTGTACTCTGGTCTATCAGGCCACACTGCCCATTCCAAAGGACCACTCGTTTCACCTTTAGCCATGGTAATACAGGTGGAGAAAGTACTTTCATCAACTATAGGCTGTTGAGCTAATTGTCTCCCTTATTGGGAACCTCTTCCTCTCAGCTGTTTAATACAGTGAAGACTGCATCTCAGAGATCTCTCCATGTTGCATTGGAATTGTCACTTGAAATCTATTCATTAAGAGAAAGAGATGGGCACAGAGGGAGGACAGACGATGGCAAGTGCTTTTTCCAAGGCCTACTGGTTCATGTTTAAACCTTAAGAATTCAAATACCGTAGAGCAGTAACACAGTGATGCACAGGCTCTAGGAGTCTGGGCTAAATGATGTCTACCTCACTGGATGCTTATGGGGCCACTTTCGTGTAACTCTGGCTGCAATCCTAAGAGAAATTTTATTGTTTGTATTCCTCTTGTTCAAAAAAGAAGGAAGGCAGTTGATTAGGGGTACACACTGGGCATGAAGTCATACAGCCTGGACATGGTAGATTGCAATCTGCCTTGAAAATTCGATTCCTACATGCATTTCCACACCATTGTGCAATTCTGTGCTTGGTAATTTCCCTCTCTACTTAAACAACAGCATGATTTTAGTGCATTTTCTTAAAAGTGCATTGGGCTATCTCTAACACTTTAGGCCATGAGAGCACTGTTTAACGCAATGAAGCAGATACCTTTTCATTCAAATAATTTATTTGTAGCAAAGTTTCCACTAGAGCACCCAAAATGAATTGGCTAGCATATTATTTTATGCTAATGAGGTGGTTGGAACTTGGCATATCTAGAGTTTATGAAGTTTCAGACTCCCATTTAAACCTTTTGTTTGCTAGTAGATTTCAAGGAAAATGTAGCCTAATTAATTCTTCCTCATTTACCCTCTTGTTCATTTATATACTCTCATTGGTGAGAGATATTTTGTTGAATTATTTAATGCTTACTATTTGTTATCCTCTCTTAAGGATGGTGGCAAATCCCTTTTAGAAGAAGAATGTTTTGACTTTGATGCTCTAGTAGTACATTGTTTAAAGCTGCAACAGTACTGGATGATTTTTAGTTAAAATGGTAATGTTAGCATTCTTGCTTAGCATGGACTTGTAGTTTTGAGTCTCGGTGCTACAAGCAATGAACAGCAGCAATGTTAGCCTTCTATCTGTGACATAACTCGGGATAACCAACCTCTAAGGAGGGAAGACTTGTTTGGCTCATATTTTTGGACTTTTCAGCTCATGGTTGTTTACCTTAGTTGTTCCTAGGTGTGGAGTGAAGCCAGGCACCACTGTAGATCTAAGTGACAGGAGAAGCTGCCATTGTTGTGGTGGCCAAGAAGTAAAGAAAGAATTAGAGGTGCTCAGGTCCCAATTCAAAGGCACACTCTCCGTGAACTTACCATCTTCTCCTAGGTCCTACTGTTAAAGACTACATTGTCTCTCAACAGTGTCAAAAATTAGTGACCAAACCTGTAGTACAGTGCCTCTCAGCTTGTAGGTGTCGACCTCTTTGGGGGTCACATATCAGATATCCTGCATATGAGATATTTATATAATCATTCTTTTTTTCCATCTTTATTAACTTGAGTATTTCTTGTTTACATTTTTATTGTTATTCCCCTTCCTGGTTTCTGGGCCAACATCCCTCTATCCCCTCTCCTTCCCCTTCTCTATGGGTGTTCCCCTCCCCATCCTCCGCTCATTACCGCCCTCCTCCCAAGAATCACGTTCACTGGGGGTTCATTCTAGGCAGGACCAAGGGCTTCCCCTTCCACCGGTGCTCTTATTAGGCTATTCATTGCTATATAATCATTCTTAACAGTATCAAAATTACAGTTATGAAGGAACAATGAAATAATTATGGTTTGGGGGTCACCAATGAGGAACTGTATTGAAGGGTCACATCATAAGGAAGGTTGAGGATTGTTGTCGTACACAGCCTTTGGAGGATATAGAAGATCCAAATCAACAACATCTGAGGTTAGGCTGCTTAAAATGAGTAGAAATGTTCATTCTGTGATGGAAGATAACAGATGACAGGTTAAAAGGGACAAGAGGGGACAGCCAGAGGGTTTTATTTTTTAATAAACAAACCTACCCATAATACCTGACTTACTCCAGTGATGCCATTTTGAATCCCCTCTTGTTAGGACCTGCCTCCCAACACTGTTGCACTTGAGAACAAGTTTTCAACACTCGAACATAGGGGAATGTTTAAGTCACGGCACATGCCAGGTGTAAATGAACTTACAGCTCCGGCAATCCTGTCTTTAGGGTGAAGTCTTGCATTTAGAAGCTGAAGTCAGCCTCCAACCTTGGCAAATGCAATCTTTAACCTCTAACACAGTTTCATATTGAAGCAATCCAGAGGGATAACAGGGCTCTAATGGAAATTGTCAACAAAATTGAAAAGAAGAGGAGAAGCCACATTTTAACATCCAGAACTTGAGAGGTCGCTAAGTACAAACAACCGAGGCATAAAACTCCAGAAGGCTTCAAACGGCTTTAATCTGCTGGCGAATCTGTCCTTTGATAGAATGTAAAAATCTAAGCTGAAAAATGTGTGCCACGGGGCTTCAGTACACTAATTCCAAGATTGATTTTTGCAACAGAACCTGAGCTGCATTCAAAACAGGTAACAGCAGGAAAGGGAGCAGGAGACTAGAAAGGGAGAGGAGAGAGGGCATGGGAAGGGAGAATAACAATGGATGAGGAAGCCAGCGAGGAAGGGGAGCTGGGAGAAGGTAGACCTTCCGTCTAGAGACAATAGACTCAGGGTGAATCCTGGTTTTACTATTTATGTTTTATATAGGCTTATGGGGATATCTTAAGCCAATTCGCAGTTTTGTTTCCTTATGTGGGAGAGAGGATTCTACGCTTTGTGCTACAGGATTAACTGAAGCAGTTATTGTAAGGACAACATAGACAGATATGGTTAACCCTTCTGTTTACAGGTCTTCTCTGGCTGACCTGTTCTCTTCTCCCCATTCCCCATGTTGATACTCAGATCACAGACAAGGTTCCCAAGCGACCTCTACTTCAATTTCTAAATCATATCCCCTTCTACTGGTTTCTACTCTTTATTTATCTATTTACTCTGTTATTTATTTTAGCATCCTTTTAAGGACCCTTAAATATCACTTGACCCCTAAATTGCTGCATAAGTAGTATCAACCCTTTATTTTTAAGATTATCATGTTTTATTCTTAATTGAAATGTTTATTGATTCTTTGACAATTTCACATGCATATAATGAAGCTTGCTCACATTTACCCTCTATTCCTCTTTCTTTTTTTAAAAAATGGATATTTTTTATTTACATTTCAAATGTTATTCCCTTTCCTGCTTCCCAGTCCATAAGGCCCTTACCCCTCCCCCTTCTTCTACATGGGTGTTCCTCATCCCCAACCACCCCCTTTTCCCACCTCCTGCCCTGACATTCCCCAGCCTTGGCAGAACCAAGGGCTTCTCTCCTCCCATTGGTGCCCACAAGGCCATCTTCTCCTACATATGCAGCTGGAGCCATGGGTCAGTCCATGTGTAGTGTATGGGTAGTGCTTTAGTCCCCCATTATCAGGATTCTTGAATGCTATATCTTCACAAGTTGCTTCCACACCTTTATCTCCAAAGCTCTTCCCCATCCATTCAACGTGAAATCGCCACACTTAATCCAGTCCCCATTTTGAGGGACTCTTAGTTACTGTTCTCCTGCTGTGAAGAGACGCAGTGGTCCAGGAAACTTATTGAAAAAGGCAGTTTAATTGAGGCTTGCTTACAGTTTTGAAGGTTTACAGTCTATGAGCATCTTTAGGGAACATTAATAGCAAGCAGGTGCTGGAGAAGCTAAGAACGTACACCTGATCTGCAAGCTGGAGCCAAAGAGAGGTAGTCTGAGCCTGGCATAGGGTTTTGAACCCTCAAAGTCCAACTTCAGTGACACACCTCCTCTGACAAGGCCATACCTTCTAATCCTTCCTAAACAGCCCACCAACTAGGGCCTACAATTTTACCTATACGAGCCTATGAATGCCATTCTCTTTCAAACCATCACAGGAACTAAATGCTCCCAGCGTAGAACACAATGGAAAGCTTTCAGCATCATGTAATGTGACTCTTTTGTTCTTCTTCTTCAGCACAGTTGGTTATGTCTTCCTTTCAGTGATTTCAGATTCTCCAGATGTTCACGCCAGCTGTCCAGTATTGTCTTCCAGTTCTTTTTGCTGGATTTTCCTTCCTTCCAGTATTAACATATTGACACATTTCTAGAACAATCTCTATCCTTTCTCTTCCTTATCCAGAAGGACCCTTTTAAACAATTCTATTTACTCACTTGACATTAAAAAATTCCTTAATGCTACAGACTCCTCAGTTAATTCTGATCATCCAGCCTTCCTTTTGTCTTAGACCCAGATTTATATTTCAATACAATCTCAACAACTCTTCTTGAATGTTTTCCAGGCACCTCATCCATATCATGCTATTTGTGTAGATGTGAATGTTTCAGTATAAGGAGATATGGAGGCTTACACTATAGTTTTATACATCTGAAACCAGCCACTGTGGGACAGCATCTGATTCCCTGGAATGAAGTCATCTAAAACCATTGCTTGAGTTGTGAGAATGAAACCTGCATTGTACTGGAGACCTCAGGATACGGAGGAGTCAAGGATATGGGATGTTTTGAGGAGTGTTTCAGGGACTGAGTGGACCCATCCCAAAAGAGAGACACAGGTAACAGAGAGGTAATGCTACACAGGCTGTTGAGTTTTTGATGACGTCATCGGAAGACCCAGATACCTGACATGTTGTTGCAGAGGTTGTGTTTACCTTGCTGGATTCTGGTCTGCTTTTGGTCTGACCTTTCTTTGCTGGTTTTCCAGTGCTCCCTGTTGGAATGGGAATGTTTACTTTTCCTGTTGTGTATATGTTATGCTACAAACTGCCTGGAGTTTTAATGTTTTTGAGATTATAGTTATAAACTATTTCTCTCTTCCCTTTCTGCCTCCCAAACTTCCCATAGACCCACCTAGCTTTCTTTAAAATTCATGGCTTCTTTTTTATTTATTATACTGTATTACAATTTCTCTCTCTCTCTCTGTCTCTCTGTCTCTCTCTCTGTCTCTCTCTCTCTCTGTCTCTCTCTCTGTCTCTCTGTCTCTCTCTCTCTCTCTCTCTCTCTCTCTCTCTCCCCTCCCCTGTGTATGTGTATGTGCGTGCATATGAATTCCAAAATATGTAAATACCACCTGCTCAGTCTGTATAATGTTACTTGTCTGTATCTGCTTTCTAGGCTGACCATACGGTATTAGATAACAAATTGGTGTGCTCTTCTCAATAACACTACTAGCCTTGGACCAAACCTTCAGCCCATTCCATAAAAAACCATAACAGTATAATATCTTAACATTTCTCTTATAGTCTGAATATAACTATATGTTATGATCAATTTCACTGGTCAGTGACACTTTCACTTATTGTCATTTGTTTGTGACATCGAGCTTTGGAGTTTAGTATTTCTTTTTGCTACCAAGGCCATATTGCTACAAAGAATTCAGAAATATGATGACAGAAAGACACACATTCGTTGGACTATAGCAATCCGGACTATTGTGGCAAGTATTATTGTATGTGAGTCTCACAGGAGTTTTGGGAGGAACGAACATTGAATAAATGTGGACAAATAAGATTTTCAAGGGCTTTCATTCATTTGTGCTAGGGTAGCAGAGCTGACTTGGAGATTAGACTTTAATTCGACTTCTTCCTTTGGGGAGGAGGAGACAGTACTTGGGGAAGTGAAATGACTTCAAGAACTTGCTTGTCTATGCGCAATGTAAATAGCTTTTCAAAATAGTTTCCAGTGGGTGATCCAAATTAACTTTCCGTATGCTAATGTGGTCTTTTCCTCTGTAAGTTCTTCCCTGATTTATGATTTTTTTTTTCCTGAGGAGGAAGAGGTGTCATTTCTATGTTTATCTTAGTTTAGGAAGACTATTGTAAAAGAAGTCCACTGATGGTTTAAATCTCATTCGTCAATGAGAATCATAGCATTTTTCATTTCAGTAAGAAACTTTCAGTGTAGCAGCAGGCAGATGAAAGTGTCCAGAGACTAATTTTTGATCCTGGAAATCCAGTTAAGCAGAGGGTATTAAGAGAGAAAGGAAGGCACCAGGTCAAGGGCACACCTTTTCTTTGATTCTTATTTTTATTGCACTTGTCCTTACTGAATGTAAATACAGAGACCCAGGACAGCTCTTCTCCAAGACCGTTTCCTCACAAGCACCACAGTGATTAGCATGTCGCAGATTTGTGAGAAATGAATTTGTTGATAGTAATTGACATTCACATTTTTGCTTGTTTTGCTCTTTTGTCTCATTAGTCAAAATCTCTGATTTCATTGCACCCGAGGGGCATGGACATATGTGTATTCACACCACACACACACACACAGAGAGAGAGAGAGAGAGAGAGAGAGAGAGAGAGAGAGAGAGAGAGAGAGAGAGAGAGAGAAGCACATTCAGGATCTCAGCTTTGTGCAAGCAAGAAGCATCCTTGCTGTCTTTTATGTGTGACGCCCCCGGACATCATTCCATTCATTTACATTATTTTGAGGTGCATTTTCCCAGGCTCTTAATGTGTGATGATTTACTCACTTTTGGTTGGGGCTTACGGTGTTTTAATAGAGAAGATAGGTGAACACGCAGCCTTCATTTACTAATTTTAGGCAAATCATTTATACCATCTGTGTCTTATTTTCCTCATCTGTTAAATGGGAGATGTTTTCCTATAGGTTCTCTGTCCTGAAGCCCTTGTGAGCTGGGACACTTGTGCACCTATGTATGAAAAAAAGACTTGAGAAATACAATGTTTTCTACCACTAGAGAGTGTGGGTTCAATTTCAGATCTGTATAGCAAATATACCTTCTTTGCTAGACACAGGTTAAAAATTGAAGGCAGTCACAGGGTGTTTGGAAGCTTGGGTTTGTTAGCTGTAATATTGATGTTATGCCACTGGTATCTTCCTGTGGGATGTGGGGAAGCAAAGGGACCTTTGATGCCCATGAATGGAGTTCTTGTTGCCAAGTGTGCCACGGGTAATAGCACCCATACTTCTGATGCAAGAGCCTAGAATCTTCTGGCAGCAACTCTGTGTGGCAAGATGACTTGTTTTTCAGCAAGCAGGGAAAAGTTCCAGACCTGTCACAGTTCTTGATGATATTATCATAATATTGTTGTAAGGGATGGAAGGATGGCATTGCACTTGTTAATTCCCTGGAATTCTTCCCCTCCTCCTGTCCCCGCCCTATTTATTCATTCATTTACTCTTTATTCACTGTCTCTGGTTTCTTCTCCATCTATCACCTTACAAATGAGGTTCATCTGCACTTCCCTATTAAACAGTAGTTTTCTGGTACACCACTCAGGGCCCTGCCAGAGAAGCAGAAGCAGTAAGCTTCATGTATGGAGAGATATATTGGAAGGAGTATGTTGTAGAGACTGGCCAGACATGTTGGATGCACATTGTGTGGCTGTTGAGAAGGGCAGGTTGGAGCTCATAGGCAGAAGGCAGATGGCTGTAGTTCATGAGTAGTTCCTTCTTCCACAGAGGAACTGTAGTTACAGTCAGCATTCCAGTAACACCAGGCTAATATTTGATGAAATATTCGGAAGCTGTAGCTTTGAGAGGTTGACATACCAAAGGATCAGAACCTAAACATTCTACTCTCTTATTTTTGTTATTGTGCCTGTTGGCCTCTCATTATTTCTTTTAATTGTTATTATAGTTGTCTTTCTCCTCTAACGATCTAGAAACTTCCTGAGGATAGAGTTTTGACTGTTCACCCTTAAATAGATGCACACCCACAATAGTGCATGACTTTAGCTATGTAAACGGAATTACTAAAGTGAGCAGAAAACAGCCGGATACATGAGAGGAATAAGCTGTATGTTAGCTCTTGCTATAATAAATATGCATAGAATGTCTAAGTAAAGTACTTAGGGATCTCTTCACTCTTTTCTCTTGACACTTTTTCAGAGGTGCTATCTACCTCCAGTATATATCCAGTCTCTCCAGCAAGTCCCCATTGGAATACCATGACCCCTACACCATCCCCAGCCTCACTTGTAGACTTATTGATTCATCAGGTTTATACAGTGGATTGAATGTTCTTTGGAGGTATTCTCTCTCTCTCTCTCTCTCTCTCTCTCTCTCTCTCTCTCTCTCTCTCTCTCTGTGTGTGTTTTTCAATAATTACTTTCCTGTGTTCTCACTGGCATTACCATATTCTCCTTTTACACCCAGTTCAGGTGTTAACACCTCTTCAGAGTCCTTTATTCAAGATTGGTCACCTTTCTGCACCTGCGCAATGTTCTGTTTGCTCTATCTTAAAGTTCAACAGACTTTTCCATTAACATGATCTATTTCATCCATGCTTCAATGAAACCCATGAGGACAAGATGATGCCATTAATTTCCATGTCTCTGAAATGTGGGTGCTTCCGAATCAGACACATGCTCAGTGAATGTTAGCCCACAGCAAACCATTTGGTGATGACTCCCAAGTGATACAGGATCAGTTGCTTAGCTCAGCACCATTGAAAGGCAGCATCACTCGGCACTCATTCCACAGTCCTGTCTGGGGGAAAGTTTTAAAGCTATTACAACTCTGACTCAATTGGTCCAGCATGAGGCTCGGAAGTTAGCATATTTTAAAAGTTCTCCAGTTAATCTTGAAGTGCATTTAGGGCCGAGAGATACAACTTCTAGGCGAACTTTGAAATCCTGTGATGGTTGATAGTAATTGAAAGCTTAGTGGGATTTAGAGGCACCAAAGAGACAGCCTTTGGGCATGTCTGCAAGGGATTATATAGATTAGGTTAACTGACAGGGGAGGACCCTAAATGTGGGTGGTACCATTCTTTGGGCTGGGGACCTGGTTTGAATAAAAGAAGAGAGCTGAGCACCAGCCCGAATCACTTTCTATTTCCCAAGGGCAGATGTAATATCATCACTGGCCACATGCTCCTGCTGCCACGATTTCCATAGAAACCATCTTTCCTCACATTTCCACAGAACTGTCAGCTGAAACAATTCCTTTCTCCATGAAGCTGCTATTGTCAGGCATCTTGTCACAGCAACAAGCAGAGGAACAAATAAACTACCCCCAGGGGATCAACATGCTTGACAGCACCCCATCTAGGGTGTTTGAAGAAGTGGAAATTTCATTAAGCATATCTTGTTTATTTGTTTTTATGGAAGGCAATTTATTCTAAGATTTTCATCAATTATTTAAAACAATATGTTAAATTTATTCTTTGAGAATTTCATACATGTCTGCAATATATTTTGATCACGTTGATACCCAAATTCCCCTCTACCATACTCTGGAATGGTTAGGGTTTTACCGCTGTGAACAGACACCATGACCAAGGCAAGTCTTATAAAGGACATTTAATTGGGGCTGGCTTACAGGTTCAAAGGTTCAGTCCATTATCATCAAGGTGGGAGCATGGCAGCATCTAGGCAGGCTTGGTGCAGGCAGAGCTGAGAGTTCTACATCTTCATCTGAAGGTTGCTAGTGGAAGACTGGCTTCCAGGCAGCTAGGATGAGTGTCTTAAAGTCCACACCCATAGCGACACACCTACTCCAACAGGGCCACACCTCCCAATAGTGCCACTCCCTGGCCCAAGCATAAACAAACCATTACACCCTCTAACATATCTCCCTCCCAACTCCATGCCCTTTCCTGGTGCTATGTCCTCTTCTTCCTCCTCCTCCCCATGTTCTCCTCCTCCTCCTTTTACTCTTTTTCTTTCTCTTATCCTTCTTCTGTTTCCCTTCTTTTCCCTCCTTTCTGAGTCCAATAAGTGCTACCAATATGTACAGAGGCCTGTGACCACCCACTAGATCATGAGCCATGTACCAGGAGCCACACCCCTTTCGCCACAACAGCCATGAACTGCTATGTTTATAGCTCTTCTGATAGGGTGACATCTGTGGAGTCTCTCCCTTATCCATGTTAGAACTGTTACTGGTTTGATTCTGTGAGGTCTTGCTCCGATAATCAATCACAGCTGCTTTGAGTTTATGGTGAAGCCGCTCTCTTACGTTCTAAAGACAGCATTTCACATCACTCCTCTCTACAGTCTAGGATTCCTGTTGACATTCCTCTGGGATGTTCCCTGACCTTTGTGGGAGGAGGTGATAGGGATCACTCTCTCAGGGGAGAGCATTAAGAGTCATTATTCACAGCACTTTGAACAGTTCTGACTATTTACATTAACCATCCTTTGCTTCATGAAAGAAGCTTCTCTGACCAAGTCTGACAGCAGCACAGACCTATAGATATAAACACATACGTATTTAGAGGGCAGTTTGCTGCATAGCTATTTAGCTATTTACCAATTGGTAAGTCCTACCACACCTCTAGCCATGAGCTTGAATGAGGTTTAGAAATATCAGGTGTGAGTTTCTTCCTTTGGAACAAGCAGGCCTCAAGTCTTGTCAGAAATGGTTGGTCACCTCATGACAGGCATGCTGTTGTTAAGTCAATGAGCACATCTCACTGGGAAGTCAGTATGGCAGCTCACGGAGTCTAGTGCTGGATAAACACATTAATATTATTTCTTCCCTAAGCAGCCTGCATAACACCTTTCAGAACCATGAAGGCTAGCCAGCAAGGAGGAGGTTTTCCAGTTAGTGTGAGGTTGAATTCTCAAAGTTCAGCTACCAAAGCATGTGGTATCTTCAGCAATAAGATCTCACCATCTAGTTACGTTGGACAGTCTGTGTTTTGGAGACTCCTGGGCTCTGCCTAATATCTCATAGGGATAGATCTTGTATTACATCTGGTGCCGAGATTCTCATTTAACAACTCATGTCTTTTGTCAGTTGTCTACTTGGGCGCAGCACCTCTGCTCAAACACTTCTGGGATTGTGCTTTTAATTATCTTCAAGTTAGTGGGCTTTGCTAAGGAGTTTTCATACATCCTTGGTTATAGCTATCCTGTGCTCTACTGCAGTGAGATACAACCTTTGGTCACAAACACTTTGGGGGTTGAACAACCTTTCAATGGTGTCACATATCAGACATCCTGCATATAGGATATTGACATTACAATGAATAACAGTAGCAAAATTGTTATTATGAAGCAGCAAAGAAAATAATTTTATGGTTGGTGGGCTCACCACAGCATGAGGAACTGTCTTACAGGGTGCAGCTGCTGTGCTGTGTTCTCTCCTCTCTCTCCTGCACGAATCATTAGCCCAGTATTCCTCCTCTTCTTTCCTATTGTGCGTGTTCTACTGTCCCTTCCAATTATAGACTTGAATTGAGCTACAAGACAGTAGATTTAAATATGGGCCCCACATAGGTTTCATTATTAACGTTCCCCCATTCCTTAGTTTTCTTCATCCTCATGCCTTTTAATTAAACTTTCCTGTGCCCAGTATTGTCTCACTCTACTTTCATTTTACCTATACTCTTGCAATCATATTATTTTATTTTATTTTGATCATTGCAAATAATCTAATATATCATTCCTGAAACTAGGTAAGAACTTATTGATAAATTTCTGAGGAAGCTGTTTCTTTAAAATTTACCAAAAGTTAACATAATACCTTGAGTTTCTAGATTTTTACTAGGCCAAAATATCTTTTTTTTTGTAAAAAATGAATGAATGAATTGATTAATTAATTTGCATCCCAAACACTGCTCCCTCACAGAGTTCCTCTCCCCATCCCTCTTCCTCTTCTTCTCTGGGAGGGTGCCCTCCACCCAGGTATTCCCTCACTCTGGGACATCAATTCTGTGCCAGATCACACACATCCTCTCCCAGACAAGGTAGCCATGAAGCCTGAGCTGCTTCAGATGCTACATATGTACCAGGGGCCTTGTTCAAGCTCCTGTATATTCACTGGTTGGTGAAAGTCCCCAGGAGTCCAGGTTTGTTGACTCTGTCGCTATCCCTGAGAGGCTCCCATGCCCTTCAGGGCCTTCAATCCTTTCTGCAACTCTTTTGTAAATGTCCCCAACCTGTGTCCAATATTTGGTTGTGGGTATCTGCATCTGTTTCAGTTCACTGCTGGGAAGAACCTCTCAGAGGACAATTATGCTAGACTCCTATCTGCAAGCATAGCAGAGTATCAGTAATGTCAGGGATTTGTGCTTGTCCATGAGATGGGTTCCTGGTTGGGCCAGTTATTGATTGGCTTTTCCTTTGGTCTCTGCTCCATCCTGCATTTCATTTAGATGGGACACATTTTCGATCAAAAGTTTTGTGGGTGGGTTGGTTTCCTTATTCCTCCAATGGGGGTCCTGCCTGGCTATCGGAGATGGCCTCTTCAGGTTCCATGTTGTTGCTAAGTTTACACGCATTGACTCCTGGGAGCCTCCCCTATCCCAGGTCTCTGGGATTTACTAGAGATTCTCTTCTCCCCGACACTCCCAGTAGCTGCATACTTTCATTCATTCTCCTGGCCCTCTAGGCCTCTCTCCTGTTTTTTCCTGTACCTGATCCTACATGATCCTGCCTCCCCATTCTCTTTCTCTTTCTCTATCTGCCTCCTATGACTATTTTGTTTCCCCCCTTCTAAGTGTGATTCAAGCATCATCACTTGGACCTTCCTTCTTGTTGAACTTCTTAAGGTCTGTGGGGTGTATCATGTGTATTCTGTACTTTTTGGCTAATATCCACTTATCAGTGAGTACATACCATTTATGTCCTTCTTGGGTCTGAGTTACCTTACTCAGGATGATATTTTTTAGTTCCATCTGCCTGCAAAATTCATGATGTTCTTGTTTTTAATAGCTGCATAGTATTCCATTGTATAAATTAACCACATATTTTGTATCTATTCTTCAGTTGAAGAATATCTGGGTTGTTTCAGTTTCTGGCTATTATGACTAAAGCTGCTATGAACATAGTAGAGACTGTGTCCTTGGGGTATGGTGGAGCAGTTTTTGGTATATGCTCAGGAGTGCTATAGCTGGGTCTTCAGGTAGAATTATTTCCAATTTTCTGAGAAAACAACAGATTGAGTTCCAGAACGGTTGTACAAGTTTGCAATCTCATCAGCAGTGGGTGAGTATTCTCCTCTCTCCACATCCTCGCCAGTATGTGATGTATCTTGAGTTTTTGATCTTAGCCAATCATATCAAATTATGATTAATTAAATTTTTGTTGTTTTGGCATCTTGGGACTTTGCTGACCCTGGAGGGATGAGCCCTTCCAAGACCAGTTAAATGTAGAGACAACAAATAACCATGAGCATCTCTTTCAGGTACAAACCAGCTAGACTAGAACTTTCTTTCCCCCATATTGAGTTTTTTGTTTCATAGGCCAATGTGTTCTTGCTTGGATCTCTCCAGAGCCAGGAAGTGAAACATTATGGAGAACCTCTGTGTCCTAAAGTCTACTGAAATCCTTCCTATTAACGGATACCAAGTCTGCTTCCTAATGCTATCAGCTTCAGAGGATGCCACATAAAAATGAACTGTTCTCAATGCCTGCTCTCAAAACCACTCCTGTTTGAACCTGACAGGACCTGAATAGGGTGCTTCAAGAACACTGAACAAACCTTCTCCCTCCTGGCAGCCATTTCTTCATTATATGCTTTTTCACACTTGATTAAAACAAGTCCTGGTACCCATTAGGAGGGACCTGAGGAAGAGAGTTAGAAACCAGAAAGCATGGGACCTGAGGTGGAGGTGTGTAGCAAGAAAAGAGATGCAGAAATTAGTCAGAATTTCATCCCGGAGAACAGATCAATGGTGACAGGAGAGCCAAGGGGTCCACAGGCAGGGCCTTTGCAAGATAAACCAGCCCAAGGCTGGCTCTGCATCCCTGACTGCTTTGTGCTGTCCGTGCGCCCCCTAGAGGGCAACAGCAGGCCTTGGGCATATCTCATAGCAAGTGGGTAGCAGGGAGCTAATGATCCAGAATCTCCATCCATAAGGGCTCTTTCTGGATGATTATTCAAAAAGAAGGCACAAGCTGTCAGAAAAGCAGTCCAGTCTTGAGGAGAACTACAGGGAGCCAGTCTGAGTTCCAAGTGTAGCCCCGTTGGGTTTGTCAACCGAAAGACTCCATAAAACATTCACTGGGCACCCCTGCAGGACTCTAAAGTTCTCGCAGGGGTTCTGAGTCACTCTAGTGCTGATGAAAGTTCTACCCACAAACGTGTTTCACTCATCAATTCCTTTTTATCTTTGCTCTGAGGGAGGATAATCTTCAATTTTGCAGTCTCTCATGAAGCTTGTAGCATTTTCTTTGTGGTTGTTGATTTTTCTTTTCTTTCTTTTTTCTTTTTCTTTTCTTTTCTTTTCTCTCCTTTTCTTTTCTTTTCTTTTTACTTTTTGGCAGTAGAGGTGAGGCAAAGTCCTCAACTTGAGAGAGGACTACAGATGCCTGAAACCTCTGCCTCTTCCTTCTTCTTTTACAGGGTTAGACCCTGAAGGATACATAAGTGTCGTTTAAATATTCTGGCTTAATTCTCCATCTTATTTTGTATCATTCTTAAACCTCTCTTCCTGCTGAACCGAATGCATTGTAGAACTAAGTTGCATCAAACACTTGTTTCCTTGTATGGTTTTAGTAGAGGGAAGGCACAGGGTTAATAGCAATGAATTACAATCTCAGATTTAGAAAAACTGGTGTTGGTGTTTTAAAAACTGGTAGAGTAGGAGGGATTTCAGGGGACTCCTGGCTCATAAACCCATGGCTCACAAAAGTATTTTCTCATTTGTTATAGAATTCAGTCTGCATAGGATCAATGCTTCATGGTTTATGAACTTGAGTCTGTGAAGTACAGGCATTCATTCATCCAGTAATGATGAGCATCCTTTTACAGGCCCAGAACTACCTATGATTTTGGGGATCCCATGTGATAGAAAGAAAGGTTCTCCTAGCATTGAGCCATGCTAAGGAGTTTTGAAATGATCTTAAACCCAAGTTTCATGATGTTTCTGCAGTGAGAGGGGTTTTCATGACAGTTTAGGGGGAGGTTGTGTGATTATGAATGACTGTCTAAGCTTCCTCAGGAGACAGAAAAATATTGCACCTACCTCGCATAGCTACTCAGATATAGATACTGCAGAGCTTAATATCTCATTCATAATCAGGGCTCCATAAGATATTTATTACTTTTTGAATAGCTAGGAAGTGTTGAAACTAGGAGCAATTTCTTCCTGCTTTGGGAAGGCAGCAGGATACGAACTGGACATTGAAAAGGAATTCTTAGTTCTTAGAAAAGTATCTTTCCCTTGCTTAAGAGGTACTCAGTTGAGTCACATCTAAAATCTTTTTACATTATATCATTCATTTTCAACAAGAACGTATTCCAATGCTGTGAGTTCAAAATCAACATGTTGTATATTAGAGTAAGACTTACAGAGGAGAAGAGACATTAGGTTACATGATCCATGAGATTGAGTTCAGTCTTTCTATAAACTCTCTGTCTTGGTAACAGATAGGTCAGTGAGAGTTTGAATCCTGCCTCCACCTGGAATTAGTTTTGTGCCTTGAATAAATATACTACGTTCTGTGGTCTTCGTTCCTTCTACTTGAATCAACGTTGGTGTTATGGACAACAAAAGAGAGCTGAAACATAAAATTAGGGCCTGAAGAGATGTCTTGATGGTTAAGAAGACTGGATTCTCTTCTAGAGAACCAGGGTTTGATTCCCAGAACCCACATGAAATTAGTAACCATCAATAACTTTAGTTGCAGGGGACCTGGCACCTTTCTCTGACTCTCATGGGTACTGAACACACATGTTGAAAACTACTGTACACATGAAACTTAAGAAAAACATGAACTTAATTCATCAAATAGCTTTCTCTGCACTCAATGATTTAGCCTATTTTGTTCTCCTATTACAATATCATAAACCAAGTGCTTTATTATTAACATAAGTTTATTTGGGTAATGATTCTGAGGGTTATAATGGGGTCAGATTTGGTGAGCGTCTTACATCATGGGAGAAGCTAACAAAGAAAGTACCTGCCACAACTAACCTATTCTGTCAGTGACTGCATTTAGCCCATCCTAACCCTCATGTCCTAATCGTTTCTTGAAGGTTCCATTTCATGGCACTGCTGTGCTAAAGATTTGCTTCCTACAACATGACCTTTGGGGACACAACTGTCTATGGTGCAGTGTAGAAGAGGAGCCAGGTGCTTGTTCCTCCTCTGGTAGTGTAGGAGATTACAAGCAGCTAGTTCAACCCTGTGAATAACAGCTGATACTTGCATTCTTAGACCTGTGCTGTAGATGGCAGGTAGACCAGGAGGATCCTTCCAGTACTTTTAGTATTCTAGAAAACCTAGTGGCTACCTCATAGTAAGTGAAACAATTGAAAAAATGATGTGTTTGTGAGGTAGTTGCTTGAGTAGAATGTTCAAAGGCCCCTTTTTCCATGGAGTAAAGCCCAGTGTCTTCCAGACTCAGCATGTCTTAGCCCTGCTGTCTTTCTTTGTCATGACCAACTGTTTCAGTTCTCTTCTGACACTCTGAATGTCCCACATGTACTCTCATGATGCCTCAATGTTCCAACGTTTACTTACAATGCTCCCCTGGTAGATAATACCTATATGGATCACTCTAACCTCCTCCACATAGTCCATCTCCCATGAGTTCCATATTGCCCACTCTGTCATAGCTTATTTTTCTCACACATACCATCCCTTCATGGATACCCTTATTTACTTTTTATAACACGACTAATTTCTGTTTTCATTGTGTCCTCACTAGAATTCATACTCTGCAGGGGTCTGCATTTTCTCTTTAACATTTTGTTCACTTCTGTATTTCAACAACACCCAACAAAGCCAGGCACATTACAGGCATCCACCACATACATAATGATCTAATTGTGAATACGTTGTAGTTGAAATTACGTTAACTCACTTTAACAACACGAAAAGTCACAATAGAAAATTTAAACACAAAACTGGGAAATAAACTCTTTCCTAATAAGTATGTTGATTAATATAAACTGACATGTTTTATTAGACAAAATTTTGTCAGACATATTTTTAAAATATATGATTAATCCATTTGAGATATGAAATGGCTTAAAATGGAGCAGTGTGAAATATAAAGGAGAAAAAATACTCTAGAAAACCATCTTAGTAACCTTGCAGACCTAATTGTTCACTTCCTATTACTATTAGTATTCGCCTCTCTGTTCCATATCTCCTTGTTTTCTTTGCTTCCCTGAACTTACATTACATTCCTGTTTCTTTCAGAATCACCAACCCATGGACCTCTTCTGAGTAGAGAAGTCAAGATAGAACTATTGTCTCAAGCAGAATTCAATATAGTTAGCACTAGGTTGTGTGAATGTGTGTGTCAGCATGTGCGCGCATGTGTGTGCACATACACACACACACACACACACATTCAGAGAAAGAGAAGGAAGAAGGGAGAAGAGAGCAAGAGAGAGACAGAGAAAGAGAAGAGAGACAGAGAGACAGAGCAACACTGTCTCAAATCTACACATATATCCACGTCTGTCATCTCCATCTACTTTTCTACCTCCATTTTGCAGAAGTGAATACTCACTTAAGGACAAATAATTGTGTTATTTCATTGAGTAAAAGGAGCTGAGGAGGAGACACAGAGCTTTATGCCTTCATTATCTCCCTTTACCAACTTGCTCTTTATCTCCACAGGGAGACTGGAGGCAGTAATTAAAGAATTAAACTTCCTTTATTCATTCATGCAGAGCACAGGATCTCTAGCCATTTGATATTTATTTTCCAGATGAGGGAGTTTAATTTATTTTTTTTTCATCTTTTTGAAACCCAGTTGTCTGACCCACAACTGCCTCCTAGTGTGTTAAAAGGGGCCCCCACTTTCTTTCTTGACTGGGGCTCACTTACCTTGGACAAGTGAAGAAATGGGACCGGGTGCTGTGCAAGACCTAATCATCATTCACCTTGGATAATGTGGGTGGAGCAACTCTGCGGTAGGGTGGAATCCATTCCCATCCCTTCCCCTACGTCTCTTATTAATGCTGGTGACAACAAAGCTGGTTCAGGAATTGCAGATCTCACTTTCATACAAGTGAGCAAAGTGGACCACATCTTCATTCCCCATAATATGATTGAAGCATAAAGAAGAGTTGGCAGGGGTCCCAGACAGCAGACAGGAATTAATTTTAAGAGTACCAGTAGATGTTTAGTTCACAAGATGCCTACTATTTTAATGTTGATCCTAGGACCTGTACATGGTCATCCCTTCCATGTCTAACCCTCATCCATATACATTTTAAAAGAAACTTTCAATTTTAACATACTTAAAAATATTTTATTTATGTACATTCCAGGCGTTGACTTCCTCCCTGTCCCTGCTCACAGTTTCTCACCTTATTCCCACTTCCCCTTGCCTCCCAAAGGGTGCTCCCCCTTTCCTCTCCTCTCCTACTAGGTATCCCCCTTCCATGGGGCCTCAGGTCTCTTCAGGATTAGGCGCATCTTCTTCCACTGAGGCCAGAGCAGGCAGTCCTCTGCTTTATATGCTGGGGACCTCAAACCAGCCCGTGTATGCTGTTTGGTTGGTGGCTCAGTCTCTGTGATCTCCATGGGATACAGGTTAGTTGAGAATGCTGGTCTTCCCATGGGGTTGTCTTCTCCTTCAGCTCCTTCAATCCTTCCTCTAATTCTTCTGTAGGGGTCTAAGACTTCAGTCCAATGATTGGGTGTAAATATCTGCATCTGTCTCAGTCAGCTGCTGGTAGGGCCTCTCAGAGGACAACCATGCTAGGCTCCTGTGTGTAAACATGTTATAGTATCAGTAATAGTGTCAGGCTTTGATGTTCCTCCATGAGACGGATTCCAAGTTGGGCCAGTCACTGGACAACCATTCCTTCAGTCTCTTCTCCATTTTTGTCCCCGCAGTTCTTTTACACAGAAACAATTCTGGGTCAGAAATTTTGAGTGTGGGTTGGTCCCTCCACCTGGGGCCCTGTTTATCAACTGGAGGAGGTCTCTTTGCATTCCCTCTTCCCACTGTTGAGCATGTTGGCGAAGTTCACCTCCACTGTGTCCTGAGAGTCATTCTCTCCCTGGGACTTTCTAGAAGGTTTCCCTACTTCCCAGCCCCGGCCCCAGAAGCTGCATATTTCCATTCATTTTACTGGTCCTCTGTGTTATTTCTTTCCTGTCCCCCCACATACCTGATCCTGTTCCTCTTTTTCCTTCCCTCTCCCATCTCCTACCAAGGTCCCTTCCTCATTCTGCCTCCCATGATTATTTTGTTTACCCTTCTAAGTAGAATCGAAACATCCTCACTTGGGCTTTCCTGCTTGTTAAACTTCTTAGGGTCTGTGGGGGTATATCCTGGATATTATGTACTTTTTGACAATATTAGTGAGTACATACCATGTATATCCTTTGGGTTTGGGTTACCTTACTCAGAATGATATTTTCCAGTTCCATCCATTTGCCTGCAAAATTCATGATGTCCTCATTTTTAATAGTTGAATAGTACTCCATTGTGTAAATGAACACCTTTTCTGTGTCCATTCTTCTTTTGAGGACATCTGTTTTTTTTTTTTTTCCTAGCTTCTGGCTATTACAAATAAGGCCGTTATAAACATGGTGGAGCACGTGTCCCTGTGGTATGGTGGATGATTCAGGGCCTCTTTATCTTAACTGCCAAGTGCGAGCACAGAGGACAGTGGGAATTAGTCACACCAACCTTGCTGCTCAAGGCTGATTTTCTACACGGCGCTTAAATCTTCCTTAATGTCTAGAACTTAGAAGAGTAATGGGGTGCTTCAGGGGTGATTATACTTCCACCCGAAGGATGTGAACTTATAGCACAAGATTCAGCCTCTACTGAACACAGTCTGCATGCTTAGCTTTCCCACATAAGGTGACTCTCTCTGTTTCAGTTTCTCTCAAGCAAAATGAAAATGGACTAGCATATGCAGGATGTTTTGAATACTGCATATAAAATATTTTAAAAAGTACCATGATGTCTTACTTAAATTCCAACAATTATTATATCTTTAGGATCAAGTATAAGCAGTCTAAATATAATCTAGGGATTTAGATGTTATAGGCTCTGAACAGACAGGACAGGGAGATAATTTGGACATATCTATGATAACCCAGATCTTTACTCTTGGCTCTTGATGGGTATCCATGAATAGGAAATAAGGTAAGGCCCACAAAGTTGTCAAGTGTATTTTATGTCTGCCCATGGATTATTTGGTGGGTAGGCACCCAAGGTAAGGATGCCTGTGCTAAAAGACAAAGCAGCTCACAGATACAGATGTATACTCAGCAGTATATTTTGTAGTAGTAGCCAACACCACTGTCAGAAACTACCTACTCACTATCTCATTTAGTGGCCACAGTTTCACAAACGAGGTAAGCATTAATTTTTCTCCTGTATTACTCCTGGCCTGCTTACTTTGTACAAGAAAGGAAGTAAACATCTAGAGCAGCTAACTTATGAAAATGGGGATATATACCTAAGTGGCAATGATGGGAAGTCACAATGGAAATAGAGTATATGACTGAGTCAAGAATCTACTGACTCAATTAGGAGTCAAGTCACCATAGAAGTAGTCAAGTGTTAAATTCAGTGGGCTAAAGCTGACATCTGGTTAGATGTAGAGAATACTGGATCAGGCCAAAGGCAAAGGGCAGAGTGATTCCAGAAGATGCTCAGTACCATTAGCTAATTTGCTCCTTTTATGTCCACCTTGTTCTCTTCTAATAGTCATCCTTAAAGGAACTCTACTCTGTGATATACCTGCGGAAAAATCTACATGAAGACACATATTGTATTAGTTTGTATCATCCTTTTACTATCAACGTGCAAGGACCTAATTGTGTCCTAGGATTGCAGATTTAAGGAGTCTGTCTCTAGGAACTCCAATTCTAGTACAGGAGATGGACATTTGTAGTATAGCAAGGCCTCACATACAGTTCATGAGGAGAGACCTGCTTCTCTCTTCCTCCAGACTCAGTTCCTCAGTCTCATTCCTACTGCTGCATCAGATCACCATCTGCAGCCTCTCTCTCCCTGCCCCCCATCTTCTGGGCATCTGATAGACCATCTCCTTATGACCTCTATCCCCCCACTCATTGTTGCATCTCAGCTCCAAACTCAAGCAGGTACTCCCTAATCAACCACAGATACTTATCTACAGACCTTCTCCTCTCTCTAGATTCCCCAAGATCCAGTACCTCAATCTTGACCCTAGCTCTGCAACAGAAAACTAACTGCAGTCTCCTTTCCCCTTTACCCAGTGAATCACACAGCACCCCTTCCTGACTTTTATGCTCCAACTCATTGTTGCATCCCAGCCTCCAAGATCAACAGGCTTTCGCTGTAAACACAGCAGCTGAACAGGCCTGTAAAAAGTGCAACACACAGCCATCAAACTCTCTGAAAATATGGATAAAAATCAGAAAACAAGGAACAAAATACGTACCCAACAAAGACAAAACCATGATCAAATAAGCTTTATCCCAGAGATGTAGGGATAGTTCAATATACAAAAATAAGTAAATGTTTCCAACATATAAACACACTAGAGGAAAAAGACCTACATGGCCTTTTACTATATCCAAATCCTGGAGAGATAAAGGGCACATGGGACATACCTAAATGTAATAAAGGCAACTTTCAGCAAGCCAACATCAAATTAAATGGAGAGAAACTTAAAGGAATTCCACTAAAATCAGGGACAAGACTAGTTGTCCACTCTCTTCATAGCTATTCAATACAGTACTTGATGGCTTATTTAAAGCAATATGACAACTGAAAGAGATCAAGGGGATATAAACTCGAAAGGAAGTAGTTAATATATAGTTATTTGCAGATGAATGATAGTATACACAAGTGATTCTCAAAATTGCACCAGGGAATTCCTACAGATGAGAAACACTTTCAGCAAGGTAGCTGGATATAAGATTAACTAAAACAAAACAAAACAAAACAAAACAAAACAAAATGAAACAAAAAATACATGTAACCATCCTATTTACAATGCCAAATGGAATGAGAAAGAAATTGGGGGAACAATACACCTTTTACAGCAGACTCAAATAATGTAAAATATTTTGGATGTAATTCTAAACAAGCAAGTGAAAGATTTATATGATGAAAACTTCAAATCTCTGAAGAAAAAAAATTGAAGACAATATCAGATGATGGATAGGTCTCCCATGTTCATGGAAAGGAAGGACTAAAATAGTAAAAATGATCATCCTACCCAAAGCAACCTACAGATTCAAGGCAATCCCTATAATAATTCTAACACAATACTTGACAGGGCAATTCTCAATATCTATGCAAAACCAAAAAGCCCAGGATAGCTAAAATAATTCTGAACAATAAAAGAACTCCTGGAAGTCTCATCATTCCTGATTTCAAGCTGTATTACAGAACTACAGCAATAAAAACTGCATGGTTTTGACATAAAACCAGACATGTCATTTAATGGAATTGAACTGAAGATACAGACATTAATCCATACACACATGGTCACCTGATTTTTGATAAAGAATCCAGAAATACACCAGGAAAAAAAGACAGCATCTTCAACGAGGCTGGTCAGGCTGGATGTCTGCGTATGGAAGAATGCAAATAAATACAAACTTATCCTGCACAAAACTCAAGTCTAAATGGATCAAAGACCTCACCATAAAAACAGATACATTCAACCTGATAGAAAAAGAAAGTGGGGAATGGCCTTGAACTCATCGACACGTGAGTTGAATTTTTGATCAGAACACCAATAGTGCAGGCATTAAAACCAACAGTGTTTAATAAATAAAACATTATGAAGCTGGAAAGCTTCTGTAAGACAAAGGACATTGCCATTTGGATAAAGCAGCAGCCTATAGACCGAGAAAAGATTTTTACCAATTCCATATCCAATAGAGAATTAATATCTAAAATATATAAAGAACTCAAGAACTAGGGTATCGAAAACCCAGAAAATCCAATTTAAAAATGGTATGCAGATCTAAGCAGAGAATTCTCAATAGGGGACTCTTAAATAGCTAAGAATCACTTAAGGAAATCATCAACATTCTTAGCCACTAGGGAAATGCAACTCCAAACTACTTTGTGATTATGTCTTATATCTGTCAGAATGATTAAGATCAATAACAGAAGTGACAACCCATGCTGGTAAGGATGTGAAGCAAGGAGAATGCTTCTCCATTGTTGCTGGCAGTGCAAATTTGTACAGCAACTATTGAAATGAATTATGTCGGTTCCTCAGAAAATTGGGAATGGATCTACGTCAAGACCAAGCTATAGCACTCTCATGCATATACTCAAAGGATGTTCTATCCTACCCCAAGGACACTTGCTCAACCTAGATATTCCTTATCCAAAGAATGAAGAATGAAAATATGGTACATTTACACAATGGAGTATTACTCAGTTGTTAAAAAATGACATCATGAAATTTGCAGGCAAATGGATGGAAGTAGAAAACAATCATCCTGCATGAGGTAATCCAGAATCAGAAAGACAAATGTGTTTTTTACTTATAAGTAAATATTAGCCATTAAGTAAATGATGACCGGGCTACAATCTGTGGACCAGAGAGGTTTGATAAAGGATTTGGAGGTGGAACGGAGCATACATAAGTCTTTTTGGGAAGGGGAAATAGAATAGCTCTTATGGGTAAACTTGGGGCAGATGGGAAAGGGAATGGGAGCGATCATGTAGACAGGATAGCTGGGATGGAGTGATGGCCAGAATTGGGAGGCATTTTGGGGTTGTACAGAAACATAATGCAGTGAAATCACTCCTAGAAATGGGGGATACATAGTCTCAAGTGGCCATCTCTTGTAGCCAGGCAATTTGACTGGGTTGCATTCAGTTAAGTTGTAGGCCAAGGAGGTTCCAGTGAAATACCCAAACAACTCAAGCTCTTGCTAAGACAGAAGATTGCTCTCTGAAAAATTATGGGGTTGGAGATTACAGATAAGGACCACATTCATACAATTCATCAAACACGGAACAGTTGAGATAGTGGCTACATAGCATCTTCACCACTATGTTCTAGTTGTTTTGGTGAGGGAAGGTATTCTGCAGGGTATTGAAAGAGAAAAATGGACACTAATCCATGTATACAACCTTTGGCCTATAATCTTTCAGGCCCAAAAAATATGCTAGGGTAATGGTGGCACAGAACTTGTGGGAGTTGCCAACTAATGTCTAATTTGATGTAAGACCAATTCTATGAGAAGGAACCCATACCTGAAACTGTGTAACTAAGAACCAAACAATGGATAGCCCAAAGACATAGAGTAAAACCAAACATGGCTAGTCAAAAACAAAAAACAAAATAAAACAGAACAAAACAAAACAGGACACCCTCCAAAACAATAAAATGATTCTTAATGATATTCTGTTATAGATCAGCAACTCAGCTAGTCATCATCAGAGAGGCTTCCTACAGTGGCAAACGGGAACAGATGCAGAAACCCACAGCCAGACATTATACAGAGAGAGAGAGAGAGAGAGAGAGAGAGAGAGAGAGAGAGAGAGAGAGAGAGAGAGAGAGAATAAGGCCCTCTGAATCAACTAACCAAGGCATATATGAGCTCACAGAGACTGAAGCAGCAAGCACAAGGCCAACACAGGTTTACAGCCAGTCCTGTACATATATTTTATAGATATTACTTTAGTATTTTTAAGGGACTCTTGTCTATGAGAATGGTAGATCTCTGACTCTTGCCTGCTCTTGGGACATCTGGGTTGCTATGTTCAAATTCAATATGAAAGGTTATGTGTTGAATATATATATATGTATGTATATATGTGTGTGTGATGTTTGGTTGTCACATCTTAGAAACGTGTTTTCTTTTCTCATGAGATACAGAAAGGACGTAGATCCAGAGTAGAGGGGATATGGGGAGGAAGAAAGAAGAATCTGGGAATGGAAAGTATATTGTATGAGGAAAGAATAAACAAAAGCAAGAATTTGCAAAATGCTTGACTGGTGGGAGGAAAGCAGTTCAAGCAGGTAAAATTGTATCTGCCATTATTCTCTGTCTCCCATTGCTAGAGTAGGTTCTAAAGTGTCTTCATATCTGCTGAGCTTGCCTCTTGTTGGGCAATGCTGCTTTCCAAGGATGGTATAGGTTAGGTGTGAAGGCTTTGGTGATCAGGAAAAAGGTAGCAGAGGTACCTGAGACTTCCAACACACAGGATAATTCCATGCTTCTCCATCATTGGCTCCTAGTCCAGCTTGTCCCTCTCTTCCATTTAGCCTTGGGAACTCAGGGCTCAGAAAGCAACTAATTTTTCTTCTCAGACCCCTTTCTAATGGAGATCTAATTGGTGCTCTCTTTGACATTGGGAGATTTCCAGAATCAAGGTTCTTTCTGAATGTGGAGGCTGAGCTGTGCTCCATGAATTAGCCATCAGTTCTTTGATGTTTGGGGGCCCTATGAGCCCATTTCGACTACAGAAAGAATTACTTAGGAAGGGTGATAGATGATTCTGAAGGATGTCGTGAACCTCTCTGGGATAGTTATCTTGAGGCATGTAACTGACTCTAGCATGCAGTAGGGCTGCCCCCAATTCACCGCTAGGCGCATGGATTTCTAGATCATAGATTTCATGCTTTGTCTGTCCTCAGACTGTGTTACCATGGTAGTCACAATGACATAAAATCCAGTAAACCTACCTGGCATTTGCTTCAGCAGGAAGGCTTAAAATAGTATGATTTAAGGAAGCAAAGTGCATCTGCTCAGAAGTGAGGCGACCTCTGCTTTGTAACCTCTTGGCCTTCAATCTGCTCTTCTATAAATAAGAAGAGTAAGAGCAAGTTTTAAGGGATTTTTCCTGTGTGTGTGTGTGTGTGTGTGTGTGTGTGTGTGTGTGTGTGTGTTTCTGTGTGCATGTGCGTGCACGTGTGCTAGTGACATGATGTACACATGAAGGTCAGTCGACAACTTTGGGTCTTGATTCCTGCCTTCTACCTTGTGTTATAGTGTTTGTTGTTCACTGTTGCACCTTCCAAAGGATTCTCTCACCTCTCGCTTCTATCTTATATTAGAATAATGCACATTACAGAAGTGCATTATCATGTCTGGCTTTTACTGAGTCAACTCAGACCCTCATGCAAGAGCTTGACCCACTGAACCATCTCTCTAACACCTAATGTAAATTTTGGACACTTGCATTTGAATTTCAAATAGAAGGCCTTTGGCTACAGAGTCTATGATAACCTATGTTTTCTGCCTAGAATCTGACCCAGGAGTGTCCCTACCTCTGTGAGAGAGCCCTTGTCATAGTTCTTCAGCTTCCTTCAAACACACAATAGTTAATTCATGTCTGTTTGCAGCTCCCACAGTAGATCTCCTGCTAGTCCTGCTTCACTACCTCCAAAGCATACTCCCAGTTGAATTGCTGCAACCAGTACTTCTGCTCCATACCCAAGGCTTTACCTCTGCCACTGTGCTATTGAGGTGATGCCTGGCTCACCTTTCATTAGTTGCTCCTCCATCCCTCTTGCCCTGTCTCATCTTCACTCATGTAGCAGGAAATTCTTTGGAAAATAAACAATCAGATGGACTGTATCTTATCTCTCCCCTGCCTGTCTCTGTTGGTTCCCCAATGCAGGTAAGATGCATTGATGGTCTAAAGGTCACTTGTCTCTTTCAGCATTGACCATAACTAGGGTATTCCAAGCATTATCCCTGCTGAAGATCTCTGCTCTTGCTGGTCTCATCTTCCCCTGCTTGGTTGGTCCCATTTCACCCTCTAGATGTATGGGACAATGCTATCATTTCAGGTGTCTTTCCTCACAAGCTCAGTGTCACCTCTTCCATCACTCTGCAGTTGTTTGGTTTCCTTTAGACCACTCCTACACTGGGGACCCCAATGGTGTGCTATTTGCACCCCTCCCTCTAGCAAGGGGGCTTTTCAAAGGATGATTTCTTGACAGTTTTTGTGCTACGATTGCCAAGGTAGGGTTGACAGATAAAACACAAGCCACTCTGTTAAATTTCAATTGTGTTGGGCCTATGTATACTAAAAATAATTAAATTTGCTAGTTCTGGCAACACTAGCTCCATTTAGATAGCCACTTCTGTTGGCCCTAGTAAATCTCTGTCCAAAGAAAAATAGAGAAAACAAATGATAAGTGAAAGGGAAACAGGAAATAGAGCTGAATTTCTCTTTTCTTTGCCTACATGCTCTGTTTTCCTCCTCATGTGTCTAGCATGATGCACATGTGACTAGTGCTCATCAAAGTCATGTGACTGAAGGGGATGCACCATGGGGTCTGTTCCTTGTTTGAGTTAAAGAAACAGCATTAGAAAAGAAAAGACTTTAAATTCAAAGCTGTGGGGGCAAGATGGTATCACAGAATATGGACACCAAGCCAGGAGGTGGCTTTCATAAATAACTTATTATTTGCTCTCCATGCAATGATAGTTGAGACCCAATATAGTGGCCCCAAGATCATCCTTTCCATCTTTCCCCTTCATGATCCTCAAAGCTAATGTCTAACATCAAGTTTATAGTCTGGTCCTGAATAGCTGTGGGAAAGGCAGCCATGACATTCTCATTCCAGGGAAGTAGCATATCAAGTGGATGAAGACTAAGATAATTTACTATTTTTCCTTTGAGGCAGTGCAAACATGACCATTCAGTTGGAGGTCAGAGGACAAGTTGTTGAAGTAGATTTTTTGCTTCCACCATATGGGGATTGAACTCAGGTCATCAAGCTTGGCAGCAGGCTCCTTTATACGCTAAACCATCTCATTGACCCATGCACGACATCTTACATTTCCTTGCTCAAACTCTGTCTCCTCTAGGAATAAAGGAGCTGGAAATGCCAGCATTAAAAGTGGTTATATGTGCCCTGGGAAGGCTGCCTCTTAGGGGAGGAAGAGAATAGGTTCAGGGGAGAAATGACCCACCTCCAACACTGGTGGAGTAAAGCAGAGCTGTTCCTGCTCTGCCCTTTGGGCTGCTGTGCCTTCAACCTGACCATATCACCAGTGTCACTTCTGAATGAAAATATGGGGTGGTACCTACCCTTCTGTTAAAGGGCTCAGAGGCTTTCTGTGCCGTTTGTCTTCTGTTTGCTTGGACATATGTTTGAATAGTTGGGGGATGTTGAATGTATACTGAGATTTTCCCCAGATTGAAGACATTGAGCATCATCCACAGAAAATATTGAAAATCTTCCAGGTCGTTTCTATTGTTGGAACTACATAGAAACAGAAATGGGTCTTTTAAGGAGGTATCACAGAGTTATAAAAAAGCCATGTCCAGTCTATTGTTTCAGCACACCCACAGAGCTCAACAGGCTAAAATGTGGTTATTTGTGCAAAATGAGATGAAACAACGTAAGTCCCAAAACAAAACAAGACAAAAACAAAAACAGGAAGGTGGATCAGTATGATGTAGAAGCAGCAGAATGTCCTGGAAGCCCCAGAGTTCTATAGTAGCAGAGTAATCTGAGGGAATGCTTTGCTGTCGTGACTATGAGACACCTTGTGACAAGGACTTTTATTCATCTTTTCCTACCTTAGCAAGAACAGAGAACTTCAGAGATGGAAGCAAAAGTCATTCTGTCACACACAAATCTGTCATCACGGAGCCCACAGTTCAATGCTTGATGCCTTAAAGGAAGAGGGAAAGAGCTGAGATTTGAAAGGTGACCCATTTAACATTTTTATCAGTCACTTGGGTCACATCTGCTTATCAGATTTGCAGGTTGTTCTAGTCTGACAGAGGTAGCAGATACAGTGACTGGCAGAATCAGTCAAGAATGACAATGGGCCAGTGTCAGACTATGGAGGAAAACAGATTAAAGAATCTCATTACAAAATGATAAGAACCTGAGATAGAGTGAATGGTAATTAGTTCAACCTAGCCATTCCACCAAGTATGTGTGGTTGGAAACGCTAAGTGGTACATGATAAACATACATATTTTTATCAATTAGAATGAAAAATTAATATAAAAATGAATAAAATAGACTAGAGGGAAGTCTTGAAGGTGAATTAAATAAATCATTATCTTGGCAGAGATAGGAGCTGGCTCTTTGGATTTTTAAACAATCCAGGTTTATAGTGGGTGACAGCCTACATGGTACTTCATGTGTTTAGGGGACAGTTAGCTGCTCTGGGCTGAGACTAGCTGGCATTTATTCTATATATTCTTAAGAAATGGGTTTGACATGGGCTTTGTATGAATTCATGCACAGTAGGATTTAAGTGCATGTTACTTGGGGAAGGGGTGTGACTCCTGCTAAAAACACTTGCAGAAAGCTAAAGAATAGTACCAAATGCCAATGTATTGATATGTATGTACATATGTATGTATGAACATATATATATAACATATATGCACACACCATATATATATACATATATATATGCACACATACATACATATGTATGTACATTTTTCTTTATTTTCAGAAAAACAATTTAGGAAATGAAACCAGACTTCTAAGGCATTTTCAGGGGGGCAGATTGAAGAAGAAGACAGTGCGATCGGGGCGCCTGATGGTATTGTGTGCTGTGAGTCTGCTGTGACTCTTTCCTAAGGCAGAGCTCTACACTGGAAGCTATGCGTCCCTGTCTTTGTCAGACTGCAGGTAACTGCAGGGCTTGGAGACCCCTTCTTGCCTTTGTGGTAACTAGGCAGAGTTCTCACTGGTCTTTTTATTGGTCATAACATACCAGCAGAACCACTGACCTATGCTCTAGGTATTTTTTTTTTTTTTTTGCCAAAAGGGAACCTTTTCTGGCCCTCCAAATCTGGTGCCCTTTATCCATGGATTCCCAAATGCCCTCCACCAACTGCCTGGAAGGAATGCCAACAACCTAAAACATTTGGCTTTGATTCTCCTACCTCCTCCTTACCCAGTGGATGGCCACCTGTATTCATTCCCTCACCCAAAGGGATTCCTCCTTCCAGGCCTTGTTTATCAATGTTGTCACACCTGCCCTAGGAGATCACTGAATTGGGCAAGATTCCAGTAAGAAACAGATGGCACACTCATATTTGAGTGATTTGAAAAGAGATCATTTACCAAGCTTGGAGGAGGGTGTAGTGAGGCGCAGGGAAGGGTGAAATGACTGAGAATTATGAAATCTGATAAACTTGAGAAAGCGAGTTAGAACAAACTTATTCATAGCAGAGATGGTGTAGGAAACCTCTATCAGGACTCCTGGCTGTCACAGAATTGGCTCAAACCAACCCTATGCCTGTGGTGACTAATGCTATCCCTTTTGCTCAATTCCCACCAACACTGAACAAATGCAGTTGGAAGTCAGTGAGCAAGAGCCTAGTGGTGTGGTCAAGGGAGTTCAGCTTCCCCAGGGCATGGCAGGATGGACAGTGTTGAGGAGAGAATTTGGAAAGACAGATAGCCAAATAAAGAGAAACTCCCACTGGCTGGACTTTGCTGTCCACGGCTTTATGTTTTTGATATCTTACTTAGCACAGAGTGGGTTTGTTAGAGTTTGCTTCACCATGAATTTCTCTACCATGAGGGTTTGGTCTGTGCTTTCTAGATTTCTGTGCTTAGCCCTGTGCATAAAAGGGTTTTTTATTTTATTTTATTTTATTTTTTATCAATGCTTATGGACTGACAAGTGAGAGCGAGTGAAGTGAGAAACAGCAAAGCAGCCATTGCATCCACTGGAGGCAGCCACTTCCATGACCCACGTGGAGATCCCTAGGATGAGTTCTGTAACCACATGTGTGCATTATTCTTATGCACCATTGGTTGACTCTCAAATGTAGCCTTTGAGTCTTTGCTTCTATGACAGGATAGCTAACAAAGAACATTTGCTTCTGGTATAACATTACTCTTAAAATGTCTCAGTGTTCTACGGACAGATGTTTGATGTGAGAGGCTTAGCTTGTGTTCCTTCACCAAGTAAGTTCTGTAGAAAAACCTGTGTACTTCATGCTGACAGGACTGACTCCTCCCAGTTTGCTGTCTGTCTAGACAGTGTGTTAACCCATAATGTATTCGCTCGTCTGCATATTCTAACCACTGTCATGGATGTCCAGGTATATACTTTGGATATCTAGAGGCAAAGAGCAGACAGGAATACAAGTAATAATGACTTTATAATGTGGGAAGTACTTTTTGTATGTGATGATCTGAATAGACCTGGAAGTTCAAGACAAGCTTTTTATAAACCTTGATAGTTGATCTTTAGATAAAGAAAGAACTAGATAAGAAAAGAAATAACATTCTAGGTCATGTGAAGAGTATGATCAGAATGAAAAAACTATGTTATTTGTGAGAAAAGCTGAGGCAGGGTATGTAGAAATGCAGATTGGAGGATCGGTTCACTTTGTGTCATTGACATTGCAATGACACAAAGACTTGGTTCACTAGATAAGGAGTTAGAGGAGTCTTGACTAGAATAAGGCATTTATCTTAGATGCAAAGATTTAAAAGGACCATCTCAACCTAGCAGTCACAATCCCCCCTCTCTCCCCCTCCCTCCCTCCCCCCTCTTTCTTTCTGTGCTTTTGTATAGGCACCCATGTGTGTGTTAGTATATACATGTGACACCAGGATTTGTGCTACTTGAACTATGTTTAATTTTCCTAAGGTCATCTATTTTAGATTCCACATATTTGTGAGACGGTGTAAAATTTGTCCTTCAGTTGGAATTTTAATCATTAATTTTTTTAATCTATTCGTTTTAACCATTTTATGGGATTCTTCGGCATAGGTGAAGTCATGAGTGTGTGTAAATGTGCTGTGTATTGTTAAAATATTCATCAATATTTATTGTGCGTCTACTTTGCCAGACTCTGTTCTGCTCTTAATACTACTCAGGGAATGACACAGACTAAAAGCATCCTCCTCCTGGAGCTGACATTGTTTGCCAGCTTTAGATGATACAGACATCTTGGCTGGCCAATCATCCTGGAAACCCAAATATTTGGTGCAGAATAAAAACAAATTATTAAAGAAAAGTGAAACATCGCTTGGCTGTCATTTTGTGGCTCGCCCTGTGACAGCCTCCAAACACAATATTTACCCCACACCCATCAGAGGTGCCTGCAAGCTTTTCTCCGTATAGTCTTAGTTCTTGGGTTTGTGATTTGGTCTCAGATTTTTATCTCAAGTGAGGGTGATTTTACATATTAAGATTTATTAGGAGATAATCTGATAACACAAGTTTATCATCAAGGTCACCACCATCTGTGTAGTTATCAATTAATGCCAATAGTTCTTATCCTTTAATATTTGTTAATTTTGCAACATTTCATTTAGGGGAGGAATTTGGAAATTATCTGTGGAGAGAGGTACCTGTGGAGGGTTTTTTTGTTTGTTTGTTTGTTTTTTGTTTTTCTGGTTTTTTTTTTGCTTGTATATAAATGATGCAGGATTTATGTATAAATGATACTTATGTTTGAATGGTAATGAATAATAACCACAGAGACTGAATTTGTTTCTTCAATGCCAAAAGTTCCTTTTCAACATTGCAAAGGTATCCACACTCAGGCCCATAAGACAAAGTGCTGGCTGTCACTACTGACAAGACCCAAGATTGGCAACTTTTAAATAGCTACCAGGTCAGAGGGATTAAATGTTCTCCTGAGAGTCACAAGGAAAGTAGAATGTCAGCATCACCTTTTCTCTATGAAGATGGCTCTGTGACATTTTCAGAAAGGAAAGACAGCCACTTCCTGTCATTGCTGACTGGAGAACAGGAGGGTAGATGTGGAGAGAAGGCTCCTCACCATCTGGAAATCAGCAGAATGGCTGCACCACACTTCTCAGAAGCAGCTAATGTGAGAAAGCCAGAGGACTCTCCTGCTACCTGGGAGGCAGCCAGGTGGGAGAGGGTGAGAGCTGTGGCTTTACAAGGTCCTGGGTTCAAAGCTCACCCTGGCATTTATGACCTCATCATGCTTTGTGCAAACTCTGGGCAGCAAAGCCTCCCTTGAAGAAGTGTTTGGCAGCTGGTGGGTGGTAGCTGGGTTACACAGACTAGTTTCAGGAAAAACTTTTAAAGCCAACTTTGTCTACCTGTTTTACCTTTTTAAAGCCTGCCTACAGGTACAGCCGGCTAATATTCATGCACTGCAGATGCCAGCTACCCATCAAAAACTGACTATTTTGTCTTAGTTCAAGAGTATAATCATGACTAAGAAATCCAAGCATGTCAAGCATGCATTCATGTGTGTATATGCCCATGTTTGTGTATGCATGTATATATGTATATGTATATGTATATGTATATGTATATGTATATGTATATGTATATGTATATGTATATGTATATGTATATGTATGTGTGTGTGTGTGCATGTATGTGTGTGTTTGTGTATGCAAGTTTTAACAGAAGTTACATCATCAAGGAAGGCTCTTTATTGGACTTCATGTTTCTATTAAAGACTTTGTATTGGGAATTTTTGGCTAAAATAGAATAAAAAAGCTGAAGGTTTTTCTTTGGGAAGAAAAATGTGTATTAAAAACCATGTACTTTTCCATTTTTTTTAAAGTCTTAACTGAAGGGAAATAGCAAAGAGTTAATCTTGTAGAGACAGGAAACTATCTAACGGGACTTGAAGGTGCTCGTTCACAGAGGTGCAGTATGCTGAGTTACTTTCCTGTGTGACTTCCTGTGAATGTTTGGAAAGAGTCAAATGTTCTTGATTTAGTGGTGAACTAAAGCATGTTCTAACTGGATAACTATCCCGTGATGAAAGTATGTGATAAAGTTAAATTTGGTTCTCTCTGTTCTCTGTGACATGCTGGAGAACAGGTAAGAATTTTCTGAAAACTGAGAGATTAACTGGTGTTGTTTCTGCTAAAATCTCATGCTTTAACCTTAAGAACTGATGACTCTGTAAAAAAAATCAAGTTTTCCTATATACCAATGTAAGCATAGTAACAACAACATAGTAAAAGCAATTCCATTCACAATAGTTCCCCAAATATCTTTGAATAAATATAATCATCAAAAAGAAAGACACCTACAATGTAAGGTATAGCATTCTCAAGAAAGTAATTGCCAAAGATCCCACAACAAAGGCCTTTCACACTCTGGGATTGATAGATTTAATACTTTGAAGATGGTCACCCTATCAAAAACAATACACAGAATAATACAATCTTTACCAACATTAGAGTACAATTCTTCATAGAAATAAAAAAATAAAGCCCAGTCTTAAAATGCAAATGGGAACATACAAATGTACCAAGAATAATCAAAGAATCATTCTTAATATTCCAAGAGGTATCACCATTCCTAATTCCAAATTATATTTCACAGCTATATTAACAAAAACTGCAACATACTGACAAAAACAGACACATCGACCAGTGGAATAGAATTAAGTCCCAGATATAAGTCCATGCACTTAGAGCCACCAGATTTTTGACAAAGATGCTGAAAACACTCATTGGAGAAAAGAGAGCATTTTCGACCAATGGCTCTGATCAAACTGGATAGCTGCACAGAGAAGAATGAAAGATCCCGCACAGAAAACCAGATCCTCATGGTTCACCTTGCACACAGCCAGCTCCAAATATATCAAGGACCTTCAAGACTGGATGCTCTGAATCTATTGAAGGAGAAAGAAAGGAAAGTGCTTTCTCCATAGGCATTCTTCTCTCCATCATATATTTAGAAGGTGTCACAGAAAACATATTCCAACTTGCATGCAGTCTTTGAGATCTAAAATATGTGATCTGTATCTATCCTCTTGTAAAATAAGCATTGGGTTTTTCACAGTGGACATTCCTCTATTAGCTGCTAAGATAACTTTTGCTCATTGCTGTTGCCTCATGTGGGAGGGTGATGTGTGCTTATGGCTGTGAGTATTGGAGCATTGGTCCCTAATGGTTCTGGAAGGCAAGGCTACTACTACCCTGTGTACAGAAAGGAGTGAAATGCTGGGTTGTTTCAGTCTCTCCCAAATCAAATAGATGAAGTTTGCCTAGATGGTAGAAACTGGCCTGGGGATGGACTTCCCTTAGCCAGGTGGACTTTGGGAAACTTTTAGAAAGAAAACTATAGTAAATGTCATGAACAGCTCACATGAACTGAGTGCTTTTGCTAAGTGCTGTCTATGCTGTTGCATGTAGGTGCTATTTTGATTCATGCCACCCACCAGAAATAAGGGCTTATACTTATTTTAAGGGTATAAGGCTTGTTGAAAATGGTGGTGGTGGTGGTGGTGGTGGCGGTAGTAGTAGTAATAGTAGTAGCAGTAGTAGTAGTAATTTTTCTCTTTGAAGATAAGTCTCTGAGCATAAAATTTGGGAGCTATAAAGGTTTGGAGCCCCAGACATGTGATTGGGAAACAGATTCTGGATGACTTTGAATCGATAATTTTGTCCAGAGCATTCAGAGAGCACCTTAAAGCTCAGAAAACAGCAGAGTGCAAACTGTCATGGGCATTCTCCTACATCAGGCTTTCTTTCTTTCTTTTTTTTTTTTTTTCATCTTTATTAACTTGAGTATTTCTTATTTACATTTTGATTGTTATTCCCCTTCCCAGTTGGTTTCTGGGCCAACATCCCCCTAACCCCTCCCCTTCTCTATGGGTGTTCCTCTCCACATCCTCCCCCCATTACCATCCTTCCCCCAACAATCACGTTCACTTGGGGTTCAGTCTTGGCAGGACCAAAGGCTTCCCCTTCCACTGGTGCTCTTACTGGGCTATTCATTGCTACCTATGAGGTCAGAGTCCAGGGTCAGTCCATGTATAGTCTTTGGGTAGTGGCTTAGTCCCTGGAAGCTCTGGTTGGTTGGCATTGTTGTTCATATGGGGTCTCGAGCCCCTTCAGCTCTTTCATCAGGCTTTCTTGTCCACATAAGTTAAGAACCACAAATGAGAGAGTCTTTCTTGCTGCCTTTCTTATGAATGTTTTTACCCCTTTAAATTACCCTTTCATTGCACAGCTCAGCACAAGGCATGAAAATCTTTTTCTTTCATTACTGTAGTGCAGCTTATAATTCAGAAACTGTAGAAATGAATAAGAATAATTAGCAATGCAGAACAAAGGAGTGTGAGCTTCTAACTAGCCATAAGTCAATTAATCTCATTAGTACAGAATATAATAACCTTAATTAAGATCCCGGTTTTCTGGTCTCTCCACAAATCTGTTGAGTGTCACCTACCGATGTAACAGTTAGATGCAGGGATTTTCCCTCATGACCTTCATTCTTCCATTAAGCTGAGTTATGAGATTCTATAGTGTGGCACGAAGTTCCAGGATGTAACTGAAAACTTCTGAATGCAGATGCCTTTTTGTTCTTCTCACGCACGTATCTGTCATTCAGCACTGGAGATCAACTTCCGGAATGGAGATGATCCTGTGACCAGGCTCAACTTTGGGATTGAAAGTAAAGGGTTGAACTCTGATCTGGGCTGTGGGTTTTCAGGAGCAAACAAGAAAGAACGAGCAGGTTTTGGAGCTAGAAATCACTGTTAGGGTGAGTAGGGACTTGGAGTTTGAAGGTTCTGTGTGGTATTCACTTGTAAATGAATCATGATGGGGCCTTGAATGAGGATCTTGACAGGGGTGTGGGAAGCAGATGGGGGAGAAAAATGAACTGAAAGAAAGTGGAGAACTCCATAGGAAATACTGCAGAAGGGCCCCATGGGCTCACAAACATCACTGAAGCGCTGAATCATGACTCTTTTTATGGCCTCCTTTGCCTGAAGGAAAAGAACAAAAATATATCTTCAGCATTACAGTCCCAGTCTTGTCCCCACGGATCTACATATTGCACCTCTTCCTCTCTTCCTGTCAGAGAAGATGTCACCTTTACCTCAGAAGAAAATCTGTATCATCCACTCATTTGCCTGGAGACATCAAACTTTGGGTAAGATGTAGATTTTTATGTCACTTCCTAAATACGCCCTACTGCTGGAAGGTGTGCCTCATTGTGAAGTATATGAGCGGAGACCCATTGATGGTGTAGGTTAGCTTAAAGCCGAAGACGGCAAAGACATAGATGGGCAGTTGATTTAAGGAGGTTTGAATTGTGCTGAAGACTCAATGAGAGCTTCAAATAGCTGACAGGGGAAAAGGCTTTAGAGAACTTGAGGTCAGCCTCCTCTTCTCTGTTTCAATCATCCAAAGATTGTCTTCTGTTGCCTTCCTTTCCTTAGGAAGAAACCTTGTCAGCCTCACAATGGTCCCACTGAAACATTGCCTCATTGCCCTTTTGATCTATGCTATTAATAGTCCTGGCGAGGATTATTACTGGAACATTAATGTCATTTGACAGAGGAGGAAACTGAGACTCAGACATGTATCTTCCAAGTGACAAATGAAAACAGAATCATCATATTGACTCCTCTCCAGCCTGAAAGCAGTTGTTTATTCTTTTTTTATTTAACATATCATTTTTATTGATTATTTGGAAGTTTCATATAATATTCCCTGATCAACCTTACTTCCCATTCCTCCCAAGTCTGCCCCCTACTCTTTTGGCCTCCCCACACTTCCTTCCCAGTCCCTACTCTTGTAGCCTCCTCACAAAATGCAAATTGGACTTATAGAGTCAATGGAACCTTGTCAAATTCTGGGTAGCCAGCCTTTTACATAAAAGTAAGTCCTCCCTCATCACTACACCTGCCAATAGCCATAGATTGTGGAGAGCTACACTTCAACATTTTTATCATTATTAAATACTGCTCTTCAATGGGTTTCTGTCTAGGTTGTTCATTTTGGGGTGTGGAGTAGAATCGGGCTTATCACAGAAGCCTTCTAGGTCTTTCTCAACTGCCAGTCTACAGTCATTGATATCCCTGCAGAAGAAGCTTCCTTGTCCTTTACAGTCAGTAGGAACATGGAGCATGGACTTTCCTATGGTATCTGGGAATAGCATAGATTGGACGTCCACCTACCTCTGGTGTTAGCACGAGCCATAGACCTCAGCATAGTCTCCAGTGGCAATATTGGCCATTGACACCAGTAGGTCTCTGGTAGGTCCTAGCCAATGGATATCACCATGGCTTCAGGCAGCAGCACAGGCCATAGACATATGCATGGCTTTTGGTACAACATGGACATAAACTTGGCCCTGACTTCAGTAGGACCACAGACAACGGCATGGCCCTTGGCTGAATCACAGGCTGCTCACATCTTGTGGCTACTGGAAGCCTTCTGACCCATGGACATCATCAGGCAGCAGTACAGGCCGTACACTTCAACATGGCCTCAGGTGATAGCTTAGAACTCTGACATCAATATAGGTCAAGCTCTGTCTGTGGCATATGCACCACTCTGTTTCTCTATCCTTCCAACTCCTCCACCAGAAATTTGGCATCAAAAGTGGCATCAGAAAATGCAGTGAGTTAGTTATGTTTTGCCCATGTAGCTCAAGATACAACTACTCATTGCCGTAAGTCATTGGTCTGGGTCAAGGTCTCTGGTCTCTGAAGCACCATAAATACTAGACCATCACTGAGACTTCTAAGATCACAGCCATTGCCTCAGGTTTTCATCTTTAGAAAGATGATGTGCTCTTGGATCTAGTTCTGTGGTACTGGCTCCTTCTCATGGTCCAGCAGCTCTGAAGTGGAGTAGCTATTGGGGTTGCCTGACTAGAAGCAATGGCTCTGGGCATGAGTTGGTTGCTCATTCTTATTCTGAGCATTTTAGCAGTCAGTTAAGTAGTGTTTAACTGATATTGGTGTACATTTGTGTTTAGGAACTGGCATTGGAAGGATCTGAGGCTCCTCTGTTACTAAACTAAGAATTAAGAAGAGACCAGTTGAAGCAGAAGCAGAGTCAGTTTTAAATCAGGGAAAGATCCATTTTCAAGGGAGAAAAGGGGCCAAGCACAGAGAAAGATTAACTGCTCTGCAGATAGGTTGCAGAAAGTGGAGGCTTTTTACCCTACCTTAGAAGGAGATCTGGAGTTGGTTTGAATAGTGTTCAATGTTTGCCTCTGTCTGCTACATTTACACAATGTTATGTGTTGTATCTCTCATTTCTACCCAGGGTTCTTTTCTAATTTTGCAGGAGGCTTTTTGGACCTCAATGTCTGCCACATTTTCCTAGCACATGCCCCAATTTCTAGTCTTCTGCCTCTTTAATTTTTGTCTTGCTTTATAATAAGCCTAAATTCTGCCCACTTTCATCTTTCCACATATTCACTGTCTCCCCACAGCCCACCAACAAATAGGCCAATGTCCATGCAAGATGCTCAAGGCCTCCGTAGTCTGCCTCAGACGATGTGCCTGGCAACCCTGGGATCCTTGTCATCCACTGGCATTGCCTTGGTCATTCTCATTTCTCCATGTGTTCATGCTGTGCCTTTGGCATGAAAAATGATGCTTTCTTATTTAAATACTGCAAATCCTTTGAGAGCTTAGTTCAAATGCAGTCTTTATAATCATGAAATTCAAACCCTATTTCATTTTTAATATGGTGTACCCCTGTGGAACTTCTCTCCCTCTACTCCTGGCATCCAAACTGAACCACCTAGCACACTTAGTTCTTTGAGAAATGCTGGGAACTCTATCCCACTCTTCATGTATGTGCTTATTTTATATAATTGGCAAACATTTAATGGGTGTGTTTGTAAACAAGGCCAATGTTTTAGGAAAATGGTTAAGTACAAATAAATATATAATGCTTGTCTCAGAAGAAAGTAGACCATTCTGGCCTCTACAGAACAATCTTTTACAAATTGCTTGTTCCTTCAAGCATTTTCCTGTCTGACTTGCTAGACTGATCTAGACTACTTGTTGAAAATACCAATTGCCAGCTCTAACTTCAAAGACTTTTGTCTGAGATGTCACGCGCATGTTAGGTCATCTGTATGCTAACTCATGCCTAGAAGCCATTGGCCTGGAATGCCCTGTGCCTTTATGAATGGTTTGATCTATAAAATAAGTCAAGCTAGTTGAGGATCCATTCATAGCAAAAAGATTACTGTTCTTGGATACTTCCTGAGGCTTACGCATGGAGTCAGGAGTACATTGCATCACAGAAAGAAGCACATAAGTGACATCCAAATGGGGACAAGGAGGTTTTGATTTCAATCTTCTTCTTAACTGTTCTCCAGTCTCTGCTATCCCCCCATTTCCTTTCCTTGTCCTTTGTTTTTACATTATGGTCATTGCTACACATCCCTTTTTAATCCTTAAATGGCCTCCTCCCCACTGCTCACTGACCAAGTACAACTTCATTCTTTAGAGACTCCTCTTACCACCCACACTCTGGTTTCTCATTCTTCTTTCTCTCTTTGATTTGTTTTCCAGATATTGACATGCTCTCTGCCCTCCAAGCCTGGTGTAGTCTACCTTATGAAACCGAATGTGTGCAGAGAACAGTCTGTAGGCCATGTTAAATCCTCCACTGTCGCCAGAGGGGCAGGTAAAGTTCTCTATCAGGTAGGCATCAATGTGTGCTTTGTGTATTCACTACAAATGAAGTCTTCTTGCTTCTACTGGAGAAGCAGTATTCCCTGGTGTATTTATGTAATATAAATGACAATGAGGCTTGTCTAAACTATAGAAAGCTCAAACTCAAAGACCACTGCTGCTTTAATTTCAGTGTCCCAGTCTCATGTTACTTTGAGTGTTACTGTGCCCCTATCTCACCTGAGTTGGCAGAGTGCCATCATGCTGTCCTAACGCTGGTTGGGTTGGCATGTTTACCCAGGTTTTTCTCCTCTGCCCACCTTCACTCCATTTGTAAGGGACTTAGTCACCTTTTCTTGGCTTCTCACAGTCCTAGTATTAGCTTGAGTTATCTCTCACTTTCCAGTCCTTATTTGAAGGTTTTCTACTCTTGGCCAATATAGAGAGAGACAGGAATCTTCATTACTCTATGACATGAAGATCTAGACCTCTTATTTTTAATTTTTAATTTGTTCTCTCATGCGATAAATCCTGAATATACTTTCAGCTTCCTCTTTTCCTACCAGCATCCCTTCCCATCCCACAGATCCACTGTTCTTCCATTCCCTTCATAAAAGAGCAAGACTCCGAGGGATATCAATTGAACACAGCACAAGTTACAATACGACTAGGCACAAATGCTCATATCAGGACTGGGCCAGGCAGCCAATTTGGAGGAAAAGTGTCTTAAGAACAAGTAAAAGAGTCAGACACAGCCCTACTTCCCCTGTTAGAAGCCCAACAAGAACATCAGGCTATACAACCATAACATATATGCCGAGAACCTAATGCAGACCCATACACACACTGTGATTGCCATTTCAGTCTTGGTGAGCTCTATGAGCCCTACATTTTAGGGTAAAACTCTGGCTATCGTTGAGGTAAAACATTCACTACAGCTTCTTGTGCCTGTTCTCTATCCCTGAAGACGCTGAATTCCAAGGGGTTTGGCCACTGACTCAAGGACACAGACGTAAGTGAGAATACACAAAAGCTAGATGAGATCTGCTAGGAAACACATTCTCTCTCCCCCTTTTCCCTTCATTCAGAGTCCAGTAGTTTATGACATGATATGCTCAGATACCACATAAACTGGTAACATATATACCATCAGATTCTAGCCCAAGTGATGAAATCTACCAGTTCTTTTTGTCACATACTCTTTTAAAATTTCTGTTCTCTTATTGGTCTGTGTTCAAGAACGTCAACTGGTAATAGAATAGAGAGAGAAGTAACCTATTTGTCACCCTGACTTTGTTACAAAAGAGCTGCAAAGTAGACACACACACACACACACACACACACACACACACACACAAACACAAACAAACACACACAAACACACACACACACAAACACCCTAACCTACAAATCATGTTATGGATAATAAAATAGCAAATTTAGCCTCCCTGGCCCAACCTACAGGCTGCAGGAGGGCCTGACAGTACTCTCTCTGTGTTTTGTTTAAGGGCTCAGTACAAAAGGTTTTCACCTTAGTATAATTAACTTTTTATCATTAATATTCTGAAAAATTGAATTGTGTTGGACATAGGTCACTATAATGAGAATTTAATGACGATGTATTACAATGCAAGCTAAGCTTTGAATGTGTGCTAAAGGCGTCACATTGCCACTGACCTATGCAAATTTCCGTCTCAGTGGCCCTTATTCTTTCCCACTGTGGCATCTAGGCCCCTCCCCACTCTCCCCTCATCTCCTTAAACAATGATTCCCTCATTTTCATATTAATTGCATCACTTAACTGAGATAATGCTCCCTCTGAAATGAGCAAAGGGATGAATCACTGAAACGGGCTATTATTCTTTTTGCTTAACCAATTTCACAGGCCGCGCACAAAGCAGTGCCTTCATTTGGCTTCCCATAATTGCTTATCATTAGGCCCAGCCGCCCCACCAAGTACCTTTTTATTTATTTAAGTCTCATCTCTGATGGATGGAAAATGAGTCACTTGCATATCTGAAAGTCCCAGACTGTTCTGTGACGCAGTGAGGGAGTCGTGGCATTCTCAGGAGATATAATATCTAGAAACTGCAAGCATGGGTTATTCTGCACTTTCCTTTTTTCCACCGAGATTCTGGAGATGGACACTGCCATCAGGTGACCTACAGGTGTGGAGTTGTAGCCCCAGAGGTTTTGAGGAGAGAGTACTGGACTCCCAGAGTAAGGTATATGAAGCCTTTCCACGTTTGCTTCTCACTAAGGACCATAGGGTGGCACATGCGGGTGGACGACTGAGCCATTGAGAAGCTGGATTTGGACCCTCATTTACTCATTTGTGCCTACCCACTAACGCAGTATTATACACGATTGTTATTCACTCCATCATCCTTTAGAGAAAATTGCACAGCAAATGAGAGGAAGGGAACAGTCCATTTTCTGAGGGAAATTATGCTGTTATCAGCAACAGCCACACTCTGAGTGACATCAAGGAGTATGGTCTCCTCGAGATTGAAAGGAAAAATTCCCTTTAGCTTGTCAGGAGATCAGGGATGACACATTCCCTGGAGGTTTACAGGGAGCACATGGTATGCTTTTGTTACAGTGGATAACAGAGCCTGTCATAGAGGAGTGCTAAGCTCCATGGGCTTGCAATGCCCTGTCATAATATTGTTTCTCAGATTTGCCTGCTATGATTGCCTGCTATATCCCCTTCCTGTTTGGTTGGAGGCAGTTATACTGTCACCCATGCAATTCCTCCACCTTGATACTCCACCTTCATCAGCGTTCCCCAGCTTAGCACTCACATACCAATCAAGACCATGACAAGGCCTGTGTTTCTTATGCTCCTGAAATCTCTAATAGAGAGTAGAGTGTAGCTTGTATGGTCATTCTGCTTAACTCAGACAGGAAATGACTTTGGTGGTATACAATAGGCCCTTTACTGAAGGCAAGGAATAGTCTAGGGTACACATTTTCAGGATGTGATTCTTAACCCTGCAACAGTAATAACCCTTCAATTAAGGGTTAAGCCAGTTAGCACAGTTATTCTCATCAAAGACAGTGAAAGTCTCCCAAGTGGGTTTTCACAAGCTCGCCAGGTAACTCTGTGACCCAACAGATGAAGGGTCATTGGTCTTGGCATCTTTTAGAAATCCATTATACGCTCATGAGTATCACCATGCTAGATCCTCACCATTACTTTTGAAACATAGGCTGGAGAAGGCAAGGTTGTTAGCGTTATCTCCATTTTGCAGATAAAATCCTCTGGGATGTACACAGCAGGGAGATAAAATTTGCATGTGAGAAGTTAGGGGTAGAGAGAGGACAATTTTCTAGGTTGGTGGGTATGACGGTTGCATGGAGGCTGTCATAGGATTCCTTTCGCTTTGACAAAACACCATGACCTAAAGACAAGCTGGAGAGACTTATTTTGGGTTAAACTTCTGTACTGATGTTTATCATTGAAGGAAGTCAGGACAGAAACTCTAACAGAGGAGGAACCTGATGACAGGAGCTGATGCAGAGGCCATGGAGGGGTGCTACTTAATGGTTTGTTCTTCATAGCTTGATGTCTGCTTTTTTATAAAACACAGGACAACGAGCCCAAGGCTGGCACCACCAACAATAGGCTGGTCCTTCCACCAGTTGCTAATTAAGAAAGTACCTTATAGCTGGCTCTTCAGGACACATTTTCTGTACTGAGGTGCTCTCCTTTCAGACAACTCTAGCTTGTGTCAAGTTGACATGAGATTGGCTAGGAGAGAGACTCCAGAACATAGTCTAGGATGGGGATTAGGCATGGAGACAGGAATATAGAATACAGCAGAGTGAGGTGGCATTTTATATGAGTTAGGATGGCAGAATTAGATATGTGGAGACAGAATTTTGAGAAATTTTGAACCACAGACAGAAATGGGGCCTGATTTTATGCAGAACTGGCATTCTGCCATGCAGACGGGCTGATACCTAGCTTTGCTCTGCTAGATGTTAGATGTTAAATGCTAAAGCAGATCAAATCTTAATATTGTGTTCTCTACTTCCAGAACATCAATGAGGTTTTAGTAGCTAGAGTAATATGTGGCATTTAGCAGAGGCTTGTCCAGGGTTTGTTAAATTAGTGTCTGTATGGATGTGAGTGTAATTACTCCTATGGAAGAGTTGTATAGTAGAAAAGATCCATTGATTTTAAAACACTCTATGTTCATTTGGTTCAAGAAATAGAACCTACTTCCTGGATATGTTGATTTTCCATCCCAATGTCTAATATGAAAACATGTCTCCTTCTAGAATTCTAAACTCACAATACTCTGTGAATGAAAATACAAAACCAAGTAGACAATAATGACGTAGCCATTGGGCAATAAAGTGCATGTGGGATGGCAGTTTCAGCATGAGATCCCATTATGACATAGCTTTAAACACTACTTGCATGTGAGGATGAGTAAATTCCAGGCATTAACAAGAATACACAGACACTGGCAACTGTAGGAAGCATGAAGATGCTAATGGCAGAGGGGAATAAGATTGGGGAAAAGGAGGCTCAGATTATTTTTGTTTATATCATTCTGTTTTTAAGAATTTTATACATGCATATATATGTTTGGTGAATGTGGGCATTCAAATCACCCTATTCCTTCTGCTCCTGTTCCATCCATTTCCTTCTGCCATTTGCCCTCACAATTTTATGTGCTCTTTGTTACAAATTCACTGAGGTCACCTACTGTTGCCTACATGTGCATGGGACTTATACACCAAGTCCATCCACTGTAGTATAAAAATCCTCTTAGGGGTATCAATCCTGAAGAATACTGCCCCACTCTCCCAGCAGCCATCAATTGACAGTAGCTCCTTAGCTATTGGTGGGAATGGAAGGAATGCTTGAAGACTGAGTGATGGACTTTATTAGAAGTTCCCCAATTTGCAACCAACAGAAGATGATGCTTTACATAGAATCATTTGAAAACAGTATTTGGGAAGGCTTAGATAAAGAAAGAGTAGAAACCTTTAATTAAGCATATTTAACATTAATTAAACATTTGTAAGTGGAATGTTTTGAAAATGACATTAGAGCTCTTGTGCACACCAATGCTCTGTTCAAGGCTGCCTGGCAGACAATGATATATTATTTGATAGTCGTGAATCATGTCATGCTAAGTCACCGCCTTTCACCTTGGTTTACTTAGCTTTAAAAAGGAATTAAAGTATTTCATAAACTGCCTCTTTTCCCACAGGGTATGATTAGATTTTTTTCCCTTATATAACATAATGACAAACTTTGTGGAACTGATGTTAAGAACCACTGAATTTCCTTGATTTAGAGTTGACTCAGTGAAAACTATAGTTTAAGAGAAATTATAGAGTGATAAAGCAGAGACATTTGCATTACTGGGAACACCATATTATTAAAATAAACAGATTGACTTTAAAGATGACGCATGTCACAAAAAGTAAGCCACCAGAGAGCAGAGTTTGAAATAATGACATGGAGGGATAGTAATATTTTGCTGACGCAGAATACCATGTTGCTTATGTTAGTTTGTGTGGGCTAAATATGAAAAGGAGTATAGCATCCAAAATGAATGCAAGATTTGTTTTCTTCATACCTAGCATCAACATGGGTATTCCAGGTCAGCAGAGGGTATGAGCATGAGAGTAAGTGAAACATTTCTTCTCCATAGGCTTTTAGGGTGTGACAGTGGCTTACCATATTGAAGGTATGGTTTCAATGGTAGCCTTGATGGTCATTTCAAGCTTCTAGCTGAGAGCAAGAGAAGAACACTTTTATAGGTCAGATCTTCACAGGGCGCACACTACTTCCACCCATAATCCATTGGTATAAACCTTGATTTCAAGGAGGCTGAAGGAGTTACTCTCCAGAAAAATAGAGTTTGCCAGGAAAGTGTGAAATCCAGGAGGTGTTTCAACCTCAATTTTACTGATAAAGACAGTAGATTATTTAAGAAACACTGGCTTCTGTGCATGTATCTAAAAAATATTCAAGGTCATTTAATTATCTCTCTATGTTCCAGCCACAAAAGTCAGTTATTCCTAAAGAGTATCCACAGAGCTCCCAATCCCTCATGTCTATCACATATACTGGTATGCAATATGTACTGGTCATGGTAGGTCATATGTGTAATTTCAACACTTGTGAAGTCAAGGCAGAAAGATCAAGAATTCAAGACTAGGCTAAGCAACTAGGTTACATAGTTAAGCCCTTTTCCCCGAGAGCTGCATATAAAATATTCTGGTTTATTAATATGGATTTTTCTATCCTCTAACCTGTGAAAAACAAATTTCAACTTTCAAAGTCTAGCTATAGAATCCAAAAGCAACTGTCACAGAGCATTAGTACCAGAAGTAGGTAAGCCCCTTTGACTCTGCATAGTGGTAGAAACCAGACGAGTTTTAACATGCATGCTGGGTGAAAGCCATTATTTCCACAGGCAGATTATTAAGTGTGATTTGGCCAGGGTTTTTAAAAAATTAGAGAAGGGCTGTAGAGAAAGCTTCAATCTTTGAATAGAATGATAGCAGGAATGTAGATGGTGAAGGATGTGGAAATAAGGAACATCTTATTGGGGACAGAGGAGAGGCTGTTATTGGTATAGAGTGACAAACAACTAGACTTAAGGTTTATTTCATAGTATCAGAAGTGGAACTTGAGAGTGATGCAATTGGACAATCACAGAGGCTGTTTAGCTAAGCAGTGCCTTTATTCCTTTTGAGTGATTATAATAAAACATGAAGAAAGAATCAGCAATGATAGAATTTCTGATTAAACCGGAGACGAAACTTACGTATAAATTCTCAGTTTATATTGAAGAGGGGGAAGAAACTGTGTAGGAGAAAGAGTGTGAAGACTGTGGCCAAGTGACAGGGTAATATGAAGATTTGCATAGATCATCCATCTTAGCAGAAGGTAGGCTTAAGATAGGTGGAATTCAGACCTTGAAGGTAATTATGAAACTGCCAGGGTTGCCCTCAAGGTGCCAAGCTGCAAGGGCTAGATTGCTTTAAGAGCAAGACCTTCTGTGTTTGTGGAGCACTCACCACCCCTTACTGCATGTTCACCTCTTATGCTCTAGTCCTGAACTCCATGCTTATCCCAGATATACCTTTAGTAGATGTATCTTGGTGCAGTGTGATAATTTTGTATAATGTTGAGGGAAAAACATCGTCTTTATAGTATGGCCAAAGACTTTGGACTTGAGACAAACCTCTGGCAAATATTAGCTCTCTGCTTAAAAAATGAGTCATGATTAGAAAATTTTGTTTCTCTCTCTCTCTCTCTCTCTCTCTCTCTCTCTCTCTGTGTGTGTGTGTGTGTGTGTGTGTGTGTGTGTGTGTGTTTGTATGTATGTATATTTGTTTGTTTCAAGATAGGATTTCTCTGTATAGTCTTGACTGTCCTGGAACTTACTCTGTAGACTTGACTGGTCTTGAACTCAAGAGTCCAGACTCTGACTTCTGAGTTCTGGGATTAAAAGAATGCACTGCCACCTTCCAGCTGAAATTTTACTTTTGAATGCACAGGATAATATTTTCTTATTATGGCATCAGTATAAGCTATATAATCAACATATAAAAACCTTCTAGTTTTTTTTTTTTAAATAGCTTTGATTAGAGTCTCTACCTCTTGGCAGTTACTGGATTCACTTTGCAGTAGCAGGAGCCATGTAAATTGAGCTTTGTATTATTATGGTCTGTAATTAGCCTGGGGTACTTTAAGAGGAAGAGAACTGATGGAATAAATATGTATCAAAGAGGACTTATCAGATTGAATTATATCATATAGTCTGGATAGTCCAACGATAGCAGTCTTACAGGCTGAGAATATGTTATTTTCTCAGTTCATAATCCTGGATCATCCGCAGTTGAAGTCTGACACTGAAGGCCCAGAGAATTCTTGAAGAAATGGGGGTCTTCATTCTACATTGGAAGTCCAAAGTTTTGTCTTAATATCTGTGAAGGAATATAGAAGCTGCAGGCAAAATGTAGATGAATTTACCAGCAAGAATGAAGTCAAGCAGGTGAATTCAAGAAACTTTTTTTCTACCTCCCTTATAACCTAGTGTCATTAAAGGGTATCACACACTCTTAAGATAGGTATTTCTTTTTCAAATAATCTGCTCAAGAAAATTCCACAAAATTGATTCCAGATCTTGTCAAGCTGACAACTAACATCAACACATTGCTTAGCATTTAAATGAGGTCTAAGGTGATTCCAGGTTCCAGAAATGGATCATTACATTATGGAAAATTACTATTGGAAACATTTAAGATTAATTTAGTGTAAGCCATCATAACATATAGAACCGCACTAAATGGTAGCGTTGAGAGTTTATTTTCTGGCTTCAGCTGTGATAGTTATAGTAGTGAGCCCTAATATAAAAAGGTGCCTTCTCTCTGAGCATGGGACTTCATGCCAGAATTCTGACTGGCTTGATCTTGTACAGGTCTTGTATAACATAGCAAGCTGCAGTTTGAATTCATGGCTGTAATAGTAACATTTCAGCAATAGCCGTTGTCAAAAGTTTGTAAGCCTATAGCATGACAACAGTGGAAATGATCGTGATGGGTATACCTGGGGAGTGCTGCATGGGCTGAGTCTTCAGATAGGAAGAGCAGAGAGTCCAATGAGGAAGGAGGGCACTGAGAATATAAATGGGATTTTTATGTGTCAAGCTACAAGCTATTCAGTCTTTGATGAACATTAAATGGCAGACAAGAGCAGGATGTATTGAACCTGTATAAAAGGCAGGAACTAGATAGGTCATGAGAAAGCTCTGGGGACAAGAAAGGAACTTAGAATTTACCTATTGACACAATTTAGTAGTCATGTGATATATTCTATTTACTGCTGGGAAGATTTTTTTCTCCAAGTGAGATGAAACCTGACATCATGTAATTTGAGTCTCTGTTTTCAGTTCTGGAGATAGATCAAAACATTGATATTTAAAGACAGACTGCATTTTCCCCATTAAGCCAAGCATCCTAGCTTTGTACAACATGACTGCAAGGCTACTAACCATCCTTGTGTTCTCTAACAGCCACCATGGACAGAGAAATTTGGAGAGGAATAGCATGTCAGTGTTGAGGAAAGGGAATAATTTAGTCTTGGACACCAATAAGCTGGACTCATCATCTCTACTATAATAATCTTTGGGTCACTGGAATAGATATTTGATACAGGTCCTATATGAATTAAAGAGAGATTTAGTTTGCTTCTAGAGGTCCAACTAAGTACAAGACCTGGTGGCCTCATTGTTTTAGATCTCTGGTGACAGTAAAATGTCAAGATGGGAACATATATTGGGATTGAGGTTCACATCTAAAGTCAAGAGATGGAAGGACAGGATGTGATGAGTAAGGAGGATCTTCTCCAGACTGTCATTTGAAACACCATAAATATAAATCAGCAATGACAATTTGATCCAGAAGAAACTAAGAGGCTCTGCCAATTGGCCTAAACCAGTAGAAATGACAAGAAGCCATTGGAACACCATCAGAAGTTTCTTGGTCCATTTCTTTTGGTGAAGTCGTAACAAATGATGATCAGCAAAGAGTGGCAAGGCAAATCCATACCACACATGGTCATCAGTGAAGATCAGTGTCAGCAAAGCCCAAATAAGACCAGCAAAGAATGGCAAGGTGAACCAACACCACACGGTTTGTTGGGTTATATTTTTACCCTTTTCAAACATCACGTGTGCTCTCCAGCATCTGCTCTAGCAAAGCATCACATGCCCACTTTCCAGGGAGCTTCCGGGAAAACACCAGGTGTATGTTCTCAGCAAAACATCCTCCCACATGCCTGCTTCAGCCAAACTGGCCTTTCATATGACAGTTTCCAGAAAATCATCACATGACACAACTGAGTTTTCAAAGAGATCAGAAATTTCCACTTTAGGTACAGCTCAAAAATTTGTATTCTGAAGGCCTCGAATGAAGAGTTATTCTGTCCAAGAAGGCATGTGGCACAACCCTTGGAAAACTTTACTCATTGTGTCTACAGGTTAGATTTCGGATCATGGTCCCTCATATGCGAGGGCCATAATTGTACTCTGTTACTTAAGGGAGAATAAGAATCTCACGCCGAGTGGCAGATGCTCACTTCATTCCTAAATGCTTGAAATGAAATGCATTGGAATGAAAGTTTTTTCTCTATTAACCTTTAGCAGTATTTATAATGACTATGTTAAATCAAACCTCATTACAATGTAATGAAGCCTGACTGAAATACTGCAGGTATGATGCTGAGTAATTCCATAAATTATTAAATGGTAATTGAAAGTAATATGGTGGAATACATTTTACTCTTGAGGAGAAAATACATAATCCTTTGGAGGGAACTCAAGTGGGCTCAAATAAAGTTCATAAGAAACAATCAGAGACAGGGCAGAGAGGAGAAAAGAAAATTCTGCGTGAACTCATTAATGTTGGGAATTAAGTTATAGCATTTTGATATTGGGAACTTTCTGGAATGTTGAGTGTTATGCCCCTTCTTTATACAATACAGACTCCTTGATTCTACTTATTTCCTGTATCTGGTGACAGGTCACTAAGGCTCAAAGGTCAAATTCTAGTTATTATTATATTCATTTAGATTTTTTATATAATTAAAACATATTCTTTCCCTTTCCCAACTCCTCCCAGGTCCTCCCTACCTTTCTATCCTCCAAATGTTAGGAAATCTCTATTTCTTTCTGAAAAACAGAAGGCAGCACAGAAAATTAAAACAAGAAACCCAAATAAGACAAAAAATACTAAATCCAAACAATACACACACACACACACACACACACACACACACACACACACACACGAGTCCATTTTGTTTTGCATTGTCCAACAACTTTTGGGTATGAGACCTGTTCTACAGTGTGGTCCACATCCTCAGTGCCACTGTAGAGAATTAACTTTCCCTTTCCCAACAACTATTAATTATAAATAGCTTCTCGGCTAGAGGTGGGAATTTGTTTGTCTACTTCCCCTTCTCAGTGCTGGAATTTTGTCTGGTTTGAACTTGTGCGAATGTTGTGCAAGCTGTCATAGTCTCTGTGAGCTCTGAATATTTATCAGCCCTATTGTAACTGGAAGACACTTTTTCTTGGAGTCATCCATCATCTCTGGCTCTTACAATCTTTCTGCTCTCTCTTCTGTGAAGATTGCGGATCATCATGGAGAGAGAGGGCTTTGATAAAAACATCCTTCCTATTTAGGGGCAGCTGTTCCACTGGTTCTCAGTCTCTGCATATTGTCCAGTTGTGGGCCTCTGCATCAATTGCCATCTACTGCAAGAATATAGTGTTATAAAGAAATAAAGGTAAAACTAGAAAAAAAAAGGTTTAAGTGGGGATGGGGATGGGGTAAAAGAGAACTCATGGCAAGAAACAACAAACATTAACAGGCATTTGAAAAGCCATATGGAAACCTACTGCCATGTAACCATTCTGAGATATAAGCATATATACAAGAAATTTAAATAGTCACTATATAATGAAGGAGATGGTCCCCCAACTAGACATCTTGTGCCACCACTAAATCTCCCTGCACCAGGAGTGAGTTCTATTTTGTTGGGTTGCTTGACAAAGAGGTCCCATAGAACCAGGCTCCCACACATCCAAGCTGTTACCAATGGCGATTGGTTACCTGATGATAAGGTCCTGTTGTTGAAGACACCACTCATGTCATCAAACTTGGATAAATTGAGCTGGCTGATGACTAAACCATCATTTATATATTCAGCCAATTCCCTGGTTTTGGTTGGTTGGTTGGTTGCTTTTTTGTTTGTTTGGGTTTTCCTTTGTTGCTGTTCTGTGTTTCAAGCCAAGCTCTCACTCTGTAGCCCAGAATACCCTTGAATGCATAGTGATCTTTCTTAGTATTCTAGATGCCGAAATTATTGGTATGAGCTGCACCTTTGCCTCTTAGGCTCTTTTAAAAAACATGTTACTCTTTGACAGTTTCATACCTGTGTGTAACTAATTTTCCTTGTTTTTATCTTTTACTCTTGCATATCCTTTACAGACACACCTCTTCTAAGTCTCCTTCTTAGTTTCATGTCAGGTGTGTGTGTGTGTGTGTTTTGTGTGTGTGTGTGTGTGTGTGTGTGTGTGTGTGTGCTCATCTCTCATTTTAAGTTTGTTTGTATGGCCATGGAGTGGAGGTTACTTATTGGATTTAAATTTATCAGTGGATCCAGAAGGACTGAAAGGGGAGAGGCATCATCTTAAATGTAATTAATTAATTAAAAAAGAAGTAGAAAGGAGGAGGAGGACAGGGAGAGGGAGAGGGAGAGGGAGAAGGAGAAAAAGAGGAAGAAGAAGAAGGAGGAGAAGGAAGAGGAGGAGGAGGAGGAGGAGGAGGAGGAGGAGGAAGAGGAGGAGGAGGAGGAGGAGGAAGGCCTTTCCTAGCTCCCATTAACTGCTAGCAATCTCTCAGGGAAGGATGGGGCCTCATGAACTCTTCTTGTTACTGTAATGAAAGAGTGATAGGCAGAGTTTCATTAAGTTCTTATGTAACTAACCACAGATGCAATGAGTTCATGAGTGCAACTGTATGTCATATCCTTAAGTTATACTTTACAACTCAGCTATCCTCTAGCTCAGTGGTTTTCAATGTTCCTAATGTTGCAAGCCTTGAATACAGTTCCTTATGCTGTGGTGACCCCCCAACTATAAAATTAATTTTGTTGCTACTTCATAACTGTCTTTATTGTTGCTGTTGTGACTTATAAACTTCTAGAGTAATGTAAATATTTGACCTATGAAGGAACTGTGCACTTTCTGAAGGTTAAGAACCCCTGCTGCATGTGTTGTGGTGTTGATGTATTACAGGCTCTTAGGCCATTGTTTTGAGCTATCATGAGCGGTGCTTTTATAAACATATATCAATATATTATATGTACATATAGTTGGTTGTATACATTTTCTGAAATTGAAAACATACCTTAGTGCTACTATCCACAGTTTTTCCAAAGAAATTGCAGGTGATTTGTGTCTTTACAGATACCAATAAGGGTTTCAATAGTTCCACATCTTTGCTTACACTTAGATTAGAGCTTATTAAGATTTAAAAGTTTGGTGAATTTTGTGAGTTCTAGAATTGTGGCATACTTTTTAATTTCCTTATGACTAGGGATGTGGAACACCATTGCTTCCATTTGTGAGGCGCCTCTGAAAAATGAGTCCAGTTTGTCTGGACACTTTCATGGTTAATAATTTCGGCATTATGCTTAGGAAATGACTATAGTCCCCAAAGAGGTTATTGTCCTATTTTGCCACCTGTACACTATTAATTTATATACCTTCATTTACATCTCTGATATATCTGAAACATTTTACTTTTGTAAAATGTGAGGAAACAGTATATGGGTATGGTTAATTAATTTGATGCCCTTTCATTAAAAGGTTTGTGCATTTCATGGACAAATTCTGTGATCAGTCAGAAGTCTGTATATGTATGAATCTATTTCTGAATGAATCTATTTCTGGAGTGTAGTCTCCCTTTCTCCTGTATCACATCAGTCCTATAGGGAAGGTGGTTTTCTTAAGAGTTGTTATCTGGTAATACTAGTTATCCAGCTTTGGTTTTCTTCAGAGTTATACTCATGTTGGTTAACCCTTTCCATTTCCACATTTATTTTCTTCTTTAAAGTACAGATTTTAAAAAATGATGTGTATAGTACCTGGAACTGAACTGAACTGGTCCCACAACTCTCTGCACCCAAATCCCATGGGGGACAGAGCTGAACTCCCGGAAATGAGGAAAATCCTGAGACTTCAGGAGAGGCTGCCACTTCTGCCCACATCTGCACCTTTTGCCCACATTCCTGTCCCAAGAGAAAACTGTATACTGCCTCTGCATACAGGAATATAGGAGCAGTCAGTGGCAGGAACCTGCTGGTTTCTGATTGTGCCTAGAAGTGAACTGAACTGGTCCCACAGCTCCCTGCACCCAAACACTGTGTGGGAGAGAGCTGGACCCTCAGAAGGGCGGACATTCCTGAGACCTCAAAGGAGACAACTACTCTCTGCCCACATTCCCGACCCAAGAGGAAGTCACCTGGTGCCGTCTTTTCCTACTGGGCACAGGGACCTAGGAGTAGTCAGGGGTAGGACCCTTCACGTTTCTGCCTTCACCAAGAGCTGAATGTCAGTTGCCAAGAGCACCTACACACCTGAGAGCAGAGGTAAGACCAACTCTTCTGTGCCAGGCCACCTGCCTGGAGGCTTCAGGTCACACAAACCCAGGAGCAGCTCTTTGTTCCCAGATCCAGCTGAAAGAAAACAGGTCTACAGGAGTGCTCACACAGAGGCCTACAAGAGGGTCAAGTCACTGTCAGAGACAACAAGACAAGCTATCACCCAAGACAACCTGATGATGATAGCCAAGCACAGGAACCTAAGCAACAGAAACAAAGACTACTTGGCATCATCAGAGCCCAGTTCTCCAACCAAAGCAAATGTTGGATATCCAAACACACTGGAAAAGCAAGATTTGGGTATAAAATCACATTTTATGATGATGATGGAGGACTTTAAGATGTACATAAATAACACCCTTAAAGAAATACAGGACAACACAAATAAACAAGTAGAAGCCCTTAAAGAGGAATCCCAAAAATCCCTTAAAGAAGCACAGGAAAACACCAAAAAAACCAAACAGGTAAAGTAATTGAACAAAACCATCCAGGATTTAAAAAAGGAAATAGAAACAATAAAGAAAGCACAAAGGGAGACAACTCTGGAGATGGAAAACCCAGGGAAGAGATCAAGAGTTATAGCTGTGAGAATCACCAACAGAATACAGGAGATAGAAGAGAGAATCTTAGGGGCAGAATATATATCTACACAACCATCAAAGAGAATGTAAAACACAAAAGATCCTAGCACAAAACATCCAGGTAATCCAAGACACAATGAGAAGATCAAACCTAAAACTAATAGGTATAGAAGAGAGTGAAGACTCCTAAATAAAAGGTTCAGTAAATATCTTCAACAAAAGTATAAAAGAAAACTTCATTAACCTAAAGAAAGAGATGCCCATAAATATACAAGAAGCCAACAAAACTCCAAATAGATTGGACCAGAAAAGAAATTCCTCCCATCTCATAATAGTTAAAATACCAAATGCACAAAACAAATAAAGAATATTAAAAGCAGTAAGGGAAAAAGGTTAAGCGACATATAAAGGCAGATCTATAAGAATTACACCAGATGTCTCACCAGAGACTATGAAAGCCTTCATGGGCAGATGTCATACAGACCCTAAGAGAACACAAATGCCAGCCCAGGCTACTATATCCAGAAAAACTCCCATTAACATAGATAGAGAAAACAAGATATTCTATGACAAAACAAAAGTTATACAATATCTTTCTACAAATTCATCCCTACAAAGGATAATAGATCAAAAATTCTAACACGAGGGAAACTACACTCTAGAAAAGGCAAGAAAGTAATCTTGGAACGACACCAAATTAAGAGACACACAAACATAATTCCACCTGTAATGACAAAAAATAACAGGAAGCAACAATAACTATTCCTTAATATCTCTTAATGGAGTCAATTCCCCAATAAAAGACATAGATTAACAGACTGGATATGTAAAGAGGACCCAGCATTTTGCTGCATATAGGATACACAGCTCAGAGACAAAAACAGACACTACTTCAGAGTAAAAGGCTGGAAAACAACTTTCCAATCAAATTGTCTAGAGAAGCAAGCTGGAGTAGCCATTCTAGTATCGAATAAAATCAATTTTGAACCAAAAGTTATCAAAAAAGATAAGGAATGACACTTCATATTCATCAAAGGAAAAATCCACCAAGATGAATTCTCAATCCTAAATATCTATGCTTTATATTCAAGGCCACTTACATTCATAAAAGAAACCTTACTAAAGCTCAAATTGCATGTTGCACCTCATACAATAATAGTAGGAGATTTCAACACCCCACTCTCATTAATGGACAGATCATGGAAACAGAAATTAAACAGAAATATAAAGAAACTAACAGAAGTTATGAACCAAATGGACTTAAGAGATATTTATAGAACATTTCATCCTAAAACAAAAAGAATACACCTTCTCAGCACCTCCTGGTACCTTCTCCAAAATTGACCATATAATCAGTCACAAAACAGGCCTTAATAGATACAAGAAGACTGAAGTAATCCCATGCATCCTATTAGATCACCGTGGACTAGGCTGGTCTTCAATAACATCAAACACAACAGAAAGCCCATGTATACATGGAAGTTGAAAAATTCTCTACTCAATGATAACTTGGTCAAGGAAGAAATAAAGAAACCTTCTTAGAATTTAATGGAAATAAAGGCACAACATACCCAAACTTATGCGACACAATGAAAGCTGTGCTAAGAGGAAAACTCATAGCTCTGAGTGTCTGCAGAAAGAAACAGGAGAGAGCATATGTCAGCAGCTTGACAGCATACCTAAAAGCTCTAGAACAAAAAGAAGCAAATACAACCAAGTAGAAGGCAGGAAATAATCAAACTCAGGGCTGAAATCAACCAAGTAGAAACAAAAATGACTATACAAAGAGTCAACAAAACCAGGAGCTGGTTCTTTGAGAATATCAATAAGATAGATAAACCCTGAGCCAGACTGACCAGAGGGCACAAAGAGTGTATCCAAATGAACAAAATCAGAAATGAAAAGGGAGATGTAACAACAGAATCTGAGGAAATCATTAAAATCATCAGATCCTACTACAAATCCTATATTCAACAAAACTGGAAAGTCTGGAGAAAAATGGACAATTTTCTAGACAAATACAAGGTACCAAAGTTAATCATGAACAGATAAACCATCTAAACAACCTCATAATTGCTAAAGGAATAGAAGCAGTCATTAAATGTCTCCCAACCCAAAAAAGCCCAGGACAAGATTGGTTTAGGGCAGAATTCTATCAGACCTTCATAGAATATCTCAAACCAATACTGTCCAAATTATTCCATAAAATAGAATCAGATAGAGCACTACCAATTCCTTCTATGAAGCCACAATTATGCTTATACCTAAACCAAAGACCCACCAAAGAATGAGACAAATTTCCCTTATGAATATCAATGGAAAAAATACTCAATAAAATTCTCACAACCCGAATCCAAGAACACATGAAAATGATCATCCATCATGATCAAGTAGGTTTCATCCCAAGATGCAGGGATAGTTCAATATATGGAAATCCATCAACATACTTCACTATATAAACAAACTGAAAGATAAAAACCACATGATCATTTCATTAGATGCTGAGAAAGCATTTGACAAAATTCAACACCCCTTCATAATAAAAGTCCTGGAAAAATCAGGAATTCATGGCCCATACTTAAACATAGTAAAAGCAATATGCAGTAAACCGGTAGCAAACATTACACTAAATGGAGAGAAACTTGAAGCAATCCCACTAAAATCAGGGGCTAGACATGGCCCTATTCAAAATAGTACTCGAAGTCCTAGCCAGAGCAATAAGATAATGAAAGGAGACCAAAGGGATACAAATTGGAAAGGAAGAAATAAAAATATCACATATATGCAGATGATATGATAGTGTACTTAAGTGACCCCAAAAATTCCACCAGAGAACTACTTAACCTGATAAACAACTTCAGCAAAGTGTCGGCGTATAAAATTAACTCAAACAAATCAGTAGCCTGGGAAAGGGAATAACATTTGAAATGTAAATAAAAAATATCCAATAAAAATAGATGTGACAATGTATCAAAAGGTCACTGCAATATTTTAGTAAACATTACTTCACACATAAAAAATGATGTGTATGCTCATGAGTTTGTTGTGCATGTGCATGAATGCCTACAGAGTGCAGAAGAGGGCTGGTATTTCAGGCAGTTATGAGCCATCTGATTGTGCGTGTTGGGAGCCAAAATTGGGTCATCTGTAAGAGCAAGGCAAGCTCTTAACCCCTGAGTTATCTCTCCAACAACTACAAATTTAATTTCATAAACATATTTATAAATTGGATAAAATTGCTCCTATGTATTAGTATCATTGTGTATGTGTACACATGATATATTCATGTATGCACAGCTGAAATGCTGGTGGTGGTGATGTGGTGTCAGTAGATGGAAAATTGCTTTAGGGGCAGAGAAATACTCTGATACGCTGAAGTGAGGGAATTCTTGATGAAGGTAAGCTACAGTGATCAGATAATACCTGATGTGTGAGAGTGTGTTTCATGTATTATAGATTGTCAGAACATGGTCCAGGAATGGAAATGCATGAGGAGAATTCTCAGTGCCTGGGAGAAAACTCCAAGGAAACAAAACAAGAGGCTAGGGATCCCAGCTTCTTGAAAACATGGAATTGTTCTTGAAATGTGCTTTTGTACTCTTCCCAGATGTAATGGACAGCAGTGAATTTACCTCAGATTATCCCTTACAACTGGCTATTGTTATTTATTTACATTCCTCTTTGGAAAACATTTTTGCTATGTGCAGTTTGTCTGCCAACATGTGGTTTGTCCTGGTGGTTGTGCACTTTACTTGTGTGTTCTTAACCCTCAGAATACGAATTGTTCGATGCTCCAAGTAAAGTTGGCTGTTGTGTGAGACTTTTCTTCCCCTTATTTGTCAGCTTCATTCTACCAGGTCCCATTGCTGCTGGAGTAGTGAGGATTAACTGATCAGACATTGAGGATGAACAAAATTGACTCAGAATTCTTGATGCAACTGAATTCCAAGGACAGAGACAAAAGTCTAAGATTAATCTTGTGAAAGCAGGGGGTTCACAGGGACCTAAGAAAAGTCTGATCAAGGAGAGAAACCTCCCAGTGTTACCAAGGAAAGGTTGGTATTAGAAAGGAAATACCAGTATCCCATCTTTCATATCATGATTGTGATGGACTTGTTTTAAAGAAAGGGATACTTTTTCAGTATTGAAAAGTTGATTTCTGTTTTTATCTTTCTAAAGCATTCAAAAAAATGCTTAGTGACTTTTACCAACTGTGTTCTCTGTGCTTTATCCACATAAAGTTCTCACATTTTTTAATGTGGCAAATTAGACTGATTAATTTAAAATGTTAAATATCCTTTAATAGCTGGAATAAGCCCTCAATTGTTATAATGGTGCAATTTATATGTCATACACTGGTTTGCTATCCTAGTATTTAGTATGCTTGCATGTGTGTCCAGTAGATGGACGGATCAGTTATTTTCATGTACACATGGTCATATTATTTAGTTACTAACAGGCTGTGTACAATGGCATTACCATAAGATTGTGTTGTGGGTTGATGGTGTGCTCCTCTTAATTTAGTATAACTACACACTGGCATGTTTCTAAGACGATGGAATGTCAAATGCTGACATGTCTTACAATATATCTTTGTGAAAAAGAGATGCACAGCACCCCTCCATCTCTCTCTCTCTCTCTCTCTCTCTCTCACACACACACACACACACACACACTCACACACACACACACTCACACACACATGTTTATGTGTGTCGCCTTCTATTTGATGTAATATTATTATAATTCTTCCTCCCCACCTCATACCCTCTTTTTTTTTTTTTTTTTTTTTTTTTTTTGCTTGAATAATTCCCTGTTGTGATTATAGCATTTCTTCACAGGTCTCATGGTGGCAAGTTCTTCACCTTTTACTTTTTTTCTAAAACCATATTAATGTTTGGTCTGTTTGCATTTCAAAAGATAATTTTATTTTACTAAGCAAAGCATCCTAAATTAATCTTTGTTTCGTCTATAAAATGCCATTATACTGTTTTTGGCTTTTATAAGTGCTGCTAAGAACTCAGAACAGATCTCTTTCTATTTCTGCATTTTTGATTTCATGAAGTAATATTTTTAAAGGATGTTCATTGATGTTATATTTTAATTTTTAAATTTTCTTGTATTTATGCTGTTCAGCTTTTTGGACAGTCTTGGGTGAATGGCTTGCCTTTCTTAGACTTGAGAAAATCCTGAGTTGAGCTCTTTTTTTTTTTCCCCACTCCCCGAGTTGAGCTCTTTTAATATTCTGATCAGTATTCTCTTTTGTTCTGCAACATGTTATACATACAAAGACAAGTCTTCCATATTCCAGATGCTCCTTCACTTGTTTCTCTATATTCATTTCCTTACTCTGTAACAAAACACAGATTATATTATTAAAAGATTATTTATGTTCCTATTCACTAATTATTTTAACTTTCTTTAAATTTCCTTGGTTTCTATCTTCAGTCATAGAATTTTCATCTGTACTTTTTGTTCCTAAATAGAATTTTAAAAGACGTCCATACTCTCTTTACTGTTATATATTTTGTTGAACGCATCAACCCTAGTTTCTTTAAAGTTCATCTGTAGCTCTAATTGTCTGATCATTTTGACTTTCTTTTTTATTCTTTTTTTTTATTAATTGGGTTTTATCTTTGCGTGGCCTACATCTTTTTATTAAGTACACCCAAATGTGTTTATAAAAATTTAGAGGTTCTGGATAACATTTCTTACTTGTTTTCTGGAAGTTATATAAGCTATTAAAAGAATCCTCTTTATTCCTTTAAGCCTGTATTTCTGGCTATGTTCACATATATCTTTTATTCATTCCCTTACTTTTGAGGCTAGACTGTAGATGTCTTCAGCTGAAGATCTGGGTTTTCATCCCAGTCTTTATTGGAAAATCTTTGTTGGACAGTAGATGTCAGTTGTACTAGTGACTCACAATTGGTCAGTATGTGGAGAATAGTGAGTAAGGAATATCCAGTTCTAAATGAGATGTCCATATCACATTCCCTCCCTCTAAGATTCAGGGCTCATCATGGAAAGGGGGCAGAAAGTTTGTAAGAGGCAGAAGTAGTGGCCGTCTACTACTTCAGAGTTACTGCACACATGACTGGCTATGCTGGAATTCAGGAAATCTCAAAATCATGCTAGTCAAATTTCTGTTATGGGTTGGGGAGGACCTCTGTAGGAGGGACGGACTAGTGAGGGAGAGTCAGTTTTCTTCAGGGATATAACTCCTGAGAGGCTACTCATGCTACAGTAGATGGTCCTACACGAATGCATGTTCAGTCAGCATCAAACAGACTCTGTAGGTTTAACAGGGGATAAGGGGGCATGAAATTGGGAGAAAGAAGAAAGAAAAGACAAAGTGGGTGGATTGGAAAAAGATACATTGCATGGAAGTATGAGATTCCCAAATAATAAAAAACAATCCCGAGCTTTCTCTCAGGAGTTTATTTCTCTTCTGTGGTGGACTCTGGACTGGAGATTTTAATTCTCTACTAACTAAAGATTGCCTCAATCTCTGCTTAATGTTTTAAAAAGCTGCTTAATGGCTGCTTTCTGCTTGGTTTTTCTTTATGGACCTGCATGATTGCACAGTGTATAAGTCAGGAAGCAATTTTGGGGGCAAATCACAAATGTAATTTTCTTCTGTGACCAGGGTCCTTTCAGTCCTAGCTGCTGTAATCATTTTTAATTCTCATTTCCCTTCCCAGTCCGGTGAGATTTTAATGCCATCTTCTCTTTGTTTCTGTGATTCTTGCTGCAGATTGGCAAGATCCCAAAGGAAAATAACAGCCTTGGCAATGGATTCATCTCAATATTTTTCCTGTCTTGGATTTTCCATCACCTCCTCCCTTTTTTTCTCAGATGCATTCCTATTCCCCGATGTCTTCAACAAGTGCAGCTCCCCAACCACACTTCCTATATTTTTAGGATATTAGGGGCATACACACACACACACACACACACACACACACACACACACACACACACACTGCAATTTATGGTTTACAGAAAAATATACAGAAGTTTCTCATATATTTCTGGAGCTTGTTGGAGAAGAATGATTGTAAGGACCAATGAACCTATGATGTATCACTGCACCAAGAGCGAGTGCTCAGCTTAGAGCTTCCCCTTGGATTACACATACCACAGGGCTTGACAAATGTACAAGAACACACATTCACTGTCAATGTCACACTGAGTAGTTTCTCTGACTTAGGAATCCTCTGGGCTCAGTCTGTCTTTTGCTATTTAACTCATCTATCCTTTGCTATACAACCCCAGCAGCCAAATATATCTTCCTATTGTCTCTTCAGTTTTGACTTTTATAGGATATTATGTAGATGGAATCATGGAGATTCTACTAGTTTTAAATGGGCTCCTTTCACTTGGTAGGTAATGTGAATTTAATTTCTTCTGTTGTTTTCATAGACTAATAGCTCATGTATTCTTTAACACTAAATACACCATTCTACTGCATATATCCATACCATCGCATGTTTGTCCACTTAGCTACTGAGGGGCATCTTGGTTATTTCTATGTTTTGACATTTGTGAATAAAGCTTCTATAAACATTGATGTGAAGGGTTTTGTGTAGACACACACTTTTAACTTCTTTATCTATCCTCTTGATAAATGCCAAGAATTATAAAAACCTACCTCTAGAAAATATTTTGTCTGACTTGAATGTACTTATCAGAACGATTAGTGTGGCACAAACTACTAGAAATAAATGAGGCAGTTTTATTGATTTTGAAAACCACATAGAATAACACATCTATTCTGTATAATCTATTATATGTATTCTACCTACTCCATACAGAATATAACACAACCATTTACTCCTTATTGAACTTCTAGTCTTTTTACTATCATGAATTATATTCTATAGAGACTTTCTAACATAATTCTGTGCAAGTACACCACAGAATACTGACAGTGGAATGGAATTATTTTATATCAGCTTTATCCATATTATATTGGTGAGAACTCAGTTCTGTGTCTTTAACCCAATTTCAATGTATCTTGCAAAATAGACTTTTATAGTGTGCCAGCCACGAAAATTCTGTGGTAAGCATAGTGCTATGTTTTTTAAGTGATTTCTGACTAGTCTTTCTGTTATTTATCCTTTTACACAACGTAACCAAAAATACCACTTGTCAAGAGGCACCAGCACATCAGGTATGATGGAATATTGGTCTGTACAAATGTATTAGGTTACAATAGCTTAAAGTAAGGCAGTTTTGTATTTAAGTCACTTCCATTTTCCTTTATAATATGATGAGGGATTGATAGATTGGGGGATTGAGGGAAGAGAGAAGGGGGAGGAGATAGAGAGACAGAGAGAGAGACAGAGAGACAGAGACAGAGAGGCAGAGAGACAGAGACAGAGAGGCAGAGAGAGATAGAGACAGAGAGACAGAAAGAGTTGATCTTACTATTCTATGCCTCAGGCTGGAAATCTAACGACAACTCCATCTCCAGCTTTCTTTTGTTTCTTTAGAACTGTCCAGCTCTGTCTCTGCAGAGGCAGCAGATTCTTAAATGACAAGACTTGAAGTGTTAAGAGCCTCCTTAGCTCCCAGCCAGAAGTTCCAGATTAGGGCCTCTCAAGTGGATCAATTGAGAGTTGTTTGTTTTAATCCATAGTGAGAAGTTGGCCTGAGTGGGAGCCCCACATCCTGCTGTTTCAACTCGGCTTTTCAGAGGCGCACCCTTAAGTTCTCATCTGGTTTTGTGTCATTTAGGTGCCCGTTCACACGCTTGGGAGTTAATAAGCCCAGTAACAGCGCCTTAGCGAGGATATGCTCCTGTGTGACTTCTAGGAATCAACATCAAGTCAACCGCAATAGGAGCCATCGCTGGTGTGAAACCTGACAAATATTTAAAAGTTTATCCAAGGGGTTGGGGGTTTAGCTCAGTGGTAGAGTGCTTGCCTAGCAAGTGCAAGGCCCTGGGTTCGGTCCCCAGCTCCGAAAAAAAAAGAAAAAAAAAGGTTTATTAAAAGTTTATCCAAGAAGCAAGTTGCACAATTAGGATTCCATTTTTGTTATTTGTAACTCTGGGAACTGAGGAAAGTTGATTAAGTTATTGACATCCCTCTCCATGTTCTTAAACTATAGAAGAATAACAATATTGTCTCTAGATATTTCTTGAGGATTAAATGAGATAATCTATGAGGAGTGGTTTGAATATTGTCTGGCATGTTGTGAGTCCTCTCTAAATTTTGGTTAACTTTGTAAAACAATAATTGTTATTTATTCTCTCATTTAACCTATATAATATTCAAGGTATATATTAATTTCAGATATTTCACTTTTATTTCTTACAGGTGAGAAAATTAATGAAGAAGGAGTGGTGACTCATCCTTTTTAACTACATATGTTTGGAATTCAAAACCAGGCATTTTGAATTAGTGGCACTAATTATTATGGAGAATGTAACACTTTGTGGTAAGGAAAGTTAGATGGCATTAATTGGACATCCCAGTGTCGTATGACTGCTTGACTTTCCAGACATAGCAAAGTGTGGATAACTGACAAAACCTACTTAATTTTGTGTATAATGCAGGGTCTGTATTCAGTTAGTTTTGGATACAAACTTAGATTATAATAATATACTATTAATTGTTTTGAAATTTGATCTGTTTAGGTTTAAATTTCTTGATCTTCAACATCCTCTAATCCTGCTATCTTCAGTGTATTAACCACTTATCAATGGCAATAATACATTATAAGTTCTTAAAATGTTGGCTGCTCCAGTAGATTGTAAAGTGGCCCCAATTCTTCTTGGGAATACTGACCTCCTTAACCATGTAAAATTATTATTGCCTTGAACTCTAGACACAGCCATGAGACTGGTTAACAGAAGTGAGTGGAAATGTCAAGATTCCAGTGGCAACTTGGGAATTCGCACCATGCCCTGACTACTTGATCATTCCACTTCTTGAGAGGGATGAAGGCTGGAGACTGAGGTTGACTCTGTGTCATTCAAGCAGGCATATAAACTTACTCACCATTAACCTTGGAACAGTGAGGTCCGGTGAACACATTGATATGAGTTGGTGGAGGAACACATACTATTATGCCAGGAGGACGTCCTGATTCCATAAGCAGAAGGCAGGAAAATTGTGTTCAGGATTCTTGCAGATGAATCTTATTCTATATAGTATAAGAGTAACACATTCCTAAGTTTCAGCAAACTTCAGGAGTACCATAATAATTGCCTAGATTTGTAGCCATCTGAGATGATGTGGAGGTGGCCCAGGGATCCCTGGACTTGGCTGCTGTTTGCTTGGAGAAGTTTGTTGGCCATGCTGCCTTTAACTATGAGGTTGGAGGATTAGTATTTTAGTTGCACAATACTATTTATATATCCTTGTTAAAGGTGAAGTTTTACAAGGGTTCAATATCTTTTGTCCACCCTCCCCCCAATTTAAGTTTCCTTCCTTTAAAAATAAACCACTCTGCACCCTTATCCACTGCTCCCCATTCTTTTAAAATGTGTTTATGTACATAAGAATTCATGGCCAACACTGCTATTTTGTGTTTGCTTTTCTTTTGACATGAAAAGCAATATATTTTTACATTTATCAGAATTGTGAGTTTTTCTTTTACTCAGAAATGCTTTTCGAACATCAAACATTTATAGTTACCTCATTAAAAATAGAATAACAACAACAACTGCACAACCCTCTTTGCCTATCCTGTCCCCTACTGATGGACATGTAGATTTCTTGCTAATTTTAACTGCTGCTTCAAATTGTGATGAAACAAGCATTAATACTTATTTCTTAGACTATGTAGGAGAATGTTTTTAGGGAAGGTATCTTAAAACAAATCTGCTTTGTGCCTTTGAAATTTTGACTGACATTTCAATTATGTTTTGGCCCCCTTGAAAGTCATTTATTTAGTGATAGTATGCTGATTGGAATCAAAACCCAGGAATTCTTTCAGTAGGTAACCAATAGGAACAATTGAGACATAGGTCACTGTCTGTCAATTTACCAGCAGGGACAGAAGCTTATTTTTTAGCTAGAAGAGAACATTTCTTTTAACTTATTGTAAGATTAAAGCATGAATTTTAGGGAAAATGAATAAACTTTTGGCAGTTTTGTTATTTTATAACTTGCATTAAAACTTGCTTGCATATTTGTGTGTGTGTGTGTGTGTGTGTGTGTGTGTGAGAGAGAGAGAGAGAGAGAGAGAGAGAGAGAGAGAGAGAGAGAGAGAGAGAACATATAACTGGACATACACCCAAGAGAAGGATTGTAATTTATTTAAAGTTGAAGCTCTATGATCCTGAATTTCTTCCCTAATTCTTTTTTGTTCTTTTATTGGATTTTTTAAATTTATGTTTCAAATGATATCCCATTTCCCAATTTCCCCTTGGAAACCCCCTATCCCAGTCCCCTCCCTTCTATGAGGGTGCTTCCCCACTCACCCACTCCCTCCCGCCTTCCCAGCATGGCATTCCCCTATACTGGGGCATCGAGCCTTCAGAGGACCAAGGGCCTCTCCTCCCATTGATGCCCAGCAATGCCATTCTCTGCTACATAAGGGGCTAGAGCCAAGGGTCATTCCATGTATCTTCTTTGGTTGGTGGTTTAGTCCCTGGGAGCTCTGGGGTGTGTGGTTGGTTGATATTGTTGCTCTTCTTATGGGATTGCAAACCCCTTCAGCTCCTTCAGTCCTTTTTCTAACTCCTCCTTTGGGGACCCCATTCTCAGTCCAGTAGTGACCATCAGCCTCTGTATTTGTCAGGCTCTGGCAGATCCCCTCAGGAGACAGCTATATCAGGCTCCCATCAGTACACACTTCTTGACATCCACAATAGAGTTTGGGTTTGGTGACTGTATATGGGCTGGATCCCCAGGTCGGGCAGTCTTCCCGTCAGCCTTTGCTTCACACTTTGTCTCCATATTTCTTCCTGTGAGTATTTTTGTTCCCTCTTCTAAGAAGAACTGAAGCATCCACACTTTGGTCTTCCTTCTTCTTGAGCTTCATGTGGTCTTTAAATTTGTATCTTGGGTATTCCAAGCTTTTGGGCTAATATCACTTCTTAGTGAGTGCATACCATGTGTGTTCTTTTGTGATTGGGTTACCTCACTCAGGAGATATTTTCTAGTTCTATACATTCACCTAAGAATTCCATGAAGTCATTGTTTTTAATAGCTGAGTAGTATTCCATTGTGTAAACGTACCAGACTTTCTGTATCCATTCCTCTGTTGAAGGACATCTGGGTTCTTTCCAGCTTCTGGCTATTATAAATAAGGCTGCTATGAACATAGTGGAGCATATATACTTGTCATATATTGAAGAATTTTTTGGGTATATGCCCAGGAGTGGTATAGCTGGGTCCTCAGGTAGTACTATGTCCAGTATTTTTTAGAAACGTCTGACTGATTTCCATTTTTGACAGTGATAGTCATAAGTACATATTCAGATTGGTATAACAAAATGCTGGTGGTGTGGCTTAATGGACGGATATTTACTTCCTTTTGGTTTTGAAATTAAATACAATTCCATGATTTCCCCCTTTCTTTTGTCCTTCCAACTCCTCTCATTTCTCTGCTTTTCCCTCTCAAATTTATTCCCTCCTTTTTATTAATTGCTATTGTTTTACACACAGGACACACTACATATATATTCATAAATACATAAATACAACTTACTCAGATCACTTAGTGTTACTTGTGTGTATTTGACTTTTTCCTACTGTCAGTATTCCTTAGTTGCCTGTTCTTTTTTAAGGTATGGGACCCCATGAGGTTCTCCCTTTCCATGTTAATTTGTCTCTGATATTGTACGTGCTCGGGTCTTACTTAGGAAGCCATATTGTTGAAGTATCATGAATGAAACTCCTCTGTCTTTTCTGGGACACACACACTCTCTCACAGCAGATTTCATGGTCCTTAGAATCCTTCTCCCCCTTCTACAATGTCTGCCAAGTTTTAGGTGTAGTGCTTCTGTTGTAAATGTATCAGCCATGAACCAATCAGCTATTGTGAATTTTGATCAACTGTGGGTGGTATTTTGGCTTTTGGTAATGATCTCCATGTATTGTAAAGAGATTTTTTTTTATTTTTAAATGAGGGGTGAGAGATATACTTATATGTGATATGAAAATAAATATTAGAAATTATGCTGATTTAATAAAGTGGTAGTAGTAGGTTCTCCTCCAAAATTCATGACCTCAGTGGCCCTGAGTATTTGGCCGTACAGATTTTCAGTATTAGATCTCTTATTTAGCAGCCCTTAAGTCCAATTAGACAGTTTTTGTTATTGCCAACAGGAGTACCAACTCTGCACCCTTAGAATTTCTCACCAAGCTGGTCATTGTTGTGGTTCATAGGCACCACCGCTGAGGTGGAATATTGGTTGCTTCCTTCCCTGGAAAGCTTGCATAGCACTCTGTCTAGGACTATGAACACTAGTCCTCTCTGTGAGAAGAGTTTCAGTTCAGGTACGGTTCTGATCCCCTGAGTCCTTTGTCTGACATGTATGGTGTCTTGAGAAATTCCAATTTACCTTCAACTTCTCGGTGGCAACAAAAAGACAACATCAATAGCCTACGTTGTTTAGGGAGACTCTTGAACTATCCTAACTAATGACTCTAAAGGGGGCTTCTTATGTCTGGTATTCAATTCTCTTAGATTGTCTATGGCTCTTTTGGGATCAAGGCAAACTCATGGCATCATTTTATTTAACTATATATGTATATAATATACGTACACTTATATTATTATATGTAATTTTAGGTAAATAAAAATAATATAATTCCTTATGGCCTTATCGTGTATTCTTATTGCTATTTTCTCCTCCTCTCTCCTTTTCTTTCTTATTGACCTTCCACTTACTTCCCCACTCAAAGACCAGTGTTTTCCTCATTTTTCCCATTTCTAGTGCTCCACTCATATTTTACTTCTATAGTGTTAAGCCTCAAAGTCCGAGACCACATTGGTAGCTCTTTGGCTCTTACATATTTTCTCTCATAGACACCTGCCTTCCCATTGTATTCTCACATGATAAAGATAATGTATGCTGGTAGATTCTTCTTTCAAGAGCACTTATTTATTTTTCTTATAATGAGGGAATTAATTCCACTATGAGGTTGTATTCTCAGGACTTCATTTAGACCAAATGCTTTTCTGAAAGCTCAATTTTCAAATACCATGTTGTAGGCTAGAACCTCATCACATGAACAGGGACTACAAACACTACCGTCAGAATTATGCACTTAGTGCCACTCCCAGCCCTTAGGAGGATAGCTATAGTATGGTTTTTGGTAACATGTGCACAAACATTTCCTTCCAGGTTATACACTGGCATGTGGTGATGACTTCTTGTCATCAAGTACCTTCTATTCACTTTCCTGTTCTAGGCATGACAAGTATTCATCACATTTATTTTTCCTGTGTCTCTATATACTGTGTCTATGTATAATTTGTTTGTATGTGTTCACAAATATGTGTGGGCATGTGTAGGCCCATGTATAACACTGAGAATATTTCTCCCTTACTCTTCCACTCTATACATTTACACAGCCTCTCAATCGATCCCTGAGCTAGCTGACATGGCTAGTCTTTCTAGATAGTTCGCTGTTCCCCACCCACCGCCCCCAACCCTCAGGTTCAAATACAGGTGACTCAGCACACCTACAGGGCATTTCTGTTATTACCAGGGATCTAAACTCCAGTCTCATATATATGCCCAGCTAATACCTGAATCAGCAAGCCGTATCTCCAGTTTTTCCTACCAGATTTCCTTTTTAAGCCTCCAAATGAGGTCATCCTACAGAGAGCTGAACATTATGATTCAATCCCAGGGGAATTAGTGCTTTTATTTCTAAGGCTACAGCTAAGAATCCTAGCCTTTAATGTCAGGGAGGGTTTTCTTCCTTTACCTTTAGAGTAACCGCATGCAGTAATCATGTTTCTACACAGCGAGTCTTCATAGGTGAGTATTCCTCAATATGATGTCTTTTTTTTTAACATCAGAAAGCTCTTTGCACTACACTTCCCTAATCTTCTGTGTAAGAAAATAAGAGTCATACTTAAGTCTACCGTCAGGAGAGGAGGTGCCATGGCTTCCTTTCAGAAAGGAGGGGAGAGCTGAAGCTTGGTTGCCAAAGGCCCCCCCACCCCTCGCCCTTGCCATGTTGTTTTGTTTCTCTCAATTTTTTGAGTCTCTGGCTACCTATTTTCTTTCTCACTGGCATATTGCTTGCTTTTGCATATCTCCCTTCTTTCTTCATAAACCTGTTTTACAATTCTCACCTCTGTGAAATGAAGATAAGATCAACTACCGTGATTTATATTAATAATAACATTTGCAAGTATCCCATAAATTACAGAAATGACCTATTTTCATTTAATGCTCACACTGATCCTAACCTTTCAAGGTTAAAATAATCAAGCCCATGTTTTCAACAAAATTATTTTACTCAGGGTCACCTACAACTGGGAGAGCCAGTAGCATCCTATTCTCCTTACTGCCCTACCTCAGCTTGAGTCTGTTCTCTGAGGTGGATTGAAGTCTGGAGGTCTTCTGTCTCAAACCAGAAAATGAGCTCTGAAATGTGGAATGAGCTCGTACATTGGCTTCATCTTCCTGGTCTCTTATTTTTGTGACCTTACAGGTCCTGTTGCTACTACTCCTTCAGTAGAGTGTACTCCAGCGTTGTCCCGAGGTCTTCCTGTCCTCTGTGGTTGACCACAAAATCCATGGCAAAATTCTTTATGCATTTTAAAGTTATCTCAAAGCTGTGTTCAAATCTCCAGAGTTCTTGCAGCTTTAAGAGTGCTGGATCTAATTCTGAAATGATTTATCATTGCAATTTGTGCTAATATCATTATAAGTCATCAATTTACATAGACTGAAAATCTGATTAATTCAAATGTATTCATTTATTTTACATTAGTATGCACCCACTGGCTAACATCGGTGTTCATTTACACACAGGATTAAAAACAGATTATTATATCCAAACAACTACCTACCACGGACAATCTGAACAGGGTTGCTCATTTCTAGTGGATGCAGCATACTTTGGTGAAAGTTGGTGCCATTTTAGAGTGGAAGGGAGAAGTGTCAGGTTTTCAGCATCTGATTTTGCATCATCATGGCTCCTCTCATGGCCTGTGGGTACACTGATACTTGCCCAAAATTGATTCTCAGTCTACAGAGAGATGAAGGATCTCAGAATGTTTACTGTGGGTCTGATTTTGAATAAACCCTGAGGCTTTATAGATACTAAATCATTTCACCTTTGCAGCCTCACTGTGAGGTAGGTATAATGTTCCTTTTTATTGTTTTATTTTAATCCAAATATTCTTTGAGAATTTTATATATATGTATATAGTGGTGTTATGATTATGTCTGCTCACCCATTTTTCCTTTTACTCTTCCTTTCTTTCCCAATATTTCTTCCTCTGTGTCACATCCTCCTCCTTTTCATAAAACCCCCAGTGTGTCCATTGGTGCTGCCTGCATACACACGAGTGTGGAACCATCCCCTGGAGTATTGGCAAACAGTAGCAACATCCTCAAATAAAAACAACTACCCATTTGCAGAAGTCATCAGTTTTTATTGGATATTTTTTATTTACATTTCAAATGTTATTCCCTTTCCAGGTTTCCTGGCCATAAGCCCCCTATCCCATCCTTCTCCCCTTCTTCTATAAGGGTGTTCCACTCCCAACTACCCTCCTTCTTGCCTCCAGACATTCCCCTATACTGTGTGTGGGGGGTCCAGCCTTGGTAGTACCATGGGCTTTTTCTCCCATTGGTGCCCAACAAGGCCATCCTCTGCTACATATGCAGCTAGAGCTACGGGTCTGTCCATGTGCAGTCTTTGGGTAGTGGTTCAGTCCGTGGGAGCACTTGTTGGTTGGTATTGTTGTTCTTATAGGGTTTCAAACCCCTCCAGCTCCTTCAATTCTTTCTCTAATTCTTCCAGTGGGGACTCCATTTTCAGTTTAATGGTTTGCTGCTAGCATTTGACTCTGTATTTGACATGCTCTGGCTGTGCCTCTCAGGAGACAGCTATATCAGGCTCCTTTCAGCATGCACTTCTTGGCTTCATTAATATTATCTGGTGGCTGTATATATATATATATATATATATATATATATATATATATATATGTTATATACCCAGGTGGGGCAGGCTCTGAATGGCCATTCCTTCAGTCTCTGCTCTAAACTTTGTCTCGGACTGAAGCTTTGTGTGCTTTTTTCTCAGCCATGTTGGAATTTTGACTGACCTGATCTCACAAAGGCTGGAACAAGTAGCCATGGTTACGGCAACACCCATGTCATGTTTGAAAGATGATATTTCCCAGTATTCTTTCCCACCCTGCATCTCTTCTATTCTTTCTACTCCCACTTCCATGATGTTCCATGAAACTTCATGGGTTGGGCACGGGGGAGGAGGGGGTTGATATAGATTTCCCATTCAGAAATGAGCACTACCAATCATTTATTCTCAGCACTCTGAACAGCTATAATTCTCTGTATTAACCACTGCCCATTACAAAAGAAGCTTTATATGACCAAGGTTAAGAATAACACAGATCTATGTGTGTAGATAAAAGTATTTAGAGGGAAACTTGACAACATGTTTATTTATTGAAATGACAATAGTAGGTAGGGTGTATAACCTTTCCATCTGTGGGCTTTGACCAGGTTTAGAGTACTAGGTTAAAATCCTTCTTAGGGGAAAGACTCATATCCAATCAGAAGATGATCGGCTACTCCCCAAAGAGCCATGCTACTGTATAGTGAGCCTGGCAGGTCAGTATTGTCACATACAGAGTTCTGTGCTAGGCAAGACCATTGATATCTTTTCTCCTTCAGGATATACCTAGAACTTTCTGGTATCATGAAAGCTACCCAGCAGGGAAGAATATTTTCAGGTCTGTTCAAGACTGATTTCTTTATGGTCTATAATCACAGCGTATGGTGTCTTCAGCAGCACGATCTTATCATTTAGTTATGGTGGGCCACCAGGAGAAATGGCAATGACCTATGTTGATTTGGGAACCCCTCTAGTGCTCTAACAATAACAGGTAGTGAGGTTTTCTCATACCTGGCACTGAGATCTTTGTTGACTCATCAGTGTCATCTGGAGCATTGTCTACTTGTGCAGGGCACCTTCATATAAAGTCCTTTAAATTGTATTATGAAAATTAATTATATCCCATAAAGTAGTAGATTTCCATAATGCTTGTTCATACATAATTTGTTTTGGCTAGTCAAACCCCTATCCCATCCTCTTCACATCCCTACACATCTGTCCTTACTTAAACCCTTAACTCCAAATATTACCCCTTCTTCCTTCAGATGACAGTTGTTCTATGTCCTCTAAATTTATTAAGTTGTATTGCAAGGTATTGGGTTTTCATATGTCCTTGTCACAGCCCTCCATTTTGTTTACCCCCACACCCTGTGTGTGTGTGTGTGTGTGTGTGCATGTGTGTGCATGTTGTGCCTGTGCATAGAGACCATATGATGATATTGCTCCATTATTCTCCATTTTATTCTTTTAAGACCAGCAGGTTCTCTCTCTCTCTCTCTCTCTCTCTCTCTCTCTCTCTCTCTCTCTCTCTCTCTCTCTCTCAGTATCTTAGAACTAGATTAGCTGTCAACAACATTCCTGTCTCGGTTCTCTTCCCCCATGATGCTAGGTTACAGGGATATAGGCATTCATGACCTTGCCTGGCTCTTGTGTGGGTTTTAGGGATTTGACCTCAAGTTCTGATGCTTGCACAACAAACGCTTTCACCTGAAGAGTCATTTCCCAGCCCAATTACTTATTTTCAAGAAGGATGAAAGCTCAGAGAGACTAAATAACATATTCATTTTCAAGATTATGATTGTTTCCTGAATCTCTGAGGATTTGAACCACAAAAGTCTGTATCTAGGGTTCATTATTGTTCCTTACTCTGACAGACAGCATTAAATCTATCAGGATGAAGCAGGAGTGAAAAGGAAACTTGAAAATACATTTGTAACATTTCTTTTTTTAAATTTTTAAAAAAATTTTTCCATCTTTATTAAATTGGTTATTTCTTATATATATTTCGATTGTTATTCCCTTTTTCGATTTCCAGTTCAACATCCCACAACCCCTCCCCCTCCCCTTCTATGTGAGTGTTCCCTCCCAATCATCCCCCCATTACTGTCCTCCCCCCAACAATCCTGTTCACTGGGGTCCAGCCTTGGCAAGGCCAAGGGATTCCACTTCCACTGGTGCCCCTACTAGGCTATTCATTGCTACCAGTGAATTTGGAGCCCAGGGTCAGTCCATGTATAGTCTTTGGGTAGTGGCTTAGTCCCTGGAAGCTCTGGTTGGTTGGCATTGTTGTTCATATGGGGTCTCGAGCTCCTTCAAGCTCTTCCAGTCCTTTCTCTGATTCCTTCAATATATATATATATTCAGTGGTTTGTTGCTGGCATTTGCCTACGTATTTTCCATATTCCGGCTGTGTCCCTCAGAAGAGGTATACATCTGGTTCCTGTCAGCCTGTGCCTCTTTGCTTCATCTATTGTATCTAGTTTGGTGGCTGTATATGTATGGGCCACATGTGGGGCAGGCTCTGAATGGGTGTTCCTTCAGACTCTGTTCTAAACTTTGCCTCCCTATTCCCTGCCAAGGGTATTCTTGTTCCCCTTTTAGAGAAGGAGTGAAGCATCCGCATATTCATCATCCTTCTTGAGTTTCATGTGTTCTGTGCATCTTGGGTAATTCGATTATTTGTAACATTTCTTAAGCTAATATGTGCGTGAAATGATAAATAGTTTTGAAATAGTAAGACACTTAGTCCAACCTGGATGAGAGTCAACTGCTCCACCCAAGCAGGTGGGGATGGCTAGTGACTGTTCTTCCTCCAGTGATGGAGTTATCAGAACTGAGGTAGAAGTCCTTACTTCATGCTCTGTAATTCTAGAATTGTGAAAAATGAGTTTGCTCTCCATTTCATTCAGTTCCCTGTCCAGTCACTGTGTGCACAATCCCCAGAAACCCTCCATTTCCTGCTGTAATGGTAGTTCTTCTTTTCCTGCCTGATTTCTTTAGGCTGAGCTTGTGTACTTCAAGAACATCTGCTTGATTCCATGGTGAAGTTCACGGGCAGTCCAGGTCTTCATTAGCCTGGGCTGGAGGAACAAATTTGCTGTTGCTTTTCCCCAAGCACCTTGCTACTGAAGGAGAGTCCAAGAAGCAGGTCACCTGTTTCCAATCTATTAAAAGTTTACAGACAAAGGCATTGAGTTGACTTTGAGCACAAAATATGATTAATGATTTGAAGTACTAATGGAATGTTGGCCCTGCAAAAATGCCTTTCACATATATTTCCTAAAAAACCTTTCAGACCTAAGACCTTGAGTTTTAAATTATATTTCTAGGCCCACTTTTTATATCCTGAACATGTCTGACAGCCACCTATTGTGTGAAAAACATTTTGCCTGCTGGGATAGGAATGATATTAACAATAATAAATACATCATGTGCTTGTAGAGCAGAGGTTTTCATGTGCTTCATCATAACTTTGAAAGATCAGTGAAATGCGACCAAGGATCGAATCGACCTACACCATGACTGACGGAATGACCTTAGAGAGGTCACTGTCTCTTCTTTATCACCAATCTTCCTATATAATTTGGGAACACAACTGGTTAACCTGAAGTATAATTTTCTATTCTACATTGCTACTTTGCCTTAGAGTAGTTTTAGACTCTCACGAATAAAAGACTAAATACAAGGAACTCAATCAAGACTATTTTAAATTATCGACCTTGGCATCAGGCTGCTGGCACTTCTGTCTGGGCCTGACTATTTACCATTGGGCATGGTTTTTGATCTTTATTTTGACATCATCAAAGTAGAATTTTAATGGCACCCATCTCATAGGTCAGGCAAAGAGTATACCAGCTAATTAACAGACACTGTTTGAACACTGCCTGGGTTTTCATAGGTGCTCAGCAAACAGTTTCCACTTTTGGTTGGCTAAGGAACTTGGAACTCAGTCTCCTCCACACAGAATGCAAACCCTCAATGCATGCATATGGCTTTGAGACACTCACTTCTAATGTTGGAGCCTGAAGTCGATGTCAGCAGAAGATGGACCCTCTGAACACATCACTATGTTTAGGCGCCAGAGAAGAACAAATAGGTCAGGTTGCAATTTTATCACGGATATGAGCATTTTTGTAGGGCAGGTTTTGGAGCTCGAAAGTCAGGCCTCTGACTCTTTCTTCACACATGTTCCACTTCTGAAGACACAAAGAGTTAAATTTATTTATATGAAATTGATATATTTCATCCTGTTTAAAAATGTTTTATGGGGATGGAGAGATGGTTCCCATGAAAAGAGCATGTGCCGTTCCTGCTGAGGACCTGAATTTGGTTTCAAGAATCCACGTCATGTAGTTCTACCTCCAGGAAGTTCTAGTGCCGTGGCCTCTGCAAGCATGTGCATGTGCATGTGCATGTGCACATGCGGGTTTGTGTACACCGCCTATACACACACACACACACACACATACACACACACACACACACAGACACAGAGACAGACAGACAGACACACAGACAGACATACTAGAGTCACAGAGACACAGAGACAGAGATACAGAGAGAGATAGAGACATATTAACACACAGAGAAAGGCACATTCAAAGAACATGTGCATTCACATTTTAGGAACCAATGGCTTGATTCTTCCAATGCTTTATACATTTTTAAAGGTTTTACTGTTATCTCTAATGGGCACTAGTCTTGTCATCCCTTCCCATATTTCAGCTTTTGGCAGAAATTTTTATCATCACATATCCAAGCAAACACTGAATCCCATGACTCCCCCATTCCCCTAAGAACTTCTCTCTTTCTCCATGTTGTTCTTTTTCCACTCCAGGTTAGGGTCACTTTACCCTGACTGTAACTGGTTCCCTTACCGTCCTCTCTGCCTTTGGGATGAGAACCTTTTATGACTTCAGTATCTTTACAGTGTGATAGAAAACTGTAGTAGGTTTCCTGTACAGCCAAGCCTTAGTTTCTTAGAAACTTAACTCTCCTTGCTCGTTGGTCTGATTCCTCCATGTATACAGTGAGAGCAATGTCCACTTCATAGTGTTGGTGTGAAGACAGTTATACCTGTGTTAAGTTTTTAACACAGGACTGACTCATGGTCATCCTTAAAACTCAACGCTGCATTATTTGTAGTAATACTATGTCTGCGGAGCATCAAAAACGTTATAGAAAGTGGGGTAGGAGTGGTTAGATTGTAGATGTTATTTGCATTGCTCTTTCCAGGGTCAGACACTTGTAGGAGCATCAAGCCATTGCTACTGAACGTAAAGCCTATCAGTACCTGAAACTCAACAGAAGAAAGATATTGAAGAGGGAAAACACCAAGTCTGCAGAAGTGGCCTGGAGCATGTCCACATGCTTACAAGTCTGGGGAAAGGGAAGTGAGAATACTAATAATAGTTAAAAACATTTATAGGTTCAGAAAGTTAAGACTAACTTTACTGTTACAACTACTGCTGTCAGCACTGTGGGGCCAGGCAATGTATGAGGTCACGGCTCATCAGTTTGCCCAAGAGTTGAGAAAGCTGAGGCAGTGGAAAAGAATATACCACACTGGATTTCTGTTTACCTTAGTCTTCCCAACTACTTTCAGTTGTTTTATTTTACACCTCACAAAGTCAACCATGGAAGAACTCTTCTCAGACACCATGATCTCTTCCCTAGACTCATCTGGAGTTCTTTCTGACAATATAGCAGATTCTCATGGGTGGAAGTAAGTTGCCATAGGGTGTAAGTAGATTCACTTATGAGAGTAATTCAAGCCCAAAGAAAATTGTGGGTAGAGGTTCAAACAATAAAGGGGGATAGAAATGGGTTTATCATTATGGCTTAAAGCTGAGAATCCTGGGCTTTGTAAGATAATGCCTGTGCTGTTGAAGTGCTTTGGGTTTGTTCTTATATAATTCTGTATTAAAAGAAGTCCTCTTTGATTCGTAGAAGTTATATGCCACTCTCGAATAGAGCCTTCAGTTGTTGAGTTCTTGCCCTGTAATACACTTGATTTGTTAGTAACTATTACCTATAAATCCTCTCAATGAAAATCCAGGGCATTTGACATCCACAAAACTCCACAGAGGGGCACTTTCCTTAGCTTAACTCTGGATTTTCTAACCTCCTGTAAATATTCACTCCCGTGAAGCAGTTAATAGTTTTACTCATGCAGAACATTCTTGGCCACCAATGGGGGAAAAATCTCAAAAAGACAGATTGCTTTCCCATGGCTTCATGACAAGTGCTGATGGGAACCGCTATGCTACCTGACACCCCCCGTTTATAAATATCAAGCCCCAGAACACCAATTCTTGAGATCACTGAAGAGCAATGTGAGTGGCCCCATTTTATTGTCCTAGAGACCCCAGCTCAGCTAGCTGAGAATTAGAGGCACGGGTGATGTACAGCAGTGCTTTCTATGCAGTAGAACCAACAATCTTCCCAATAGCCAAATCCAGACTGCGTTTGACTGACGCTTGTTACTGCAGCTTCCTTCAGGCAATGTGACCATTACTCACATTGGTTAGATCCCAGATATCAACACCATAGCTACTAGCAATTCAAATTTATCTCCAAGGCAACCAAAATTGCATAAAACCAAAAAAATTTCTTGGTGATCACACATGCTGAGTGGGTTTTAGAATGCTCCTGTCCTCTTAAGAGGTTCTTTTTGACAGCATTGGCTTTGAAGGGCTTTTAAATGTAGATCTGGGATTTAAGCACAAACTCTTCAATATTCCTGCGCAGCATGGTGTTTTGCGAAGAAAGCAAACAGTGTGCTGTTTACGCTACATACTTCCATGCCCTTATGTAGTTGGTAGACATTAGCAGGATGTCCAGGATAATTACAAATGATGGTGAATCTGAACCAAAATAGGTCATCTGCTTCTCCCCAGATGTTACCACAGTTTGTGCAATGGATGTGTGTCAGGTTTCAGACTAGGTCTAAGTCCATAGTCTCTCCCTTTAGTACACAAGTCTGCTCATGTCTTAGAAGTAGCGTCCTTCAAAATCATCCCAGCAAGATTATTCCAGAGAAGCTGCCCACTGCCAGTCGATCTTTTAAAAGTTGCCTCCTTTATTTTATAAATCACACAGTCTCTCTGTGGGTCCTTACCAATACAATTCCTGAGAATGGTTCTCAGGATCTCTCTCTCTCTCTCTCCAACAACTTTTCCTCTTGCAGCAAGAGCACATGAGTTGGCTGGAACCATTTAACACTCCCAAGTTCAGAGCAGTCTCCAAACTGCATAAGAAAAGCAGACGGAATATTTAGTGCAGTTACTGGAGCCATAAAAGAAGAAAAAACAATTAACCAAGCTTATTAGGCTTCCTGTTTCTTTTCTCTCATAAAGTGAGCAATTGGTCATAAATGCCATTCTGCTTTTTAACAGATGAATGGCCTAGTTGTGATAAATCCACCAGCATTTTCTGGGGGAAATATATTTTACTCTAGACAGATTTAGTATGGGACTATATTTTTCAAATGAGTGCAAAGACATTTTAGTGAGGGTTAAACTTCCCAAACTAGTGTGAGTGCCTGGCTAGGGGAGATCAGGTACCCTTGGGGTTGGATTCCAAAGTCAAGAGGGAAAGCCACTTAGTTTTCTGGCACAATCTTTGCTTATACCACCTCCATACTTTTATTTGGTCTCACATAGCCTACAAGCACTACACACACACACACACACACACACACACACACACACACACACACACACACAAGGGGTGGTGGTGGCGGATACAGCTGGTTTGCTCAAGGTCATCCACCTATAGGTTAGGATTCTAGGTGGCAGCATATTGCTTTTCTGTTCACTTTATTGCATTGAACTTTTGCCATGCAGAGGGTGAAGAACCCACAATGTTCTAGAAGTCTGGACTTTACTAACTGACCTGGGCGAGGCCATTGTCTTCCATGCTTCGTTTTACTCTCTATTATGTGCCAGGTTCTGGCAGGCCTACGACTGAGTGGCAGCCTATGACATAGAATTTTCAGTCCTAAAACCACAAACATCCCATACAAAGCTAAGAAAGTTCAGTTACCTCAGTCTCAGATTTGAGACGTTTTGCCTTTTCTGGACACTCTTTCAACAGTCTCATCTTGTATTCCCTTATTTTCAAGCACCACCATGTTCTTAGCATTCATTCTGTTTTCTTCCTAACATGTCTTAGCTCCAATCTATCTGCCAGGGCACACCTCACAAAAATCTATGTATTGGTGTGTTCAGACTGCCTATATTCCCATTTCTACCATCCATTCTTGTCCTACCTTCTCTTAACTGTGTCCTCTGTCACAGTCAGAGACACCACAAGCCCCTACCCCCCTACTAGTTAATAGAGAGAGGTTTCAACATTTCTTCTTTCTACCTTACCTAATTAGCTTGCAGATGATATCAATATTCTCTTCCATCTATTTCTTGAATCTTTCTATATGACTCCATTCTAGCAATACCTTCTTTAGTTCAGGCTCTCATAACTTCTTGCATGGAGTATCAGATCTTGTCCTCAACCTTGTTCATATCCTATGCTCTACCCTATTTGATCGAATACTTCCATTTTCCCTCTTGAGTCTTTAAGAATGGCTGAATGTCTCTAAGTCAGTCTCCTGCCCACCCAAAAGTTGTATTATGATTATCATTTTGAAACCTTCTTTTCTATAGAAAGTAGCTAGTATTTGGTTTTGCCATTGGTATCCAAAACCCTGGGGAGATGACTTAGTAAGTAAAGAGCTTTCAGTGCAAGTACAATAACCTGAATTTAGATCTCAGCATTTACACAAAGGCTCATGGCAGTGCTCATCTGTAAGTCTAGTGTTGGTGTGGAAGGCATAAATGAGCAGATCTTGTGGCTCACTGGACAGCTAGCCTAGCTACTTAGTGAGCTCTAAAACCAGTGGGAGAGCCTGTCTACAAAAACAAGATGGAGAATCACTAAGAAGACAGGAAATATCTAGCTTCCGCATACTCATTCACGTAGACACACATGAAAGTCCCCTCTCTTAAATAAAAGAACTCTAGTGAACACACTAGTCAGTAATTATTTGAACATTTGATTCAAAGAAGGTTCACAGTAGGGCAAAATCTTGGGTGGAGGCTGAGGCGGGATTTTGCTATCTGAATGAACATCTCAAGGCCAGTATGAGACTTGGATCTGACACAGCAGTGTCATCAACTTGTTGGATCCCTTTATTGAATCTGGAAATGATCAGTAAACACTTCCAGTCACAAATGTGGAATGTGATACATCATCATGAGAACTTTGTTCTAATTCATGTGAGGTACATCAAATGAGTAGTTCATTAGCAAATCAACTAACCCTTCTAGCTCTAGTTATTCAACCTGTACATGAGAAGATGATAGGTGCTAAGAACCCGTTCTTTATAGGGTGAGTGTAGAATTTCTTCACAGTCACACTGCGGTCAATTATGCATTCTGAAGAGGCAAATTGGGTGCAGAATTTATGCTTTATACACATTCAGTGAGCCTTTGACGATGAAACATAAAACCCCAGGGTCTGCTTTGGAATGAAATTGTATTAAGGTTTCTTTTGTTGTAAAGAGACTCTATGACCACAGAAACTCTTATAAAGGAAAGCATTCAGTTGGGGGTGGCATACAATTCATTACTTTAGTCCATTGTCTTCATGGTGAGAAGCATGACACATGTAGGCAAAAATAATGCTGGAGAAGGAGGCTAGAGTTCTATACCTGGATTGGTAGGCAGCAAGAGAGAGTGACACTGGGCATGGTTTGAGCTTCAGAAACCCCAAAACCCACCCCCAGGGACACACTTCCTTCAATGAGGCCACACCTCCTAAAAGTGCTTTCCCAATGAGACTATGGGGGGCATTTTCATTCAAACTAGAATAGGAGTGACTGATTAAAAGAAGAATAAAATAATAGAATGTTCAGATTATTTTCTGGTTTCTGAGACACTCCAGTGGTAGGATAGTTAGGTAAGGTGATGGCTGTTGTCTGGTTACTGAGACTGGGCAAAGATAACACAGAGGAAATTGGTTTCAAGACTTCAAGTCTCAGCAACCTGATAACATCTGTGCACTTCAGAAGAATGATGGCCTTTAGGTGATCTTTAGATGCAACAAAAGGTATCTGAGAATGTTTTTCTCTTCTGGTTCAAGCTGCAATCCTTTTCCTGTTCTTGGAGCCTTCAGTAGAATCTGTCTCTCATATTGGTGTTGTGTCTGGGTTCTCTGAGGTAAAAAGATGAAGGCCGTCTCTATTTGTGAGGTGAAGACACCGAGAGGGAACAGGAATCAACGAGCATGAACACTTGAAGTGAGAGGTGAAAAAAATCCAACCAGGAGACCGCACACACCAGAAATTCCTCCCTATCCAGTATGTAATCCCAAAGCATATTCAGGAGGCCTTGCCTTTCCTCAAGAGACAGGCACAGCAGGGCTTGAGTTACTTTATTTAAGAATGAGAAACTGAGTCCAGAAGGAGAAATTCAAGTTGCATTTATGGCGGGTTTACTGATCTGTTTAAGCAAGAGTCTCATCTTTACTTCACGTTAGACACTTTCTATGTCTCATTTCATGGGAGTCCCAGTTACACAGGCAAGGGTTAGCTCTGTAATGAACACCTTGCAGTACCTTACAGGACCTTGGGGAGCAACCATCTGGGCCTGTTCCTCATAGGCAGGTGGGAGGAGGAGTAACTGTAAGAAGTGACAAGACTTCTAGTCAGTTTTCCTGAAACTAAACAAGCTCGGTAAACTATATACCTTTGTAAATATACTCTATACAAAGTCTGTAAGACTTTGTAGCCATTATTTTAGTTTCTGGGTGACACCCAAAGTAAAGGGATGAATGATAAGAGGTCTGTACTATTGCCTGAATGAGCTGTCTGCTGTGGCAATTCTTCATTACTACAGCTGATCCTAATTTGAATAAATATGTTTCCCAGCTACTTTTGTTGAGTGGGGCTTGTCTCACATGCCCCCCTTACTTGCAGTTGAACTGTTTTAAGACTAAAAATTAATGTTCTCTCAACCCATCCCTTCTACCTACTGCAAATTCTGTTCCTTAAGAAGATATATTGACATAGCATTCCACTTAGGCAGGAACAATTCTAGATCAAAAAATTTGAAGGTAGGTTGGTGACCCTATCCTTCCACTGGGGGCCCTGTGTATCTACCAGAAGTGGTTTCTTCAGTTTCTATCTCCCCACTGCAGAGATCAAAGGAAAGGTCATCCAGTGACTGGCCCAACTTGGGATCTATTCCATGGGCATCACCAAACCCTGACACGATTACTGATGTCATGTTGTGCTTGCAGACAGGAGCCTTGCATGTCTGTCCTCTGAGAGGCTCTACCTGAAGCTCACTGAGACAAATGCAGATACTTACAGCCAACCAGTGGACTAAGGTTGAATGCTCCTATCGAAGAATTAGGGGAAGGATTGAAGGAGCTGAAGGGGATGGCAACCCTGTAGGAAGATCAACAGTATCAACTAACCTGAACCCCTGGCAGCTACCAGAGACTAAGCCACCAACCAAAGAGCATACAGTGGTTGGTCTGTGGCCCCTGGAACATATGTAGCAGAGGACTGCCTTCTCTGGCCTTAGTGGGAGAGGATAAGCCTAATCCTGTAGAGACTTAATGCCCCAGAGAAGAGAGATGTAGGGGGTAGGGTGGGGTAGGTAGGAGAGCATCCTCGCATTAGCAAAGGGGAGTGGGGATGGAGGAACTTGGAGGGGAAACTGGGAAGGGGGGTACACTTGGAATATAAATAAATAAGACAATTTAAAATTTAAAAATAAAGAAGATATGTTGTTTTTCTAGTCCTTAGTACCAGTTACTGTAACCCTGTTTGCTATTAATAGTCTTTGCATATATAGTTAGTGACTTAGATAAGTTCATAGACTGACCCTACTACAGCATGACTGTTGTCCTTGTAAGAAGAAGCAGAGATTTCCAGGTGCATGGCAACAGAGAAAGAGACTGAAGGGAAGGCAGATGCAAGCCCAGGGCCACGAAAGGTGTCCAGCTGCAACAGGGAAGTATTCTGTCCTGAGTCAGCAAAGAAGCATGGCATTACTGACACCTTTCCTTTGGACTTTTGTCCTCTAGATGTCCCATTAGCTCCAGGAGGCTTCCAAGTGCTATGGTGGAATTCAACACCTGCATTCTCATCCACACTCTGTAAGGATAGCTCATTCTCCTCCTTCACATGTATGTGCTGCTGTGCCCAGTACTTTATGAGGACTCCAGTGAACTCCAATATTGGGTAATAAGAAATGCACACAGGAGTGCCTGAGATGGTAGTGAGAGTGAATATCTGGGTCAGTCTTCAATATCAGATATTACTGTGTGACACCAAATGGGGCAGTGGACACATACAACACTAGGTGAGCTTGTCTAGGTAGAGCCTCGGCCTTACTCTACCTTTTCTTTAATTTTTCTGGAAGGGTTTTGCTCTAGCCTTCTGATACATTCTACTACTTGCTTTTTTCATCCGAATTGATGATCATTTGTCAGATCCAAAAATGTTTGTATTTATTTTTTGTTCATTTGGCATGGACCATCTCATTGTTCACGGGGGTTGACATCTAGCTCCAGAGAACTTGGTGTGCAGCTGCTCTGGAAATTGTAGAAAGTAAAACAGGATGCCTGGCTTCTACCTATTAGATGCTATTAGCACTGTGCTCTTCATGACAATAAGTTTCTCGGCACTGCTAAGTATCCCTTGAAGGAAAAGTCCTGCTCTGCTGTGAAGTGCTGATACCAGGGTTGTTTCTCAAAGCAGGCATTATTTGTCTTTGTGTTTACTATTTCTCTAGCTCCTTCCATAGTTTTAAATAGACACAAACTCTCAAGTCAAAGAAGTATTGCCTTGGAGTTTAGATTACTGTTCTATTAGAGCTTGGAGGGCAAATGTTCCGTCTCTGGATTAAAAACGTCCACATCATGGCAGCAGCATTCGAGTACATTCCACATCAACTTCTTTTATCCTAGCTATACATGGGCAGTGGGATGCTGGGCTGTTGGTCAGCTCTAGTAAAGGAGAGACAGGCTAGTTCATGGGAGTAGGGTAAAATCCTCCTATGTGGGATGAAGGATAGAAAGAGGAACAACTCAGGGTGGGCACAGGGTTTGTGATAGAATACAAGAGGCCTGGACTGAGGCTGGGACAAAAGATAAAAGTTTCACTTGAAGATGTCTGATTAGTGAACTTCCCTCTGAAGTCATTACTATGCCTGATTATTCCCTTGATTTGTGCTTCTTGCAGATAGATTAGAGCTTCATGAAATGCCATTATCCCCATAGCTCATATTTCATTATCTTTACTTTTGCTCAGCAACTATCACGTTTGATCATTTCTCCATTAATTGTACATAACACTGCTTTGCTTGAAACATATTATTTTAAAACATCTTGCTTTACAGTTCACTTCCCAGCTAGAAATTCTGTAGACAGTGGCCATAAATCTCTCTTGAAAGAAAACGAAAGTTGTCTGTTTTAATTTCATATCAATTCCCTACAGCTTGGGCAAAGACATGGAGGACAGAAAAAAAAAATACAAGCACTTGCAATTATCTACATTTTTTCCCTACTAGTGGGTTGCTGTTTTTAAGCTGAATAGATTACTTTCAAAATGCATTCGTTTGAGGTTATGGTTTGAAAATGTATTTTGGGACAAGGTGAAAGATTTTTGAATAGAAATAGCAATTGAATCTTGGGACGTGTGCGAGACCAAAAAGATAGTAGCAATGAGATTTATAAAACAGCACAGAGCTCTGCCAGATAGATTTTGCTGAAATTCTGCTTTCAGTGCCCTGTAGTTCTACAGCCCTGATGACAGGGGAGTGTGGCCAATCACTCCCAAAGCTCAGTGCCATAAAAGAGAAACAACAATAAGTGTGTTTTCTCACAATATTTCTTTTTTCATCTTGGGCGGGTATCAATATAGATGACTTGCTTCTGGTTCTCATGGCAACAGATGCAGTGCTGAGCATCTTGGATAAGGACGGATTCATCCTGAGTTAGAGAGTGCATTTCCCATGTGATACTCTCACTTGGTTGATGAGTTGGCATTGACTTGTCAGTCATCTCAGTTAAGTGCCGACAAGGGTCTCTGAGAGTGGACCTCCCAGTCTGCTGGTCCTCATTCACTGCATCATTTACATGATGTGGCTTCTCTTGGAAGGATAAAGATAAAGGAGTCTGCCTAATTCCAATGCAGGAATTTTGTATCCTGATAGGATCAGAACAAAGTCACTTGTAGAATATAAGAAATGAATGATGCTATAATTTGCTATAAAGAATGCAGAGCACAGGCCTCTTTGTAGGTTATTTGCTGGAACAAATGCTTTAATAGTCAGCAGTAGTAAGCTTTGATTCTGTGAATCAGGTTTTTGGTAATAATTTTTTCTTTACTTATAGTTCAAGATATATTTCTTCAAGCCTGCGGATTGTCACCTATCACATGGGAAGGTTTATGTTACATTTATATACCTAGACATCATCCCTGACTCAGGCTTGTTTCATCCACAATATAAATCAAACACAACACAAACTTCCATTGTGTTTGCCTTAAGAGTTCATTCCTTTGTCTGTCTGGCTATTGGCTTAGATTAAGCTGTCACAATATTTTGCCTAAAATATTGCCTGTCCAAGTCAGCCTTCCCCAAGTCATCTCCCTCTTGTAGCATCCCCCTAGAAGCAAGCCCAGTCATTCAGTCACAATTATCAAAAATAAAAACACAATGGTATCTGAGTCTCATTAGGATCAATCCCTAAATCGAAGTGACCTTCAGATAGCTGTAGGGACTGATTTGCTGTCTTTCAACCTGATCTTGTGTCAGGACTCACCTTCTCCCTCCCTCCCTCTGAGCTTCAGCCAAGCTGGATTTCCTTTCCTTTCTAAGATTCCTGGACAGAACTTCAGGGTCTGTTTTACTACTAGGTCTTTTCAGGTGCTGGTGTCAACTTGGATGCTATTGCTCTTGACCTCCACAGTTAAGCAGGTTGCCTCCCCTCACTCCTCCTTAGCATAAGCTGGCTTGTATAATGACGATAATACTGTGTATCATCTGGTTTAACAGTGAGCCTAGAGGCAGATGAGCCAACGGAGACATTTATTTCAATTGTTTAGCAATGCTATCAAAAATCTCTCGGGAATGAAGATCTTTTAGATTTCCTACTATTTGTTCCCTACATTATCCTCTGCCTAAGTAGACTCATATTTACAGTATGGCTACCAGCAGCAGTGGAGGCTACATCCTTAGTTCTGTTTGCCTCAACATGTTAATATTGTATTTCAGCATGGTTCAACATGAATCAACAGTTCATGATCAAAGCACTCTTGACGTCAACATGTGTGAGCTGGAAGGTATGAGGGGCAATTGACTTGGAAGGACTTGTATTCACTAATAGGTGTGGAAGAGGCATTAGTGTCTTCTAAGTCTCCTAACATCATGGAGAATAATTAAAACAAACAAAATAACAAAATTCGGGTTATATTAGGTAGAGAGCAGTTGGGGTCAGATGCTGGGAGGCTGCTAGTGGTGATCATGCTGAACACCTATAATAGTATAATGTACCATAAGTTTTAATGTAAAAGTTTAAAAGCTGTGATGAAATACATATGAAACATGTTTTGGTTTTGAGCATAGAGTATAATGATATCAAATATGTCAACTTTTTATGCTCATCCTCATCCATCTGAAAATGTATGGGTATCATTACACTAAAATATCTGCCCTTCATTCCTGCCCATCTAAAGAATTCTGCATCTTACCAAACAGAAACTAGTAATCATTAATCAGTGCTCTCTCTCTGCAGCCTCTGGTAAGCATTATTACTTTCTGTCTCTCTGAACTTCTTTACTCTAAATCCCTCAATAGAGTCAGTACTGCTCATCTTTTCATTATTGGCTTATGCCACTTATCATAGTGTCCTCAGTATACCAGAGATGCTTTCCTTTGTAAATCTGAACACATCTGCTGTGTATAGCATCTTTTCTGTATCTGTCCATCTACGGATGGACACTTGGGTTGCTCCCACCATCTGGCTGATGCAAACAATGCTTATGTGAGTTTCTGTTGTAATTCGTTACTCTTGGGTGTCTTTAGAATGTACTTTGCTTCTCTCCACTCCCGATGGTGTAGTATCAGGTATAAGCTGCACCTTCTGCTTGTCCCCGACACTGTCTCCCTATGACCCTGGATGATGACTGTCAGGATACTAGTGTTCAGCCTTTTATATGAAAATACAACATCTAATTGGCTCTATGGAGAGAGGAAAGAGGAAGTTGAGTTGCACGATAATACCATAATAAGGGGATATTTACTTGCCTTTGATTGTCTTTGGCAACATGGCATGATGGAATCACATAGGTTCGGTGTTTGCAACAATATTTGAAGTAGCTTTTAGATGTCAGATTTTTGGGATGTGACAGAAGAGCTTTATTCAAAGGTTCAGCAGAGGCATGCTCTAGTTCCAATTACAGCTCATGCCCTGTCACTAAAACACTGGGAGGAAATCTTAGCCATTCTCGAGAAGGAAGGAATCAACTCATTTGATATTTTGTCTAATTCTATGCATTCAAAGGTTAGTTAATATTTATAAAACTTATAATGGAACTTTTCAAAATAGTATTATAATAAAACTCGTATGGACTTAGGATCCAATTATAACAATTATCAACCCAGGGCTCATGTTTTGTCATCTGCTGCTCTGCATACCACTCCCTTTGCCTAGATTATTTTGGAGTGAATCCTAGACACTATATAATTTTTTTTTTTTTTTTTTTTTTATTAACTTGAGTATTTCTTATATACATTTCAAATGTTATTCCCTTTCCCGGTTTCCGGGCAAACATCCCCCCCCCCCTTCCTTATGGGTGTTCCCCCCACCCCTCCCCCATTGCTGCCCTCTCCCCAACAGTCTAGTTCACTAGGGGTTCAGTCTTAGCAGGACCCATGGCTTCCCCTTCCACTGGTGCTCTTACTAGGATATTCATTGCAACCTCACGAGGTCAGAGTCCAGGGTCAGTCCATGTATAGTCTTTGGGTAGTGGCTTAGTCCCTGGAAGCTCTGGTTGGTTGGCATTGCTGTACATATGGGGTCTCGAGCTCCTTCAAGCTCTTCAGTTCTTTCTCTGATTCCTTCAACAGGGGTCCTGTTCTCAGTTCAGTGGTTTCCTGCTGGCATACGCCTCTGTATTTGCTGTATTCTGGCTGTGTCTCTCATGAGCGATCTGCATTCACATTTTGATCATCCGTCTTGAGTTTCATTTGTTCTAGGCATCTAGGGTAATTCAAGCATTTGGGCTAATAGCCACTTATCAATGAGTACATACCATGTATGTCTTTCTGTGATTGGGTTAGCTCACTCAGGATGATATTTTCCAGTTCCAACCATTTGCCTACGAATTTCATAAAGTCATTGTTTCTGATAGCTGAGTAATATTCCATTGTGTAGATGTACCACATTTTCTGTATCCATTCCTCTATTGAAGGGCATCTGGGTTCTTTCCAGCTTCTGGCTATTATAAATAAGGCTGCGATGAACATAGTGGAGCACGTGTCTTTTTTATATGTTGGGGCATCTTTTGGGTATATGCCCAGGAGAGGTATAGCTGGATCCTCAGGCAGTTCAATGTCCAATTTTCTGAGGAACCTCCAGACTGATTTCCAGAATGGTTGTAGCAGTCTGCAACCCCACCAACAATGGAGGAGTGTTCCCCTTTCTCACATCCTCGCCAGCATTTGCTGTCACCTGAGTTTTTGATCTTAGCCATTCTCACTGGTGTGAGGTGAAATCTCAGGGTTGTTTTGATTTTTGCATTTCCTTATGACTAACGATGTTGAACATTTCTTTAGGGTGTTTCTCAGCCATTCGGCATTCCTCAGCTGTGAATTCTCTGTTTAGCTCTGAACGCCATTTTTTAATAGGGTTATTTGTCTCCCTGCTGTCTAACTTCTTCAGTTCTTTGTATATTTTGCATATAAGCCCTCTATCTGTTGTAGGATTGGTAAAGATCTTTTCCCAATCTGTTGGTTGCCGTTTTGTCCTAACCACAGTGTCCTTTGCCTTACAGAAGCTTTGCAGTTTTATGAGATCCCATTTGTCGATTCTTGATCTTAGAGCATAAGCCATGGGTGTTTTGTTCAGAAATTTTTTTCCAGTGCCCATGTGTTCCAAATGCTTCCTAGTTTTTCTTCTATTAGTTTGAGGTATCTGGTTTGATGTGGAGGTCCTTGATCCACTTGGACTTAAGCTTTGTACAGGGTGATAAGCATGGATCGATCTGCATTCTTCTACATGTTGACCTCCAGTTGAACCAGCACCATTTGCTGAAAATGCTATCTTTTTCCATTGGATGGTTTTGGCTCCTTTGTCAAAAAATCAAGTGCCCATAGGTGTGGGGTTCATTTCTGGGTCTTCAATTCTGTTCCATTGGTCTATCTGTCTGTCTCTGTACCAATACCATGCAGTTTTTATCACTATTGCTCTGTAATACTGCTTGAGATCTGGGACAGTGATTCCCCTGAAGTCCTTTTATTGTTGAGGATAGTTTAGCTATCCTGGGTTTTTTTTATTCAGATGAATTTGCAAATTGTTCTGTCTAACTCTTTGAAGAATTGGATTGGTATTTTGATGGGGATTGCATTGAATCTGTAGATCGCTTTTGGTAGAATGGCCATTTTACTATATTAATCCTGCCAATCCATGAGCATGGGAGATCTTTTCCATTTTCTGAGATCTTCTTCAATTTCTTTCTTCAGAGTCTTGAAGTTCTTATTGTACAGATCTTTCCCTTGCTTGGTTAAAGTCACCCCGAGGTACTTTATATTATTTGGATCTATTATGAAGGTGTCATTTCCTAATTTCTTTCTTTCGCCTGTTTCTCTTTTTGTAGAGGAAGGCTACTGATTTATTTGAGTTAATTTTATACCCAGCCACTTTGCTGAAGTTGTTTATCAGCTTTAGTAGTTCTCTGGTGGAACTTTTGGGATCACTTAAATATACTATCATATCATCTGCAAATAGTGATATTTTGACTTCTTCTTTTTTCAATCTGTATCCCTTGACCTCCTTTTGTTGTCTGATTGCTCTGGCTAGAACTTCAAGAACTATATTGAATAAGTAGGGAGAGAGTGGGCAGCCTTGTCTAGTCCCTGATTTTAGTGGGATTGCTTCCAGTTTCTCTCCATTTAGTTTAATGTTAGCAACTGGTTTGCTGTATATGGCTTTTACTATGTTTAGGTATGGGCCTTGAATTCCTATTCTTTCCAGGACTTTTATCATGAAGGGGTGTTGAATTTTGTCAAATGCTTTCTCAGCATCTAATGAAATGATCATGTGGTTTTGTTCTTTCAGTTTGTTTATATAATGGATCACGTTGATGGTTTTCCGTATATTGAACCATCCCTGCATGCCTGGGATGAAGCCTACTTGATCATGGTGAATGATTGTTTTGATGTGCTCTTGGATTCGGTTTGCCAGAATTTTATTGAGTATTTTTGCATCGATATTCATAAGGGAAATTGGTCTGAAGTTCTCTTTCTTTGTTTGGTCTTTGTGTGGTTTAGGTATAAGAGTAATTGTGGCTTCATAGAAGAATTTGGTGACACTATATAATTTAATCCATATGGATTTTGCTATGTATTTAATAAGCACCCTTAAGGAAATACAAAAACAATGTTATTTTTATAACAGTAATTTAAAGTAATTTATTATGATAATGAGTTGTTGAGTCTGTGTTGGAATTTTGTAATTATTTTATGTTTTTGAATAGATTTTTTTTTAACCTGTCAGTGGCCTGTACTTCCTAACTTGCCCCCAGACCTAGAGAACAGCCTCCATTCCCACTTCCTTAGCCATTCTCCCACCAACGCTTCAACTTACTTGTCAAATAAAATGGCCGATGTGGCCTGTAACTGTTCCCACATTTGCCGACTGAAGTCCAGTGGTGTCATGTAACCCATTCTGCCATCCCTGTTTCCTGTAACTTGGTGGTTAGAGTTTGAAACTTGATAAATTTAGGGTGGAGTTTAGGAGGGAAAATTCCACAATATTCATGATTTTTCCATCATGCTTAAAGAGTTCTTTCTTTCATATTACAAACCTTTGTGGCCATGTCTAGACGAATTATTTCATCTGGACTCACAAATGTGCATTTCTAATACTATCACTTTTTTTTAAGAGTGAATCAAATGTGCTTCGTAAAGCAAAGAGAGGGTAAGTGCTTGGCTATTTTTACTTTCATTTACTACTTTTCAAAATTGTGAACATGGTAATGTGATTTGCTCCCTTCCCTTCTCCCCCAGCCCTCCATGCCTTCCTGTTTCACCTTTTTTATTACCACGTTAAAGATAACACTGCATCCATAACGAAACCACCTTTATTAACCTGATCATATTTGATGCTCTCCACATGGCTTATTGCCTTTTAAAGTATATGTTGATATTAGAAAAAGTGTGTATGGATTTGATTAACATTTTCTTTAAATATTCTTTGTCAATTGATTGTTTCAAAATCCAGACTGACCCTGTACTCTGCCAGTTGATATACTTAATAAAATTTTCATTGAATAAAGACTTCCAAGGAAACATATTTTCCCCACAAAAGGAGGTACAATTGGAATGCCTTCCTGCCTTTTTCTTTTCCTTCCTGCCTGGGATGAGGATGCAGTGACAGGAGAGAAAATAGTCACTATGTCACAATGAGGATGAACACTGCACATGCAGATCTCAGACTGGAAAGTTTTGGGGAACAGTTCCCAGATGATGCCTTAGCTAGTGACTCTTAAGATCGCTCTGACCGGTTTCTTGTTTATATGATGTCAAAACCCCTTTGCTTTTTAATCCATTATTTATGGGGCTGTCTTCATTGATACATTTTTTTCCCCAAAGTCAAACACCTAACAAGTGGGTCAGCTGGGTTCCTCATCCAGATTTGATAACATGTGATGGTTATGTCCTCTTGTTAAATAATGTAGAGAACCCATGGGCAACAAATACAACTTAATCTCGAATACAGAGCACTCCCTCATTAACTCTCAAATTACTCTCACCAGTTCTTTGTGCCTAAAGCCTTGTAGTTCCCGAATTAACACACCTTTTCAGCTTTTCCTCAGCAGGGGACAGATGCCTCTGGCCTCACACAATAGGCTGATAAAGCACTAAGTCTTTTCTTGCTTCTTGTCAGATCATAACTAAACTTTCTAGGCCAAAGATATCTTTTTAAAATTAGTTCCTTGCAAAAAAAAAGTATTCTTGTAAAGATTTTGCTAAATAAACACTTAATAATAATAGTTGATAAATCATACCATTTAATTTACTCCACGCAAGCTTGATTTCTGATCCAAAGGAATGGTGTTCCTCTCCTGACCTGCTTCTAACTTCAATTAGCAATAAGCAAACTCTGATTCACCAGTTCATCCCCAAATTCTATCAGGATTTTAAAACTGATACAACTATTTCATGATTCCGTGATCCGTTCTGTTGACGTTGATAGGTCTGGAGAATTTCCTAGGGTCAAGGTTCACAGTCATTCCTATAGAGCACGGCAGCAAACAAACCAGCAAGCTTGTTAGGTCTATAAAGATGTAGAAAAGCTTTCCGGGCAGAAAATGGATATGATTGTGCTACACGTACATCTCAATACCATAGACTTCTGAGCTGAGAGGACTGTGGTTACCCTTGACCATCCAAGCTCTACTGGCTTTTATGGTTCTTATCTCCTACCTGGAGTCTTAAGCCAGGCCTGGCCACCAAAAACAGAATGCTACGGCTTAGGTACCCAGTCTGCTTGCTTTGTGTTCTAAGGCTGTTTGGACAATTCTCCCTCCTCTTCATATCATGTTGTCATATTCCTGATGCCTGAGTTCTCTTTGCAAAGCACTTATTTACCCAGCACATGCATGAGCCAGCAGAGTGAGATACCAGGCTTTAGAAAATGAGTAAGATATACTGTGGGGCCGTGAAAGGTAGCATGGTCCCCAGTTGAACTAAAGCTGAAAGCCCCAGAGATGGAGACACTGAAGGGACTGTGGGAACATTGCCTGCTCCCAGGCACCAGGCCCCTGTCACTAGCCCTAGTCCCCCCATATATTTGTGGCCATCAGTCACATAAGAGCAATGCCCAAAGCCCCTCCACAGGTAGAGGACATGACCCGTGGTCACATAGGCTCGAGATAGATCTCAATACTAATGGACACATAGAGACCTGGAGGGCTTAGCCAATAAACTTTCCTTCCCAGATATTCCTTGCTGCCAAAGGTATTTAATCTCAGGCCCACCCTAAGAAGCGGGGTATGCTTTTACACATCCAGTTTCCCTCATGACAATATATGTCTTAAAACCATAGACTGCCTCTTTTCGTTTTCATCGGGATCCACCATAGGGAACCAAGTAGAAGGCCTTCACCTACAGAGCCGCCATCTAGTCTCCTGTAGAAGGCCTCTCTGTACTCCCAGCTGTGACTGCCAACAAGCTCAAGCCAAGCCCAAGACTGTGTCAAGTCAAGGATTCCCCAGTGGGACCAGCCAGAGCCCCATTTTCCCGCCCCCACCGACCCCAGGCTAGATCTAGTCCACAGGGTGGGGTGTGGGGCTACATTCTATTCTCAGCTCTTCCACGACTTACAGCAGTGCCTGGGTGTCGGAGAGCCTGAGAACCAGACCGTTCCTGCCTCTCTGACGCTTCAGACTGAACTTTCCCACCCCGGAGCAGTGTCCCCGGGCTTCCCTGTAGCCCAGCACATGCCCTGCAATGAGTCGTGGGGGTTAAGCATGGTTAACTCTGGCATCTGGCATCCCACTGCCTTCCGGAGCGACCATGCCCTGTGGCAGAGCAGACATGGAACTCACAACTCTACAATATTTCTTTATGATAGAGCTTCTGCATTGATATCCAGGTTCTTCCTCACCTGAAAACTTAATCCACCCTTCAGTAGGGTTTATGAGGCACTGAATAGCTAATTGTATTTTCCTCTGTCTGTGGTTTAACAGTCACTGATGGGACCCACTGGAGTCCAGACAGTGTCTACTTTCTTACGACCATGGCTCCCACTTTTTCGCTACCAGAGATCCTTTTGATGTATCTTGATGACCAGATTCAGATCTTATTTTTTGCTTACCTGTGTGGTTCTTGCCAACCAGGTAAGGAAAAGAAATGGTGAGGAGACTACAGGAGGAAGGCGGGTCACTGACTAACTTTGACGCAGAAATGACACGTTAATATTCTGGTTATATGAAACCCCAGAATACTACCTGCCTCATTGCAGGCACTTTCTCCACATCTGTCCCTACACCGCAACATCCAACATAGGAGTCCTGAATGCATTTATTTTGTCAGTCCCTCCCCCATACTCTGTTACTCAGTCTTCTGGCCTTGATCTCACACTTTGTCCTCCCCTTTTTATCTACATTTCCCCTGTGTCCTCCATGCCCTTGGAACTAGCCTTACAAGGCTGCTTCTGCAGCTCTTTACATGGACTTAACTACCCAGCCGGAACTTCAACTTAATTTACTATTAACATTTCAAACTGATGAGTAGGGACTGTCAGTTGGGTTCCAAGTGCACATATGACTCACTTGTTTTGGAAGCCTATGTGGAAGATGGTGGAGAGGGAAATCGAAAGAAAAAATGAGAATGATTTTAGACATGTAAGTCATGAAAGTGCTCGCCAGGCTGTTCTGGTTTTGTTTGTTTTAAAAAATGACTAGAGGCCATAATGTTTGAACTTTCCATTGTCAAGTCTGCTGAGAATTCAAGCAGGGCTGACCCCTGGAGACTTCTCTTTCTTCAGTTCCTGAGATGGAAAAAATGAAAGCCTGAATCTTATTAAGCAGATCCACAGGACTCAAGTAGAAAGAAATATGAAAACACAATTGTGTGATCAAGCCTGGAAAGGAAAGGAAAAATGACTTCAGAGGGAGCCAGACTTGCTTTGGAATTCTACAGCTACACCGTGAGATGAAGGCAGCATGTGTGTGTATGGTGGTGGTGGTGGGGTGTGTGTGTGCATGTGTGTACATGTGTGTGCATGTGTGTGCGTGTGTGTGCGTGTGTTCATTGCCATAATGACAAAACCTTATTTGAAAGCTTACAGGAGATGCTATTTTCTAGAATGACTACGAAAATATAAACAAATTACTTTTAAACATGGAACTTACATTTTATGGGTAGGGCACATTTGTGGACTCCCAAACCATGAGAGAAATGCTTCTGTCCCCCAGCCTCAGAGGTCTACAGAGCAATAGGGCGTCCCCTACGCCTTGTATCATTCTCTTTCTTTACTCAAGCTTTACTAGTCTATCTAGCAATTCCTAACAAAAATATCAAAGACAGGGTGGCTTATAGCCACAGAAATTTATTTTTCATGGTTCTGCAAGCTAGATATCGAGGACCATGTATGAGCATGAGCCGGGGCTGACACTAACCCTGATTTCAGAGGCAGGCCACTGAAAAACAGAGAAAGGATGATATAACTTAATGGAGTTCTTTTACAAGGTCACCAATCCCATTTGGGACAGATCCACTCTCATAGCCTAACCATACCCTAATGCCTCTATCTCCTCATACTACCGTCTTCAGTCTCAAGGTTGCTTATAGTTTAGATGTATGCACTGCCCCTACACAGGCTCATGCTGTTCCTGGCTGGTGGCTCTGTCTTAAAAAGCTTCGGAGCCTTTGTGACAGGAACTATAGTGTAGGTAGGTCACCCAGGGTGAGCCTTTAAGCATTATAAAGTAGCATTGCTTCTGGTCTGAACTTTCTTTTTATGACTGTCCAAGTTTAGAATAAGCCACAAGCTCTCACTACTGTAGAACTGCACATAAAATCATGTTCTCTCTCCCATGATGGACTGTAAATATTATTGGCTTGTGAAATGAGAAGGATTACAGTGCAGATGAACATGGATGAACAGGATATGGTCATTTTGGATACCTCAGCCCAAGTCTCTTAGTAGGGGAGCCTTTGTCTCCCAGATATGAAGCCCAAATATTTTACTCTTTATAGACAGAGTGGCCTAAATGTATGAATGCCTCTTAAGTGACACTCAGGTCTTTTATCTCTGAAGGTCTTGAAAGAGAATAACTGTGGTTCTCTTGAAGCCCCTGGCTTAGGTTTGACATATTTGCAACATACCTTGCATGCAAGCAACTGATTTCTCCTTGTTTTCTGTCTGTGTGTTTTGGAAAAAGATCGTTACTTTTTCTAATTAAAATTCCCTGTAAGTATTTTTTTTTCTAAACTGTGTCTTCCATCATAGAAGAATTTGAGTCTTTACCTCAAAGAAAGAGAATTGCTGGCAGCTTTCAAATGTCAGGGGCATGTTTCTGCCTGTCAAGATTTCTAAACACACATGCATGGGGTGCTGCTGGTATGGCACAGAGCATGTCAACAATCTTCTGCCTCTCCTACTCCTGCACCGTCACTAAGGCCTACATTAGTCTGTTGTGCTGAATAAAACTGATGAACCAATTCTGATACAATTATTAATTGAAATCTGTTATTTACATCAGCTGGCTCTGTCTCACAGCTCATCAGATTTCAAAAAATAAAATGTACCTTATATATCTGTCATTTTAGAATCAGAATAGTTTCCCTTCCCCCCAAGTCCCCTGTCCACCACCTTCTTTGTAACCTTTACACCTGTCATGTTACGCTGCTCACATAGTTTACATTTCCCAGGATGTCATGGGGATTGGAATTTTTTTTTCCCAAAACTACAGTCTTCGAAGTAATTTTATTTTAAAAAAATGTTATAGTAATTTTGGAACTTTGACAACATCATTCTTCTTACTTTGTTCCTCGCCTTCAGTTGTTGTATGGACTATTCCGAGTCTTTCATTTTTCTGAATAAAATTTAGAAGAAGTTTATCAATATCCAAAGATTAGCTTGTATTGGTGAGCACAGATACTTGCCAAAGAATAATCTGCTGATATTTTGAGTAGGATAATGTTGATTCCATTGACATAGTTGAGAATAACTGATCTTTTTACATTGTTGAATCATTTGATTCCCGGAAGGTAAAACGTTTTCCCATTAACTTTAATCTTGATTTCTTTTGTTTGAATTAGAAATTTCCCCTTGCATAGATCTTAAACATATTAAGATTTATATGTTAGATTTATATCTATGAATTTTGGAGAATGCTAATGTGGATGGCATTTGGTCTTCAATTTTAATTTCCACTGCTCATTGCTGGCGTGTATATTTATTTATTTTTATCTGAAAAGAAAAAAAGCCTTCCATACAAGCTCAAATTGCCTTAGTGCAAATAAAATCTCACTAGAGATTAAAGGAAAGTACTTATCCAAAGATTGATTTCTACAGTCTCGTCAGGAGCACATTTCTTAGATGCTTGAATATTGTCACAGTGAGTAGCTCACTGCCTCCCAAAGCTACTCCATGTATTTTCAACAACTTTACTTTTAGATCGTATTTCTCTATATTTGATCCTTCATGGGTGAGCTATCACTTAATTATAACATGATAAAGGCGTTTGCCACTTAAGTTAATAGCTTCACCTGCACTTTCATCACTCGAATAACTATTGCAAAGGTTTGATGAATCCATGGAGCCCTGGAAGCTGTGCAGTCTGACTCTAGAGTACCAATGGAACATTTCACTTCAGGTTTGGATTTCCCACTTAGCTTAGTACCTTTTGGTAAATTCCCTCTCCCAATTGCTTTATGGTTTATGTCATATCCCCACAGCATAGCCAAATAAACAAATCAAGACAGTGAACATGACAGCAGTTGTGAATTAAACTGTTCGGTGGGTACATGATTTTGAATCCATCTTCTCCTACTTTTCCTGGAATGATCCAAGTTTCTGAATTATCAATTGTACACACAAAGAGAGGTAGAGAGAGAAGCAGATATGGCATCCTCCACACTGAACCTCACTCTTCATTTTCAAGCTTTGAATAGCTTGGCAAAAAGCAAACAAACAAACAAACAAACAAAAAAACCACCATCAAACCAAAGTTTAGTTTAACTCCTTTATTTCACTGATGAGAAAGTCAAGACAACAACTCCAGATAAGAAAGCAGGTTATTTAGTTGCTAAAGTTAAAAAGGTCCTAGTTTGACTCTTCATACCAGTGTGTATTGTATGTGTTCATGTGTGTGCATGTGTGCATGTGTATATGTGATGAGATGACTCAGTTTTCAAGAGTTTCGGGAAGGTTCTAGATCCCTAAATAAGAAAGCACTTGTAGAATTTTGTTCCCCTGAAGAAATGTTCAGTTATAACCTGCGGACCTGTGAAGGTGACTTTAACTGAAACGAGGTTTGCAGATGTAATTGCATTAAGATGGAATTATTACAGGGTCGTCCCTAAACCTGGGATGACCAAGAAGAAAAGAGATAGATTGTCCTGTGTGATGATAACCTTCAATTGAATTTTTTCTATTGAAAGGAGAATGGAGATTAATAAATCTGAGGAATAAATAATACTTTGAAATCTCAGAGAAAGATGAGGGTTAAAAGATTTATAGGAGTTCTTCAAGGTCACACAAACATAATGGTTGCTGGGGGAGGTGGGAAAGAGACCCTTCCCAGTTCATCTGCACATAAGCCCTGCAAGGAGCTCCAAGAAATCCTGCTTTGGGCCTTTCCTGCTGGTATGGGCTTTTTTGTGATTCATCAAGGTTCTTATAAGTAATACTTCACCCATACTCCTGTAAGTCATCCCAGTAAACTCAATAGTTGACTAAACTAGGCTTTGGTCAAATCATTACTTTGGTCTGTTGCTGCTGCCTTATTTAATGTATATAGAATTTGTTTTTCCATTTTCTGAAGAAAAGGCAAGAGAGACAGACATCCAAACAGAAAGACACATAGACAGACAAAATAATCACTCAGAAATTGAAGTGATCAGCATGGATCACAGGCCATTATTAGAAGGTTAGGAGAGACAAAGAAGTGTCAGGTCTCAAACCCTGGACAATTTGGCTAAGATGCCTATTTAATATATCAAAGTGAATATGGAAGCCAGGTTCTCCCAGCATCCCTCAATCCCTATGTGTTACAGAGTATGCCTGTCATATCTAGCCCACGATCTTAAGCATCTCCAGCCTAGAGCCTGGGCTTCCCTTCCCCCAGTTTCCCTATATAATCCAGTCATTTTGATTACCTGTCCTGTTTTTATCTACCCTTTGGCTTACCTGGCTCTCCTGACCTCTTTCTCATGTCCTGGCACAGGGTCATGTTTACTCTGGACTCTCCTCTGCCTCTGCCTATGTTCTGTTTTTTCTACATCTAACCTTCTTCACCATACCCAGGAGCAGTCTGGTCCTTCATTTTTTGTTTTTGTTTTTGTTTTTGTTTTTGTTTTTGTTTTTGTTTTTGTTTTTGTTTTCCATTCATCTGGTGTTGATGATATCCAAGACTGCTTATGGGACTGCAGCTCCTGGGAAGGCAAGAAAAACCTAAAGAGAGAGAAGAAAACAAGAAAGGGGAGACACCCAAACTTGTGTAACCAGCCAGAGCCAAAAGCTGCTGGATGAGTGTCCTGGATGGTGTCTTTGGAGAGCATAGAAGGTTCTAGGAGCTGGAAAGACACTTGTGGCATAGACAAGAAGTTCTAGCATAGTTCGAGCATGTGCAGGGAAGGAGCTAAGAAGGCAGACTCTAGAATTTGGGGTCAAATTTGATGGACAGCAGGAGCCAGGAAAAAATATGATTTATCCATCCCTTAAGACAGTCAGATCAGCAGCCTGGTTCAGAGAGGTCAAGTCCCCCTTGGAAGGGAACTCATATATGCCAATCCTGGGTTTTGGCACCAGATGAATAAATAAATGAAATAAAAAAGAAGGACATTCCTAGGTATGGTGGAGGAGAAGGTTTATTGTAGATATGAGGGAGAGCATAGCTAGAAACAGGGACACCCAGGAGACTCCAAAGTAGATGTGACCCTGAGCCAGGCCATGAGGAGAGTGGAGAGTCAGGAGACCAGGAGACTCAGATACAAAGGACCACGAGAGTAAAGGATTACAAAAATGGCTGGATTGTATAGGCAAGGGCAGCTGGGGGCAGGGTAGCCAAATCTCTGGGCTAGTGAAGTTCAGGTCTGGGACTGGGTTTGTCAGGCACACCTTGTAACAGATAGAGATTAAGGGATACCTGGAGAACCTGGTGGTCAGGTCTACTTTGATATAGTAGATAGTTGCCTTAGCTATTAGTCTTGGATTTGAGACCAGTGTTGTTTTCTAGATCCACAGTTCTGATCTAAGTTTTCCAGCTTCCAGAACTGTGAGGGAATAAATTTTGGTCACTTGGATTATGGCTCTTTGTCAGCAGTTGTCCCTGATGTGTATATTTTAGACACAAAGTAAAGATGTGGTCTTGTCCTCTTCCTTTGTACTGTTGTGTCTGGAAAAGTCTCATGAAACCTATCCAGCTCTGTTGCATCCCTGAGAACCCAGTGTGAAATCTTAGGGGTTTGTGGAACTTAAATCCTGAAGCTTCCCTCCTTCTGTTCCCTTCAATTAGGTGACATATCTGACCCTCTGTTTAAACCGCACTGATTTGATTTTTCTTTCGTTTGCAAGTAAAATTATCCTAACTCATTCAGAAAGGCCTTCCTTCTTTCCCTGCCTTCTTCCTCTGTGAATCACATGATAGGGTTTTTATGAGGGCTCAATTAGGTACGGAATGAACCAGATTGTTTTTAGTGTGTCTGAATTTCCTTAATTCGCTGTTAAATTCAGCTACCGTTATAATTATTCAGTGAACAGTCTGCAAATGCTCACTTCTGGAAGGATGAGTGAACAGGGTTACCCTAACACCAAAAGGAATGGGGATATGATAATTAGGGAGAAGCAAACACAGAGGTGTGGAGGTGTGGAGAGCCATCAGGCCCTGACTCTAAAGAAAACACACCATGCTTAGGATCAGGACTCAGAACAGGCAAGTATGGTGTTTTATGAAGGATATTTCACTTAAAAGATGCACTCAGGATGTTGGCTGATATGTGAGGGCAGGACTGGCTGGAGAATGCCAGGCTCAGAGCCTGCCTTCCAAATCCACAGGCCCACAGTGCCCAAGGATTAGGACAGGAGAAGTGTGGGCTTTGTTAGGTGTCAGAGTTAAGGAAAGGGGCTTGTATTTTGCCTGAGGGAAAGCAATTCACTGTTTCTCCCAAAGACCTTGTTTGAAATTAAAGTCTTGGAACACTGGATTCAATTAACTACCAGTTTAGGGACCTTGGGGATTCTAACTTGCTGTGTGCTTCATTTTCCCTTACAAATCATTCTCTGGCTTCTCGCTTCCTTGCTTCTCTCACCTACCAAAAAAAAAAAAAAAAAAAAATCAGTCTGTGGGGCTACATCAAAGCCAGCCCCATGCCAGCTTAAAGTGAGGAATAAAGGCCACACACATTTTTGCCTTCAAAAATCAATGTTGCCACCCATGTGACCTAGAATGAAGATCTTGAGAAAGCATATGAAAACTCTAAGACAGAACATATAAGTATATTCTGTGCAGGAGTGCTCACCCGTCTGTGTATGCATGTGTGTATGACTGTGCCTGCCTGCATGCATCTAAGCAGTAGTTGGAGGAGACTTACATGTTCAATTTGTTGGCAACAAACACAAACAGCGCTCCCCATCTCCATCCCATGACTCCTCTGTCAGAGAGGCACACAGACAGCATCTGTTTCTTTAGAAGCTTTCAGTCTATGAGATACAGGTGATTGATACGTGCCTTTATATGGGCAGGTGCTGCAAGCAACCACGACATCAATGTCTGCAGGACAATCCGTGTACTTTGAAGGGAGACAGGCTGGCAATAAGAAATAGAGTAGGGTTGGAACAGGCTTCTCAGAAGGCTGGTGCTTGGCTGCTTTCATTTGCAATGTGAGCAGGAGTTTGCCCTGTGCAGGTCTGGACAAGATGTAGGACAGCTGCTCTGTTCTATGAAGTCCATAAAATATCTCGAGAGAAATTTGTATGAGGTGACAGTTGACCCATTACCCCTCCATGTTTCCACTTGTGCTTGAAGGCATGCAAATTGGTCTTTCTCTTAAGGCATGAAATAAATTCCTTGCTTTGTGTTTGGAAAAATGTCCTCTTTGCTAGTCATCAATACATTTTCATCCTCAACACAATGGATTTCGAAGTATGAGGAAGGACATTTGGGATAGAAAGAGGGCCGAGTATATTGCTGTGTATCAGGAAGGGGTAGAAAGGCAGGGGATCAGTGCCTGGACTGAATAGAAGATCTGGAGAAGGGCCAGAATATTGTTGGCATAGAGAAAATATCCAAAGTCTCAGATCAGAGCATGGGCTTATTTCCTGGAAATGCTCTGTTATGTTATGTAACAGAAATTACCCTCACTTTTTCAGTGAAATGATGAGCTGTGGACTAGATCCTATATTCTAACTGATGTACTTACAAGAATATCTGTTTTTAAATTCCATTTCTTCTCTCTCTCTCTCTCTCTCTCTCTCTCTCTCTCTCTCTCCACAGACACACACACGCACACCCCATTGCCTTCTCTTCCCTCCCTTCCTCTCCCCCTTCCTCCCTTTTCCTCTCTTTTTTTGTTGAGATAAGGTCCTTTCTGGTCTGAATGAAAATGGTCCACAAAGACTGACATTGTTGGAGGTGTGGCCTTTTTGGAGTAGATGTGGCCTTGTTTGGGGAAATGTGTCATTAGGGGTGGGCTTTGAAGTTTCAGAAGCTCAAAGCAGCCCAGTAGCTCACTGTCTTTTCCTGCGGCCTGCTGATTCAGATGTAGAATTCACAGCTACTTCTTTAGAACTCACCTGCGTGATGACATTCTTTCCAAAATAACAGCAATGGACTAAAACTCTGAACTGTAAGCCAGCCATAATTAAATGCTTTCCTGAAATTCCACCAATCAGAATGGCTAAGATAAAAAAAGTCAAGCGACAGCACATGCTGGTGAGGATGTGGAGAAAGAGGAACACTCCTCCATTGCTGGTGGGGTTGGAATCTGGTACCACCACTCTGGAAATCAATCTGGAGCTTCTTAGAATATTGGAAATAGTTTAAGCTACTCCCTGGAGTTAGACCACTCCTGGACATATAGGCAAAGGATGCTCCATCTACTATAAGAACACATGTTCCACCATGTTCATAGCAGGCTTGTTTGTAATAGCCAGAAACTGGAAGCAACCCAGATGACTGCCGACCAAAGAATGAATACAGAACATGCGCTTCATTTATACAATAGAATACTTTCAGCTATTAAAAATGAGGACATCATGCATTTTTCAGGGAAAAGGATGGCACTGGAAAATATCATCCTGAGTGAGATAACCTTGATCCGAAAGGACATGCTACGTACTCATAAGTGGATAGAGCCCAAAAGTACAGAATACCCATTATACAACCCTTAGACTATAAGGGTTAAGAAGAAGGAAGGCCCAAGTGTGGATACTTCAATCCTACTTGGAAAGAGGAACAACAGCATCATAGGAGGCAGAGGGAGGGAGGGAGGGAGGGACCTGAGCGGGAGAGGGGAAGGAGGGCAGGATCAGGCATGGGGGGGGGCAGACAGGAGAGAAGCCCAGAGGGCCAGGAGAATAAATGGAAATATGCAGCTTCCTGAGGTGGGGGTAGGGGTAACCTCTGGAATAATCCCCTAGACCTGGGATGTGAGAGGCTCTCAGAACTCAATGGGTGACCTTAGCTAAAATGCCCAACAGTGGGGAGCTGGAACCTGAAGAGACCACCTCCAGTAGATAGGCAGGGCCCCCATGGAGGGATGGGATCATCAACCTGCCTTCAGATGCTTTTCTTTATGAGAGTAACCCTAACTTAGATAAAGTCTCATCACATTGTCCATGCTAGCCTGGAACTATAAATCCCCCTGCCTCAGCTTTATCAGTGCTACAATTATAGGCTTGCACCATTCCTCCTGGCGTAGGCCTTCTATTTAAAAAGTTTTATGTGTAGGGTATGTGTGTATGCCCATATGCACGTATGAACATGCATATGGTATGGGGATGGATGATAAACTTGAATGTCATCCTCACGGACACTACCCATTTCTTTTGAGAGCAGGCCTTTCATTGGCCTGGAGTTCGTCAGTTAGGTTAGGCTGGCTGGCTAGTGAGCTCCAGGTAACCTCCTGCTTCTCTTACCTATCGCTGGGATCGCATGTGTGTGTCACTATGCCCAGCATTTTCCCACAGACTCTGGGAATTGAACTCAGGGTTTGGTCTGTCCAAACAAGGTTTTGTTTTGTTTGTTTTTTTCCAACATAGCCCTTTTTTCCAGACCAGGACTTCTGTTTTCAGAAAGAAGGGAATGAAAGATAGGAAAGGGACTCTGAGTTGGGGGACCTGGAGTGCAGGACAGCAATTGAGATGAAAATGAATAAATAAATTAATCAATGGAGAAAAAATATTACCTCCCAACCTAAAGAAGACTACATGCATTTTGCTCATTAGTGACTGACAAGTATCTTCTGTCTACTGATCATAAACACTGAAAGAAATGTAAGAGTATTAGCTTATCGGAAGGCCAACCATCTCATTCAAACAAGTGGAGAAGATGGGAGAGCTCCTGAGTTATGTCCTCCGTTGCGTGTGTGTAGTAGATGGTTTTGCAGTGCTGAACGAAACAATGTGAATTCAGATGGGCGGAAGACAAGGAGAGAAGATGGGCAGGAACTGGGTCATTGTTTGCATGAATGCTTGTGGAACGATTTCTACTTATCCCCCAGAAGTCATGTCGAGTTTACAGAGCTACCGCAGGGGAATTGCTTGCATCATTCCAGGTTTTATAAGGAACATTTTTGGTCTAGAGAGTGAAGATAATACTTTCCGAAGATTCTCAGTGAAGTCTGGCAGAGTCCCTAATGTTGATTTGTTTCCCATAGTTGTTCCCCGCTGTTCCCTGTAGTAATTAACAGGACTGCATCTTGAGGGATTTTCTAATGAACATGCCTCCTGGGTAACTCACAGGCAGAGTAGGGCTGATGCATCTGTTTGGGTTCCAATTTCATCACTTGATAGCTGAGTGTAGGACATCTAGTGACTCTCCTTGTCTTCCTAAGACTCTTGAATAATACTGAGACATTCTTAAGACATTTAACACGCACCAGCTGTCCTGCAGGCAAAACTTCCCCGGGGCCAGCATTTGCCTCCTTACATCAGAGTAGTGTTCATCCCTGAAGGGCAATGCAGTGTGAGGTCATACATGTGGTTCAGGTTCTCCCATGCAGTCTCTGTCGTTCTCCTAAGCAGCTGTGTGATTTTTGAGAGTCCAGGGTACACTGGAATCATTCACTTGGTATTTCCACTCCTCGTTCTACTCGGCCCAATACATGCAATCTATCCCGTGCTCAGCAAATGTTTATTGAATGAATAAATGAAAAGGCAAACGAAAACTAGTTCATCGCTGACTGTTTGTTGAATGCACAAATGAATAATTTATTTGAAGAAAATTTGTCAAGCACACTTCTCTCTGCTTATAGTTGATCTACATGTTTAACTCTCGGGCTGTCTCAACTCTCAGTTCCCTGCCCTCTGTCACACTCCTCTCTTAAAGCCATCCATAACGTAGGACAATAACACTGTATCTGAGAGGAGTCCTGGTGATGGTGTGGCAGAAACCAGAGGCCTCAAACCAGACCAATGACTCATTTCAGTGAACATTTGCAAGTAAAGATGTTTAGACAAAAATGTGGAAACACTGTAACACACAACAGCTTCCACAATTAGATGGCTTTTATGTTTTACTTAGTTTATATTTTTGTTTTTTATATTTTTGGGGGGTGGGATATTCCAAGGGTGGAGGGCAGATATGAAGGGACCAAGGATGGGCAGATGAGTGGGATTCAGGTGCATGATATGAAATCACAAAGAATAAATAAAAAGCTTTTTAAAAATCCCCCTCAAATAACACAGATTATACAAGACTTTCTTTCTATTTTCTTAAGCTGTGGGACTGCTTCAAGATTTTTATGAACCCAATGGAGACTGTTTTGCTGGTCTATCGTGTTGATTGACTGACTGGAAGAGCGTCCTCTTGCACTGTGGTATCTGAGCGGGCAACAGAGAATTTACTCAGGGCGCTATGCATCACAAGCATAACAGCTCTGCCTTCAGAAACAACTAGAGATGGCTCACCCTGTCTCATGAGGGGACCCTGCCCTCCCTCCCCTGTCCTCACCAAACAAGGGAGGTTCCACAAGCTGGATGGGCAGTTGGATCACAGCTTCTGCTACCCCAGGATACATCTTTCATCTTAATGTGCTTATTCAGCTGTGGGTATGAATTGGTATCTAGCTGATTTCTGAAAAAGTGCAAAGGCTCATTTAAAAAACAGAAGCAAACTCTCCTTTTGAGATAGGGGCCTGGTGTGGGAGTGGGGAGGGAAGGATAAGAAACATTTCCATCTTCTTTCTGATATCCTTTGCTTTGTGTGTGAACATTTACAGAGATGCCCGCAGGCAGTTCTCCAAAGCCTCTTTTTGATCAGAATCAATAAAGCTCTCAGTGTAGGAAGTTCTCTCTCCCAACCAGCTTCATACTTGGTGCTTTCTTGTGGAGGTAAGTCATCTAAAAATCACACACAGCCATGCCTCCATATCTGCCAGTGTCTGCTCACAGCAATGGTGGCAATTATCAGTCCATTAACCATGAATGAAGTGATTTCTATCTGCTAAGCTCTGAGCTCACTGCATTTTCAGGAAAAATGGATTCAAAAAAATTAATAGCTATCATTGTGCGTGTGTAGGGGTGTGTGTGTGTGCCTACTCGCATTCTCCTTTTGTGCATGCTTAGTGAGGAGAGGCATTGTACAATTTATACTTGCTATTTCATAAAAATATGGAAACTCAAACTGTGCAAGTGAAATAATTTGCCTAAAAATCACAATACTCTAAAATGCATCGGGTTAACAAGCAAAGACATCTGAAGAAGAAAAAAACAGGTTTGAGAAAAGTGGGGGAAGGAGAACCCATCAGGTTCTGTAAAGAGTTCTGTGTCATTGTCTTCAGGACTCTCCTGAGAGGGTTTGGCTGGGCAAGTAAGCGTGAGAAGACGAAGATGGTTTGGAAGAAAGGTACGCCATTGTGGTTTCTTTCTAAGCACCTGGCTTATTGCTGTTACCAACTGTAATGTGGATTAATTGTAGGGAGGGCTGCGGTAATAAGGATAATCAATCAAACAATCCATCAGTGAGTTTATTGTGTTTCTACATTATAAAGGCAATATATACTCATTATAAACATTTTGGAAAATGCCAAAAAGTACAAGGCAAAAAACATTGGACTTTGAGTCACTACCCATGGCAATTACAATGCATTGGTAGATCTCCTTCCAGTGTTTCCTAATGTGATGATGTGTGTATTGTATATAAAATTTAGCTTTATGTTCACTCACAGCAGTGTAATGTAACTTTTGTAGATATTATAGTCTGTAACAATTTATACAGTGAGCTGGGAGGTAATACAGGGTCACAGCACTTGCCTACCATATACAAGGGCTTGAATTCAATCCCCGACCAAAATGATTTGCAAACATTATTGCAGTCTCCTAATTGAATGTATCAAATATTATGTAAACAGGATCTTAGAAACAGCATATTTGATACTTTTTATGTTGATAAGTAAAATTTTCTTGAGAATCTTTGTATTTTAAGATTTTTGAAAATCAAGGTGACTTTTCTTTTAAATTTAAAATTGTGTGTGTGGGGGGTGTGTGGCATGCAGGCACACACCAATGATTTGAATTTACTACTAATCAGTAAGAAAACACAACTTTTAATATTTGGAGGACTCTCAGGAGAACCTGGCAAAACAATGCCCAGAACTCTAAACTCATTATCTGTTGTTTATTTTTTAGTATAGATATTATATATTATCAAGATGGGTCCTCTACTTTTGTCTAAGACTGGTCAACCTAATTCAGGGATGGACCCCAAACCACAGAAGGACAGCGTCATAGTCACCTGATACATGGAAGGCTGTACCAAGATCTCCAACAAGAAGAGTATTGTTTGCATAAGGTTTAATCCCTTCACTGGCATGGGACATATGCTTTTCTCTTTAGGTCTTACCAACTCAATCCGATTGCTCCAGTTTTGCACAATAAGATCCAAGAAAATGGAAAATGTGCTGGAGGAGAATTATGGTTGCTTTCTCTGCTCACAAAAAAAGAATGATGCAGGAAGAAATGCCTTCTCTTCTAGTTATTGTTATGCCTACAAGTATTGCTTGGAACTGTAGCAGCAACTGTGACTAAGAGTGAAACTATCAAAACCTGGTAAGGATTTTAGAGTGGAATGATGGGTCTTGGATTGTGTTCTGAATCGATAACTTAATTTTGAGGCCTTTATGCATTTCTTGTTATGGGAAATAAACTTTGCTCATTTTTTAAATGAGTTGATGCTGGTTTTCTCTTTGTTGGAAGCTCCAACCATGTAGTGGAGTCTTACTCCAAGGTCTGCTGCCATCAACAGGGACAATTTTCCCCATGTGTGAGACCCTTGTACTTCCAGAATAAAGCAATCTAGAAAAGAAGCTGACAAAAGCAATAACTATAAATTATTCTTTTCTGAATGTCTACATATATGCCAGATGAGTTTCTGATATCTTAAAAATGAATGGAAGCCTCTGTTATAGAGTGACTAATCTGGACATGTTTATGAATTGACAAAACATAGCTTTGCTCCCATCTCCACAAGGAGGTCTTCCTGATCTCTGCTCACCCTCCTGCTTCATGTGGATTGCCTATCTCTTGAGGTCTCACAACAGCCACTTTGATTTTATTGCATAAATAATGTTTCTGTCTCCCCACCACGCTATGCATGCCTTGGGGATAGTTGGAGTCTATCATTTATCTTCGTAGCTGCACACAGAGTTTGAAATGCAAAACAGAACGAACACACAGCTCAGCAGTTCACTGAAGCTTCCATTTCCCTTGAAGACACTTAAGTGATGAGCATTTATGGTATTTTTAACAGACTTTCTTATCTGGAGTTATTAATATGCCTCTTGTATTTTCTTCTGTTTTTCACATGGAGACTATCTCTCATTACCAAATAAAGTTGAGATGATGCTCCTATGCTTCCAGGGAGACATATGGACTCAAAGGATTCTGCCTTGTGTGAGAGGCAAGTTGAAGAGCATGTGGGGGAAAGGATTCCTGTTCACCGTGCTGAACAACTCTCCCAAATGTGGCTGGTTGCAAAGTATCTGTCTATTACAAAACCAGACTGTGTAGCTTTCGAGTGTGTCTGAAGCCATGCTAGCTCCTTGGTATTTGAAAAGTTACTTTCTACTTAGAGGCTTAGACATTCATGACCCATAATTCCTAATGGATGACTAAGCTGGAGCCTCACGAAGCTCACTGATGACTAATAATTATTCTCATTCCACTCTGTAGAGTTTGCAAAACAAAGAAAGCAAGGCCTCTGGCCTTTTGTCCTGTGACTCACTCCCATCATAAAATTCTTGGTGGTAAGGCTTTGAGAACACCGGCAATGCCCACGGGCATGCTTACTCTTCTCTACTTCCCTCTGTCACAAGCTCCATCTTCCCAAGGCTGCGAGTTCATTTTTCCAATGCTCGAGGAGAGGTGCTGTGTGGTGGTTAAGAATCAGACTTTGCATCTTAACTTGGATGTTTGCATCCGGGTGCTGCCATTTCCCAGATGTGTAGCCTTGGGCCAAAGGCTTAACTTCTCTAAGCCCCACTGGTTTTCATCTCTTAGGCAGAAACAATGACAAAAGTTAGAGGTTGTTATGGAAACGAGTGGCTCTAAAGTACTTAGTACACAGTTGGTACAGGCAGAGAGAGGAAGACATGGTAATTATTATTAAGATTAGCTGCAGGTTTTCTCCAGGCTATTTTCAAAGAGTGAACTACACATACAGTTTGGAGACTTAAAAAAGAGCTTTCTCTAATCTGTTGTTTATTCATTTGAAAACCAATTACAACAATTTTGACTTTGCAGCTTTTTAAAGGGAGCAGAGCAGGATGCGGTGACATGTCAGCACAGCATGCTTGCTTTAATACATGTGTTCTTTTCTTTCTCTGTAGTGTTCTGAGATACCATGGTATGTGTTAAGGTTTTGAATCTTGGCCGGTGCTTGGATAGAACACACTGAGACGTGGAGAGGTTTAATGAGAGAAGAGTAGAGGAGGAGAGGAAAAACGTGGAAGGGGTGTGGGGAAGGGGACAACAGCAGTGAAGAACAAAGATCAAGAGGGGTAAAAGGGAGTAAGAGAGAAGAGGAAGAGAAGGGGGCAAGCAACCCCTTTTATTGTATCAGGCACAGCTGGCTGTTGCTAGGCAACTGCAGGGGCGGCGCATACCTGACCGTTGCCAGGCAGCTGTAGAGGTGGAGCTTAGACAGAATACCAACATTCCCCTATTTTGGTTTAATTAAAAAGATAAATTAGAGGCGATGGTGAAGCAGGAATAGGGTTGTCGTGATCTCTGACTACTTCCTGCTTGCTTTGGGGTGACATGTTTCTAGGGAACCTAGAGAAGTGGGGATGGGGTTATTTGTTCAGTCCAGAATTTGCTGTCTCCCTGATGTCCATGGTCTGTGGAACCATCCAAGGATAGGTCAGAAGGAACAGGTCCAATAGAAGCTTCTGTGTCTGTGAGGAGATTGGAACATCTAGAAGTCGCTTCTCTGGAGCTGACCTGGGCTACACCTAACAAGATGCTGTAACACACATATATATATATTTGTTATAGGCAGAGAGTAAGATTAAGCATGTTTGAGAGAAAAGAAAAATTTTCTTAGATGTACATTTGAAACCCAGAGGAATCCCACCCTTTGGAATAGGTAGTAAATGGGAACTTTAGGCAGTTGTACTTATCTGGGTGGAGTCTATTCGGTCCATGAGAGGTAGGTCTGAGTGGGTTTCCTGTAGCTTATAAGTTTACATTCTTTAAGATCTGAGGAGCACGGGAGAAACATGAGGGCACCTGGGCATGCAGCTGGGACACTGGTGCGCACAGCTGAGGCACTGCGCACGGGTGGCAGTGTGAGCCTGCTGGAGTGAAGTCTGGGACAGAAAGAGAAAGCTTGCTTATATGAGGGTCTTAGAGGTCACACGCACGTGGGGAAGTAGGCCTCACAGACAGAGTTCCTGAAGAACAGGGTCAGACCTGCTTTTCTCAGTCACAAACCAGGAGCTACAGCAACGAGGAAGAGAGGAGTGGGAGGTCTGGGGATGGGGCCAGACAGAGACATTGTTTTCTGCTTAGTGTAAATTAGACCAAAACATCCCAGGAAATGGGGACAGGTGGTGAAGACCGATAGACCCGTGGGTGAGAATAGGGATTAATTGCCCCTACCAGCTACATTTAGAGCCGGTGCTCTTGAGCGGGAGAACAGCTTATCCAGGCCTGGTCTGGCATTTTAAACTGTCTGAAAAAGAGAGGGAGGAAAAGTCTCACCCAAGGGAAAAGGTCCTAGAACGAGGGTCAGTGAAAAGATTCATCCCCAGAGGCAGCACAGGTAGCTCCAAGCTCAAGAATGCTCCCCCGAAACCATGGGTACACCATGGAAAGTCAAGCTCTGAGGTAAAGAAAGTGCAGAGGTTGAATAGGTACTGCTCACCAGCACATGCTTAAAGAGGGCGCTCTCCTTGGCAGGCAGCTGTAAGCAGGGCATCATGGCACTGGGGAGGCCTGCTGGAGTGGTGGAAGTCCTGAGTCCCACAGCATCCAGCAGGTGGTGGTGGTCCAGTGGTGTGGTGAAGGCCGCAACTGCGATCGAATCCCTGGGATGAGCGGAAGTGGCCGCAGATGTAACAGCAGGGCCCAACCGCAGGACGCCCGGTGCCTGCATCTCCAATCCTCCTCACCACAGCCAGCGCAAGTGCACAGTCCATGGCAAGTGACTGTGACTGTGCTCAAGGCCCAGGGTGGACTAAGGGCATGGGGCGATGTGGCGGGAGCGCATGGCTCCATCCATCTCCACCAAGGCTCTGAGGCTCCAAGGCTCCGAGGCCCAGGACAGTCTGGGGGTCGCAGCAGGCAGCGAAGGCACATGGTAGGAAAGGCCTATCCTCTGCCCTGTGGTCAGCGGCGTGGTGATAGCGGGGCGGCGGGGGTGCCAGGCCACGTGGTCACGGGGAGATCAAAATCCTCACACGGGGCATCCAAGCCTCAGCACCAATGTTAGGGTTTCGAATCTTAGCTCATACCTGGACAGAACATACTCAGACAACATGGTTCCATGTGGAGAGGTTTAATGAGAGAAGAGTAGAGGAGGAAAGGAAAGGCCGGGCACATGGAGGGGGAAGGGTGAAGGGGGTGAAGAGCAATGAAGAACAAAGAGCGAGAGGGGGTAAGAGGGGAGTAAGAGAGAAGAGGAAGAGGAGGGGGCAAGCAGCCCCTTTTATAGTGTCAGGCACAAAGGATAATTTGAAACACTAGCTTATAGATGGACACTAACTATTTTACCATCGTCAGGGAGAAGAGATAGAAATCCCTCCACAACCAATGATGATCAGCAGGGCTTCATGCTGCTCTGTCCAGTAGAGATTGTAAACCTCACTTGACTTAAACAAAATTAATCGGCCTTTCTTGGATACTAATGTGAAATAGGGTCATAATGACTATGTGTATAATAAACATACAAAATAAGGCTTCATTAACAGGGTTTAGTGAATAGAGGCAGGATGACCCAATGTTGTTCTGTCTGTCTGAGTAGGACTGAGAGGTTTTGGGGTCTCAAACATCACAGTTACAAAGTTTGAGGTGTGAAGCCTAGACTGAGAGAATGAACAGAATTACCATCTTGAGACTTTAAACCATCAATTAATATTTTAGGAGCAGTTTCTTTATCCGTGAAGCATGGTGATTACAAATATTTCTCAAGAAAGTTTTTGATCTGAAGAGTCATTTGACAGTATCACGTCTAGCTAGTATAATTGGTCAACTGGCTGCTATTATTATTTGGGTCACGATGGCTGTGTAGCAGCATTGAAGAGGGATTTATGCTCCCCTCATGCAGTTTTTTAAGATGTGTTATAAGGTAGGTTTGAAAACTCATTGGTGCTATCCATACTATGCTGGTTAGCATTCAATCCACATATTTCTGGGGTGTGGTATAGCCAATTATACGCAGGCTTAGAAAGAAGCCTTTGAGAATTGGCATGCATTCTTATAAAGATGTTCTGAATACAATAAGTTCTGAGATGTGAAGTAAAATCTAAGTACAAGGATTGGGAGAGACTATTTGAAGGAAAAAATTAAGGTGTTTTCCTTAGGTCGTAGTGGTGGAATGGGAAGGGAGTCAGCGTTTACGAAAAATAGAAACATTGCAGATTTATTTCTAACACTCGCTACAGATGTAAATACATTTTATTCTTTTACCAAAATAAATCATGTCACATACATTGTTTTGCTCCCATTTTCCCTTTGAAGATCTGAAGGCTTGGTTTAGAATAGGAGAAAAAATCAAAACAAACCTCTAAAGATTTGGAGGAGATTTGTTTTTTACTGATTATTATGCTTTGAGAAAAAAAATCTGCTTTAAAAACATCTCTAGCCACATGTAGACTCAGAAAGGGGTAGAGTGGTGCTTCATGCTAGAGTCAGCATGGGTTAATAAAGATACCTCCCTTGTCTTCTCTGTATTTCAATTAAACATATTTTATTTCACCGAAATTTATGCAACTCAGTCCAATTTATTCCTTATGCATTGAGTAAGTGTACAAGCCCAAGTATTCTTTCCTTGGTCATAATAGGGGCATAAAAGAAGTAACTTCAGTGTTTACTGGCCTTTATGGCTCTGTTGAGTAGAGCTGAGGCACTGTCTATTAATATGAATATTCAGAGCAGCTAGAAAATCAAACAGATGCAGGTGTTAAAACCCCAAGAGAACATGCTGCCTCTTCCCATAGTTCATTTTCTAATTTTCTCTCTGGTATTGTTTTCAAAGTGATTATATGAACAGTGAAGAAAATGGAGCGATGTGGAAAAATGCTAAAATATCTCTGTAAGTCACAGAAACAGGTCAAAAGTCTATATATTCAGTACCCTCTACGTTTTGCATACCTACCTCTAAGGTAAGGCACGAATCATGACTTTAATTTGACTCTAGTTCTCATGCTGAATAATATATACTGAGATGTTTCCACTTTGTAAAAGTATGTGCTAAGTCATCAGCTAAGCATTTGCAAAGGAAACAACATCGAGCATGATCTTTCATTATTAACTTGTTGCCCATCTCTATGCAAAGAATTATTGGGAGTTTAAGTATTTAGAAAAGTACTTTGGAGAGAATTATTGGAACTCAATATTCCATTTTTTTGTGTAAGCAATGTGCACCAGTCAGCTTTAACAATAATACTGTAACAAAGCATATAATTTCATTAGTTTACCACAATAGACATTTATTTTAATAGATTTTCAGATTGACTGCAATTCAAAAGCTCTAAACTGGGATCATCTGTGCTCTTCAGACTTTGGATTGATCGGAATTATTTCTAATATTTCTAATATTGAGTTCAAGTATATCCTATGAATCTCATCACTCTGGAAAGAGTAGCAATCTAAAGCATGGTTTTATAGTCTCTCTTATCTGCAACCTCACAGAGATCAGACTCTGGAAGGAAAGTTCTTGGTTAGCTAAACTGGGGCACTCTAAAGCCCTCATACACTCTAATTTACTTAGAGTTTCAATGAAAAGCAATGGACAGGAAGCAAATCAGAATGAAAAAAAAAATCTGACCTTAAAGCCACTGCATCTTTGATCACTCCAGTTCTCTACTCAAGGCAGATGTGTATGATTAGTAGAGAAGGAGCTTCAAATGCCCAGGAGAATTGATGAAGCTTCACAGAACTTTGCTATCTGCGAAAGTATGTACAAAAATCATTTCATCAAGATGCTGATGAAAGGGATTCATGAGAGTATGGGGAAACATCAGTGTGTGCAAAAATTATGCTTTTGGTCCCATTTTTATTTTGCTCAGATTACTTACTTGCACATATGTAGTTATATACTGCTCTGTGTGTTTAGGTTTATTATAGCATATCAGCTTGCTGGGTTATACATATCAAAGATTTTTCACCCTACCTCCTGTTCTCAATAATGGTGCACTACATTTCGTTTGCCTGTGGTACAGCATGGTCTATATTTTCATAGTGCTTTTTGTTTAAAACAACCTTTTCCAGTTCAAGAGATGGACTTTGCCTCTTTCTCCTTCTCCAGTGCTGTCAGGGCTTGGAGATGTGAGAGGAAGGAAGTAGGGAGTCTCAGCATTCTCCTCTCAGTCCTTTTCTTCTTGGTCATCTAAGTGTTGGATGCTCGAGCCTGTTGGGAGGGGAAGGAAGGAGAATAGGCAGGCACCATCATCACTTACTAAAGTAGTCATGACTGCAATGAACTCTGTTGGTTGTCACTGTTCCTATGGGTCCCTCTGATGGGACCTTAAGTGTCTCTCTGCAGCGTACTGTCATCTTTGTGGCTTCCTTACATGTTGTCTGTTTCTTTCCTTGTCGTTATAATAACACAGCCCCTTTAAAGCAACTTAAGAGAGAAAGGGCTTATTCTGGCTTGGAGTTCAATGGCACAGTCCTTCATCTGGGGAGTGGGGAGTCAAGGTAGCAGGTGCTTGACATAGCTGGTCCCACTGAATCCACAATCAGGAAGCAGAGAATAGTGATTGTTGCCACTCAGCTTCCTTTCTCCATGTACGTAGTCCAAGAGTCCATCCAGGGAACAGTGCCTTGTGAAGAAACAGGCCTTCTTACCTCAGTTAATCAAGATACTCTCTAACAGGCATGCCTTGAGGTCCATTTCCCAGGTGTTTGTCATATTTTTCAAGGTGTCAGTGACTGCTACCTGTTGCAGCTGAGCTGTGTGCTCCAGCTGTTACTCTGCCAGTCATTTTCACACACTGTTCCCTTGGTGGGTAAGATCAAAGTTCCAGAAACTTGTAATTTAACAATCAGATTCATATGTAAAATACTCAATCCACAATACATCTACACAATAAATTCACTGCCAATTAATAAAGATTTAAACCGCCCACTAGACAAGACAAAATTGACCTAGTCCACCTGGGTCTGGATCATCCTGCTCTGTTGTCTCTATCTTGACTTTTCTTGCTGCTCCTCCTCCTCTCTCCTTTCCCCCCACCTACCCTTCCTTCTCACCCAGTGATAGGCTCACTTTATCCTGGACCTGCCTTGCTGCATAATGACATCATCCTATAACTACCCATCAGAGATGCATGAATACTTTTCTGAGGTTTTTCTTAAGATGTCTCCTAATGGTCTCTCACTCCAGTTGGTATTTTCCAAGTCTCCCTTAGATGCTCTGTAATGGTCTATTTGCAGCTTTTGTCTGCTCAGGTCGCCACACTCTTTATGTTTTGAATGGTGTCAAGACTGTTTTGGCCAGTGTCCCCTGGACATCCACGAGGTGGCTGCATCTCTCCTGAAAACAAATAAAAGAAGAAACTACTGCAGAAGTGTCCTCTTTTCACATTAAGGCAGGAACAAAGCACATCAACAAGGCTACTGCCTAATCAATTTTACAGCCAGCGAACACAGAGCCAGCAGTCATTTTGTGTAAGGTTCCCCAATATTCTTTTGTGTGTGTGTGTGTGTGTGTGTCTTCTGGACACATTGCACAGGTATATGAGATATTCATATCCTATATGTCACTGATCCCCATTTGGCTCTTGAATATGTCTTAGATCAACATTATCAGCCAACAATCATAGGTGACCATTTTTTCCTCTCTTTGATCTGTTTTGACAAAAGAAAATAATGTGAGCTGGTGTACTCAGATAATGGTTAAAGTTAGCAATGAAGTCCACTTACCTTTTTACTTATTAATTTCTTTCTAAAAATTCATCCTTGATTTATTGAATACAGATTTATTGAGTATAACTTGATGAATGTTGTAATAATTATATATCCATGAGCCCACTGTCAAATTCTCCATGTCTCTAGTTTGATTTCTGTTACTGTGATAAAACACATGAACAAAAGCAGCTAAGGGGAGGGAAAGGCTTATCTTAACATTAAGATTAACAATTCATCACTGAGTTAAGACCGGGCAAAAACTCCATCAGGATCTTTATGCATAAACCATGGAGGAATAATGCTTGCAGGCTTATGAAAAAGCTCACACTCAGATAGCTTACTTCTACAGGCAGGCCTCCTACAGTGAGTTAGCGCCTCTCCCCCACAGGAACCAACAATTAAGACAATCCACCATAGTATGCATACTGGCAAATATGATCCAAGCATCATTCAATTGAGACTAACTTCTTAGATAACTGTAACCTGTGCCAAACTGACAGTTAAATCTAACTAGGACAAGGACATAGACATGCTTATGACTCCCAACATTTCAATTTGCTGTTACTACTACTACTACTACTACTACTACTACTACTACTACTACTACTACTACTACTACTACTGTATTAGAACTCGTTACACAAAATTTATTCTTTCAGTAAATTTAAAAATGTTAATATACCAGCACTGGCTATAGGCACTAAGCCATAAGTCAGATCTTTGAATCTCATTTTGCTTTCATAACTGAATCCTCCTGCCGTTTGACCATTGTCTCTTGATTTCCTCTTTTCCAGAGCTCTGGCAAGGGCCAAATAACCCTCTGCTTCCATATGTTTGATTGGATCAGATTTCTTATAAATGTGTGATTTTTAAGGAATTCATTTTCTGTGTCTGCTTTAGTGATGTAATTAGTACAATATCCTCCAGTTTCTTTCATGTTGTCATAGGCTGAAGAATGCTCAGTGCTAGTTTTTTCCCACCCATTTATCCATTGTTGAATGTTGAGACTCTATAAGCTGTCCAATAAACAATACTGCAATATACATGGAAGTAAAGATACCTCCCTTAGGCACTGACTTTATTTCCTTTAAAAATGCCCAGAAGAGGGGTTGCTGGATCATATACCTGTTATTCAGGTTTGACGAAGGAGTTAGTTATATTTAGGTTGTATCATATCTATTTAATATCTCCTTATTCAAAGCTTTGTTTATTCTGGAATAGCAACTTCCACTTTTTATGTAACTATAAGACATCATATATGCCCAGATACACAGATCACACACACACACACACACACACACACACACACACACACACACACTCTTCCCTACATTCACAGTTCATGGGGTCAGGGACATAAGAGGAAGAAAGAAATGTCCTTACTGAAATGTTGACAGTGACGACCATTAGGTAATAAGATTAGAAAATAAATTTTGTGCTACATGTCTCTCCTTTCCTCCAAAGAAAGCACACCCCTCTCAAAATAAGACGAGGAAGTACAATAAACATGATTTTCAAAATACTTCTGAGCTGTGGCGCATTCCACTGGCGGGCCAGATGTGAGGGGCAGGGGCTTGGGTTTTCTGACCTCCTGGGGCTCTCGGCAGGCTCAGGATTTTCTGAAGCCTCAGCTGTTCAGCATTCCTGCAGCACCTGCCACAACAAAGGGAGGCCTTCTGCTGCGCATACTAATGTGGTTGTACATGCCTTCAGAGAACAAAGAAACCCAGATGAGCAGGTCATTAGCTTCCCTTGGACACTGTCCATCTTATCCTTGCCTGAGCCCTCTGGAGGAGGCACAAATCCACCTGCAAGGGAGGATGTCTCTTATTGAGTCCCCAGCTCTTCCCTTTGTCCTCTCCGGTGGTCTCATCCTTCCTTGTTCTGGTCTCTGTTTCCCATTTAGTTTATATCGTGCTTCTACCTTGTTCTGAGACCTAGTTAGCATCTGCTCCTCTGGCTAGCCTCTGTGTTCTCCCTAGAGCACCAATGTAGCCCCACACTTCCAGGCTATGTCTAAATGACGGGTTGGCTCCTCAGGGGACCAAGGACAGAATGAATGGGCTCCTCTTGGATCCTTATAGCTTCTTCCTGTCTGCTTTCTTATCTTCCCTACTGCTGAGTTCCTTTCACATTTGAAATTGTCAGCTCTCTTCTTGGCTCCCTACAGAGAAGCCACCGTGAGGTCTTCATATTAAAGTGTCTTTTCTCACTCTACCCAATTCCTGCCATTTTCCCCAAATGATGATTGCTAAGGAAAGAGGGTAGGTTCCTCATCCCCTTCCTGTCACTTTGGGTCACGAAGAAGAATGATTAGTCCGATGTTCTCAGCTGAGATGTGTTTATAAGTGGGTGAGATTGGAGGGTGTCTTAGCGGTAAGGTATAAAAGGTAGAATCTGTATTCTTCTCTGTGCTTCAACATAGTGGCTTCTCTCTCTCTTTACTTCAGTACCACCCTCTTATGAGGATCCTATCCTTACCCAAGGGCACTTCATACACACTGAGCTATAACTTACTTTTCCTTTGACTGTAGGTAAGACAGGCTGGTTATTCTCACCTGTCTAGTTACTTGGCTACATGCACAAAGAGTCTTGCTGTTCCTGCTCAGCTTGTATATATAAACATATACACATGAGCATATGTATTTGATTCCATTTGCTTGGTTGAGTTTGTGACACAGGGTATTATGTAGCCTAGACTGGCTTTGAATCTTACATGTAGTCAAGGCTGGCCTTGAACTTCTGGAGCTCTTGCCTATTGGCTACTTTAGTGTTAGAATGACAGTGTGGGCTAGCACACTTGGATGTTATCAATCTTTATTTTTTCTAGGACATTTGAATTCATTATTCTCATGATTTCAAACCTAAGCAATTCACTTAAATCGAGCCTTGACCCACACCGAACAATGGAGCTCTAGTCTGAAAAAGTAGGGACTAAGTGGTAAGTTTCCTGTTGGCCACTGTTCCTTTAGTGCATACATAATATGGAAGTGGGAGGGAAAGAGAGAAAGAGAGATTGAGACAGAGACAGAGACATGGAGAGACTGAGACTATGCTACCTAGTTGAGGGGGTAAGGCAGACCATTATCGACAGGAATGTGCTATCTTCCCCTAAGTTGACTGAGGACCAAGTTGCCCTCATTCTATTCATTCTCCCATTGATCTATGACAAAAGGCCACTGTAGAGACTTGGTTCTTTTGCACTAGTGTCTATGAGACTCTCACACTTTCTCTGTGTTCTGGGACCAGCTTCTTTCCTGACTAATAACAGGATTTATACAAAGACTTACTGATGCTTGTATAAGTAAATGAATCACACTATGTGCCGTGTTGAATCCAGTGTGTCCAATGCAGAATAGAATTTGTGATCTCTTCTGAATGTTCTCTGATGAACAAAGCTTGATATAGTTTGGTGGGAAGTGAGAAAGGATATATATATATATATATATATATATATATATATATGTTATATACATTTTACCCTTACTATGAGTCACTGAAAGAAAGCAAACCAAGGTCTTTTGGAAACTTGGATCCTTCTAGAATCCTCTTGGAAGTATAATAAAAGATTGTATTATAGGGGTTGGGGATTTAGCTCAGTGGTAGAGCACTTGCCTAGCAAGCACAAGGCCCTGAGTTCAGTCCCCAGCACCAAAAAAAAAAAAAAAAAAAAAAAAAAAAAAAAAAAAAGATTGCATTATAATTTTATTTAGAAAGGCATGCTTCATTACTAATGGGAGCATCATGGTTATAAATGCAGAAACCCAGGTTTAAAGAAGAGGACAAGTAGTTTAGAGATTAGGAATTTGGGATCTGTATCCACATGAGTTAGGTCTGAAAATATATTTGTTTAGTATCACTAAAAACATTGCCAAGTGACTCAAGCTCTCTTACTATTTCTATTACTATTATCATCATTTCATGATAAAATGAGAGATATTTATGAATAGCCAATGGAGTTGTTTTAGGGTTGAATAACTAGATAACATATTCAAAGTTATTCAGCATAGGCCTTGTCATACTGTACCCATCAAATAGTGTAAGCTAAAAATTATGACTCATTATTTTATTATAAGCACATTCAACTTTCACTTTGATGGATTGAAAATGGAACACAAAAAAGAAGTGGATGGAAATGCAAGGGTTGAGAAATGGAAGTCAACGGTAGGTCAGTGTGGTCTGGGTAGATGCTCAAGGTCAAAGGTGAGAAGAGTCAGGACATTGAACTGTTTTCAGTGCATTCTCTTTGAGCTCACCAGGCAGCTATGTAGAGGTTCTGGGTAGTGGATGTCCTTGGAAGCTGGAAGAGGCAGTAGGTACCCCCTTGAGAGATTGTGTTTAGTCAAACTTCTTCTCTAACATGCTCAGTTCCTAGGATATACTGCAATGGTGACTTTGGTTCCTAATCCACTTAGCTTTGCCCTTTGCTATGTGACTCTGTATATCCTTTGACAAAAGATGGAATCTTTACCCAAGTCTCAAATCTGGAATGGCTTTGGGACTAGACTGGTTTCCCAATTCAAGCCTAGACACCAGGAAAGTTATGCATTTCTCCTTCTCCACTCTTCTCCCATACTGAGAAGAACATGCGTAGTTGTTACTATGCTGGGTATGAGGGACACATAGACTAGGACTGAGTCACTGCATTTGAAGTCTGGAACAAGAGCTATCTTCAGGCTGTATGAGTCAGGCAAGTGAAGCAGGGATTGGGGAGAGAATCATCCACAGTGACAGCCTGAACACAAGAATAACAAATGCTTTTGGCACAGAAGGTTGGCTATGCTTTATTTTTTTTTTCCAAATGTCCCATTACTGTGTAGAAAGACAAATTAAAAGTGACCTTGGTAATAGAATTTTATGTTATTCTTCACCTTTCTCACTCACTCATTGACATGCACTGCTTGTATACCATGCATTAGCCTGTACTCAGCATTATACAATCTAAGAGGAGGCAGCGTTATCTTCAGAAGGGAAATGTGGGTAGAGACTAGATTATGCTGTGAGAGGGAGATATTTCTACTTTATTTGCTAAAGTGTTTTCATGACCTAGAACAGAAAGCCATAACTTAGTGGGTATTTGATAAATATTCCTTGTCTTAGGTTAACATAGTGGCACAATACTCATATATCGTCACATATGAATGTGTGTGCATGTTTGTGTGTTCGTGTGTTTGTGTGTGTGTGTGTGTGTGTGTGCGCGCGTGTGTGTATGTGTTGTTTGTATATATGTTCCAGAAAACTAATTTACTATTTAACAAGAATAGGTAGCCCGATTGCTCCTGTTCTGATCTGGGATAGTATAAATGACTTGTCCTATTCTTTTATCCACTCATTTTTTTTTCCTCCATCCTACAATGTCACGGGAAAAGCAGCGCTGTGCTATAAAAGTACCTCCATAATAGAATATAGATGCATAAATCAAAACAGCTTCTAACGGTTGTCTGCAGTAATAAATGCTGTGGAGGCCGCCCAACTGGCAATGTAAGAGAGATCATACAAACCACTGCCTGAAGAAAACACAGCATCGTGAACAAACTCAGTCTTGAATTATTTATATATTTTAGGTCCTATTTTCTCTCCTCTATTCTGAATGCCTGAGCAGGATTTTGCTGAGAGCTGGGAGTCTGGGCTTGGCTCTAAAATAAAAACAACTGTGGGCTCAATGTCAGGGTAAAGATGGCTGTGTTCCATGGAGAACAGGGCAGGTAGTGTGGAACAGTGAGTGGCTACTTCAAAAGAGTCAGGAGAGATCTACTCTTACCAATATGGGTATCTCCAGAGGCTTTGTGAACCACCTAAGAGACAAGCTGGTATAGGAAGAGCCCCAGGACCTATTCCCCCCACCTCTCTCTCTCATAGAGCTGTCGTCTAATTCACTTTCATGTAGTAGTTTTCACCGTAAAATTTTACTATATACTGAAAACCAACAAAAAACAAATGGAAAAACCCAAAATGATTTTATGTAAAAAGAAAGTTTTTAAAGCACTAGCCTTGCTGATCTCCTAGCTTTTCAGCAAGTGTCCTGCTGCCCACTCAAGTCTTTCAAAGCTAGTACAAGATGTCAGTACTAGAGCCTTGCTCTGAATCCATTGCAGTGTCTCTGAATATGTGTCTAGACATCAAAATTTTTGTTATCTAATTTCCTGGTAGATTGTCTACACTTAGGACAAGTTTTCAAAGACTGGTGTTTTCTTTGTGATAAAGAAAGAAAAGAGCTCTTCTTTGGATCATGGTTTGTGTTCAAGGCTTAGAGTCTGCACTTGGGAACTGCTTCTTGATAGTAGCATCCTTAGGATATCACATGTTAAGAGGACCAGGGGAGTGCTCCAGTGTTTCCCCTTTCTCATAGAGAGCCAATAGAAGTCAGTCACTCAATCACGAGGCACAACTCTGATGATCTGATCTAATTTTAATTATTCCCTGAAGGCCCCACCTCTCAATACCATCTTCTAACTGCCTCCCATGGGTTTTAATTTGAATATGAGCACTCAGCAGAGATCAGGTGGCAAACTGAGGAATGAGACAGGCTCTATTTTAATGCGATTTGCTGTTTAGTAGAAAGATACAGGAAATAATACTTGATTGAAATCTGGAGAATGCATGTTGATATGGAAAAGTGAAATGCTGTGAGGTATATGTCAATAATGATAAAAGCAAAATAGATGCTATTTATGTCTAGGATAATATCTTAGTCAATTAGGCTGAGGCACTGTGTTAAAGAGCTAACACAAAATCTAACAAACTCATGTAACAGTTCTGTACATATATATGTTCTGTAGAGTAGGGAAATGACTTATTTAAGGTTGCCTAGCACACAGCGGAAGAAGGTGGGAGGTGTATTTCTCCTTCACAGACTCACAGTGATATTATCATGCTTCATATCCCTCTGGGTGCTCTGCAGAGCTGCAGAGACTGGGAAGTGTAGGAGCACATGTTGAAGAAAGAAATTTTCTTAAGGATTGCACTAGCCGAAGGTGTGGCCCCATGCATACATGCATTCATACACACACACACACACACACACACACACACACACACACACACACAATCTCACAAACTAATAGGTAGAAATGACTGAGCAGTCATGCACAAAGGCAGTTAGTGATACAGGTTATGCCATCCTGACATGAGAATACAATTTCTGATACTCCCTCAGGACTCTTTCTCATGTGTGTGTGTGTGTGTGTGTGTGTGTGTGTGTGTGTGTGTGTGTGTTTGTGGTGTGTGTGTGTGTGTGTGTGTGTGTGTCCAGGTTCAAGTGTCCAGTTGCAAGCCAGAATAAAGAGGAAAAGAGTCAGGACCCTTGGAGGTGGAGTTACAGGCATTTGTACAACCCTGATTGCTATGTGGGTACTGAAATCTGAACTCTGGTCCTCATGACTGTGTTATAAATACTCTTAGCTCATGAGCCATCTCTCCATCTCTCTCAGGGATTCTTTCTTCACACAGCTTTCACTGCATGATCTTGGTTACGATGTCATAAATTCAAAGCTAGCTGAATCAATGCTGCCTGGTCTTGAAGTACATCAATGTGCAGGCACTCTGATCCACCAAACTTGTATTTCAAATTTTAGAGGCCTCATTTATTTCCATCAGCAGATGAAGGGAAAAATTTCACAAGGCATTCATAATCCCTTCTCCTTGTTTGGAATTGGTACTCTCTTCAAAGCTTCTTAGCAGTCATTCTCAGTAATCTTGCGAGAATCCTCTCGGGTCGATAGAGATGTTGCTGCTGTTAAAGCATTTGAAGTGTCTGCATAGCTTCAGGACTGACCTGATACTCTAGGATCTCAGTGTCATGTTCATGTCTGTGGGATGCTACACGCTGCTGATGAGCTCTGAGGAGCCTGCCATCTCCTCTCAGATGATGTCTTCATCAATTCCATCCAGAGTTCTCCAGTTGCACCTACTGTTAACCTCAGCACTCTTCTTCTATTCCAAGCTACTACTAGATCAGCTAAATTTATCTAGAGAACTTAGACACATGAGTTAGGGATTCTCTCTCTCTCTCTCTCTCTCTCTCTCTCTCTCTCTCTCTCTCTCTGTATGTGTGTGATGGTTTGTATATGCTTGGCCCAGGGAGTGGCACTATTAGAAGGTGTAGCCCTGTTGGAGTATGTGTGTCACTGTGGGTGTGGGCTTTAAGACCCTCATCCTAGCTGCCTGGAAGCCAGTATTCTGATGGCAGCCTTCAGATGAAGATGTAGAACTGTCAGCTCTACCCGTACTATGCCTGCCTAGATGTTGTCATGCTCCCACCTTGATGATAATGGATTGAACCTCTGAACCTGTAAGCCAGCCCCAATTAAATCTCTCTCTCTCTCTCTCTCTCTCTGTGTGTGTGTGTGTGTGTGTGTGTGTGTGTGTGTGTGTGTACATTCTCATATACCTCAGAAGAGGATGGTTCGATTTACAAAAGCTGCCGCTGTTGATCCTTTATGACCACATATTTTTATTTATTCTGTATCTTCAATCCATGACTCTCTGTCTTTTGAACTCTCACCAACACTTTATCCTAGGCAATATAAGACAACAATTTTGAGGATAAAGTCAGGTGAATCTCAGCTCATACTGTATATAAGACCTTAGTGATGTTTTGCTGACAGGCAACAGCTTGAAAGAAAGCCCATGCTCCAGTTGTTGGGGACCTACATGAAGACTGTGCTGTACAACTGCTACATATGTACAAGACCTCAGCCCTGCCTATGTATACTCTTTGGTTGGTAGCTTAGTCTCTGGAAACTCACAATTTTTAAATATAATTTTGAGCAGTATATTGGCATGACTAAAACACACTCATTACATGAGTGAGATAACATGAATGATGAAAGCTTCAGTTGAAGTCAACTGATAAATGAGATTCAGAAGGCACGCCTCTGCATTCTTTTGCACAGCTCAATAGGAAGAAGACACTTCAACAAATCTTTGGGTTTTCAGTTTTTGCAAATGTGGGGGGACCCTTATCTTTTCTATCCCTCCCAAGGATACAATGTAGATGTTGTCATAGTTCCTATAAAACAGCAGACCTGGCATTATGTACTCTACTCTAAGAATCAAACAGAGGCTGGTCCTCTGTCATAAAGCTCCCTATGTAGTGAAACAGGGTACTGTGAAGGCAGAACCCTAAAGAGAACAACTTTTTTCTGGAAGAGGGGCTGAGAGTCTTTGCCATTTCCAATAGATGATTTTCCTACTCTGGAAATCAGATGAGACTAAAAGACCATAGTGATCATTTATTTTTTTTTATGCAAAAGAGAGGCTATTTCTGCAAACAGAGCATCCAGTGTGTGAAATAAACGATCCTGTTAAGAAGTATGCCTGCTGGTAATAATAAAATAAACATATATTTTACAATTTTACAATGCTATTTTGGAAAAACATCTCTGCTGTTCTCTGCCTCATATTGAGGGACTTATATTGTACTGGTAATTTCTGCCTTCTTTTCTCTCATGTTTTCAGAAACAGAAAAGCTATGATTCCTGCAGATCTGCTGCTGCTGCTGCCTCCAGATTATGTTCTCTGTCTCTGCGCCTGAAAATCCTTTCGTGACCTGTAGCCAGGGAACTGGGAACAGCACACATGACAATGGTGTTAATCTGCCTGTCTTGAAAGGGACCCGGAATGAGACCTTCTTTGTAGTTGTCTTTAGACTTTCATGTAGCCATGCTGGGGAAGAAATATGGCACTCTACCAGGTTGTTAAGGCTACCAAAATAAGTATCCACATGGGAGATAATTTTAATTGTAAAATTTACCTTTCACAACTATAGAGGCTAATTATTAGCAACACTATGATCCCTCCCCAAGCACCAGAGAGATATCTCTCTTTGTCCCTTCTGTGTTTTCTGGTGGTGGCCCACCAACCTTAGTACACCTTGCAGATGCATCACTCTATATCTGTCTTCAATGCCAAGCAGTATTCTCCCATGTGTCTTTGTGCATGCATTTATAAGCAACTTTCCCCCTTCTTATAAGAAGTAATGGCATCTGTAATTACTCCTTTTTCAAGTATGGTCACATTAGTAATAGAGTTTGAGAATTGAAAGTATCTCTCTGAGAGACATAATCCATTGTCATTTGTGATAAATAGTGGAAGTATCCCCTAGATTATTGTCTATAGACAGCCATATTAAATGCAAGCTCATTCAATATTATTTGCCAAAATAATAATTTTCCAAAATGTAATACTTCCTATGCAGAGGCTGGGCACAAGGGCAGGACGTGCAGGCAATGAATCTTAGTTACCAGGATGCTATATGCTGTGGCTGGTGTCTTCTTTGTCCAAGGCAGGTGACTCCTGTCATCCTGCAGTCCTCTGTAGTTGATAGGCTGCCTGCTCAGTGCCTCTCACTTGTGTTTTACTTTGATCTTATAACCCTTGGTAGCACTTCATAGTGGCTTAATAACTCCATTCTGCTCCACTAGCCATGTCATCACCTTCTCATTGGAGGGAGAAGTTTGCCTTCTTACTGGCATATGGATGTCTAGACTTTCATGTTTGTTGTGTGCTTATGTAATTGTTGTATCATTTTATTAGCTTCTTATACCATTACCACTCTTCCAACCCTTATTCCTTCCCAATCCCTTCCATCATTCCCCCATTACTAGGTAGGAGAGGAAGAAGATTAGAGTTGAAAGGGGGTGTAGAATTCTATAGGATACTTTCTGATGATTAGGGTCATTGGCTTCTTTGGGGTAAGTTCAATTATTGTCGTCAGAATATCCAGCAGTCCAGCAAAACAGCAAACTAGCAATCCAGCAATAGCAAATATGTTGTTCGTTTGCAGAGAAGATGGTGTTTGGAATAAATTTAAAGGTTTTGACTATTTATGCCTAATGACATATTACCCCTGGTGCCAATACCTTCAACTATTCAGTAATAAGGCAATGATGCTATGTGTTGATAACATTATTATTACCTCTGGAGGGAGCTCAAGGCCTTTTACCACCTTCTGCATCCACTCTGCACAGAGAGAGGCAATTTGTGAGATTAAGGATTGAATGACAGACTTATACAGAAAAAAAAAAACCTACATGCAAGATATGGGAATATTTAATGGGAAAGAAAAAGGGAAAGCTAAGATTGTTTCCTTACAAGTAGTTCATCTTTAAAAAGCCAGAGAATGGTGTCTTTTCTATTTGTCAGGCAGAAACCTATAGGTCAGATGTCTATAGGAATGAGGGAAGCAGTTGAAGTCATTTTTCCTCTAGTTTGGCACAATGACAGGGGAGAAGTTTTGATTTGTTCTTTTCTATTCATTGGAGTGGGAAGATCTGAGGTCAGATGCAGTATGCAAGCTTACAGTCATAGTATTAATGAGAATCCCTGTGGATAGTCTGCCCCTGTGTCACAAATCCTTTCAGGAGTTGTGGGAATTTGATGGGACATAGGTCCTAATCAATTGTCAGCCATATGAGAATATAAAACAGAGGTGTGGGACCATGCAAAAGGAATCAGTCCATTCAGCCACTGACAGCAACTTCCCAGAATTCGAGCTTCTCCAGCTAACAAACTATCAGGAGATTCATAAGAACACTGTGATAGAAACAACGAACCTGATAAACACCACCACCCCTACACACACACACATAGACAGACATAGACACAGAGAGAGAGAGAGAGCGAGAGCGAGAGGGAGAGCGAGAGAGAGAGAGAGAGAGAGAGAGAGAGAGAGAGAGAGACAGAGAGAGACAGAGAGAGGGAGAGAGAAGAGAGAGAGGGAAGAGGAGAGAGAGAGAGGAAGAGAGAGAGAGAGAGAGAGAGAGAGAGAGAGAGAGAGAGAGAGAGAGAGAGAGAGAGAGAGAGAGAGAGAGAGAGAGAGAGAGAGAGAGAGAGAGAGAGGAAGAGAGAGAGAGAGAGGGAGAGAGAGAGAGAAAGAGAGAGAGAGAGAGAGAGAGAGAGAGAGAGAGAGAGAGACTATGTTGTTCATCAGGTGTTGGCTAAAATAACAGGCATGGGTCTGACTACCTAATGATATTGGCTGCTGTTAAAGAGACCTATGTGACAGATGATTAATACTGTGTGGTTTATTCCCATCATTTCAGCAGTTTCACTAGGTGTATCCCCTATTCTCCAAATGCTGTCACAGATGCCAGAGAGGCTAAGGGACATTGTGGGGTCACACAGCCTGTAGATGTTTGAGCTAGAATTTGAAAGCAGGTTGCTCTGTTACACTACAGCAATGCTTTCCATCTTTAAATATTTCCCAGATTCGATCAGTGGCACATTCTAGCTCCTTATTGAGGCCACCACTGAACCTTGTGTCCTCTCTGTCATATGTGGAAATGGGGTCTGGACTGAGGGTATGGTGGTGGCCAGCCTTAGAGCACTGCAGAGATGCACGCCTCTGCTGCAAGCAACAGCTGTTGAATTGTTCTCTCCCCCATGGACTCAGAAGACGCTGATGTATCCGAGTGCCACTTTTTAATCAAGGAGGCTATCCATCTCCTGTTGTCATTTGATCTTTCTTGGAACAACAATCACAGATCTCCAGGCAACACAGACGTGATGCAGGCAAAATGAAAGAGGAGGTGGTAGCATCTTGCTCTCATTAAGGGTTGAGGAGAAAACACACAGCTCTGCCTCAAGTGTTTGGGGAATGTGTTATTTTTAGAAAAGAACATTTTGTGATTTTAGTTGTTTGATTTCTGAGAAGCTCTCTTTTTAACTTTTTCTTTTCAGTAAGTTGCAGGATCAAAAAGGAACGATAGACCGAGCAAAAACAATCAATCAACAAACACAGATCGAGACCCCTGTGTGGGCAAGCACAGAGGTAGAAACAGGAAGTGGTTAGTTTTTGTCCTTGCCCTCCTGGGTGCTTCAGACATACAAGAAAGATCGCCATTCTGTGTATGCATAGAACCCAGAGAAAGCGGTTGGATTGACTCTGATTCACTGCAAGAATAATATCCAGAAAGGTAAAAACTGTAGAGCCTTGAAAAACAGATGGGGCTGTTTATTCATTTGTCCTTCCAACGAGTATGCATTGAACACCTTCTCTGTGTGTAGCAGAAAAGAAAAAAGGAAGCTGAATAAGACCTTGCCCCTACTCTTGTATAGCAGTGACAGACAGAATCATAAACCAAGAATGCCATGAGGCACAGAACTGAAATTTGTATAGGTATTATGGGTCCTCGGTGATTGAGGAAGAACAGTCAATCAACAAACACATCTTGAAGCCCTTCCGTGTGCAGAGCACAGAAGTAAACACAGAAAGTAGTTAGGCTTTGTCTTTGCTCTCTTGGGTGCTAAAGTAGAAGACATGATATGGTCCACCTAGGAGAAGGAGGGCCCAGAGGGGTTTTAAGGAAGAGAGAAAGCATGATGGATATTGAAAATGAAAACCAACTGACCAGAAAGAAGAAATACTGCTTAAACCAAAGAAACAACACATGCAAATATCCACGAACCCAGAGCCACATGGGTGAGGGTGTATCTATGGTTGGGATGCCCAGATCTTGGAATGGGGGAGCAAGGTTAAAGAGCTGAACACTCCCATGTCTGGGGCAAAGAGGGGATATTTTTAGAGGGTAGATGAGATGAGTGACTTGGTCAAATTAGTGTTTTGAGAAATAAGGGTCACAAAGTTTGGTGGCAGTGCATAATCAAGCCAGTGTAATAAAAGCTGTTTGGGTTTGAAATGGAAAAGTGAATGTCCCCCACAGGTTAGGGTTTGGATGCTGGTGCATTTTTTGGAATGTGTATAGTTTTGGATACAGGATTAAGCTGGTAGAATTAAGAGTCATATGGGGTGGGGCTTAATAGTTCCAGGCTGTTTTATTTCCTCTTTTCTAGCAATCTACTGAGATGGGAGCAGGCTGTATCACATGTTCCAGCCACCATGGACTGCATCATACTTTTGCTACCTTGATGGGCTTTATGCTCTCAAACTTTCAGTCAAAATAAATCCTTCTTTCTCTGTTTCTCTTAGGTATTCTGTCTTAGCAATGAAAAAGCACAAGAATGATTTAAGTCGGAGAAATGACATGACCCTCTCAGCCCTAATCTGGTTACTGAGGACTTCTCATAAAAAGTGACTCCTGTGGGACTTAGTGTTGAGGGGCTGGGATGAGTCAGGAGAAGACAGCTTTCCAAAGACGGAGAGAGATTTGGAGCTGAGTTCTATGTGACTGGAAGATGGGGTATGTGTGCAAGTCAGGTTCAGGGGGGTCACCAGGAAGGAGGGTGAGGACTCTGCAGCAGCTAAGATAACCCTCTTTAACAGCCTGTGGGAGCTTGAAGGGTTTTAGGCAGCTACAACCTTATCGAATTTGCCTTTCAAGAAGGCCATCTGGTTTGTGTGTAGGAAGAACTGAAGGGGATTTTTTTTTTTTACAGGGGTGGAGGATTGGTCAAGGCTTACATCAGAGCTAAGACAGGAGATATAAAGAACCAGGTTAGTGAAATAAATTTAAGAACAACTATTTCAGGGGTACAAAGAAATGAATTGATATTATTGGCATGGATCAGGATGCTGGGACAAGGTAGAAAGCTAGGGATGGAAAGGATTACATGAAAACTGGGAAAGGGGTGGAGATGGGGCATTCATCATCGAGATACCCTTCACTAGATGCGGAAATACCGGAAGCAAAGTAGAAGGCTTTTTGGGTAAAGACAACTGGTCTTGTTGAGGATTGGATGGGAGTTTAATAGTTTATAAATAAGCAAGCAAGGAAGGAATTGCATCTCCATCCAATGAACATTATTTGAGTCACTGTCATACCCAGCATGAAACTCCAACAAAGAACATTTTCAAGAAATTCTATACTGTGAGAGGGTGTATAACTTAGCAACTGAAGAGTCCAGTTGCTAGGAGAAAATAATCCAGGAGAATAGATAATCAGAGATGGTTTCCCGGAAAGGTGCCATCAAACCTAAAATGGGAGCGTAGTGAAAACCCAGCTGTATGAAAAGCATGAAAAAGAGCAAGGGGTAGATCCCAGGACGATGAATGAGGGTCACTCAGAGGGCCAGAGAAGCTTGACTGTAATCATTAGAAACTGGTAGGAGCTACAGACAGGGAGCAGTAGTTAGGGTTTTGTAGATCTTTCAAAGCAGTTCAGAATATAGCATGTTTCCAAACCAGGAAACCAGGGAAACCAGGAAAGAAGTAAGCTGAGGGCATATAACCTGACATGTTTACTGAGACACCTCTGTCTGCTCGGTGGAAGAGGCATGTAGGTTTTCAGGAGTGCAAATGTCTAAGTTGATTACAGCTGATAGTTTATATTGTCAGGGCACACTGGACTCTCTTGGAGGTGTCTGGGAGTCGAGGGGACTGGTATGGTAAGCAGAGGCTTCATGGAAGGAAGGCCATCAGAATGTAGCCTTAAAGGGGTGAGCTTTTAGGAAAATTGCAGAATGGGAATGACATTAGAGGTGACTCTTGCTGGGTCTGTGAAGTGAGGAACAATCTGGGAGCATTTTCCAAAATCACTTCACTCAAATGCCGAGCCAAAGCAGCTTTTAATTTAGAGCCTTTTATGGGATAGAGCACGGTTCACAAGAAACCAAGGACATTGGCGGGTGAAAAGTACTTAAATCAGAAAGACATCACAGTTAGGGAAAAGGATCAGCCATCTCCTGCTTTATGGCAGGGACATTAACTGGATCCTTCAGAGACTGGGGCCGACAAATGAAGAGAACTGTAGATTTCCTTTTGAACTCTGCTTTCTATCCAAACTGGAGCCGCACTGTGCTCCATTCTGCACTGCGCACTCAGATAAAGTAGTGTTTGGATGGTATTAACACTTGTTTTTTAGAACCTGCTGTTTGAAACGTGTTTCTCTGCTGAAAAGCAAAACATCAGGCCTCCACATTCACAACAAGGATACCAATAACTAAACCATAGTTCAGAGCCCCAAATGCCTGGCAAGGCCATTCCATCCACTACCCAGCAGGTCTATTGTTCACAGCCATTTCCTTTCTTGTATCTGCCTTGGGTTTATACCTTTGAAATACATTTCTGCCTCCAGACTCTTGAATTTATACACAGGTGAAGTGCAAAAACAATATGCTGCTACGTAAACACAACCCACAGGAAGATTTTTGGACTTTCCAAATTAAAAATACCAGGAAGTTTCATACGAAAGTACATATTTCCTGTTTCTCTTAAAAATTCAAGTGACCTGACCACTTTGGTTCCCACAGAACAACAAAGAGGTAAAGCTGAGAGTGGGCCAGTTATTTGACTTCTCTTTATTACACATTAATCTCCTTATTATTATTTTATTTTCCTTTTTTGCTACTTACCTGAACCAGAAGGGATCCAAGTTAGAAGACATACAACATTATTTTTCTAAGACACAAATATGATCTCTTCAGATTCTTTCTTTAAAGTTCTTCAGTAGTCTGCTAACCTGGAAGATCAAATTCTTTTCATTACCTTATGCTTAAAGGGTCTCTGTAATTTTATATCATTGTCTCTGTCATCTTTCCATACATCCTTCCCCCTCTTCCTTCTTTTCCTCCCTCCTTCTCTCCTTCCTTTAGTCCTTCCTTCCTTCCTTCCTCCCTTCTGTTTACCACTGAGCTAAATTCCTTGCACCCTCCATGGGTCTTTCTAACCAGAAGCCATTTTGGAATTTTGTACCCTATTGTATACCCTGTCCTCTGCACATGATAACTCTCCTCTTAAAATAGAAATGCCATTTTTTCTCTCCATCCACTCGAACATCTACCCTTCGGTTTTAGCTCAGTCTTGAGTCCTGTGACTGCTGCTTTCAGATTACTTGATTCTCTGCATCCTTGACACCTTGGTATCAGCTCTGTTATGATCCTTTGTCCACTGTCCTGTCAGTTACAGCTCCTTCTCCAGGAGCCTCAGCCCTCGGGTTTGTAGCCGTTTTTACCTTTGAAGGTCTAAGGCAAGACAAGTGAGTAATATTCACAGTGGAATAGAGTAATAATGCTTGATGTTCTCTTGGCAGAGGGTGACAAAGATAGTGGCAATCAGGTGACATCTTTCATAAAACTGTTGACAAAGCAAACTACAAGGTAATATATGGATGAGCTAAATAATACATAAAGGACACATTCTTAACTTGCTTAAAATGATTTAGTGCATTATTGCCATGGAAAAGAGCAACTCAAAAGTCAGGGTGCCCAGGTTATACATCCAATTTCATTGCCAATTACCTGAGTGGCTTAGGGTGAATTGTTCTGACTCTCTAAACCTGTCTGCAAAGCTGCTCTTTAAAAGTTCTGCATTATTTCTTTTCTCTTCTATATACTTTTCTAGAAGTAAGGGAAGTTTTCTTCCCTTTCCTTTCTTTTGTTTGTGAAGATATTCATTCTCTCATATTCTGGATGGAATGTTATCTATAATTTAATAATGAGTATATAGTAATCAGTTTTTTCCACTAAATATACAAATCAATGGCAACAGCTCGTGTGCAGTGCTAATTAGCAACATTTTCATAACCCAGCATTGTTCTCGTTATCTAATCAATGGGAACACAGGGAAGCACAAGCGTACAGAACCAGAAGATCTCAGCCCTGCAATATGAAGTCCCACTTGCTCTAGTCCAGCCTGTTATTCTGTGGGTGTGTGACAACTCCATCTTAGCCTCCCCATCTCTCTGAAGTCACCCATGTGATTGGTGGATTTGACAAAAGCACAGAGATTGAAAAGAAACAAGGCCTTTGCTTCTTAAAGTCTCCACTTTCTTTGTTTCCTAAAATTAACTCACTGCCGATTTAAAATAAAGTCAGCTATAGAACCCAGCACAGATTCCCAAGACTGTACAATAAAGTACCTGAAAAGGTTTAGTGGAAGATGTGAATGCAGAAAACAGCCACAAACTATGCCTGGTAACCACTTATGTCTAGATCTGGGTAGATATTTTCAAACATTAATGCCAGTAGGTGAAGTGGGTACATCTAACAGATGAGGAGAAGGTTCTCCGTGAGGAAGTGGTAGGAAAGGTCACTAGTCTTCTGCTAGGGCATGCTGTCCCTGCACTTGATATCCCTGTACAGATGTGCTGGTGGAAAGCCATCACAGACAGAACTTCAGTGGATGATCTCACTTGGAAATGGATTCCCTGAAGCAATAATCGAGAAAGGTTCAAGATGAGGCCATACTGGATTGGGATGTGTGCTAAATCCAATAGGACTGTCCTTAGAGGACACAACGAAGCTTGAGATTTGTGGAAAATGGGCACGTGAATGCAAGCACAGAGACCGAAGTGGTGCAGAAAAAAGCCACAGAATACCAAGAACTGCCAAAGCTTAGAGACAGAGTTGTGGCTGCTTTCTTCTTATTCTTTACTACATCAGAGATGGCCATTCTTCAAAGGTCAGTGGTCAGAATCTGGAGGGCAAAAACAGAGAAGGTAGAGATAATGGTAATGGCAGAGTTACAAGGTGGAAAAATGAAGTTCTTGTACTCTTGTTCGTGGAAAGAAATAGAGAAACTCCGGTATTGGTAGATGAGGAGAAGAGTTCATCTTGATAGCGTTCTAATAGGCAATTGTCAGAGCACTTTCAAACGCGAAGCTCACCTAGGATGTGTGGATGGTTATACACGGGAAAGGAAGGGTCAAGCAGAAACAATAAGGCTAAGCAACGATTTTTTTCCCTGAGATCTCCCAGCAAACTCTGGGCTTTAATACGTTGTGTTTTTATTTAGGGATGGGAAAGCTGTAAAACATGAAGGAGATAAGCTTCGACCTTCCATAATTGTCTAGTGAAAGAAAGTGATTTGGTTTAGAAAAGTATTTAGTGTCCTAAAATGAAATGCAAGGCATGATCAGCCTCTCCAAAACAGGATGTCATGAAGTGAGAAGAACAATCCGATGGCATAGAGAAGGAACCGGGTAAGGTGAGGAGGAAAGCTAAAAGCACAATAGAAAAATTGCATTAGCATTGAGATGCAGTCAAGGAGGTAATTGAGCTGAGGGGAAATCACATCATGGCATACATGTTAGGTATCTTTTAGAAAGTGTGGCACATAAATGAAAAATGGCAAGAGGCTGGCTATTTTCTGAGAAAGGTTTAAATAGGAGCCTTAATAAGGAACTGTAAGCCAGTTCTACTTGAAGGAGAAAAGAAAAAAAGTTATATTTAAAGAAAATTTGCTGCTTAAAAACATCGATGTAGAAGCTCTTTGCAATTGGTACTAGCTGCAAGAAAAAGAAAAAAATTCATTTTTTTTCCCAAGAGAGTGACACTTGGTGTATTAGCTGTACTCTGGGGCATGCCTTATGCTCACAAGTAGTTGCCTAATATAAGTATCACTCTATTATTATTATTATTATTATTATTATTATTATTATTATTATTTTGGTATGCATTTTTAAAGAGAAAAAGACCATGAAGTTCGGTGAGTAGGGAGAGATTGCTATCTGGGAGGAGATTGAGGAAAGGAAAGAACATCATCAAAATGTATTGTATGAAAAAGATTAAAAAATAACCCCTTTTTCTTTAATGTAGAAAGTATCCATTTGTGTGTAGCACAAATCTTGCTAACCATATCAGGCTATCAAAACCAGAAGCCAGAGAAGAAATCTCCTTAGTAACTTGGCCTCCATTCCCCAATTTATTCCAACCTTTAACGATGAACCATACAAGACCATTTAATGTGTTTTTATGCAAGTGCATATGTATGTTTATGTGTGGTGTGGGCATGGATCTGTACTACAGCACTGAGCTAACTCCTGTAGTCCAGTTCGAGGAGTTTTAAAATGGCTTTTAGGTGACTGAGCAAAACCTCTCATCTTAGAGTCAAATAGAAATGATCAGAAAAGACAAAAGAAAAAAATGTTCTTTAGAATTGATTTTTTTTTTTACATTATCAATATTAACAGTGAAAGTAGCAACAAACAAAATGAAGGAATCATACAGAAATGGACAATCACACAGACACAATTCCTTTTCTCCTTATCTTAATTACAGATTATAAAATATTCACACGCCCTAGAAGAGTATAACATAAAGAACACTTTGTAGAAGATATGGGTATTAGGATATACTCAGCACCTGTAAGTATCTTTACCCAGAATCAGCCGTGCCTCCAAACACTGTTGGTTTAGAAGGAAAAGATCATTGCAGTGAACACACATCTATGCTGTGCCTTCCACCCCTTTCATGTAGCAGTGCATCATGAATGTCCCGTGTCAGAACATAGTAGTCCTCTGATACATATCTAAAACCAAGAAGAGGATCCATATGCCCATTTGTGCTGTAGTTCCTCCTACTGTTTAATAAGCAGGTTCTCTCATTTTCAACTCCAAACAATAATGTGCGAATATTCTCTCTTTTGCACATTATTTACAAATAGGCTTTGCTCAACAGTCCAGAGAAGTTTCTTTAATGCAGAATTACCGTGATATTTAAGTTTTACTTAAAGATATAAACAAAGGAATTTGCAGTCATACAGGTAGGCGTGAAATGAGGTGGGTGAGATGACGTTACCGAACAGGTTACATACAAAGGAGCAGAAATCAAGGCTTTTCTTTGGAAGCGGTGAAGGTCAGAATGTGAATAGACTCACATCTGCAGCATTTTCAAGAGGAAAATCAGTATCGTGTACAAAGGATATTGTTTTCCTCCAAGTAGTCTTTTGTATGAAAAAAATACTCTCTGATCAACTTGCTGTCTGCTGCTTGATGGGGTGAGTAAAGGGAAAGATTAAGGGCTCATCTTTCCCCATTATCGGTACCTAATTACAAGTGAAGAGGCCAAGGATAGGAAAGGCAAGGGTGGATGACGGTGGCAACTTCCCTTTCCTCAGATTGGACCCATATTCAGGAGGCAGATAGGACATGAAGCTGTGCCCCAGGGGACATCCATTGCTCTGGTGTGCTGCCCTTGTTGGCCCATCTTTTTCTCCCACTTCCCAAGACACGTGTGTCCAGAATCCTAAATTTCATCCATTCAGGTAGCATCTTGGTCTGTGACTGAGACCCACTTGGAACAATAATTCTTACTATGTTACCGAAGCACTTGGAAATGATTGCAAAAAATTTGAAAACACTTTAAAAAAAACCACCACTGAGAAAATTAATAAACAGCAAAAACAACCCATTCTCTATAAAACTTGAGCTGCCGAGAGTGACACAAGCATCCTCACTTCCACAGAGCAGGAATAATGACTTCCTACTTCTGCAGAATGTATAATGGAACTAGGAAGAGACTGCGATTTTTTTTTTGAAAAGAAATAAACCACCCACTGGCAGATATTATCTGTCATTAAGCCACTCTTTATTTCATTTTCCATCCAGGAACTATGAGCATGTCTGAGTTCTTTATGCTTTTAAAAGCAGTATTATGCCATTATTTCAAGCACATTAAAACACACAGAAAAACTGTAGGGCAAACACAACTGGCTATTTCTGGTTACCATTAGTTACACACTTGATTATCACTGTTTTTTAAAAAAATCATATGGTTCATTTTATCCTTTGCATTGAAAATTTTTTTTCGACACAAAGAAATTTGCTCTGTTCTAATGAAAGGTAAGTGGACACTATTGAAAATAACTGTTTAATTTTAACATACAATGATATGGTGACTAAAAATATATCCATCATTCAGACATGAATATTAATATGTGAATATTAACAGTAATTGAATAATGAAAAGAGGAATTTTTCTTTCTTTGCAGATTATCAAGAGCCTTGCTACTTTAGATTATGGAAAATAGTTTAAAGTTCTCTTTATACTAAGGTGCACTCAGCAAGAATTTTGTAGACACCTATTGTGAGATAGTCTTTGTGGTTAAACAGGTAAATGAAGCATGCTACATTGTTCTAGGACTTCCTATTGTCATGGGCTATTCATTTCTTAATTGTCCATGTTGAAAGGTGAGAAAGGAAGAAATACCTTTCACTGATGGTGAGAGGCCCCATAATGGGGTTTCATGTCTCGCTGAGTTGGCCTGGAATAATCTATTAAGCATATCCTGGTGGGAAACACCATGAAGTTTAGAAACTATAGTAGCAGGCCTATATGTATTAGAATTTTCTTTCATTGCAGGCTCAGCAGGTGACCCCAGACTTGGTTTCCTCATCTTTAAAATGTAGAGACTAACAGTGAATTGGTCAAGTCATTGAGAATGAAATAATTGTAAGAAATTGTGCATCGCAATGATGAGCGGTCTTTGATATCTGAGAAAATTGTATCTTTTGTACTTTATCTCTAAGGTTTAAAACTTATGGTAAACAGTATTGAATGTAGTGCTTCCCTGTTTGCAGCTGAATGCCACATCCAGTCCTCATTTCTGTAGTCCACAAGCAGCAGGAACCACAGACGATTGGATGGAGAGTTGGTGGGATCAGACAATAGCCCAGCAAGTTGAAGGATTGGCTTCCAAGAGAGACTAGCAGGTTTCATCTCCAAGTTCATAAGAGCATGTCAAAGGCAATCATAGTTGTATATTTTCCTAAGCAAAGAGTCTTAACTGCCTTCCTTTAATTAAAAAATGCTTATTTTTTATTTATATGTGTGGAATGTGCTTGTTTGACTTTTTATGTGTTTTGAGATAGGAGTTTGGTAGACTTTATGAAATTCCTAGAACTTATTGTGGCTGGAATAGAGGAGAGGGTGTTGGGGGTGATGGCAAGATGTCCAATGCTGGATTTTCTTGTGGTCCATATCAGTGACTCCGGTTTTCATTCTGGGTGAGATGGAAACCCACAGGCAAACACTGAGTGAGTCGGCTGGCACTCATATGCTAACAGGATCACCATGGCAAATATAAACGAATCAAGGCAGACCAATTGTCACAAGTAGGTAGATAGAGAAAGCTCCCCCATCCTTGTTTAATCCTGGTCAGGTTGTAGGATACCGAGTTGGGATTATGATTAGGTCACAGCCTTTATATGGCCAAGGTATCTATGAGAGAACAGGCCTCAGTAGCAGATCCCTTTGGGTTGAGTGGGACTGTTTTTCCACTTGACATTTTTCATGCTAGTCAGCCACTTTCCCTGGAGAAGCCTAGGCACTGTGGATGCAAATACATCTGTCAAAGCTGTTCCTGATGACCTTGAATGGATCTTTTTGTGAGAATCCCTGAAAGAAGTGCCAGCCTTGCCAAGCAACTTGGCATGAACATCTAAAAACATCTGCCCTCCCATGAGGTAAGACTGAGAAACCTTTAGTCATGCATTATTTTGAGTTTGAAAGACAGATTTTAGGCAAAGTTTCTCAGCCATCCTTGATTTCTTTTTATAATAAGCCTGAGTTTTTGTTTTATATAAGGTTTTTCTCGACTACACTGGTTATTTTAAATAACTCTTTATTTAACTAAGCAGTTATTATGTGCTTCTAGTATTCAAGGCACTGGAAGGAAGGAAGTGATAGGGAAACCATGGTCTAGTGGCTGATCAAGGTGGCTGGACAACAGTCACTAGCTTTCACTTGGAGGGTAAATACGCCATGCTTGAAGTTGGTCTGTTCTTCCAATCTCCTTGTTTCACACTTTCTTCTCTTACTTCCTGCAAGGAACCACTTTTCATTAAGTATTGATATGCACAATATGCACAACAGATGGTATGACTGAATCTTGTTTTCACATATAAGGCAGCACGACAGGAGCATGGTCAAGCAACTCCAAAGAACTTTGGTTTTTCTAGGTTGTACAAGTAGGCTTACCAAATTCAGAGCAGACCAGTTAGATCAATTTAAATTCCAGATAAACAAAGTAATTTTTAAAAATACAGTGCACCTCCATGTTGTATGGGATGTGTACACACAAAACATTATTATCTCTGTGTTCTTAACTTACTGAGAAATTTTGACCCACATTAGAACATTTTGTAAACCCTCCTAAGGAATTTGCCTATTTTGTCGCTGATATTAAGGAACAATTAAGATATGTTGTGCTAGAAAAGAAAACTCTCAGATTTGGAACTTACAAAGCTAATTCTGGCTACAGTGGGAATGGCCGAGAGAAGGACCAGAGGTACCAGAATACATGGTCTGTCTCATTGATTAGTCATCCTTAATCTCTTTTGGTTTTATTTGAGTCTATCATTATTTCCAAGAAGTCAATAGTCTTTATTTTTATTAGCATTTCTCATAGACTATATTTTGGTCATTTCTTTCTTTCCTCCCAGTTCCTCTCAGAGCTTCTATGCTTCTTCATCCTTTGATCTTCATGTTCTTTCTTTCTCTCTTTGTCAGAGGAAACAAAAATAATAAGACATAAAACAAAACAAAAGAAAACAAAAACCATGAAACCAAACCAAGTCAAACCAAACCAAACCAAACCAAGGAATCCAGTCTGTTCATGTTGGCCGATAACTTCAGAGCATGGGGCTTGTCCTCAAGTGTGGTTGATAGACCCACTGATATAACACTTCAGTGGTGAAACTGATTTTCGCATTTATAGCAGTTAGCAATGTTTAGTAGCTTCTCGATTAGGGGTGGGTCTCTTGACATATCCTGCACATAGTTCTGAGCAATTATGGGAATCCTTAAGCATTCAAAGTTCTTGACGCCCCCAATCAGAATATTTTGTTTTGTTCTTTCATATCAGAGCTTTGGGCCTGTAGGTGCTAATTTTTGCTTTAGTTTTAGCTGGCTTACTATTGCTACACTACTACAGACTGGGAATTACTGGGAAAATACACAATTCTTTTCTCACAGTTTTGAATCCTGGGAAGCCCAGGGTCATACATCTGTACCTGGTGCCGCATGCTTGATGCCTCTTCTCATGGTAGATGGCATTACAGGGCAAGAGTGAGCATATTAGAGAGATATATTGGAGGGTATAGAACTTGCTTGTCTGGCAAGCCAGTTTCCCTATAGATCACAAATCTACTCCTACAACAGCAATCTCAATTCATCCCCAGGGACTAAGCCCACATAGCGATCATTTCCCAGCACCATTGCAATGACAGTTAAATATCTCCAGGAGTTTTTTGAAGAGACAAACATTTAGATTGTAATGAGCTTTAATAAAAGATAAACCTTAACGTAAGCACTCAGGGATTAAGTTTTGATTGCATGCTGCAAATGAAGTTAAAAAAAAATCAAAACTTGCTAAAAGACCAAGTCCTATTTGATCAACTTTAATGATTAGATAAGTAGCATCTAGCAGTCATAATATGAAGAGGATTCTGTCACCAAAGCATGGCTTTTATAATGTCTGAAATGTCTCTATTTCTTAAATACGTCAATGTAATTATCTAAAATTGTATTTGCTATCAATATATTTATTTGCAAAGAATACTTACATAAAACTAAAATCTTAGAAGCTTAAAAAAATAAGGCATGCTGGATGTGTGCATAAATACATATACCCATATATTTACACATACATATAGCACTAAGATTTTAAATTGGATGAATGACTACAACTAGATAAAGAAAAAGAACAGATGTAAACTCATGCTAGATGGCTCATAAGCACTGTATTATGATGAACCACTGCGACTGACTTGTACCTGTGGGAGACTGCTGTTACTAGATGACGAATACTAGAAAAGGACTAACTCATGACTTTGCAGCAAGGTGAGAAGCAGCTAGAGAGCCCCATGGAACAAGCCAACAGAAAACGGTGCATTGGAGAAAGGATGAAGATACAGTAGGCACGACACCAATAATACAGTCCTGCATCTGAGCAGGAGCAATAAAACGCCCATTTATTAGCAGCAGAAATGGATGGTCTCTTGGAGGACAGCAAAATGGTCTTGTTTTATGTGCGGTCTGGGCAAGGAGGCTGGAAAGCAGAGCCATGAACATTTATAGAGTGCGCACTGAGCTTAGATGAGGTGACGATCATTCATCAACTCCCAGGTCCAGCTCATTGAAGCCTTTCCTCCAATCCCTCTTTAAAGACAGATTTTGTCATATCTCTTTAATGCCTGAAGAAGCTGATATTTAGGAAGATTGGAAAACTTTGTCCTTCGTCACAAATTAAGGAGGAAAACCAACTGTGTTTGGAGTCTTGTCTTAAAAATTTATGCATTTTCTACTTTGACAAACAGCAGCCTGGGGTGCAGGCTTAACATTAATTTTCCCCTGACCCAGGCATTCTACTATTGGTCTATGAGATCCAAGAAGAAACATTTTTGGTATTCTATTATTGTTATTCTTTTGTTGTTGTTGTTGCTGTTGCTGTTAGAGACAATGAGTGACGTCACAGACATTCCTGGAGAGCCAGGCCTTGGCTTATCAGAATGGTCTCTCCTTACCATTGGATATTGGAGAGCCATCTGTACACTGAAGACCATGTTCTTCATAAACTTGTGCACACACAGCAGTTACTGGGAGGAGCCTCCCTTTTGAATTTGCGGTGCTGAACCTTCAATCCAGGGCCTTATGCTCAGCTTTTCACATCCAAGCTGGAATACCACAGAAATCTTCTGAAATGTTTAGGGATCAAATTCTTTAAGAAGAGAAGGTTGAATATATCTATATCTATATCTATATCTATATCTATATCTATATCTATATCTATATCTATATCTATATCTATATCTACATCTATATCTATCTATACATATTACATCACATATATATGTGATGTATCACATATATATAATACATCATATATCACATATGTTCATAATACATTTTAATCTATTATCTCTCTGTCTGTATGCATGTATATGTTTCTATGAGTGTGCTCATATACAAGCCTTACACATGAAAAGTTCCATTTGTCTTACATCATTATTCGGCGTCATCTACTATGTACTCTAAATTATGTTTTATGTTTTACATTTTTCAAGTTTGAAACAATTCCCTCTACTCCTTGTTTTGAAAGCTGAAAAAGCTGAAATATATCTAATCCAATTTCATTTTTTTAACATCTGAGTTGGTTTATATGGGGGTCGGGCAGTTGGTTTTCCCTAGCAGGCTCTTGGCTTCAGTCCAGGCCATTAACTGTTTATCTAGCATAAGTTTTATTGGAATACTGATATTTACTGTTCACACAACATCATCTGCTTCTGGGCTGGACAGATGGCTTAGCAGTTAAGAGCGTGTGCTACTCTTGCAGAGAACCCGAGGTTGGCCCTCAGCAGCTTTGTTGCATGGCGTAAGCCCACCTGCCACTGCTGCTCCAGGGGATCTGCTACCTTCTTCTGGCATCCAGAGACACTGCACGTACTTGCACAAACCCAGACTCACACCAATATGTACACATAAGTTTTAAAATTATTTTAAAAAGCCACATTGTTTATGTCTATGTTTGTGATTTATGACAATGTTGAATAGTTGTAACAAAGACAGAATTGTCTGCCAAGCCGCTGATATTTACTTTTGACCCTTTTGGTTTTGTGCTGACATCTGGCCTATGACAATAGGAGATACTTCAATGTAATTTCTATTCAGGCTCTACACCTGGCTTTTAATTCTGTCTCTTGCCATAATGTCACATTCAACACATGTGACAGCAGCTGAGTTTGGTCAGCGATTTCTCCATCAGAAAACATGTATTTATTTTTGTAGGTTTTGTTTTAGGTGGGGAAAACGTTCCTATAAAATGCTCATGAAACACTGTGGTTATCTCCATTTTGGAGTGAAAAAAATATTTATGCATAAAAGCAACATTCATTTTTCTAAGTCCAAACAAAGCACAACTGGGCAGAGATTCTGTTTGCATTCCTCACTGGATGAGCAGGGCAGAGGGAAGACAAATGCCTTTCTTTGGAGAGATGACTTTGGGTCATTTCATTTGCCCCAATCCATTCACAGTAAGCAAGACTCAACTTATGAACCCAGATTTACATGGTGCCAAGATGTTCAAATGGGCTTTTTGCATGGAAATAACTAAGGGTCTTCCCTCAATCCATTCATTCATCATGGGCTAAGGGCAGCTAGATAAAGCAGCTTGGCCTCAATTTTACTGGATGGGATACAACTTTTACTTTTTAATGTTAAGATCAGTTGGTCTGAAGGAGAATGCAAATTTCAAAGGAATTTTAAAGATAAAACAAAGACTTTAAATAAATTAAACCTGGCAGAGTCTCTAAGGGTGAAGTATTATCTCTGGGATGCTCTTCTTGAAAGAAGAAAAGAGAGAAAGAATCATGTCCTTTGGGGGGGAAACGCACAAAAGGAAGCCCCATCCTAGCTAGGATCTAAGTAGAAAGATGAGAGAGGAAAAGTTTGAAGAGAGGCCTCAGATACAAACTTGAAAATGACTTTCACACAAGTGTCTTTGGTCGTTCTGCCACCAAGAAGCCTAATTAAGACATCTGCTAGGAGTTACCAATCGATGGTGGTCTTCCTGCCACGACATTTTAATTGACATGCTGTGATTTTGTTCCAGATTAACTTCATAAGTGGCCTCCTAATAGAAAGATCACTTAAATTAAAAGTGGGCTGTAAATGGGGATTTGTGATGGTAATAGGCCAGTGTAACCTCTGTGTCATTTACATACATTTCCATTTTTCCTCAGTGCATATTTGCATATATTGGAGGCAGTCGCTGAAGCTTTTCTGTGGGCAATATTAGTATGGTAATGAGCATCCAACTGGCACAGGGCGCAAGGAGTCAGTTTTTTGACCTTCTTTCAGCACTAATTTTGGAGATGCCTTTGAGCTTGCAATATTAATAATATTAAATCTATGTTCCAAAGAAAAAGAGTTCAGGCTATTTAACCAGGTACAATAAACGTTCAGAAGACTAAAGCGAACTGAAGCATGGAACGTTTATAGCCCTTGAAGAGCTGCTCAATACATTAAGGATGCCAAAAACATCTCCAAATACCTTTGCTCTCTGTTACCCCATTAGTATCGCTCAGTGTGGTGGTCCAACACAGCGTGTCTTCAGACTATGGTAGTTAGGCTCAAAAGGTTCAGAATACAAGTTTTGCAGGAAGAGCAATGGGGTGAGTGGGAGACTCAGACCCGGTTGCAGTTGGGAGGCAATCCCTGTTTGATTTTTCACCAGTCTGAAGCTCAGTTCTCCATTTATAAATGCCAAATAATAATGACTACTTTCTGTTTGTGGTTGAGACAAATGTCAAAGTACTTTATGACAGGTCGACTGCATTCAGAATCTAGTTCCAGGTAAACAAAGCGAAGATGAACACAGAGGAATGTGTGATTAGTTTACCTTGATTAATTAGGGACTAGAGATGGGGGAGAGGAAGGGAGGGAAGGAGGGGAGTGATACAGGGAGAGAGGGAGAAGAGGGGAGGTTCTTTTAGTGGGACTTCCAATGTGTAGTCTGAAAAACTAAGTGAACCCGGTACATTGTAACTATGCAATTAATATCTCACTTTGCCTTGTCTTTTTTTATCATTTAGATATCCTGTTTCATTAGAGTAGATCTGTAGGACCAGAGAAACTTGAGTTGAAAATTGCTGTCAGGATACATAGGGTAGGATAGATTATGCTTTCTTTTGCAATTCTATTAAGTATTATTTCTTTGGGGGGGGGATAGTAAGTTTCATGCTTCTAAATATTACAGATGAAGACTGGAAAGGGCTGGGGTCAGAGTGACATTGGAAAGCAACCTGGATGTATGGGTGCTACATAGAAAGCATGTTTCTTCAGTGGCAACACCGTTTAGAGATTTAGGGGGCTTACTATTTAGCATAATGCATTATTATTATTTAGTGTTAATCTCATCTTATCTGTGTGTATCAATTTTTTAACGCCTTTTCTTCCTATTGCTTTGGAGAAGACCTCTACCATCCACATCACTTCCATAGTATATGGAAATTGTTCTTTCCTGCCTGTAAGGTGATAGGACATGGGGGCCAGATTGGGTTAGCTATGCTACTACCCTTGCTTGAGTGACTAAATGCTCCTCTGCATAAGAACCAAGCACACTCAGCCAGGGGTCTGTCTGAAAGAAGCAGAGTTCTTTTCCTATTGGAATTATGGAACTAGGAATGTGGATTTAGACATGAGGGTAGACTTGGGGCAACAGGAGGAAGACAGGTGGGCTGAGACCTAGAGAGGAAAGAGAACACCTTAACAGCTCTGTACTGGAACCTCCCACTTATGTGGGCCATGGATTCCTTTTTTTTTTTTCCTTCACATTAGCTATTCAGAGCTGTGAGACTGACATGTAACCTAAAGCCAATTAACACTCAAAAGGGGAGGAAAAGATAGATGTACAACAAAACTAATGAAGTAGGAAATCAAGTGTTAATGGAAGATATCAGACTCAAGGGCCTGCAGTAGGTCACACTGTATTTTGGCATTGAAATAGAGCTTGTTCTGCTTTTCATTATCCTATTCTAGCTTTTCTTCTGTGACTATTATGTCATGATTTTTATCATTGAGTTCTCTACTTGGCAAATTAAAAAAAACTTTTTTTTCCATCAACTTAGGAGTGGCTTATTGTGGGTTTTTTTTTAACAAATGGAATTTGGGTTGAGAATAGTAGTCAATTTTATCACATGTTCTTCATGTGAATGCTGTGTGAAGGCAGAAATGGAATTTTCCAGAGCTTGAAGTAAGTGAGGAACTTGGTTTACTATTTGCATGTATGTGCATGAGAGGGGGGAGAGAGGAAAAGAGGTGGGAGCGGAGAGAGAGAGAGAGAGAGAGAGAGAGAGAGAGAGAGAGAGAGAGAGAGAGAGAGAGAATGTGGAAGAGAGTTTCATTGTATTTGTGTCTATTTTACTGTTTTGTTGTTGAATCCTTTTATTGCTTGAGAATTTCATACATACACATAATGTGTTTTAACCAAATATCCCTCCCATGTCTCTCTCCTAATTTCTCTGCATCAGCATTCACTTTCAATTCTATCTATCTACTATTATTATTATTTTACAATTTCAGGGCCCGTTTAGTGCTCCAAGTATGTATACAGTGTACCTTCCTCTGTTATCGCTGGAGGAGTATCTCAGGGACTGCATCCCTGATGTGAACTGTCTCTATCAATTGTCAGAATCTTCTCTGGAATGGGGAGACTTAGTGAGCCCCTTCTCTAGCCGTATTGGAATTTCAATGCTCTTTCTTCTTGTGAATTCATTAAAACTATTTTAAAATTTATTTTTATGTATTTGATAATCTTACTTGAATGTATGTCTGCATATCCCGTGCCTGATGCCTGAGAAGGCCACAGCAGTGGGAGAATCCCCCAGGATCTGTTATGAGTTATCCTATGGGTACTGGCAATCAAAGCCAAATCCTTTGGAAGAGGAACCAGTGTCCTTAACCACCTTAGTCATCTTCCAAGGTTTATCTTGGAAACTTATTTCAAAGCCTGCCTCAAAAGGAAAACTCAAGACTTGAACAGGAAGCTCGTGGGTAAATTTCATTGTAGTCTGTCTTAGTTTCCTAGGGTCATAAAACACTGCATGCTTGTAATCCGACTTTCCAGAGGAGAAATGAACCCACAGACATAATCAGTGTGGTGCTGTATTCATGCCACGGTCGTTACTATGACTCCCGCGTATCAGTTAACCAGAAGCTTCCACTCAGCCTGAGTTGATTAATTTAATCTCTCCACTCACACAAAGGACAACAGATAGTGTTAATATTTGTCTATATAAAGGGAAGTTAAAGATTTGAGGCATGGAGGCATTTTATGAGGACTCTGGACAAAAGTGAAACCTAGGTACCCAGTCCAGCGATGTGCATTGGATTCCGGGAAGCGAAAAATGTTGGTATGTAAAATAAAACCCAAGGCGAGAGCCTGATTTACTATCTACCCAGAGAGAACGGAGCATTGAGAGCTGACTGTCCTCCCTTATTCTACTCGAGAGATTGGTGGTAAAGGAATGCGGTGGGCCCAGGGAGTAGAGTGGTTGCCAAGGGGAGAAGTCAAGTTTGCAGCCCTGGAAACCCAAGCCTGGGACATTCATTTTCAGGCTCTGCTGGAGCTTGGCTGCCAGCTTTGCCTTCCTGGGAGACCTGTCAATAAGCCATTTGCATGACCCTTTACAAAGTTAAGCCTATTATTTGGACTTCCACGCTGCTTTTATACAAAAATCTGTGACAGACACAGTAGGAATAAAATAATAAATGTCCCCATGCTGGGTGCCTGCTTAGAAATTAAAAGTTTAAACCAGAGAAACTTTACAGCCGAAAGTGGTGTTTGGCCACAGCATACTAAGTATTAATACAGTCCTGACTTTATCTCATATTCTCATTGCCTCCTCTCAGCCAGTGGGTCTGGCTAGAGCAGATCAAAGTGGGAGGGGCCCATTAAATGTAGGAGTGGATATGGCAGAGTAACATACTATTTTACCAGGTAAGAAACCTTGAGAAATCATGAATGGCTTGAGGTAACATTGGTGAGTAAAGATGATGATGATGACGACGACGACGACGACGACGACGATGACGACGATGATGTCTGCATGAGTAGTGGTCACAAATGCTCCCCAGGATACAGGTAAAATTGTTATCTGCCTGACTAGGTTCCCAAAGCAGAAGTGGAAAGAGCTGAAAAAATTATATATATATATAAAAGCTAGCAGACTAGAAGCTGCATCATATTGATTCATATGTATAGGACATTTTTGCAAGACTGTCCTTACAGTCCTTATCTAGAGAAGGAAGTCAGTAGGCAGAGGGAGAAGTTGAGATACAGCAGGAGCCTAGCAACAACTTTGGCCAGAACAAAGGTCTACCTTTGTCTTGAGAGTGGCATATCAAGGTTGTCTCTTGTTGGGATGACATTGTCAGGCATTTATTTCTCCTCACTGGTTAAAAAAAGTAGGTAACAAAAACGTGGCTTCAGGTGAGATGATGGTATGCCTTGGAAGCTAGGGTGTAGTGGGATGACAGTTGGAGACCATGTATTCCAACAGCTGGGAGCCAGTTCACATGTCACTGAACTCTGCTGTCCACCTCAGCTTGGCATTGCTTCTACCTGTAAGGCCTCTTCGAGGTTGAAAAGAACATAAGAGTGGGCACAGAAGGCTTCTGGGGGCTGCACTCAAGTTCACTAATTACTTGGATACTCAATAAAAATGGTCACTCCCCTGTCTCACCCAAACTGATTCTTAAACAATGAGATAAGTTAAGGGATGAGGTGAGTGTAGTAGACATTGTAAGACTAAAGCAAGACTTAGAGTTCTGTAAAACTTCCTTCAGTTGCTTTAAGGAGGGTGTACAGTTTCAATAAACAGAGTTGTTTGCACTTACGTTATCTGCTTGGTCTCAGTGGGAATGGCAGATGCAAGCCCAGATATGGTAGTTAAGAGCTGAGCTTAGAGGTTCTTACACATGGTTTTCACATCAGAAGTGCTTACAAATCCCTCCAGGGATTCTAATTTAATTTGGGGGTCATTCATAGGTTCTAAGAGCTCCCTAGGGAAGTCTAAGGTATAGTCAGGATAGAGAATATGGATCTAATTCAGCCTTTTATTTGTCAGCTCAGGAAACTGGAATTTAGTTGTCCAAAGACACATAACTGTTACTCAAGGAATGAGGATTGAAGTCCATTCTTCTGAGTAAAACCTGGACTATTTCCTTGCATCTCATACAATATTTAAGTTTGTGTGGGAAAAATATGAAGTAATTGAAAGTTGAAAGTGCTAACATAAATTCTAACTTTGTGTTTGTTCCATGAAAAGAATTTATTGTCTCTAACTCATTTATACTACCTGATATTGCCTTCTCTTTTCTTGTCTGTAATTGAGATTATAGGGAATTCAGGAAACACATGATAGAGGAGAGAGGAAACCTCATGTACAGCTTAATGTGCTATTGGAAGTGGGTCCAGGTTGGCAAAAACTGGTTAGTGGGGGAATGGTTTCTTGTCCCCAAATCTTCATCCCCTTTCTTCTCTGGCCTGGCTGCCAGCAGACATATTCTTCGTGTGCTCATCTGCTTTGCCGTGGTATTCTATTGACCCAAGCCCACAGCAATATGACTATGGCAGTAAGCCCTGAAATTGTGAGACAAAAATAATATATGTTTCTTCCTTCAGATTACTTTACAATAAGCAACGTGGGCTTGGTTCATAACTTTCTACAGCTGATATTCTATCAGAGACCATGTGCAATAAGTTCCAATAAGTTAGGGGTTTTAAAATAGTGGTTTTTCCCATTGATGATTTTTCCTACTTATTCTAACACTGACAGCTAAAAAGCAGGTTCTCAGTAAAACTCAGTTGGATTAATGTTTAGGATCACTCAACTGCACAGGTTCAGTTACTACTCAGGGAACAGAGATTCCTTTTGAAGTTTAATGAGACAGATATAATTTTAAAAAAATTTTTCATGTTAACACATTCTAGAGTCCAGTAGTTTTCAAAGTACCTGTAAGGAGAACATCATATTTAAAGTTCCTCCTCCCATTCATTTATTTTGCAAAATGCTCGGTGAGCTTAGTCTGTTTTAGGACTATGACTTTTTTTCTGGGCTACTGTGAAACTTGTTTCTGAGGCTTCGGCATACCACTGATAAAACAGTCACAACCATATCCCCAACCATGACTTCCAAGTCTTTTCATATGTTCTATGAAGAAATTTTTGTCAATGATATTCAGTGAATGTATAACCTGGGACATTATAATATTCCCAGTAGCTAAAGCTCCCTCCCTTTCATCAGGAGCTCTATCTCAGGCATAGGGCTGAAGCAAGCAAAAAGATCTGTTGGAGACCAATGATAGCTTTCCTATAGAGAGGGAGGGCTTCGGACATTGTTATTGGCACACACATGCAATATGGCACATTGTTATTGGAACAGCAGGCAAAAATGAGAAATAACCTGGGGAGCAAATACCATACACTTGTAAGAAAACAACCAAGAGAGCAGAGTGATGGCCACATGTGCTAATCAAATGCACTGGCAGGTTTGCCTAGACCTCATATGGGATCCTAGTGAGAATTCTGGAATGGGGAATTAGTGTGGCAAAAATGTAGGTTGTTCATTTCTGCTCTAATGTCATCCATCAGGGAAGGATGCATGCTAGGATAGACTTTCACAGAAGTGATTGTAAATAACCCATACATGATCGTGATAATTAGTTCTGTGGCATAATTAGTTCTATTTGCTAGACTTCTTTTACTTTTGGTGCTGGAGACCTCTTCCTACCCTGTCATCACTAATTTATAAGCAATTTACCCAATAGATTGGCTGCCAATTCCTGGGGATGAGATGGAAGAAAAAGAAACTATCAAAAGTCGTATGTTATCAATGCTATAATGAGAATGGTATGGAGATCATGGTTATTATTGGAGTTATTTTCTAGAGACTATAGTTATTAACAATATACTGGATTCTTTAACTGTATTGAGAGCAGTCTTTAGATTCTCAACACTCACACGCACCCCTCCCCACAACACACACTGTTCAGTTTGTAACCTTTTTTGTTCATTAACCTACCCTGGGAGATTTTCCAAACTCCTATGTTCCATTCCTCCCCTAGAAAACATGATTTATTATTTCAGTGAACACTATTAATTCTCATAAGCCTGTCAGGGCACATCCCAGTTTCAGACACATCCTCTTGAATACTCTTGTCCCATGGCTAGCCCCAGCCCCAGCTCCCACGACTCCATGTGTATACAACCCTTTCTGCTGGTGTCCTATCTCGCTTCTATGTTGGCGTAGTGAACTGGGACTCACCCTTAGCCACCTCACTCATGTTGCTCACCTTAACCTTTTAAGTCCCTTTAGGCAGCCTCATGCTAGACAGAATCTGCCCCCCTTCCCCCATCTCATCTCTGTTTTCCCTTTCTGCACACTCTAATTATATTAACCCCACAGAAATACAGACTTTTTGTTTACATATCTGATCCCTGGTGAATTGGGATCTTGTATTAGTCACCTTCATCTCTTACACCTAGTAGAATCAACCTGTGGTGCAGAAGAAGCATTTGCTGCATAATTAGTGGGATTAAGTTGAGGTGCTCAGAGCTGCTATTGTGTGGAGAGGAAGAAATCTCCATTCCTCATGATGCTGGCTTCTTTGTCTCACTGTTCAGGTTACTGGTTACTGCCTGGCATACCAATGTGCCTCATTTGTGCAAGTGTTGTATTCCCATCAGAGTGCTGAAGTATTTTCCTAATTGTAGGATTGCTCAGGGCTACCACGTGCTGTTTTGCACAAAATGTGCTAATCCAGAATTTAAAACCAAGATTGCAAGGGCGTAGTCAGTGGACTATACAAGGCTGGTATTTATGCATGCTAAAATATTTCTGTCAGTGCTGTAGGTATAAATAAAAGCTCATGAGATGTATTAGTTTAGTACTCTTTCCTATGGTTTCATAAGATTTGAAGTTTGATTAAGGACAATATCCATTTTTAACTATCGTATCTCTTTTCTTTTGTTTAGAGCGAGTTTCTACCACATACTTTGTACACAAAGGATGGGAATAATAAAGAGCTGAGCAGACCAAGGGGTACAAGACACCCTCAACAACCAGCATGTGCACACTGGCTGACTGACCGGAGGGTGGCTGAAGCTGCTGGTATCCAGTCTGATTTCTCATTTCCTGTGTGTTGGAATTGCAAATATTTTCACTAGTATTCCTGCTGGTTTGCCAATTTAGGTCCTGTTATAAACACAAGAAGCTTAACTGCTTCTAACTAACTAATACAAGTTTGTTTGTTTGCTTGTTTTTAGAAATGTTTATTTTATGTTTAACTGCTTCATCCTCATGTTTGTCTGTTTATTGTGTACATGCTGCACCTGTAGAAGCCAGAATAATATAGGTGGTTGTGAACCACTGGGTACAGGGGTAGGTGGGAGATTAAATTGAGTCTTTTGGAAGAACAACTAGTGTTTTCGGCCATTGAACCATGTGGTTGAAACTCCTTCTCTTAATATTCCCCCAAGAACTACTTCTATTTTCTTGTACCCCTCAAATTAGTGTCCACCTATAAAAAATAAATCCTGAACTCCAATGTGTGTTCATGATATACTTCTAGGTATGAAGCCTATCATTGGCACTGTTGACCTCTTTGGAGCCATACTTTTAAAGAAAACTGACTCTCCCCCAGAAGCTATCAACTGTCCATAGCTCATCAGTTAGGGATAAGGTCTCTTGAATGCCTTTCTATCTCATGACAGAATGGTGACCATCCTGATCTGATGCAGGCCTTATGTAGGCAATCCCAGATGCTGAAAGCTTGTGAGTACAGCCCATTCTGTTACATCAAGAAGACACCACTTCACTCAGTCACCCCTGACCTCTGGCTCTTAGAAGCTTTCTGCCCTCACTTTCTCAATGGTCCTTGAGGACCCTGAAAAGGAGGAATTTTATAGAGATGCCCTCAAATCAAGTCAAAAGCGACTAGGAAGCTTCTCTGCTGTATAGTTCTCATAGTTCTGGAAGGTGCTATTCAAGCTACAGGAGCTAAAAGGTCTTATTCAACTGTGAACTCTGTGAACTGCAATAACGGAAACCAGTATGGAAAGATATGCCTGTGTATGTAATGTTAATATGGATGATTTTAGAGTAACTAACCACATTTTGATTAGATTCGAGGCTTTCTCCAAAGGAGGAAGCATATGCCTGGTACTGAAAATCTCGCCAAGAAGAATGATTATGTTGCTCATAGGCCCCAATAGTGAATGTACTTCCAATTTTTTCCTGAAATGGACATAGAATCAAGCTGTCCTCTAAATACCTGTCTCTTTAGTTGTTTGACCTACTTAGAGAAGGTTCATTCTGTAGTTGATAGTGGTTAACACAGAAAAATCACAGTTGATCAAAGTAGAGAGAATAAATGGCAGAAGAAAGTTTTTAAAAGTATCTTCTCTCTAGGAATCTAAAGAGGATAAGGTATGAATCAGGCACAGTGTATCTCATGCAAGCAACAGTGATTAGCCAGTTTGTGCTTCCTGGAACGATGGTAAGAGAGTATCCCAGAGTTCAATGTGTGGAGGGAAGTTAAATACTAGACAAATATGAGCTGATTGTGACCTGGCTCTTAGACGCTTAGAGGATGTACTGTAAAATTCTCTTTGGCTGTATTAACTCAGCTAAGCTATATACAAGACATTTTCTGGAGGTAGCCATTTTGTGGACAAGCAGGCAAACATGCTAGATTAACTTGGTAGATTTTTTTCATTTTGAACTGTGATTCTGATGTGCTTGTGTACCAAAAGCTGGGTCTATGTGGTATGATACAAAGAGAAGACAGAAGGGTGAAAGAGTGGAGGCTGCTGGGAGGTGAAAAGGCATGCCACCTTTAGAAGACATTGAAGCAGTTCTCAAGAGAGCTTTAATAATTTTCATAGAAGGAACGTTATAGTTAAAGATGCAAGACTGTCATTGCTTTCTGGTTTCTTGTCTTGACATAGAATTCTCCTTCCCACATACATTCCATCATGATGCCATATGCCATAAGGTATTCCATTCAACAGGTTCTTCATAGAGTCAAGTATAGTCACTATGCTCTTGAGCTTCAGAAATGGTGTATTAAATAAAACCAGTTTCTTCATACATTACGCAGCATCAGTTATTGCCTCCTAGCAGAACGAAGACTAACATGCTCTTCATCTTCAACGTGCTGCTTTCCATCTGATGATATATGACCGCTGTGGCTTCCATGATCACAGCTGAATAAAAGCTAATAGGAAGCAGAGTAGATAAAAGGACCATGTGCTCATTGTAACTTCTAACCAGTTGTAAGCTAACACTTCCACTCATTTGCTTAGCATATAGTCGCTTACTTCAAGGGAGTTTGGGAAACATACATTTGCCTTATATTTCTATGTTCTATGTTAAAATTGTTTTTCACTGGAAGAAGAGAAGAATAGATACTAAGGAAATAACCAACCATCTTTCTCTCATAGAAGATGCTTTCCTAGTCACTATCTAAACTTAGCAAAATATAACACAAATCTGGAAGTTCTTGGAGAACACATTGAAAGAGATTCATCTAAAGGCCTTACATGTTTTCTTAGAACAAGGAACCAACCATTGAGGTTGAGCATATCAGACTTAAGACATTGCTGCCATGCTGTGGGGGAAGCCTAGAGTACAAAAAGAGGCCTCAGCTTATGTTTTGGCTCTATTATTAGGCAAGGTTTTAGCTGATACGCAAGGACACATCATCCTAATGACTAGAACAAGACAGTCTCTGACTGCAACTGCTTGAGGAACCCTGAGTGAGGGCATGCAGCTGAGAACAGTCTCACTGTGAGCTAGAGAAACACAGGAAATGATCACCGCTGTACAGCACTGAGATTTGAGTGATTTGTTTCACAGCAATAAAAAGTAAATTGATTTGGAGATTCAGAAATAGCAGAAGATGTGCCATCCCAGTGCAGATGTTTACAGGCTGGCGAGTTAAGAGCTTGCTCCATAGAATGGGGTTTATGGTGGGCATGTAGGTAGGAGGAGAAAATGGATCACCACCTTGCGGTTCCTTTGTAATCTTCGCAAATGTTAGCAATAGCATTGTGATTTGATCAGGGCTGCACAGTTGGTCTCACAGTGCCCAAACTAGGGTTTGAAGCTTTGCTTTATGAGATTTTGTTCAGATCCTTTCCTTATCCTTCCTGAGCAGCTACTGAAAACTCACGCTCACTCTAGCTTCATGTATAGCATAATTGGGACAATTCAAAATGATAGGATTATTAAAATGAAAACAAATACTGAAAATTTTGCATTGATAATGGATATATTTTCACAACCCATGCCCTGTACATGCACACACTCCCATCTTTTGTCATTCTGAATTTGAGGATAGATCACTATCAAGGTCCTGGAAAATACCAGGAACTATGTTGATATTTCCATATATACAATCACATTTTTTTCTCCTATTGCAGAAAAAAACCCCAAGGTTCTTTTTTACTTTCTCAGCATCCTGTTCCTCAGTGTGCCTGTTTTTCCATGATTAGCCACGTTTTCTTCATTGCTTCTGGATGTGTGCATGATGAGACTTTTCTTCAAGGTTCTGTAGAGTACACCTGCCATTGCCCAACACTAGCCAAGGGGTTGGGTACATCAGACTCTTCTTAATGGTACTGGCTTGAGTACAGCCTCATGCATAGGGCAGTCACTAGGATGTTAGCACCCAGTACTTGTGTCTTAGGACTTCCATCTACTTTCTCCTTATCAATAATTGATGCAAGAGTTCCCAGCTCACTATGAGTGACACCATCCCTAGACCGGTGGTACTGCGCTCCATAACAAAGCTAACAGAGAGCAAGTTAGTAACCAATGTCTTTCCACAGTCTTTGCCTCAGTTCCTGTTTCTGGCTTTCTTATCCAGATGTCCCTCAGTGATGGACTGTTACACGAAAGTGTAAGGGTGAAGGAAACCTCTTCTTTCTCAAGTTGCTTTTGTCTGCTAATTTTTGTTACCACATTTAAAAATCTGTCTCCAGTATATTTTCTGACATGACAGTAATTTCAAGTTAAATAGGTGGTCAGAGTTATTGTTGGCGTGAATAAATGGATAAAAAAGAGAATGCTTGGACGATTCCTGGCTGAGTTATTGTCAGATCCTGATCGTTCTCAGCTTCCTTTCACTCTCTGGGCCTCTGGAATATTTGCTTTACTGGAGGTAGCAGAATTCCCACAGCACACATGACTTCTTCTGAGAGTCTTAGCTGTTGGTAGTCTTAGCTGAAGGTGTAGGCATGCACGCTCCCATTATTCACTATCGCTCATCTCTCACACTCTCATTTCCTCATCTCTGTTATTGTCGTAGCCTGGTATCACATCTAAGTCAACAGAAAACTGAAAAAGAAAATATCCTGGCTTCAGGCACATGAGATCTAAAAAACAGGGAGCTGTACTTGACTTATCTGACTCAAGGATCTTAGGCTGATTACATTTGTCCTTGACCTTGCCATTTCTGCCCTCTTCTGTTTGCAGTAACTTGAAGGGAGGATGCAGAGACAAGAATGGATGCTGAAACTTTTTTGAGAGGGGATTTTCTGAAGTTTCATTCTACTTGATTTGTGGGAAGCTTAGACTATAGTAATGACAGCTGAGAAGATGTTGAGTAGGTAAAGTCCTTGCTGTAAAAGCATGAGGACTTGAGTGTAGATGCCTAGAACTCATGAAAAACCCATGCATGGTGGTATATATCTATGATCCCAGTGAATGGGGACAAAGACAGAAAATTCCTTTGGGAGCTTTTTGTCAGCCAGTTTATCCAATTGATGAGTTTGAGATGCAAAGGGAGAATGTGTTCCAAAAAATAAGGAAGAGATACATCCAATGCTGGCCTCTACATGTGTGTGCACGGGCATAATACCCATGTATACACACATAGAGACATGCGCATAAAAAGACTTTGTGATGAAATTCAGTCCACTTTCAAATACTTCTTTAGACAGACAGAATTTCTCCATACCCCCAAAGGTATTTATTCACAACTGATCAATACTACCACCTTCTTTAAGTTTTCTTCATGCTCTTTCGTCTTCTAAGTCATTTGGGTGAAAGTACAAGCAGGTCTGATGGTGTAGGCCTTTAGCTTCCAGAAGCTCAGGAGTCCGTGGCCGAATGTGGCAAGTTCAAGACCTACTTGGGCCATATGAGGAACATAGTGAGACAAAAATATAGTAAAAAGGGTTGGGGGTCTAGCTTAAGAGAGCACTGTTTGCCCAATGTGCTTAAGGACCTTGGTTCTACTCCCATCCCGCATTAAAGGAGAATAAACAATTCAGAACAAAACGAGAACACAAAAACTTAAGCTTTTTCTGTCTTTTGCTTTCTGTGGAAGTACCACATACTATAGAGCAGTGGACAACAGCTAGAGATTTTGGGATAAGACAGACATTGTTATGAGAGCTTTAGTACTCTATCAGCCATGGATACTGTAATTAAGTTTCCTGTAATCTCCATTTGTTTAAAATGGGGATGAAGGTGGTAACATTCTTGATATCTTGCAGGGAGGAAAGCAGGGGGAGAGAGAAGACATGCATAGTAACTGTTGTTTGTTGGGACCCAAGCAATCCACGGGACTTTAGACCCATAAGTATGTCCACTGTAGCCTCCTTCCACTGATTCATTTTATAGCTGCACTGTGTCCTTTGATATCTCACCCTCGTGTCTCCATTTCTACTCACAGGCTTAATTCATAACTGTAACCAGATCTGTAATAGCTTAGTCTTCTAATTTCTGGAAGGCAGATATTTGTTTTTTTCTTAATATTATGGAAAGGTACTAATTGAATGCGTGATCCTGAAGACATAATATAAAGACCGTTTTAAAATGATGTTACCCATACTTGGACTTGGTCTTTAAAGTTTTATGAAGCAAACGCATGCCTACTTTAACATTTTATCACGAAGCAGGAAGGGGCTTTGGAGATTCCTTGGCAGTTAATGAGTTCGGGGAAGGAGGAGAAGGGAGTCATTTTCTACAGTGGTTTTAGCTACTTGTAGCCTGTCCATGCTCACTCAAGCAACCATAATTAAGTTCAGTGGGTCACAAGAAACATAACCATGAGAGTAGGAGGTAAATTTATTGAGAAGGGGCTCAGGGTGGGTGGGAGAGGGATATGGGGGAAACATAGTGCGTATTTATGATGCTAATGCATTATAGACACACACAAACTTGTCAAACAATAAATAAAATTTTGATCATATTAACCCCTCCTGATAGTTCTTAAAAAAATGTTAAAGATACAGAAATCTGGTCTCATTTGACCTCATTTTTACTTTTATAAGATTGACAGCAACATTTCCTAATTATAGGCAGTAAACTGAGGTGCCTTTTAGAGGCAACAATGATGCACCCCTGAGGAAGTTGTCCAGTGGAAATAGATGTATGAGCTCGAACCTGAAAGGCTACAGTGCTTTGCCCTCTCCTCTGTGCAGTACGCACTCCCCCGAGAACATCCTGAGAGATAATGGATGTGAAAACTCTCTGCAGACTCCAGAGTGGAATATGAATGTCGAGGATTATTGCTATTATTTCTAGGGCAGAAGAGCTATAACCTCTTGTGGAATCATCTATCAACCAGGAAATCCTGTTGCTGTTCTCTGAACTGTACCCCTGTGACCCAAAAGATAATGTATTTCCCAATGTACTTAACTTAATACTATGGGCTGACCTGGACCTTGAACTGAGCTGGGTGAAGAATATTTAAATACAGAGCCTGACAACTTATAACCCACAGCAATGAACTTCTCCCGGCAGCAGCTGCCAGCAAGGGAGGGAAGGGCTTGTGTGCAAAATGAGTATCCAACTGCATTCCTCTGCAAAGAACCCATGGCATGGATATGTTTTTAATAGCTCGATGAAAAGGACATCTCAATTCATTTTGATTATCCAGAATGTTCCTGGGGCCACCTCCCATAGGCACCCATGGGTTGTCCATTTCAGTTGCTTCCCCACTGGGTCAGGACCACTGCAGGGTGATTAGAAAATCCCACCAGGAGAGATCATCTGACTGAAGTTTGATATCAGGGTTCACTGGCTTGCTCGATCTCACACAATGAGCAAAAACAAAACTTCTGATTGGACTTTCTGCTGGACATTCAGTGGGAGAGAGCAGAGGGCTTTGACTCGAATGTCACAAATGACAGGCTGAAAATACAATGAACCACACAATTGAGACTATGTATGAATCGAAGGGAGCGTTAGACGTTGACACAAAGACTCTGATTTTACGCACCAGGAAATGGGAGCTCATAAAGGCAATTGACTTTCCATGTGATTTGCTGTCCAAATACATCATGTTTAGATTAAAATCTCACATAAATTATTACTTGAGACATGTCTTATGCAGGTTCTTGTTTATGCCTTATCAAACTGCTGACCACTGAATAGGGTACATACTTAATAAAATATGATTGAAACAAGGTTGAGGATGTAGATCAGTTGGTAAAATTTGTCTAGCATACATGAAGTCCTGGGTTTGATCCTCAGAACTGAAAAACCAAATGTAGCAATGCTATCCACTTGTAACTCCAGCACTCTGGATGTTGAATCAAAAGAAGAAATTAGTCATGCTCATCCTCAGCTACCCAGAAAGTTCAAGGCCAGATTAGGATACACGAGATCCTAATCCCATCCCCCCAAACCCTCACCCAAGAAATGTCTATTAATATTGTTCATTTCTCTTGTGTTCTTATGGTTGTCAGTCATTCAACAAAGAGAAATTAGGTCTAGTCTGCAGGTGATATTGGGTTTGGAACCATTAGGAAGTCCTCACCTTTTGACAAGGTGACAACTTTAAATTATGTTAAGACTGTAACATTACTAATTTGTGCTGGATGGAACACACACTCTATTACTTAGAGGCTGTCTTGTGCCACTGATTTTCATGTTATTGAAGGTTGACATAAAAAAAAAGTTCCACGTGTCTTTGGATCTTTGGGGAGGGGAGTTTAAGATTCCCAGTCAACACAGATTCTCTTCTGTGGATTCTGAGGCCTTTGAAAATAGCAACAGAGCCAGATAAAGGTTCTAAAGAGGCCAGTTTTATTATTAAAACGTAGTTGTCAAATGAATGAAGCCACTTATCGCTGGAGAGTCATATGCTATAAGGCACGATTTTGGGACTAGCTTGAAAGTTACAAGTCTGGGGATGGACTTAGAGAAGAGAGAGACGGAGTTTGGGATATGGAAAGGGGGAGAAAGAAGGGGTGGGGACAAAGTCATTGCTCTATCCCTCTAGCAAGTCCCACCTCCTGGTGAAATTGGAGAGGAAGGGATGCAGGGAATGAAACTTGTCCTTTGCAGACCAAGGGATGATGGTGAAGACGGTAAGAGATGATCCGTGGTCAACACTGATGGACAGAAGCAGGTGATTTCATGATATATGTATGTCTTAAAGCTTACTATGCCCCTCAAATGCATACAATGGCACATCAGTTGAAATCTAAATAAAGTGGGTAAAATATGAAGAGGTAGAAAAGAGATGGAACTACATTCAAGTAGCTGCTGGAATCTGCTGCAAAGACAGAGGCTGTGGAAACTTAGGACTTTCTTCCTTTCTTTTTTCTTTCTTTCTAAATTGGGTTAAAATACATATACCCTGAAATTTATTGATGTAATAGGTGTATTTTTAATATAGTTCACTTGACATGGCCAAAATTAAACAGAAATGGTAGACAGGAGCCTACATGTCAGTAGATTCAGTATTTATGCCTGTCTATTTTTCACTATTCTCATAACACTTCAGCTAGCCCAATGTGTGGGATTTTTCTCCTACAACAAAATATTCTCCAGTTCTTGGCAGATATTGAGTGGGTATGTTACAATTTGATTATTCTGATACTATGTAGCCAGTGGTAATGTTTGATTCCACAGATAAAGCATGCCACCCTATGAAGTTGCCCTTCTTGTCTCATGACAATTTCTACTGGTGAGTGTTCAGGTTACCCATAGCTCCTCTCTGACCCAGTGACCACTTGAAGGCTCCCATGAGGATGTACAGGAATAGCTTACAGATCTCAAGATAAAAGTACATTGTGTGTGTGTGTGTGTGTGTGTGTGAGTTTAATGTTAAAATCTATAACTCAGGAATGGCCAAATGTAAGAGATGTATAAGATATATATATATAAAGCAAGATATAGCAAAGGCACTGAGTTCACATGCTTCTCTGGTCATATCCCTTTCCCTTCACCTCCATGAATTTACAGCTACAAGAATCTGCCTGGGTCATATAGAAACAGATGACATAGCTGTGAATGAGCACTAGTTTTTAACTCATTTTCCAGTCTTTTGTCTCTTCCCTGAAATCTGTGGTTGGCTCTGTGGTTTCCAGTCCTCACATAAGGTTGGTTTCCCATAGCAACCATTCTCTATCCTGTGATTGTTTGGGTGTTTTCCAAAAGTTATCTTATTAATATAAACCCAGGTGTGTTTCAAAGGTATTTATCACACATATGAAAATTTTCTTCACCCTTCTTAATTGTTCTTATCTAGGGAATCCAAGACTTCCTGACGCCGATGCAGGAACAATGACACAAATTTGATATTTGTTATTGCAAATTACAATATCACAGGGAATGTAGGGGCTAAGTAGCAGAATTGCTTTAAGGCACACCTGGGTTTCAATTCCCCTTTTACCACCTACTATGAAGATATGAACAAGTGGCTTACATGCACTGGACTATTGCTTCACTACTGTATTAGAGACATTTAAAATAGAGCTCTGTCAGAGACCTTCTTAAGGGCTTGGGACAGTGATGGAAGCCAGACTTCAATGTAAGAGAGTGGTAATACTGACAATGGACTATTCTCTTCAAAGGTAGTCCCAGAACTTTCAAGGGCAACAGCACCTCAGTAAGAGGGAACCAAGGGAATCCATGGTATATACCGTCTGGTCTACACATTGGGAGATAGGGAAGGGACTTACTTAGAGCAGGACAATGAAACCACTTTTGATCTTTAAGGCAGGCAAACCACAGAGGACACGGACAACATAAATTATAGCTGAAAAAAAGCCAACTCTAGACATATGGGACATTGATGATCTCATAAAGGGACCCCAAGCTATTTTACAAGCCGTCAGATAACAATGATAGTCAACCCAAAAGCAAATGGACAACAGGTTCAAATCCACTAATCACCTTCACCTACAAGTGGCCTACTTGACTTGATAAGGCACATGACTTATTTGAGCCTTGAGCTCCTCATCTGCCAATCTGATAAAATATTATTTCCCATAATGCTCCTGGCTTTTAATATAATAAAGTCTACACAAGCTCTTTGCACCTTGTCAGTCCCTACACAGATTTCAAGTTGTTATTCTGTTCCTGACTTGTCTGTGGTCCTGTACATTTTAGTTTCTTGAGGAGAAGTTCCTCTAGATCATTCTCTAAGTGGTGACATTTTTGAAACTTATATTCTCACTCATCAAACGCCTTAAAATGTGGACACACCTGGAATGGCAGAAACAGAAGAACCTATCTGCTAATTCAAGACTCTTTTCTCTAAGGCTCCATGCAAGTACAATGTAAAGCTTTCTCTTTGCTGGGCTTGCATAATTCAAGAGGGAAAAGAGCTGTGAATTTACAATGCATAAAACCATAGGCACATGTGCCTTGCTTCAGTAATTGTTCAAATAACAATATCTAATCTTCATCCATACGTCTCCTTACATTCACTCGTAATTTCAGAGACCAGATTTTTGTAAAATGTCACTGGATCAAAGATCCATGTCAAATCCAGTCACACTTCTGTGCTCATTTCTTCATCATGTTTTACCACTGTTTGTCTTAATTTATTTGCACTGCTAAAACTAAGTGTTATAATCCTAATGGCTTATAAACAGCACAAATTGTATGCAGCTCTAGGGGCTGGAAAGTCCCAAATAAAGATACTGTCAAATTTGGTGTTTAAAGAGGGTCTGTTTTCTGGTTCATAAATGACTTTCTTCCTCTAGCCTCACTCTGGTAGAAAAGAAAAGGAACTATCTTGGATCTTTCCAAAGGAAAGGAATAACATTCTCTCCACAAGGATGAAATCAATTTGCACCCTGTGCTGGCTAGGTTTTTGTCAACTTTACACAAGTTAGGGTCATCAGGGAGGAAGGAGCCCCTGTGAAAATGTTTCCATAAGATTAAGCTATAGTAAAACCTGGATGACATTTTATTAATTAGTCATTCATGTGGGAGGGCCTAGTCCAGTGTGGGTGGTGCCACCCCTGGGCAAGTGATCCTAGGTTCTGTAATAAAGTAGACTGAGTGAGTCATGAGGAGCAAGCCTCCAAGGCTTCTGCATCAGCTCCTGTTCCCAGGTTCCTTCCGTGTTTGAGTTCCTGCCTTGACCTCCCTCAGTGATACACTGTGATGTAGAAGCGTAAGAGAAGAAACCTTTTCCTCTCCAACTTGCTTCTGATTATGGTGTTTTATTGCAGTAATGGAAACCTTCACCAGGACACACCCCAACTCCATTTCAAAAAACTACCTTATTTAGGGTTGTATGAATGAGGAGGAGACATACTTATTAACACTATTTAAAATTATCTTTTTATATTTCGTTATTCCCTGCAATCTCACAAATGTCTAGTTCAATGTCTGGGTCAAAATGGAAATATAATGTTTAATAGTTTTGGAATGAATGAATGAATATATTCCCAAATACTAGAGGTAATAGTCATAGGCAATAATAATAGGACCATTCACTGAATTCAAAGTGATAGAATAGTGTGGACAGAAGGGGGCTGGCAGGCTGATTACACAGGGGTCAGTGGGAGTTTTGGCAGCATATCCTTGCATGTACCCATCAGACATTACTGTCTGGAGTCACCAGTGGTACTGTCAGGAATTTTCAAGACCAGCATCTTCAGAGATCCAGAACAGCACAAGTTCTGGCAATGGGGATGTCGCATGATGCCTACAGAGGGGAGGAGGGTGGCTGAGAAGAAGCAGGGATGCTGAAACATCCACATTAATTCATCTTATATGAAGGTCTTACAGTGGTCTTTTTCTCACTGGGTGGCCTGAGGATCAGTTCTTATTCAAAGGATGGAAGAAATCTTAAAATGCAACTGATCAAGTCTCTCCCCATTGACCAACTTTCTCTAGACCTCTGACATTTATTAAAAATTTAACGGTGTATAAGTTAGACTCTGGGCTAAGTAATTTACCCACATCATTTCATTTCATCTTTATGACAGTTTTTCCCACTGCATTCTTTGTGTGTGTGTGTGTGTGTGTGTGTGTGTGTGTGTGTGTGCGCGCGCGCGCGCGTGTGTGTGTGTGTATATAGCGAAAATGAGGCTAATAGAATTGACCTAACATTCCCAGGTAGAAAGTGATAGAAACAGGACTGGACATCACTCCATTTGACTCAGGCCTCAGTTTACTTAAAACCTCCCATTGATATAATGCACGAGTCATACGCTTTTGTAATACGCAGTCATACGCAGCATGTAATAAAAATGCTGGCATGTTTCAGGGTTCTGTCTTCAGCCCATTTCACTATTTTTTTTTGTTTTGTTTTTCTTAACTAACCAGTTACGAGGAGGCTATTTGTCTCAGTCATTTCCTTTGTGCTAACCTGCACATCAGCTATTTCTAAGCTTCACATTATATAGCCAGCCATCTGCTGACACCTTTACTTGACTTTCATAGAGATAGTACAACTCAAATGCCCGTGACTGTTCCCTGCTCCATTTAAAACAGTGGCCTCATCCAGCCAGTGGGAAATCCATTAACTATTCCTAAAGTGCTCTCTTCCTTCCTTGAATGTCTTCTTCTAGAGTCCATATTTTGGACTTCTAGAGTCCATATTTTGGACTTCTTCTACAGCATATTTTGCCCGTCACAATACATACCCCAGGTTATTTTTTTGTTGTTGTACTTGTCTTTCTTTCAAACTGGTTTCTTTATGTCTGTGGTGAGCATTCACTAACCTACCATCGTTTGTTATATTAAAAATCAATAATGAAGTGAAATGTGATTCTGTAATACCCTGTTCTTCTACCTTGAATATTTATAGTCTATCAGCTCATGGTAGATATTTTACTATTTTTTTTGAGAGATTATCTATAGATCTCTTTCCTTTATTTTACTTGGCATGGGTTCCTTAATTCGTTGGGGATTTTCTTTGTTTTATTTTCTTCAGTTTCACAATCTAAAACATAAAACATCTCACATATATTGTCTCACTCCTCACAACTCCTTGACAGGAGGAAAGAATTATCCCTGCCTTGGCAAAGTAATGACCTTGGCTCACATAAGTTGGTACATTGTGCAAATTCATAGAACCAGGGAATGCTGTGCTATGTCTGTGTCCTGGGCTCTCCCTCCATTATTGCTCTGTTCTATAACATCACTCTCTGTAGGTAGGTGCTTTCACCATTCCAATGCATCATAACACCTTATCAGCACATAGCACCCTCTGGCTCAGTCTAGTTAGGACAAGTATTCAATCAGAGGCTGGCAGGGGCAGAAACAGAGGCTACGATAAAGAGGAGTCTATTGGCTGCAAATATTCTCATTTCGGAGACAGCAAGTGAGCTTCACTGAGTAAAGGAGCTTTTCCATTTCCTGATCATTTTCCTGGCCAAGTGGAGGTCATGACCTTAGCTTCTCTTATGACTCTCTCTGTGGCTTTGTCTGACTGTGAAACATGAATGCAGAAACCAGCCTAGCTCTTCTTCCTTTGTGCCTCTAATATACAGCACAGAGATGACCCCTCAATAGTGATCTATTAACATTGTAGATAACAATGCTGAGGACTTTAAAGATCTAAGGGAACTTAGCAAGCAATTTCCTGTCCCAGAGGTTCCCAGACCTCATTCTCCTTGTGATGGAGGCCCAGAAGAGAGGTGTGTAATACATCATCCATGTTTTCCAACGCACTTTCATGCATTGTTTATTCACTCTTCATTATTCAGTAGCTGTTATTATCATCGCCAATCTCATAGTAAGTAAATTGAAGCTTAGAGAGATTAGAGGGCTCGACCTTTCCTTTGAAACTGGAATTGGTTAGGAATTAGTGTTAGAGACAAATTGGAGCATAAGCAGTCAGATTCCAGATTCTGAAGTACACTTAGCCAGCCCTACTCGTCTCCCTATCCAACTTGCCTCTGCTTCTCACGAAAAGGAGACAGATTGTAAGGAGACTGTGAATGGGGAGATAACCAGAAGCCTGCAGTGATCCGTGAGGTGAATGCAAGAAGCTTTGTGGGGGAAGCTTTTCAATACTTTCTAGTCAGATGGAGAGAGCTGCTTATGGGAGAGAGAGAGAGAGAGAGAGAGAGAGAGAGAGAGAGAGAGAGAGAGAGAGAGAGAGAGAGAAGAAGGAGGAGGAGGAGGAGGAGGAGGAGGAGAAGAGAGGAGGAGGAGGAGGAGGAGGAGGAGGAGGAGGAGGAGGAGGAGGAGGAGGAGGAGGAGGGGGGAGGGGAGGGGAGAGAGAGTATCTCCAGGGACATGATCTTGCAGAATGGGGGAGAAGAAACCAGTTCTGTCTATACTGATATGAGAGCACTGGCCATTCATATCGAGTTCGCCTTCTGAGAGGAAAAGGTAGAATGCCCTCCTAAAACTCTTCTTTCTTCCATTCCCAAACGAAGGTCAGCAGGAGACAAGACACATCAGAGATGCTAATGAGAGAAAACCCTGATGACTGCAGAAGCAATTTAAAGATTTGCTAGGATTTGTCAAGGCCCCTGTGGCTGGGCCTTCTACTTGCAATTCCTCCTCGGCAATCTGGATGAGAAGATAAATAGAATTTTTAAAAGTCCAACATCCAGGCACTTTTGAATGTAGGGAAAACAGAACCTGGGAGGCTTAAAATATTAATCATGTATCCAGGCTTGCCAGAGAAAAAAAGACTGGAGTTTTGCAGGTATAACACAGGGGAAAAAAATCCCCTCCAGGAATGTGTGGTGCAGAGTTGGATTTTATGCCCCTGTGCACTAGACTCAGAGAGAAAGCTTGATTTATCCCCAACATGGAGCTGGATCCCAAGGCTGCTTCTTTAAAGAGGAAGTAATGGCCACTCGCTTACTTCCTTGAGGACACAAGTAGATCTGATTAGTTTCTCACCACACAACCTAGAAGGTTCTGATTTGGTTATAATATTGGTCCAGAGATGATGATGAAAGGCATCAGGTAAGGTAGCTTTGGAAATAAAGCATGAGGATACCTAGGTAGAGATTTAGTGGCTAATATCCATGTCTTCAGCCTGCAGTTTAGTGGGGCCATTACTGGAGCACTGCCATAATGATTCCATATTGTGGCTCGTCTGAGCATGATTGCTCCAGGAAGCAGTCCGGGAAACCAATATTTTGGTTACCTAAGAGTCCCTAGTTTCATCCACTGAAGATTCCAGAGGCCCCCTTCTTAGTCATGCCAGTCCTGTTATCATTAGCCTGCTTTTCTCATCCTCTCTAAGATAGACACCATGAACAAGTTTGCTTTGTAAATTGGTATACTTTGTTCCTTGTGTTTGTCTGCTAATGATTTGCTAAATATAAAGAAAGCTCTTGGAATCTTTACCGAATTAAAACTTTTTACTATGATGGGAATGATGAGAATTCCAACAGTGGGGAAGTAATTAAGGGTCCAGAGTTTAGAATTTGTTTAATTATTGGTCTTAGTAATCTTTCTAGAAAGTTCCCAGTAGCCTTTATTTCTGAATCTGTGAGCTAGAGCTGTGTCTCGGTGGTAGTATAATTGTCTAACATATGCTAGATCCTAAGACTAATATATAGGACTGCAAAACAAAACAAAAGCTTTGAAAACCTACACATTCTTCTACCTTTTCCCTAAGGCATATACTGTAGTAAAAAAGTTGACAACACTGGCTCCTTTTATGATTGAGACTGTGTCCTATACATGTCGAACATTCTATGAACTTGTCAGGATGTCAACAGAAAGTGACTCTCAGAAAAGGACCATTCTTAAGACTATTAGAACTAAACTGTTTCCTAGACAGTGAATGGTCAAGACTGAGAGAGACTAACAAAATTTGGAAGCATACTAACCTTCCAATAAAATTAGGATCCCTTTAAGTACCTTTTTAATATTGATTAATTTTGTAGTTTGACAATTGTGTGTGTGTGTGTGTGTGTGTGTGTGTGTGTGTGTGTGTGTTTGAGTTACTATTTCCCCCTTATGATATCTTATCTCCCTCCCATTTCTCTCAGGCCTTCCTTTTGTCTTTCTCTAATTTATGAATTCTGGCTTTAGTTTGTCAGCCATTTTGTTTTACCAGGGCCATTAGTGTGATTAGTGGATTGGAAGTATCCTTTGGAGGCTAGTAGGGTCATTAGCATATACACAACAGAAAACAGTGACTTCCTCATTCATTGAGTCTACCAATAGCAAAAGTAGGTCAGCAATGAGGAGTTCCACTCCCCAGTTACTTCCTCCATTCTTGCCTGTCTATGGAATTATTATTTTGTAAGTTCATGATATCTATGGTATCTATGCCTTGCCCAGATGACATGGTGGAGCCCACCTTTTTATCTTCTTGCTCTAACATTCTTATATCTCTGCCATCTTCTGCTGTGTTCCTTGAGTCTCAGTCTCTCTCTCTCTCTCTCTCTCTCTCTCTCTCTCTCTCTCTCTCTCTCTCTCTTCTTTTTCAATATATTCTGCCATTACTGGAATCTGTGTTCCTTGAACTCTGATTCTAAGAACTAATGTGACTGTTTTTATGTATAAAGATACTATGTCTTTGTGAAGGTTTCATTGTTAAGGAGACACCATAACCAAGGCAACACTTATAAAGGCCAATATTTAACTGGAGGCTGGCTTAAAGTTTTAGAGGTTTAGACCATTATCATCATTGTGGGAAGCAAGATAGTATTTAGGCAAGCATGGTGAGGAAGCTGAAATTTCTACATTGTGATTCAAAGGCAATTCTTACTGGGTAGATGCTGAGCATAGAAGACTACAGTGTCCACTCCCATAGTGAAACACTTCCTCTAACAAGGCCAAAACTTCCAATATTGCTACTCCCTGTGGTCAAGCATTCAGACACATGAATCTTTCAGGGTTAACCCTGTTCAAACGGCCACATACTACTCCCTGGCCCCATAGGCTTATAGCCATAAAATAATGCAAAATGCATTTAATCCAACTCCAAAAATCTTCATAGTCTATCACGGTCTCAACAATGTTTAAAAGTCCAATGTTCAAAGTTTCTTCTGTGATTCATGTAATCTCTTAACTGTAATCCCTTATGAAATTAAAATAAAAAAGCAGACCACATACTACCAACACCACAGGATATACATTACCATTGCAAAAACATCATAGTGAGAAAAACTGCACCAATGCAAGACCAAAAACCAGTTGGGAATTCTCCAAATTCTGCATCTCCATGTCTGGTGTCCAACTCCTTTTAGCTTGTCGGACTGCAGCACAATTCTTCCTCTTGGGCTGGTTCCACTCCCTGTTAGCAGCTTTCCTTGGCAGGTATTCCATGGCTCTGGCATCTCTAATATCTTGGGGTCTCCAAGGCAACTTCAGCTCCACAGATTCTTGTTCCAGTGTCTGAGCTCCTTCAAAGGGATTGGGTCAGGTCTGCAGTCTGTCCTCTGTAGCACTCTAGGTACTGGCTGACTGCACTCTACTTCTGCTGCTGTTCTTGGTGGTCATCCCATGGTAATGGCATCTCCAATATTTTGGGGTTTTCTGCTGCAGTTCTGCTGCACTTTCACCAATAACCTCCCATAGGCTTTCTTCATTGTTCCAAGCCTCAACAACTACTTCTTCTTCTTTTTTTCTTTAGCCATATCCAGTTTGTTTTGATGCGATTAAAGCACAAGCAAAAATTGAACCAAGGTATTATTAATAGAGCAGAGGGTTCATTATCATAAAGCAAAAAGAGGTGACAAATTGGAATCCCCTTCCTGCTCCCTCACAGTGACAATTTGTTACCATAATCAAACTTTTTCATCTAGAGAAAAAATATTTTCTCTAGATGTGAAGCCTCAACTTCTTTGCATGATGACTCTTCTGTTCTGGGCCTTCAACTGCCACTGAGGTTACAGCAGCATCAATGGCCCTTTCTGGTCTCTCACAGTGTCTAGCCTCAGCTGCTCTTCATGATTACTTCAAAACTAGTACCACTTGCGTATTTCTTACACATTACAAAGTACAGCCTCCACAGGAGGTCTAGCTCTAGAACACAACTTCTTTGTATACATTTATTTTTCAGAAGATTTCAGCTCAATGGTGCTGGTCTCTTAATCACTGCTAATTTCTTAGGTCAAGCTAAACAACATCAATTTTTCTAGTAGCCCCTTCTATTCTTGACTCTAAAGCCAGAGCCATGTGGCCAAAACTGCCAAATAATGCTGCTTGTGGGGCCGGGACATGGCCCCTTGTTTTATTATATCCTCATCAGTTTTCTGGTTTTGATATTTTCCTTTACTGTATAAGCTTGACTGTTCTGGAACTTGCTCTTTAGACTGACTTTAAACTTAAAGATTTACATGCCTGTCTCCTGAGTGCTGAAATCTACCATTACTCCCAGACTTTCCTTAGTTCCTTTCCACAAGATTTTTATAGGCATGGCCACTATGCCTCAAGATCAGGATCAAAACCCTGTGTCTTCTAACCTCAAGATTTGAATCACAGGTGTGCCTTCCATGTCTGGATTGCAGTTCATTCTGCATATAGTCAAGCTGACAACTGAGAATAGCCTTCATAATCTATACCTTCTCAATTTAATACATCGTATCCCCTTATGTCCAAATGAAAAAATAATCAGGTCATAATAATGCCTAACATGATATAACTATCCCTTGTTCAACTCCAATCATAAACAATAAGCTTAGCTGGGTGGGATCTTGCCCTCAGGTCTCCACCCTCTTAATTGCATTTAATATCCTTGAACACAGGATTTAGTTCCATTCTGCTTCCTAGTGCCCCCTTAGTCTTTGAATCTTCCATTTTGTATTTTTCCTCTCTAAGCTTGTTATGCTTGATCTAAATTCTCTTCATAAGAGTAAACAACCAGAGAGACTCTACTTTTGATTTTTTTTTTTTTTACTTTTGATTTTTTTTTCTTTCTAAACTAAGCTGTTTTGAGATTTCCTTTGCCAAAGAAATTAATCTAAATCTCGTCACCTTAGCATTAGGCAGACTCTGGACAAGGGCAAAAAGCAGCCACATTTTTCCACCAAAATATCACAAGAATGATACTAAAATTCTTCTTCTCTGAAACATTTTGAGTCAGGCAATTACAATTTAAATCACCCCCAGCACCACTGTTTGACATGTTCCTAATAGTATGGCTCATTAAGCACTGTTCCAATGCTTTCCTAATCCAAAGTTCCCAACTCTACATTCTTCCAAAGAAAAACATCTTTAGGCCCATCACAGCAATACCCCACAGTCCAGAGTTCAAAAATCCTCCAAACAAAAACATGGTCATATCTATCACACAATACCCCAGCCCATGGTACCAACTTCTGTCTTATTTAGGGTTTTATTGCCGTGAAGAGACATCATCACCAAGGCAACTCTTATAAAGGAAACCATCTAATTGAAGCTGGTGTACAGTTTCAGAGGTTTAGTCCATTATCATCGTAGGAAGAAAGGTAGTTTATAGGCAGACATGGTGCTAGAGGAATTGAGATGAATTCTTCATCTGAAGGCAGCATAAGGAGACTGTCACAACTGGCCAGACTTGAGCATACATATGAGACCTCAACACCCCACCTCCACAGTGACATACTTTCTCTAACAAGGACACACCTCCTACAATAAGGCCATATCCCTTACTAGTGCCTCTTCCTACGGGCAAACATATTCATGTCATGAGTCTATGGGGGCAAAATCTATTCAAAACACCATATCCTGTAAGATTCTAGATGATAGTTAAATAAATAGTTTACTGTTTCTTAACATTTCTCACGACTAGTTTCAAGTTTCTCCATCATGGTTTTCTCTGGCTCTTTGGCTTCAAATTCCTTTGTTTGCAATGCATATCCTTTTTTCTTAAAAAAATTTTACCCTCCCTATTTGCTTCCTCTCTTACTTGAGAATGATAAGCTATGAGAAAGGCCTGGTTTCTGCTCACTTGAACTGCTGAAGTATTATACTGTTGCAGATTGGACTTCAAGCTACAGGCCTTGTGTGAGTATCCCCTTTTGAAATAATGAATGAGTTAAACTTTTGTTTAATCGCCAGGTGACATCCTGATTTCCAAATGGTTTAATGTAGTGATAACATCTTTACACTTGTGGATTTTGATTTGTGATCTACTTCTCTGTGATCTACCAGCTGAGCAGTGGTAAATGATTTTTAAAATGTTTTTTGACCTCATCTTGCTCACTTAAAAAGGCCAGGATGATAACGGCCATGATGATATGTTACTTGTTTTATATTTTGGTTTTGTGTGTTGGAATGTTTGTGTGATGTGCCTTATATTTACCTCTTTCAGAATAGAAGCTCTACAAATAGAATAGCAAATAATTTTTGTAAGATATTTGTAGAAACCATACATACCTGCTTTAATTCTAAAGAAGAGATCATAGCATACTTAGGGGTATCTGTAGAGTCTAGGCAGAAGTTGATAAAATGGCTTCTCAGTGTTGGCTTTGCATGATTCAGGAGAAGACTAGATTGTCCATCAGCTGAGTAAGGGTAAAAAAGGGCGTGTGGGATCTCAAATGTACCCACACCAAGTAAAATAGCTGTTCATGTCTTCAGGAAGTTCCATTACCTCCGTGTGGATCTTTAGACTGTTAGCATAAAACTTGTTAAAATCTCGTGGCATTTGAAAGGACCATGTCGTCATCTTTTGCACCAAATTTACAAAGCTCTGTCTTAGACTTTATTGAACAAGTGTACCTCTTCCAGTCACTCTTCTTCAAACCAAACTCCTTCAGAGGCACCAGGCTGTATATGGATTGACCTTTTCTTTCTGAAGCTTTAGGGGAATCACAAGGACTCTACCTTATTCTACTCCTTATCCAAACTCTGGCTTCTCAAATTCTAGAATATCAGAATGCATACCTCCCCTCCTCCATATTCACATTTCCCCCCATTGGATCTCTATTGTCATTAGAGAAGTCCCCTTGATTACCCAAGAGTCCCTAGGGTAATTAATAGAAGTTGATGATCAAAGAAACTTTATCCTACTCTCTTTGATTTAAAGAGTCACAGACATGTTGCTTCCAGCCCTGTCAGGGAAGTCAGGGAAGGTTTTTGGTACTGAACTAAACACAGACACAGACACACAGACACACACAGACACACACACACACACACACACACACATACAGAGACAGAGAGACAGAGAGAGACAGAGAAGTAGGAGATGGAAAGGAGGGAAAGAGAGTGGAGTGTCTGGGAGATTCACAGACACACAGACACACACCAGAGGGGGGGGGGGGGGAGAGAGAGAGAGAGAGAGAGAGAGAGAGAGAGAGAGAGAGAGAGAGAGAAGAATAGATACATATAGATACATATACTATATACATTCTTACGTACGAACAAAGCATTTGTTTTGTACGTGGTCAATAGTGAGACATGCACTCAACACAAGGAGTCAGGAAGTCCAAGTCCAATCTGTGTTTTCTCTGTTCCCTAGCATAGCTACCTGGAAAGTCAAGTTATAACCAGAACACTGTCTGGTAAGAATGAAATCAGAGTTGAGGGCATTTATTGGATTTGAAAGTGAATGTAGTAGTGTCATGGGATAGGCTCATATCTCCATCTTCCATTTGGGACACGTTTGCCAAATGGGAATGAAACAGGGTTATTGCTTTTCTTCCTCAAAGATCTATGATTTCATAAACCTCCATTGCTAAAAATCAAGGTCTCCTAAAATGAGAGTCTAGAAAAGAATAATTTAAAAGTTTCACTAAATGCATTTAAGAGATAGAGCGAATAAATATTCTAAAATGTATTCTCTTGCTTTACTCGGGCAGATTCATGGCTCTGAAACCCTGTTCGCATACTAAGTGCCTTCTGGATAGCTCTCCTGGTCACGAGAAATTGCTGCAGCACTGCAGTCTGCTGGGACTCAGAATTTCACCAGCTTTATGTTGTGCAGAGCCATCCTCTTGTTCAATGTGTGTGTGTGTGTGTGTGTGTGTGTATGTGTGTGTGTGTGTGTGTGTATGTGTATGTGTGTGAGTGTGTGTGTGAGAGACAGAGAGAGACATAGACAGAGAGAGAGAGAGAGAGAGAGAGAGAGAGAGAGAGAGAGAGAGAGAGAGAGAGAGAGAGAGAAAGAGAGAGAGAGAAGAAGCAGGCTGTCTACCTCCGGTTCTCTGTTGAACCATTTTTCAATGTGGTTGTCTGAGAAGACTGAGTTAAAACTGCACAATGAAATGAGAGGAGTCATGCAAAATTTAGTAAATGAGAAGCTCATTTCTAGAGGGTAGTTACTGTAAAGGTAGTAAGAAGTTAGAGCTAAAGAGGTTTGTGTAGGAACTCTGGGGAAAGAAAATATCTGGGCCTTCGTGAAAGATCCGCAAAAGCCATGGAGCTTGCCCTATGGTTGGCAAGGGCAACCATACATTCTGGCTTGTTGGGTAAATGATGTGACCTTAGACAGGGCTTGCTTTACTCATTCTCTCTGTCCTATTTTGTGTGTTTTACTGCTAGTCATCTTCCTTCTGAGCAAAATAACATTTTCTCTAGATACCTCAATGTATTTCTTGAGATCCACCCTCATCCTACAAAACTGGACTTTGCTCTGTTCCTGCCTGGGGGTTGGGGGTGGGGAGCTTTGCTTACCTTATTCCTGGGAAGACAATCTTTGTGCTTTTCCTTTTTCATGGGGAACACACCACGACTGCCTTCCTACAAGCCTATCAAAAATATAATCATGTACACAGTTGCTTTAGGGAACCCAGCCAACAACAATAACAAAGATTTAAAAAGAATGCTGTTTGGAATCCAGGTGTGTTGGGAGTGCTAAAATCAGAAGCCAGACTGAAAACACTCAGCGGGCTCAAAGAAAGAGTTAGAAATAAACACTGACGTCATCCTTTCTTTCCAAGGCATTGATGCAGTCCAGACGGATGATGGCCCAGCATTTTGGATTCATCTGCTTTTCTCATTAATTCTCCTCTCATTTCTGCTTTTATTATCTACAATGACAACAGACAGAGCTCTATCCCTAGGCAGCTTCTAAAGTCATCTAACTGTCATTAAAGCAATAAGGACTCATATCTTTCTGCACGGTAAACAAGTTAAACACCGTTAAACTGCTCTCTGGTATCTGAACTCTGTGATTTGAAAAGTTTCATGATTATTATGATTTCTAATGTGCTTTGCAAACCTACTATGTGCCAGCTGCAGCTAGCTATTTTATGTCTTGTATTTCTTTGGGTCTTTGCAACAATGTTATCAGGTTAAGAATCATTTGCCAATAAAGGGAAAGAAGCAGCTGAGTGGTCAAATTTGGCTTCTAATTAAAGTCTCTATAAGGGTAACTATTGAGTGTATGAAGATCATCACAATGATACATTCCAAGCTCTGCCCATTGTTCTTCATGCTGCCTGTGGCTTTGTGGATCCATTATACACTTCAGTTACGTCCTTGATACTTAGTGTAACAACAGTGACCTTATTGCTAGGTATGACAGCAAAGACATTGATGCTACTCTCGACTCACCATGCAGACATCGACTAATCAGTCATTTGTTATTCCTGATAGTGCCCTGAGAAGCTCCCTGTGATTGGACTGGTGGGTGCTGGGGTCACAAATCTTAAATCTTTGATTTAAAGATAAACAACTAACTGAGCTTCTACCTAATGGTTGGGCTTTGTCTTTCTAGAATATTCTCTTTATCACTCTCTTCTCCAGACATGTCTTCTTTGGGATGCTCTCTATGATCGAAAAGGATGTGAGAAGGACCCCGATTACTGTAGCCATTGCATCTTGAGTTCTGCACCTCTGTAACCTTCAGTTATGATTAACCATTGATTCTCTTTCACCCCAGCAGGATTTGGGTTCCTAGTAGGAAGAGATGATATTTTACTTTTTACCGCCAATGTCTACCTTTTCATTGCGACTCATAGGAGGTATGGAGTGAGACGGGTGGGCAAATGGCTAGATTTGGCAAGAACTGCTTCTCATCCAATCCTTTCTTTTCCAGGTATTCACACGGACTTTTGTATGTAGCATTGTAGGCCTCTTCAGGTCAATTCACTAATCACCCAGTGTATCTTTTCTCTTTATCATGATGGTACAGTGTGCAAAGCTGAGAAGGAAGTCAAATATTATGAGGGGACAGAGAGACACAAAAGAGTAACTGGGCATGAGATAATCTCACAGCAGAAAACATAGCTTCAACTTGTAGATCTCAGACATGAGGAAAGAGAGACTGGGGGGATGGTTCCCTGATTGTTGAGCCATATCCTTCTGCTAGACTACAGACCTTAGAACAGTGACATCTGTAACAAATAAGGGACAACATCCTGACTCCTTTACAAATGCAGCATCTCATTGTCAGAGTGAAGGAATCATTGGTAGAAATTTAAAAAAAATACAAAATAAAAAATTCCTGATTTCAACTCATCCTCTCACTTGCGGGAGTGACTCAGGCTAATTTTACACACAGCATGTTTTCCTTTCAGACTTCTCATCCGATCTGTTCCTTGTTCTCCTAGATTGCATAAGGGAATGATGAATTCTGCGACTAGATCCGAACTTCCCTAGGCCTAAAATAATCACTGTTCTGTTTTCCACAGGAGATGAAGATATATATTAGGAGTTTAACATTCTTTGAACATCCACTTTAAAAACAGGAGACATCCGCGCAGCAGGTGGGGCTTGCAAATGAAATTTCTAATCAGATGTTCACACAGAAAGTAATTAACTTTAGGAAAAGTGTCTTCCCTGTAAGGCCCCAGAGGCTTCAAAAAAGACTTCCTCACACTGAACTCTCCAGGAGCGTGCTTTGTCTATGCCTCCTGGTGGGCTTCAGAGCCTAAAGAGAAGAGGAAAACAAATCTAGCTGCCAATGTGGATCACGGTGTGGTGACTGAACTCTGTGGGGCAAGAGGACCTCTGTATGTCCTCTCCATGGCTTGCCCCAAATGCCTCAAGGTTTGGTTTCTTGTGTCTTCACTTGGCTGAGGGTTCTGCCCTTTGGTTCACGTGGGCAGCAACCTTACTTGCCACTCCTTTTAGTAAAACTGAAAGGGAGAAAAATCGATAATCTGTTTTAAAGTCAAAGTGACTTGCACTGAATCTGGGGTTCTAAGACTGCCTACCTGTGCTGCTTTGGGCAAGAGACAAGCTTGTTCAGGATCTTAGCTTCTTGGGCATCCCTTGGATGCTACTAAAAGTGTTAGATATTGAAAAACAGATCCTGCTTACTGACTGCTTTTTGTATCTCAGTAGACCATTTATTTTATTGTACTTATTGGGAGTTGGGGGTTCAGACAGGTCCTTTCCATATAGCCCTGGCTTTCCTGAAACTTGTTATCTTACTGTGTAGACTAGCTGGCCTCAAACTCACTGAGACTCTGTGCTTCTGCCTCCTGAGTGCTGGGGTTCAAGGCATTTGTCACCTCATACACCTCAGCAGACCATTTTATATTATGTCCTATGTCCATCCAGTCTCTTTGTAGCAGAAATAAGTTTTGAAACAGTTTGATATCAGCTTCCTAGGGCTGCAGTAACAAAATACTATGGATGGATAGCTCCGGGTAATAGAACTGTATTGACTCATTCTTCTTTATGCTAGAAGCCTTACATCAAAATGATGACTGCCAATGTCTCTGAAACCTGCAAAGGAATTAGTTCTCTTCCCAGCTTCCAGTGGCTTTACAGTAACCTTCTCGCAATGGTATAATTCTAATCCCAGTTTTTCTTGTTGTGTGGAGTTCCCCATGCCCATCTGGCTGCCTGTGACTATATTCTTTTAAAGATACTAGTCATAATGTGAAAAGTCCACCATACACTATCCTGTCCTCATTTTAACTAGTTTCATATGTCATGATGCTGCTTCCAAAGCAGGCTGTGTATATTAAGGTTATGAGTATGGGTTCAATGTTTACTTTTTACTTCAGGCAGGGATACGGGGTAACCTGTAAGAGAGAGTTATTAAATCTTTGTCTAGTTTTAAATCAGTTTAGTCAATTTGTAGTATAGACTTCTGCACTGGGTAGATTTCAGTCTTAGAATCATGAACTTCAAGGTAAAATGAAAGATTTATTCCATTTTCTTTCCTCTCTTTGTTCCTCTTTCCAGTCTTCAATTTTCATTCTGAGCCACAAAACTGCTGTTCTCAAGATCCTCAATCCATTCCTCAGTTCCCCTCGGAGTATCATGTCTTTCTGAACAATTATCTATCTAGGATCAGCTCCTGACTTCTACACAGGTCTCATTTGGTTCCTGCCTTCCATTTACCCAGGGGAGAAAGACCTGCTCCAGTTTGTCCTGACACCTTTGATTTTAGCATTAACATTTTTGTATCTCAAGAAAATAGTCCTGAGCAAAATAAGGTCCAGGTTCGGGAGCTGCAAATATTCTTGTTTAGCCCAGATCTGACCTTCTCATCTTAACTGTCTGCTCTGGCATTAGCTGTTGGTTCACAGTGCTTTGCAGCTAAATAAGGCATTCTTAAGGGTTTTATATCCAGACATATCTGGATTTGAATTTTAACTGTCAACCTTAATTAGTGAGTATCTTATTAGTATCAATTATCTCAAAAGAAAAGAGACTATAGTCACATGTCCCATGTCCTTTCGCTATTATGACAAAAGTGAGGTATGATGAATAAACTTGACAGAGTGCCCTAGACCCCATGCATGGCATAAATAGTTGATAGTTTCTTCTCTGGCAGATATGTATATATATACTGCAGTGTGCCCTGCATTCAGAAAGTGCTTTTCAAAGACAGCTCAAAGCTCCAAGGCTCAACCCTCTTGAATTGTGATCTTTCTGTTCTGCCATTATTTTTAATCCCTGCTTAAAAAATAAATCTATTCTTTCAGAAGTTAGTTTTACTAAGAACTTGCTTCAGAACCTTGCCCAGATATTGGGAATATGACAGATGTATTTCCTATGGACCTTCTACAACTAGAATTTTCCATGTGTCAATAACTTTCTACCCTCCAGCAGATTTTGATCTTTCCTGATTCAATGCCTGGTCCATGAAGGAAAAGTAGAAAATAGAAAGACCTTGATCTCTTTCTTGTGCTCCAGTTCCCATGAACTCAAAACACAAACTCGTTTTATTTCGGGGTGTGGTTGTTGACTGGAGCTTGGCAGTCATTTAATGCCTTTTCTCTTTATCAGTTTTTGAACGGAAGCAGAAGTGTTTTAACCTGCTGCCCCTTACAAGTGACATGTCTAAGAACAGTGTGTTCCTTACTTCAGAGCCAAGCATGAATAATACTGATTATGGTCCAGACGGTATTTCTGCCCCTTGGTCTTCCCTTTGAGTCTTCTTGTAGGGCCCACTTGTCTTTTTCCTTTAGAGGGTATTTGATGTCATGATGAGATTAATAATTCAAAGAGTCTGGCTAGGACTTTTCCACTGAGGGTTGTGGTGCAGAGGAGACTAGGAGAATTGCAAAAGCCCCAGGGCTTTCAACAAGGTCAAATGGCTGACAGTTTCAGTAAGCATTCCGAATCCCCAGGAACCCCTTGCTCGGTGGGTCTTACCCAGATAAACACAGGGGTTTTTGTTTGTTTTCTTTTCTTTTCTTGTTTTTGTTTTTCTGCTTTTTGTTTTTTTGTTTTTGTTTTTGTTTGTTAAAGCAAACAAAAAGATTAACTTTCTTAGATAAGGCTACAAGTTAAGCAAGCTCCATTGTCAGCCTTAACGTTAGCAACAGCTTCTAAAAAAATGTACATGAAATTTCAACCATGAATTTTAAGATTGAAACGATACTATGAAATAGTACATGATAGTTGCTTAGTGTGGAATAAGAAACAGAATGGCCTGGTATGTTAGGGACAAAGGGCACACAATCTGTGATTATTATTGTATTAACCTAGTTACTTTATCGCTTAAGTTTCAGTCTCTCTACAACACATTGATATTGACTCTGATCTTTATATTGCTTCTGCAAGGCAGATAACCTTACTTCCGTTTTTTAGCATGGCAAACAGAAGCTCTGCTTGTCAGCTGGGCTTCTCCAGGATACCAAGGAGGTACAGTTGGTATTGGGCCTTGAAGTGGTGTCTCTGGAGACTGCTCTGTACATGCTATAATCCTTTCCAGCAATAATTAAACATTAATGACTATGAACAGGCTTCTTGGAATTTTTTAGGTGTCTAAGGGAGCTGTGACTATTTAATCATTCTTTTTTCCTCTTTACTCTTATAGCTTCTCAGTGCAGGAAAAAAAAAACTGAAGCAGAGGAATGCCATTGGACAAACAAAGAACTCTTATGCTAGAAGGGGTAAAGGGTAGCCAAGGAAAATGGTTAGTGATAGAGATCGTTCCAGGACTCAGGACTTCAGACTTCATATGTAGAACAATCAGTCTTGCAGCTGTTACAGCTGCAATTTATGATTTCAACTTGGGAAAGAGGAAATGAGGCAGAAGACTAGCTAGACAGGATGTTCTACCTTCCCTAATCTCTAAATCTTCTTCACTAAGTTCATGGGGTATTGGGCTCCCAGGCAGTAATGTTCTCACTAACTAGACTTTTTTTTAAAAAATTGGTTATTTTATTTACATTTCAAATGTTTACCTTCTACAAACCTCCATCCCATGCACCTCTCTCTGCTTCTGAGAGGGTGCTCCTCGATCTATCCACCCACCCACTCCCACCTTGCTGTCCCAGCACTCCCACACACTGGATCATAGCGCCTCCACAGAACCAAGGGCCTCCTTTCCCACTGATGCCAGATAAGGCCATCCTCTACTACATATGTAGCTGGAGCCATTGGTCCCTCCATGTGTATTCTTTGGTTGGTGGTTTAGTCCCTGCGAGCTCCAGAGGGTCTGATTGGTTTCTTTTGTTGTTCTTCCTATGGAGTTGCAAACCACTTCAGCCCCAACTAGACTTTTTATTGTTACTATAGCTGTTGCAACAATGGCTGCCCCTTGTCCTAATCTCAAACAATCCTCCTACCTTGGTATCTTGAGTAACTTAGCTAATAGATCTCACCAGGCATCTAAAGATAGTGTTAAGACTTTCTATTTTGTTACCACAAATTTTCAAACTATGTTTGGCCAGGCTCCTGGAAATTCTATTATTTTCTCTAAAGTCCCTTGATAAGCAAATGTTCTACTTTAAGCTAACAGAGTCAGGTTCTGCCTTGTGACCATGAAAACGCTGTCTAATGTAGCATGTTTTCCTAATGCCAAATGCAAGGTCTCTGTGTATTTTATGCTTCCCAGTCTGGCTTCAAGTAACCCTTCTGGCTGTCTCTTTTCTCCTTTCCAAATTATGTATGCTTAAATGATGGTTTGTATACTCCTTATTTTTGCTAAATCATCATCTAAGGCATTCTTCATTGAATAATTGTGTGCAATTATCAATGAGTGTTCTCCAGTATCCTCACCGTGGTTCTTGCTTAATAGATTCATTCCAGAGAGAGAAGGGCACAATGAAAGAACAGAAGTTGGAGAAGGGCAGAAGAGGTTGTCTGAGACTTTGAGCTGGTCACATATTTGAACTTAGTCAATGCATTAAATTTTCTCCATCTGTTCTTCTTTTCCACTACCTCTATCCTCCATTCTTAAAGTTGATTACAAATAAGAGAGAAATATTTAGATATACCAGAATCAGAATATTAAAACTTGTCATTTGTCCTTCATCATTATCAAGTTAGCAAATACTTCTCCACATGTAAACTCAGACATTCTGGATAGAGAGATTATGCCATCACTAGAGGGAATGGAAAACTTAAGGTGTCCTTATGGCAGACTGACTCCTGTACAACCTACTCATCTTCCCCAAAGGCAGCAGGAACAAGCTGGAGGGCAGCACAACCCACACATATCACAACACAGAAGGAAACAAAAAGCATATGGGAACGTTTCATAAAACTAGCTCATTATCTAGAATGAGATACTCTCTTAAAATATTAGAACACATAATTCAAAGGCACAGGGTCAGGCCTTCAGAAGAAGTAGAATTAAGTCATCTCACCTGAGTTGTGTATTTGGACCTACATTGTTTGCCTTCCCACAGCATACTTCCAGAGCCATGAGATCCAACTGGCTTTCCCAGCATATAGAATTCAAGGAGGGTTCATGCCGTCCGACATCTCCCGGTCTCTTCACGTTGTTATCTGGGCAAGATGCATGGCTCGAGCACTAAGATTGGTTCTCTGTTTCTCCTTTATCCCACCATGGCTTCCTAACAAAATTAACAGAGAACAGAGCATAGCACATTTACAATAGTTCAAGTGTCAACTGCACAGTTGAGGTCTCAGCTAGACACACACAGGGATGATTCTTGGCTCTTCTTACTCACAGGTATTCTTAGCAAAGTTATGTAACAATTCTATGCTTTAGTTTCTTCTTTCAAAAAGAAGATGAATGATTCTAGTACCTTCTTCATAGTGCAAGGATCCAATGAGAATATCACTGAAAAATAGTAATGTCTGGGTTTGATGCAGACAGAACATTAGTGAGCAAGCATTCATTGTTATGGCTTAATGTGCACAGTAGTCATCAGTGGTAATAGTGATGCTCCCCTCTGCTCAATGCTCCATGTGGCTCAATACATGGTAAAAAAATTTTTAGTAGTTTTTATTCAAAGTAAAATTGGTACTAACTAGAATCAGCTTCTTTATCAACAGGCTTAAATTTTAGGCACGTGAGTTTTACATGCTGCCTTCCCTACAAATTCATAGTTAGCCAGCGAGTTTTTAATTTAACACATATTGAAAATTAGAAAGCTTTTTTCCTAATTGGTTTTATTTATTTTAAAAATGCCATACATTGATTGTGGCACCTACATCACTACTTCCTCTAACTTCCATTTCAACTCCTCCCATGTACCTATTCCTCCCAAATTTATGACCTCTTCATAAATATTTTTCTCTGTCTCTGTCTGTCTCTCTTTCACACACACACACACACACACACACACACACACACACACACACACACACACACTACATGCATGTATATACAGTCTACTATAATCAACTGTGTCCATTTAGCTTTACCCATAGGTGCATGGGGTCAGGGCTGATCACTTGAGATCAGAACACCTGAGTGGGAGATGATATCTGAAAAACACTAATTTTCCCTACTCACAGCATTTACCACCTGTTCTTACTCTAGGGTTAGGCTTTGTGGAATTTCGTCTGTCCAGGCTGGCATATCAACTGCTGACATTATGTAGGTCTTTTTCAGGCACTCATCCCGTTGAGATTTCATGAATATTGCTTTTCTGTCATGTCTAGAGGACAATCACTGTCTTGTAGCAGATGTCTGGGCCTCTGCCTCTTAAGAGTGGATACTACTCAGAATTGGGCAATTCTTTTTTCTTTTTTTGGAGTTGCCTAATGGTGTAGAACTGGGAATGGGTGGAGGAGGCCAAGGAGGAAGTAAGACAACGTTGGAAAGGCATTTTGCAGAGTATCAGGAGTTCCATTTACTTTGTAATCCATGCACCATGGGTGAATTCTTCCTTGCCTAGATTGTGGTGTCTACAGAGTGCAAATTATGTTTGGCTTACTATGCTCCTCTCATGCATACTGTTAGATGTAATGAGTCCCTTCACTCTATGCAAACTGGTCGCTCTGCGGTTTTTTCTGTTGATGCCTCTATCTCATATAGAGCATTCTTTTGGCCAGCACAATTATGCCTGGCTGCTCACCTCATTTCTCAAGCTAGTTTTTAAATGTCACCTGCTCTGAAATGGGATGTTTGTGCCTGTGGAAGCCTGGGAGACTTTAGCTTTCTGGATTCCTTAGGATTTCTTACACTGGAAACTGAATGGTTCACTTGCTCTCCCAGCAAATGTTCAATCACCTTGATATACACAAGACAAGCAACATCATCAGTACATCAGACTGAAGGTCTCTGGATACACTCGAGGTATTCACTTGGGGAAATATTCTTGAACCTGTTTTAAAAAATATCAGACATTTGATGAGTTTAGGTTTCTTGTCACAAAGACACTGTTGTGGCTTTGAAGACAGTTATATCAGAGTTGGGCTTTTGATTCACACTGTCTGCTACTTCTGTGAAAGCAGAATATAATTTTGTTCCAATTAAATGGTTATGGTGGTAGGAATATTGAATGTAAAAATGTGATAATAGATATGATATGAAGGTCAAGTAAAATTTTTTCCCTTGGGATTCAGACATATTCGATGAACTTAGCTGTTATTAAATGTCTGTTTGTCCTTGGGGCCATTTTGGAGTCTCTTTCTAAGAAACAGCAAGTTTCTTCTCATTACACACATATAAAAACTCTTTATGCAAATGGTCTTAAATGCAGCCCATTGCAGACAAAAAATCCATTTCTGCACGCTACTCCATCCTTCTGGAAATGATAACTCCTGCCAGCGACAAGGATTATATTCCTGGAATATAGTTTTTCTGAAAAGATCGTTGCTAGTAAAGTCACAGTATACTAAGACTATAACTTCAAGGGAATGAACAATTAAAATGGAATTATATTTACTTTTTAAAAGCACATAAATGTTATGAAGCTCATATACTTTGAAAACACAACTGCTTGCGACAATTCTGTTTTGTTTTTCACGGCCTTCTTTTTTATTCACATACACTTAAACAATTAAATATATAAATACAGCCTGCTGATTCCACTTAGGGTTGTTCAAATACATATGGTTTTAGATCTGAGTATTGGATAGCCAATTATAGGCTCATCTCGGGGGCGGGGGGTACTGATTCTCCTTCTTTCTGCAGCCATTGGTTTCCTGTAGATATTCATTTAGGGGTAGGGAGCCAGGAGACTTTCCCCTTCCATAACATCACAGCAACCAGTGTTGTCATTATGCAGGTCTTGTTAGGCAGCCATGCTCCTGAGATATCCTAGGAGCTTCTCCTTTCTCAGATATAGAAGACACTATCTCTACAGGCATCCTGGTTCTCTGGCTTTTACACAATCTTTTTGCGTCCTCCTCCAGGACTTTCCTTGAATCTCAGGTACGGTGGATGTGCACCCATTGGTACACTGTTCTGTGAAGTTTGATCAGCAGTTATAGCTTTCTGTAATTGGCTCGGCCTGCTGTAAAATGTAGCTTTCTTGGATAAAAGGAGAGAGCTGTATTTATCAGGCCAGATCAGAGCACAGGATATGTGATCCGGGCTGGGGTTGGAGACACAATTTCATGTTCTTTTACCTATAAACATTGCTGTTATCACAATTAAGGTGATAAAGAAACCAAGGTTCAGACAATAAAGGGAAACTTTGATGATGGTTCTATGTTTCTTTCTGGTTTTTACTTGCCCTAATAGTTGCTTTTTTTTTTTTTTTTAGAGCTGAGGACCGAACTCAGGGCCTTGCGCTTGCTAGGCAAGCGCTCTACCACTGAGCTAAATCCCCAACCCCCCTAATAGTTGCTTAGGTGAGCAATTCCAATGGTCCTTCTAGACCTCCTCTACTGTTTGTTTATTTGTTTATATATTTGTTGTTACAAATTCTTCAAGAAATCAATGTTGAGTTTGACTGTTGTTTTTAATACTGTGCCTCAGACATTCATCCTTTGAACATGGGCACTAGATATTATATCACAACAGAATCAAAGTAGCATTCTCAAATTAATGTTTTATTTTAAGTACTTTTAGATCCAGATAAAAGTAACCAAAATAACACAAGGAGTTTCTTTAAATTATCTTATCTTTGCCCCTCCCTTTATATTAACAAGATTAGTATCAGTATTTAGTACAATGATCAGGACCAAAAAGTAACACTGGTATTATATCTAAATGGAATTCTATCAAGTCACTAATTTTTATTTTTACAGTATACAATATTTTATTCATTGTTTTGGAATTTCATACATATATACAATGAAATTTGAACATATTCACACCCTACTTTCTCCCTCTAACACCTCTTCATGTCATCTTGATTTCTAATAACTTGCCCATTGAGTCTAATTGAAGTTGCCTTTGGACAGATGGCTGCATGGCCAACCTCTAGAGGCCACACTGCTCTAGAAAACCAACACCCACTGATTCAAATTAATGCTGCCTCTGTGCACCTGGGTGCGGGACTAACACTGGAACCTAGCCAAAGTCTCAGAGGCCATATCCCTAATGAAAATCAGCTCTCTACACCCTAGCAGCTCTGTCAATAGTTTTTCAGCTAGGAGTGGGGCTTTGTGAGCACCTCCCCATCCACAATCAGCTTAGTTTTCTGTGTATTATGTGCAGGGGCCATGCCTGCTGCCAGTTTATGAGCACAATGGTCCTGTCATGTCCAGAAGACACTTTCTCTTCTCAGTTCTCCCTGACCTCTGGTGTCAATAATCTTTCTGCCTCTCTTCCAAGAAGTTTCCTGAGCCTCAGGTAGAGAGAGGCTGAAAATTCATTAATTTTTCTAATAATATCTACATCATTCATAACTAAAATTTTAATCTGGCATTACATTGTACTGGAACTTTTTCCTTAGTGACCACCAAAAGTAATAGTTTTTTTTCTAGTTTTGTCTTGTTTTTCATGATCTTGACACTTCTAATGACTGATGATTGATTATGTTATATGCTGACCCCAAATTTTGTTTTGCTTAACACTTTCTTATTACCAGTGTGAATATATCAATGGAGCTGATGGGTATTTTGGAGTTTTGTGGGCTAAAATGTGAAGTTGGTTTGGAGATGAACTTTAAGATCAAGGCATAAAGGAACATTCTCTGTTATTTGAATATTTAGTCTGGTATACTGAAGTTAGCTTGTGGATATGAAAATAGTGAGTTTTAGAGGGGAAAAGGGAGAGGGAGAAGAGGAGGTAGAATGAGAGAACCAACACTAAGAGGTGGAATAGAACTACATATAGTAGTGGTTCTCAACCTTCCTAATAGTTGACCCTTTAATACACTTCCTTATGTTCTTGTAGTCACTAACCATAAATTTTCATTACTACTTCATAACTGTAATTTTACTACTGTTATGAATAGTGATGTACATATCTGCTTTATGATGGTTTTAGGAGAACCCTGTAAAGGGTTATTTAACTCCTGAAGGGTTGTGATTCACAGGTTGAGAACCACTGACACAGGGCATTAAAAATATTCTTTGAAAACTGCTTACCAAGTATAAGTAAGTGTCAGTGGCTTGTGATATACTCCCTTGGTTTAGTTAGAATAAGATATTGTCAATTCACCTTATTTAGGCCTTCAGGAAAATTAGTAACATAAAAAAAAAAATAAAAGCCAATGAAACCCAACATGGATTCCTTAGACAATATGGCTTCTGTGTAGTTCTTTTCAGTGTCTGAAAACTAAAAACATTTGGAGAATCCCTTCCTCTTACTTCCCATATACTTCTCAGTATCTCTGTCCAATATTGGTAAGTGTTTTGTACTATATATCATGTAAGGAATTCTTTAAAACTTGAAACACTCTAGCCTCATGGTCTACAAACTCAGAAGTGTACCAAAGAAGGCCAGGGTATGCTAGTGGAATTTATAAAGCTTAGAAAACCTAAGGAAATTCCTGAAGAAAAAAAGCACCAATCTCTACTATGCTTAGTGTTTCCACGTGACCATTGGAATTCAGTTGCTGCAGGGCACATATGTTCGAGAGCTTAGTTTCAAGTCTAGCATATGGTGGTTTTGGAATGAAGTCTGGATTCTTTTTAAGATCCTTGGCTCGTGCATTTTTTTCTAGTTCTGGCAAATGACAGAGGAGTGAATAGAATGAGGGCACCATTATAGTTAGGGACATTACGTAAGCGAATCTATGTTTCTTCATTCTCTGAGGTTTCTGACATTTAGCATTCAATGCATTGTGTCATATTCCCATGCATAGCTGTATGTTTGTCTTTTGCTGTGTCTGTCTTTTTGTCCTTTGTCTTTCTTCTCCTCATCCCTTCCTTTCCTCCATGCCTCTCCTACTTCCTCTCTTTCTTTTTCCTATTTCCATCTCTTTTAAAGTCCTTCCTACTTCTATCGCTTGATTCAGTCTTTCACTCTTCACTACCCTCATTTTGCCAATGAGTTACTTAGAGGTAATTTGTGATCCAGGAGATAAAAACATTGTTTTTCCTTTCTTTTTTCTTTCATTTTCTTTTCAGAAAGTATTGTAAAGCCATAAAGAGCAGAGATCATGATCCATGGAGCTCTGTGTGACCAGTTGGGGGCCATACGTCTTGGGCACAATTCAAAGATAAAGCATACACATGACATGTGTTTTCTTCAATAGAACCTGGGTCCTTTGAGCTCTCTGTGTATGAGTTTCTTCATGTAGAAATTAATTAGCATAAGGAGTCCAATGGTTTTAAAATTATGCTCAAAGTTGAATAATATATTTGGGGATTCCTGAAAGTCAGTGTAGAAAAGTTTCCAGTTCCTTATGCTTGTCAATGCTAATGGAGAAATTCTCTGAAAATTCCTATTCCACTTTAGCTAATATAGTTTGACAATTTAAAATCTGGATAACATACCTATAGTTGTGGGTATAATCTTGGTTATGAGTTAGTAGCTAGAGTAAGATAATCAATCTTTGTGTTCAAGTTTCTCATACATGAGGTAGAGATAATAATACTTGTTGTTGAATGTTGTATAAGGATTTCATGAATTTATTTCAGTTGACCCTCAATATGGATCAATTGGTTCCTGGATCTTTGTACAGATTTTTAAAATGTCTGTAAAATCTCAAGTGTTTCTTATGTCTAAGATAGGACAGTATTTGTTTATAATTTACGAATACCTTTCCTTAATTAAACCATCTCTAGTATACTTTTAATACCTACTACAATGTATATGTCATCTAAATAGTTGTTTTTGTAAGGAAACAATGATGGGGGAAACTTATGCCTGTAGTTAAAGTTCAGTTTTCAAATTATTTTTGATCTGTGATTGCTTGAATCTGTGGCTAAAAATCCATGGGTAAAGACTGAACCCCCAGTGAACATGATTGTTGGGGGACGGGCGGTAATGGGGGGAGGGGAACAGCCATATAGAGGGGGAGGGGGAGGGGGTGGGGATGTTGGCCTGGAAGCCGGGAAAGGGAATGACAATCAAAATGTAAATAAGAAATACTCAAGTTAATAAAGATTAAAAAAAGAACCAATTGGTTATTACAGGGGAAAAAAAATCCATGGGTAGAGGGGTCTTGGTTGTGTTTAACAGTTGATGACACTAAGTGTGTGTTCTGTCATGGTTGCTAGCAACTACACCAGCATTATTGAAATCACAAATATCAGTTAATCTTACTGGAAAACTTAGCTTTTAAAAGAATATTGAAATATGTACATGTAGACAGAGAGGATTTTTCTAATTTTACCTAGAGTAAACCAGTCTTGTGATATAATGAATTAAACTCTACTGGAACATGCTTGGTTACAAAGGAGCAATTTCATCAAGTTGTATCATCCACTCTGAGGATAATAAGCTCTTTTTAAAGGGTAAAATGAAATTTCTTTGTAGCCTCAACCACATGGACTTTCTTCTCTCTGGAATCATAGTTCGTATTCAGGCCCAGCCTAGAGATTAGCATCACATTGATGAGATCCAGCTTCTTACATTCTTCCAATGAGAATGACTTGATGCCATCTACCGTAGCTCTTCAACTTGTAAACCAACTCTGATGACTGTTGTCCTCTCATAGACTGGAATTGTCACATGATTTGTAGCCGAATTCTTGCTCCTAGTCTACAAATAGGCTTTAAATGATAAAATGGTTTGGTATTGTCTTAGTAAGGATTTCACTGCTGTGAACAGACACCATGGCCAAGGCAACCCTTATAAGGAAAACATTTAGTTGGTTCAGATGTTCTCATCAAGGCAGAAACATGGCAGCATTCAGGCAGGCATGGTACAGGAGGAGCTGAGGGTTCTACATCTTCATCTGAAGGCTGCTAGCAGAATACTCACTTCCAGGCAGCTAGGAGTAGAGTCTTAAAGCCATGCCCACAGCGACACACCTAATCCAACAAGGCCACATCTCCAAATAGTTCCACTCCCTGGGCCAAGCATACACAAACCATCACATTTACAGTATCACTTACCTATAACACTAAGACTTGAGAGACAGACCTTGTGTCTGGCTTGCCTGTACCCTTTCCCTTTATTCTTGAGGCCTCAGAATTTTCTGTGACATTAACAGTTAATGTATCCCTTTCGGATATAGTTCATTCTCTGATGTGCTCAAGGATAAGAAAGGACCATCATCCTGCCATTGTTGAATACTGATGTTTCCAACACGCTAGTATCTCTCCCAAAGTTGTGAACATTTCATGGGATCAGAAACCAGCATTTGATTTTACAAGAGGACATCAGAGTACTTTGATATCTCGTAGGCCTCATTTCCTGTGCTATTTACAGTAGGTGCCGAAATTTGATGATGTGTCCCTTTGCTTTAGGGCAGGTAGAGGTAGTATTTTTCTTTTTTGGGCTGACATAAGTCCTCAGTGCCAGTGAATTGGTAATTATAAAGTATAACCCTTCCAGTTCTGCCTTAAGATAGGTACGCTGGTATATGTCTATTGACCTGGGCTGCTACCCATCTGTTCTTATGGGTAGCCCTCAACACCCTCATAAACTTATGAGTTCTATCAACTTCATGTTGCCTTGAGTTGACCTGTAAGCTAGTTCACATGAAATAAATGATGGTGGAAGTACAGATGCTGGATCTCAGCTGTGGTAGTGGTAGGAAGTTTTCCATAAAGCTACTCAGGTAAGAGTGGGCAGAGGAGTACTGCCGTAAGATGAGATGGTAGGGCACATTCAAGCAGAAAGCAATAAGCTTAAATCTCTACATTTATCTGGGAGTGTAGTGTAATATGTATATGTCCATAAACTTGGTATGTTTCCCCAGGACATATGAATAGAGTATAATGTCATAGCTTTAGGGAATAATTAAAATAATTAGGTTTTAAATTAGAACCATTGACTTGGATGGCTATTTTCTAACAGTGATTTACTCTAATGCAAACAACAACATCAAAATCAATGCTATTTACATAGTGCAACCTCATTCAAATTGTTATATTTAGTTAGTATTTTCATTTCTCCAAGGGAGACAGCAATCGAATTTCAACCACACAAAATAACAATAAAATTAACATCCTTTTTGTTGCTTATGGTTTGTTAGTTATTTTATTTAATTTCTTAAGTTGGATTAGGTGTATGCTTTAGATCTAAGGTTTTCTTGGAATTAATTTTGAACTTGTTTAATTTCTTATTTTAGATATTTTTGTCCTTAATTAACATTATTTCTTATATCTCTGATTTTTTTCAAGCCCATTCTATCATCAAATGAAAAAATAAATACTTGGGGTTGGGGATTTAGCTCAGTGGTAGAGCGCTTGCCTAGCAAGCGCAAGGCCCTGGGTTCGGTCCCCAGCTCCGAAAAAAAGAAAAGAGAAAAGAAAAAATAAATATTTAACAAGCAATGAATGTAAGACAATATATTGATTCCAGTAAGGTATGTCAAAATCCAATAGAATATCATCCTTGCTCTTAAAAATAGTTATATTTTAATTCTGGATAGCATAATTTCTTCTAGGATGGCAGGTACACTGGGAGTAAGTATGTAGTACTTGGAAGGAATCAATGTATGGATAGAGATTGGTGGTTTGAGGTTGAGCATCCATCTAGGGAAAAGCAGACTATCGGGCTGATAAAGGATGTGTACATGGAATGAGCTCGGCCTGGAAATGTGGCTTCTCTCCATCACGGAAGGCAGGAGAATATAACTTTTATTTTGATAAGTCGACCTGAAAGAGTTTTGAGTAAAAGAGTGACATGATAAGAATCTGGTTTTACCATTTTCCATTTCAACTTCTGTGATGCTTTCCCAATCAAGTCGTGAGCCAGCCTGAATCACTGTTCAGGTTTTGCCAGTAGATTTGTTGGTGGGAAGCAGTGCCTTCTGGGATGGCAAACACAGAAGTATGCGGAAGGTAATTTTAAACACATAATACATACATACATATATACATACATACATACATTATATGTATGTACATGATATGTATGCATTTGTATGTGTGTACATGAATTATGAGTTAGAGACAAGTACTCTATCCCTGAGTTACATCCTTAACCTCAAAATATAACTTTTAAATTTTGAAATCCTACACATAAAGCCTCATCAGTGAATTAATAAAGCAAAGTTAAAAATGTGGAAAGTACAAACAAAGATATATTTGTTTAGTCAGGAGAACTTGCTCCTATTTATGTCCTCATTATGTGTATAAATATTCAGTGAAAATATCACCTTACATTTTCTTAAGGATTCATTGTTTTTGAAAATATATGGTGTGTAGTTTAGTGATTACCTAATTGTCTAGACTTCAAAAACTGGGTTGTGTATGTGTTGTCAGAAATTTGCAGGACCATTTTGATTAGTCTGACTACTTTTAGGTCTTTAAATTTTACTTAATTTTATTATTATTATTAACAATCAACCAGAGTCAAAGGTTTTGTTAGAGCTTTTCCACACGTGAGCCAGTGCCAGGGGTTGCTATCAACTCTGGAGAAGGTTTTTCTTTGCTCAGTTATTTCTTCCTGGAAATACCTTCACAAACCCACCCATAGGCCTGTGTCTAAGTTGATTCTGGAACCAATCAAGTTAACAATTTAGACTAACTGCCACCAAGACAGTGTCTTAGTCTTTCTTTGGTTCAGGTCTCACGTCTCCTAATAAAGCTAATGGAAAAGAAGAGACTATTTTCTGGCCTTTTCTGTATAAAGGACACTTGATAAGCATGGACATGCTTATCTGAACCTCATATAACCTTAAAACAGATGTGGTTTCCATGTTGCAGAACCAAGCAGCTTCTGGGCTTGTGTTGTTGATGACTAATAACAAGGAAGAAAGGGAATGAGTGAGAAAATGATTAAAGTCCTTGCGAGTGGACCTTCTGCTAACATCCTTTGCACATATTTGTTTTGCAATTTTTTGCAGCCCTAAGACTCTGGCATAACAATTGTCATAGATGAATTTTACAGATGAAATTGAGACTGGGGTTTATTATGTGATTTAAAATATAGTAATTGAACACTTATCACATCCACATGGCAGGAACTCTTCTAAGTGCTTTCTGAGTCTAAACTGCTTGGTCTTCACAGTGGCTTTGCAAATGGGTAAGTTATCACTCTGAATCACTCTGATTTTATAGATGAAGAAATAGATAATGAGAGAGACAGAGAGAGAGAGAGAGAGAGAGAGAGAGAGAGAGAGAGAGAGAGAGAGAGAGAGAGAGCTCCAATGTGAAACCATTAGTAAATCGGTGAACTGGAAGGTAACCCCAAATCATGAGTCATTAGTACACTTAGTACTATATTTGATATTATCTTAACTGATACATAATGGGAAGCTCTAAATCTGACACCCATGGCGTTTCTACAGTTTGGTGGTGTTAAACTGGGTTTAACACTCTGATCAATACCACTCTGCTCCATTCCACTCCATTAAAGATATTTATTGGTCACTTGATATATTCCAGAGTTTATAATGTGTTTTGGAAAGACAACACACACACTGCAAGTACTCCAATGTGGATCATTGATGAACAGGTGTAAACAAAAACTTTTAGAGTTCTATAGTACTCATCAGTAAATGTCTCTAACTCAGAATCAAAATATTAATGATATGTACTGGAACATTGGTCACATATTTTTAAAGTTTCTACTTACTATCATCTACTGGCATTAATGCCAAACAGAATACTTATTACTACATATGAAGCCAATGAGTGGTTTTAATATCAAAGCAAAGATGAGTTTTTGCTGGTCTGGCCTGGGGCCACACACAAAATGAATGTAGGTTGGATGATTGGTTTGTGTGAGGAAGTTTAGGATGGCCTTAAGTATCTGGCTGCTCATGCCAACAGTTATATGGACTGTCTAAACATGTGTCTGACAACATGAAGTTTAAACAATTATATTCTCTGACCCCCACATGACCCTCTGACATAACATTTTTATTAATTATTGGGAATTTTGTACACCAGCCTCTCATTCCTTCCCCAGGTTCACCCTACCACCCTTACACACACACACACACATACACACACACACACCCTAGTACAAACAAACAAACAAGCCCACCAAGTCCAACTTGTGTTGCTCATATAGTCATTGGGACATGGCCAAACTTCCAGTGGCTAGCTTCTTAAACAAAACTAAGTCCTTCTCTAAACCCACTAGCAGAAGCCATCAATCGTGAAGAGATATACCCCAGAATCCTTGTTAAGATTTTTAAGGACTCTCATCAATAGCTTCCTATCTGGACTGCTTCCTTTGGAGTGAGGGAGTAGGCATTGCCACAGAAGCTTTCAGTGTCTCCCATTCTCAGTTATGTGTCTGCAGTCATTCGTCGTTGATACCACTGCAAAAGAAGCTTCCTTGACCATAGCAGCTAGCAGCAGCATGAGTTAGGGACTTCCACATGGTTTTCAGTGGCAGCTTAGATCCTGGATATCATCCTGGTCTGAAGAGGCTACACAGACCACAAACATCAACATGACTCAACCCCTGCCCTATCCCAAAGGCAACACAGATCAGAGACATCCTCTTGGCCTGAAGCTACACTGACCACTAACATCAACATGGTCTAAAGGAGCAGCATGAACCATGGTCATCTACATGACAGGCAATGGTAACATGGATCATGGACATCAGCATTACCTCAGGTCGCAGCACAGACTGTGGACACCAACATGGCTTCCTGTGGCAGCATGGAATAATGGTAATCTTTCAAGGAGACTTAATCCAGAAAATGAGTCATTCTTCATCTCAGATTTTTTTGAAAATTTTTCCTTTTATTTTATTAGATATTTTATTTATTTACATTTCAAATGTTATTCCCTTTCCCATCCTCTCTGGAAACCCCTATCTTATCTTCCCTTCCTCTGCTTCTATGAGCTTATTCCCCCACCTACTCACCCACCCCTTTCTGCCTCCCTGCCCTTACATTCCCCTACACTGGGCGGGGGGGGGGTCCAGTCTTGGTAGGACCAAGGGTTTCTCCTCCCATTGATGGCCAATAAGGCCATCCTCTGCTACATATGCAGCTGGAGCCATGGGTCTGTCCATGATGGTTTAGTCCCTGGGAGCTCTGGTTGGTTGGTATCCCTTTAGCTCCTTCAGTCCTTCTCTAACTCCTCCAATGGTGACCCTGTTCTCAGTTCAATGGTTGGCTATGAGCATTTGCCTCTGTATTTGTCATGCTCTGGCAGAGCCTCTCAGGAGACAGCTATATCAGGCTCTTGTCAGCAAGCACTTCTTGGCATGTGTAATAATGTCTGGGTTTAATGACTGTATACGGGATAGATCCCCAGGTGGGTCAGTCTCTGAATGACCTTTCCTTCAGTCTCTACTCCACACTTTGTCTCCATATTTCCTCCCTATAGTAGTTTGTTCCCTCCTCTAAGAAGGACTGAAGCATCCACACTTTGGTCTTCCTTCTTCTTGAGTTTCATGTGGTCTGTGAATTATATCTGGCGTATTCCAAGCTTTTGGGCTAATATCCACTTATCAGTGAGTTCATACCGTCTATATTCCTTTGTGATTGGGCTACCTCACTTAGGATAATATTTTTTAGTTTCATCCATTTGGTTAAGAATTTCATGAAGTCATTGTTTTTAATAGTTGAGTAGTACTCCATTGTGTAGATGTACCACATTTTCTGTATCCATTCCTCCATTGGTCGTTCAGAATCAGTGCAGTTGGGAAGATGTCCAGAGGCAGGGCCTATGTAAGCTCCAGGTTTCCATACACCACCCTGCCCTCAGTGCTGGCAGCTGTCTAGCACATACAGTACATGCTGGCAGCCTGAGGACAGTCAGGGAGAATCTATGGCTCCCCCACCCCTGGCAGAGTGAGCAGTGCAAGATATAGCAGCAGCAGCAGCAGCAGCAGCAGCAGCAGCAAAGGCAGCGTCACTGAAGGCTCAGTGGTAACATTGGCCTACTTGTCCTGCCAGGAAGAGGTGGGCCTGCTAGTGACCTGAAGACCTGCCCCACTCATTAATCACATGCTCCATCGTCTATCGATTGCAGCCACACTCAATCTTTCTACCATCACTAGTTGCTTCTCCCGCCTCTATTCCACCATCTTTCCCTTAGAAATCCAGGAATCCACTTTTTAAAAGCATCTTCCCATAAGATCTGCCTTTTGTGCTGTCATTATTTCAGAGATATTGGGCACTCTGAAGTCCCATTCTCCATTTCCTGTAAAATCTCCATGAGTCTCTCAGACTCCTTCCAGCAGCTCCATGGTTCCATGGCCCTTGTTGGTGCTGCTGGCTACCACCATCTTCTCTCCACCCTGTTACCTTTTCTTTTTGCTGGGCCTTGCTTACTATTACTTATTCCCTTATTATTATAGGGAAGGAAAAGTCATTGATAGAGCTCAGTTGACTCCTTGTCAACATGGCATTAATAAAATGTTGTTTTTAATAATAGGTATTATTTTGAGAAGATTTTATTTTGTTTTTTTTTCTTTCTTTTTTTTTTATTTTTTGTATACAAAGACAGCATTTATTCTGCAGAGACAGTCAGCATGTAGGGGTCAACCATCCAAGCAAAATGGCAGCAACCGTGAGGGAAGCTCATAGGCCCTTTTAGAACCAGTTGGGGTTTTCCAGTTGCTGCTGGGTCACCTTCACCAGGATTGTTGGAGCTTATGGTATGGAATATTTGTACATTTGGTTTGTACCTCAAGGGAGAGATTGTTACCTTATAGGGACTCTTTCAGACCTGTTCTAAGTCTCTGGTTGGATGTCAGGGCAGTTGCTAATTGGCTGCCCTTTTTGTTTGGTTCCTACAAAAAGAAGCTGGGCTGTCCTTCTGGGAAATTGAAGTTTAAGGCCTAACATGGCTGCCTGTTCTAAAATGGAGTTAGGTTCTCTCATTAGGTACTGCTTGTCTCCAGGCCTTTAGTAAAGGTGGGGGGGGGCACAACTAAAAGCATTGGGGACTCAAAGCACCTTTTGCAATTGCCTGTCCAATCATAACTGAATTGGAAACACTAGATCCAATATCCACTGTAGTTTTAATCCATAAATAAATAGGTACAGATCTGACCCTTGAAAGTCTAATAGCTTTTCTGCATTCAGCATTAGCATTCTCAAAGCTAAAGATTTAATTGAAAGTTCTCTAGCACTTGGACCCCATATTGCTTTATCTACAGCTTATAACTGGTAAACACTCAGTTATACATTTGTTCCACATAGGATATGTTCAGCATACAACCACTGCCTCCTGAAATCTCCTTAGATTTAACATTTCTGTGTTGCCAACCAAATTCATTGTAACAGTATGAGTTTCTCTCATCTGTGGAAACTTTTAGTGAATGGGAAAGTCATTGTGGACTTTCTAACAGGCTTGGACAGCCAACCTGTGATCTTGTCATAAGTTGGCACTGTAGGCTATGGATGGAATTGTCTGACCTGAGTGGAGAAAACTCTTTATTCTGATTCAAAAGATCCTCTAAATTCTGTTCTACAGGTTGTACCCTAGTGTTCCTCCTGTCCTTTTCTAAGTCTGCTTCCTGTGAAATTGAGAGAGGACAGTAAGATTTATTATTTTCTTCTTTATCCTGATCTTTCTTTGAAAGATTTTTAAAATTATTTATTTATTTTATGTATATGAGTACACTGTAGCTGTCCTCAGACACACCAGAGGAGGGCATTAGATTCCTCTTACAGATAATGTGAGCCACCATGTGGTTGCTGGAAATTGAACTCAGGACCTCTGGAAGAGCAGTCAGTGATCTTAACCACTGAGCCATCTCTCCAGCCCTCTTAGAAAGATTGCTAAAACTATTGTAACCCATATGCCTCAAGATAAGTAAAATGAAACTATTAGGGTCCAGGTGCCTTCTACTATATTATTTTCCATTTTTTAACATTTTCTTTTCAAATCTTGCTCTTTCTTATTTCAGAGGCTTTACTTTATTATACTCAAATATTAATATTTTCTATTTTTTTCATAGCTGGTATCTTTTTTGCTTTCCACCATACTTTTCAAGATTGTTTCTCAATGAACCTGGAGTCCACTGATGGAGATAGACTGCATAGTTAGCAAACCTTGGGGATTCTTCTTTCTCTTTAACTATCTACATTTTCTTTCCCTTCTTCAGTGTCTACATACATTTACAAAATGCTTCTACTTATTTCTTTCGCTGCTTCCAAACTTGGTATATCTGGACTCAAGCTTCCCTAAACTCCATCCTGAGGACTGGCCACTCTGAGCATACATTACCAATTCTGAGCCTGGAATTTCAGTTTTTTTGTGCTCAATGCAATGTTACCACCCTACACTTCTGTATCTGGGATGATCTCAAGTCTGGCCTTAATCCGGAACTTATACTGTATGTTGGTGTGCTACATATTTCAGGGGCTTTCAGGGTCCCATTTGTGGTTCAATAATAAAGATATGGAGACATTTGTATAGTATAAGGTCATTGGTCTGCTTCTAGGGGAGGCCCTCGGCAACCCAGTTAGCTCCACCCAGCCTTCCTGCCCTGCTCCTGTTCTGTGAGTGCTGGAATTATAAGTGGCAGGTGGTCCCTTGTCCATGGCAGTTGATCATTTAGGAAGGAATGAGGAACAGAGTCTCCAAATCACAAGATTCCTAAGAGATACTAGAGGGAGGTTTCTATCTCCTAATGGCTATCCGCCCAGTTTAAGTTCAGGCAGCCATTTTAAGTGCCTGCAGCAATGGTACCAAACCATAGAGCGACTTTGCAACAGTCCATGCTTTTGTTCATAAGGGGGACAGTCTGAGGGACCAAAGCATGGTAGATCTGAGGGAACTGTTAGGAACATCTGGTTTACTCACTGTCAGGTAGTATCACTGGCTTTTCCTTGAAAAGCAACCTTCTGTTCTGGAAGTTGTACCAGTTCACCTCCAGCTCCAGAGCTTGAATTCATTATCATCCTGGACACAGCACCACCACATCCAACATCTTCCCTTAATTTCTCCTGAGTTCTACTTCCCCTCCCTAAACTCTGAAAGTAAATAATTGAGAAATTATGTTGCAACTTTGCATAGTGGTGCTCCCTTACAAAGTTAAAAATATATTAGGAGTATTTCCAAAATATGATGTATAGAATGGCCACTATATTATTATGGGCCAATATATACTATGTTCCTGCTCAGTTCTCCAACTGATCTTATGATGGTATTTGAAAATTAAATATACAGATGTGAAGGTAACTACTGTTAGCTATGTATAGGAAATAAGAGGGTGATAGGATAACTAGAATATAATTACTTGTTTTATACATAAAACTGTAATTATATCAAAGCAAATATTTAACTGTGTAGCTCTTCGTTTGCACATGGTCACATGATCATGACTTTTATCTGTGACTTCTATTATTGTCGGTTTGTATTTTCATTGCTCTTAATTAGTACCTCAGTTGACAATGCCTTCAAGCTTTCATTTTTCAGATAGTTACTGCTGAGTAAGTGTGCTATTTACTGTTCTGTCTGTACTTCACCTTTGGAGTTTACCATTCATCTTGTTCATATGATATAGGAGCAACTACATACCCCAAAGGAGTCTGTGTTCCAAACATACTCTGCGTGGACCTTTAAAATACAGTTAGCCAGGAATAAATGTTTAGTTTGATGTCAGTCACCCTGAGCCTTTGCACATTTGTACCTTCAGTGAGTGGTATGAAGAATGTAAAGTGTCCTCATGCCATCCTCAGAATCTTAATGGTTTTATGGTTGTAGTGTCTGGTGGAAGCCTTATCCCTTGAGAAATAAACAGTCGAAGTCAAGCAAGTTCCTTGGGTGTGGTACAGGAAGACAGAGTTTTGATGGATCCCTAGGAATTATAGTGAGGGAAGCTATTTAAATTTTCACCCAACGAAAGGACAGAGTTGAAAGGGCAGTGAAGAAGGGCTTAATCTTCATGTTATGTGATCCCCATGAAGAAACATTGCTTCACATTCAATCAGGAGATCCACCATGTTGAATTTCTCAATTGTTCTGGACTAATGATGGCCAATTTGTTCCTAACCCTTTGAAACACATGTCTATTACAATGGTTTTAAAATCTCACTGACCTCACTTTTTTGTTGTTGTCTCACCATTGTTAGGTTGAGTGTTTGGAGGGAACTGGAATTGTCTTTTCAGTTCACTGATTCAAGACCTTTAGCAAAGGACTTCCCCTAGAACTTTTGCCTACATCTATGCTTGCTCTGTTCATAGATTGCAGATTGGGGTTTTGAGAATTGAGAGAAACTAAGTGTAGTTTGTATACCAAGGGCTGTGGATCTTGACAACAAAATCACATATTTTATCCCTCCCATGCTGCAGATTGCAGCACTCGGGACCCCCTTGACCTCTACTTTTCCCTGAATTTGGCCATGGGGAGTTGACCTTAGAGAGAACTTAGAGAGCAGGGTAAGAATTAAGTCTTAGGTTTTATTTCTTCTGTTCTGTTCTTATTCAGAGTGGTTTTGTAAGGGACTGAACTATTCCACACTCTATCTCTGGTTGGTCTGTCTTCCTTTTGTTATAACTAAGGAGTATAGATTGCTTCTGTTCATTGGTAGTTAGTCTCAGACTAAAGAATCTTATGGACCCCTTTAACTTAACCAACATTCATGTGAATGGTTTCACCTTTCCATCGTTCTCCCAAATCTTAGATGAACGTTGCCCCTCCTGCCCCAAATTTTAATTGACATATTATTGTATTTAGCTTTAAGTAGTGTATGTATGATGTATGTATGTACGTATGTATGTATTTGTTTGTTTGTTAATCCTTCCATTCATTTACATTTCAAATGATATTTCCCCTCCTGGTTACCCCTTCACTAACCCCACATCCCACATCCACCCTCTCCTTTCTCTCCTTTGCCTCTATGAGGGTGCTCAGCCTCCCACTCACCCACTCCTGCCCCACGGCTCCAACATCCCTCTACTCTTGAGCACCAAACCTCCACAGAACCAAGAGCCTCCCCTCCCATTGATGTCAGACAAGGCCGTCAGCTACGTATATATCTGGAGACCTGGAGCCCTCCTTGCACTTTCCTTGGTTGGTGGTCTAGTCCCTGGGAGCACTGGGTGATCCAGCCAGCTGTTGTTGTTCATCCTGTGGGGTTGCAATGCACCTCAGCTTCTCCAGTCTTTCCACTAGCTTCCCCACGGGGGTCCCTGAGCTCAGTCTGATATTTGGACCTAAGCATCAGCATCTGCATTGGTCAGGTGCTTGGCAGAACCTCCACCAGCCACACCAGCTTCTTGTCAGCAAGCACCTCTTGGAAACAGCAACAGTGTCAGGGGGTTGGTGTCTACAGACAGGATGGATCCCTAGGTAGTGGTGGTGGTGGTGTCTCTGATGGCCCTTCCTTCAGTCTCTGCTCCATTTTTTTTGTCCCTGCCTTTCTTTGGATAGAAACATTTCTGGGTTAAAAACTTTGGGTATGGCCCCTAGTCGAGGGATGGGACCACCCAACCATCTAAAAGTAATGTATTTTACATCACCAATTGGATAAAAAACCAATGAGAAATCTTGTAACTATTTTGAATTTAGTATTTTCATCTATAACGTCCCACTTTGTAGGGAGATAATGACATTTTTTGGAGCATCAACAAAGAATCATTTATTTACTCTTCATATTAATGTTTATGAATGAATTTTTCATCACACACCATCTGTGTCCCCAAACCTTCACAGGTACCTACAGCATGATTGACAGTCAGCAACTGGTTGTTGAGAGAATGATGAAGACATTTAATTGATGATGTAGATATATGGTAAATTGATGTGAGGACAAGGCAAGACAAAAGCCAGAGATTGTGTTGCTATTAAATGGCACAGTTGAAACTGAAAAGAAAGATACTTTAATTTTCAAACTTTTATCTTTTCTAGGAAGTGATTTTTCCCCCTCACCTACAGAGAAAACCCTTTCAAGGGTTTTGAAAGACCGACAGAACATGACATGGATTCTGAAACACACTTGCACGTATTGCTTTGTCACTATTTTATTTATGAATATATTTTAAAATTTATTTTCTACTTTCCTGCTCCAGAGATGCCTGCAGTCATTAAATATAATTCATTCTTAAGAAAATGTTAGCTAAACAAAAATATGGAGAGCGCTTGCTAAGGGATAAAAAGAGAAAATCATTTTGAAGTTGTCTATCCTTTTCTAATATTTTCTCAAATGAATCCTTCTAGTGACATGGCTAATTATGAAATAACTTCTCAAGTTTTAAAATTTAACATGAAAGAACCTTTTTTTAATTAAAAAAGTATTTAAGTTGTGGCTCTGACTGTGTAAGGAACAAACTTTGAGAGAGAAAGTTGGAAAATTTGTACTTGAACTTTGTTCTTTGATTCTCAAATCACAAGTAAATGGAAGTGATAGGAGTTACGAGAAATCGTTCTAAGAAATGTGAGCATAGATTGAGGCTCTGAACCTTGGGATACTTATTGACTCTCTCTGTGATGGAACTTAGGTCTCCTAGGGAGTCTCCAAGATTGCATGGACTGAGAAGGCAATGACCTGTTTGATGAGAGGATGGTTGAAAGACCCTTGTAAAAGTCATATATATATATCTCCATCCATGTCACTTCTTCCGTTCTCTATTGCTTATAACTTTACTTTGGAATCTTCAGAACACTTACTGGAACAGAACAATGACAAAATAGATTTATTCCTTTAGGGCATATCCTCAGCTGTGAAATTCTTTTTCTTCCTGCAGTCCAACATGGCTGACCTATAGATCTATAATTTTGGAGACTGAGGATTCTACTTGTACAGTACATGAAGCAAAAACAAATCCATGGGTGGTGGGGGAAGGGAGGCGGGGTAGGGTGCAGTGGGGGGAGACTATAGAACAAAACTAGCTCTAGCAAACATTTGCACTAAGATCTGTGTAGTTCTTCCAATGGGTTGTTAGTCGAAGATTTCATTCAGGACGATAATCTCCCTGAATTGTATTCTTATCATAAGCATATGAAACAAGGATCAAAGTAACCCTGAAGATTTTCAGGATCTCCTTTCTTATTTTTACTGGATATTTTTAAATTCACATTTCAAATGTTATCCCCTTTCCCAGTTTCCCATCCATAAACTCCCATCCCATCTCCCCTCCTCCTGCTTCTATGAGAGTGTTCTCCCATCCACCTACCTCTTCCTGCCTCACTGCCCTGACATTTCCCTACACTGGGGGTGGGAAGGTGGTTCAAGCCTTGGCAGGACCAAGCGCTTCTTCTCCCATTGGTGCCCAACAAGGCCATCCTCTGCTACATATGCAGCTGGAGCCATGGTTCTGTCCATGTGTACTCTTTGGATGGTGGTTTAGTTCCTGGGAGCTCTGGTTGGTTGGTACTATTCTTATGGGGTTGCGAATCCCTTCAGCTCCTTCAATCCTTTCTGTAACTCCTCCAATAGGGACCCTGTTCTCAGTTCAGTGGTTGGCTTCGAGCATCCACCTCTATATTTGTCATGTTCTGGCTGGGCCTCTCAGAAGACAACTATATCATGGTCCTGTCAGCATAAACTTCTTGGCATCAGCAATATTGCCTGGATTTGGTATTTGGTTGCTGTATGTGTGTGTGTGTGTGTGTGTGTGTATATATATATATATATATATATATATATATATATATATATATATATATGTATCCCTAGGTGGGGCAGAATCTCTTATAGCCACACAATAGGTTTTAGATCCCCTTATAGCTGTATAATTGTTTTTACTTTCTCAGCCTCAGTTACTTTCTGTTTCCCTTTAGTCATTAATATACATATATTCTAACATAATATACATATATTCTAGCATTTATTAATGACTCAGGAGATACTCATGACACTGACATTTTGGCTTGAAGTAGTAGTATATGTTGAGCATTTGAAGAATATATTACTTCACAGGCTAGGTAATTAAACATTAATACCAAAGATAGGAAGTATGTATGGAGAGGAAAAGTCCAAGGGACTTTGAAATGGACACCTCGATTCTCTACAGGATCAAGGAGGCATAATTAGAAAATTCTAGGCTTGAAATACAGAGAACACTTATAAATAATCTAGACATGGAGACAAGAGCAATATAAGCTAGGAACTGGGGTGCAAGAATATGGCATATTCTTCAAGTAGTAGCACCTTTTGACTAAAGCATAATTCAGATACTGGAATACCAGTTTAACTGGGAATAAATATACATCAAGGCTATACATACAAGGGAAAACTATGGCTAGACAAGATAATCTCAAACAAAGATCAATGACTACAATCAGACTTGTGTTACTTTATAACTGTCTATATAATTGAATAAAGTCCATGAAAGATATTTTTTTTCTTTCCTGGAATCTAGAACACTTCTTAAAATCTATTTGTGCTTTCCAGATAAGCTATCTTGGCAATATTGAGTCTGATAGATGAGTTCTGGTGGATAAGTAATCACTAATGTAGTAACAGCTACTGCATGTTGTCTGCTCTTCTGTTCTCTGTTTCATGTTAAGAGCCACATTTCCAAAGGTGTAGTCCCTCACCTTCAAGGTAATCCTCCTACAGGGTCAATCCGATTCAAATAGAACCCCAGTCTGTTATTTCTCTAGGGCTCAGTAGTTTCAATGATTGGCTTTCTCATGGTAAATTTCAGCTCTTCCTTGTAACTCTCCAGAGTTCACAGCAGGCAGAAGCTCTTCATCCAAGATTATCAGCGGAATTCAGTTTCTTGTGGCTGTATGATTCACATGCTATTATCTTACTGATTATCTTCAGTCTTCTAAGACCACTTTTTGATAATTCCTCTTCCGTTAATGGGCACATCCAATTTGGCTTGCCTATTCATGGGAATGTTCCTTTTGATTGCTTCAAGTAATCTGAGTTAGTCCTAACTTTGTTTCTCCTTTCTGGATACTTAATGATTGAAACACTGAACACACACATCAAAAAGAATATTTCCAAAGGCCCTTTCTTGTTCCTCCTTCCACTCTAAAACTCAGAAGAATAAACAATTCATTCAACTATAATTTCATAGCCATATCATGTTGACTCTTAATTTGATAAAAGCATTGTTATTGAAATTGAGAAAAACAAATCCCACAAGTTAGACATTAAAAGACATACAAAATCCAATGCTATTATGTTTTAGCCAAAATGTAACATGATCCTCATTAATATTTTCAGTCCTTAGAGGTCACAGGGGACTTCTCTGTCAAATATGTATTGAAAGCAATTACTCTTTGTATAAACCCCCTGTCCCAAAGATGTTACAATAAAGTTAGACATTTGTGCTGTGTGAGTTAAATGTTAACAGCACCTATTTTCATTATCCTTGTAGGAAAATGCCTTTGGAAAAGCAAATTCAGAACTAGTATTTTAAAACCTTATCAGTCTGAGACTGATAAACTTGGGGGCAGCAATGAAGTGACAGTGCATTTGATAGACACAGCACTAGAGTGAGGTGTTTAGGACAAACGGTGAATATTCTGAGGGTGTACCTGACTTCTGCAAATGAATGATTTAAAATGGAACACGTATACCTAAAATCCTCAAGAATCTACACCAGTGAGTTCACTTTAATGCTCTTTGTTTGCTGGGAAGTTTCAGATATAATTATCAAATCAATGATGGACACAGTATAAATAGATCTGTAAGAGAAGCCCCATCAAGTACTCATAGCAAATAACTTGAGGGTGTCAAGAGGAAAGTCTAATTCCTAAGAACAGGAGTGCCAGGCATGAGAATGGGCACAGTATTTATGGGTTGTTGAGAAAACCTGACTGATTGGCATTATTGCCATCAGTATGGAGACTAGCCAACACACACTGTTATACTTTTTATCCAGGTGGCACCAGAACAAGGAAGCCTTGAATGTTTGGATTATAAGACAGACCTCATATCCAGGCAAAGGAGAATAGAAGGAGATTAGGCAAGCCAGTTAGAAGCAGGTCCTCTTGGTGAATAAAACAAATCCAAACTTATATTACCCATACATAAAAGGCCTGGGTAGGTACTCATCTTAAACACTAGTTAGAACATTTGACCTGGCAGATATAGGGAGAAGAAGAATAAACTGGTGTAGGACCTGGGCTCAACAACAAAAAACAATAAAAAGTCAGTCACTGACTGAATAGTGAAAGCAAGGAAACTGAATGCTGACTAAGATAATTGGTAATAGAAGTGCTATAGAAAGGGCACCCTGACCAATTTCCTTCAATAGCATATTTCCCTTAAGATCTTCTTTTGAAAATTTGGTGGTTCCTTGCCCAAAATCTAAAGAGTAGCTTCTGAAACTATTTGGCAAACAGTGTAGAAGCATTTCAGCTGGAATGGCTGAATGCACACTTGTCAACTTGGTGTTTAGTATACCTGGAGATGAGGCCCAGGGGACAGCAAGGACATAGCATAACAGTTCTCATCATGGTGCTAGACCCCCACCTCTCACACTGTTCCTGCATTGATCAGAACCACTTTGGATTCTCTTTCCACAAGTAGTAGTGTTGCAGAGTAAGCAGTCACCCTGACCTATACATGGTTACACTCTCCAAACCAACAATTCTAATAAACCTATGGGCATGAAGAAACTAAAGGTAGAAACTATGTTCACCAAGAACGATTTAATATGAAAGTAGTAAAATAGGTTTTGGCATAGAGTTCTTCTGAGGTTATCGCTGGCTCTCTTTTTGGTAAAATTACATGTTCTGTGCAACTGTGTAACAGGTATAATTGTGTTCTCTCTTAAACCCCTGCCTATCACTCTCATGACTTCAGAAGGCTATTACTTGAAGTGTCCCTTAGGTACATAACATCAAAGCCATTCTGTTCCTTTCATGATCTCATTTATGAAGCACAACCCAAGTCTGATTCATTTCCTGTGATATGATGTATCATTAATAGATTCATGTTGCTCATTGCTCCCGGGTCCATCATCTGTGAGCTATTGAAGTGCCCTCAAGCTCTTCTGGTTGCCGAATTCATCTTTCTCATCAGTCACTGCTGGCACCATTTATCTGGCTATTCAAGTGCCAGACATACCTAAGGTCTTCACCTATTCTTCCAGATGGCCGGGAACACTTCAGAGTCCTGGAAAATCTTATAACCACTGTGGAGTCACAATGAAAATTGAAGAGATGCTAACTTTGAGGGAAGGGGACAGAGCAGCATCAGTGATTCCAAGTTCCATGAGCAGAGTAGTCACAAAGGACATAAGTGACAGCATGCAAGTCAGAGTGGAATCAACGGTATAAATTAAAAGATCAAGAGGATGTGTGACCAACACAGGAACAGGAAGACAAAAGGACATCGGGAAGATTAAACTCCAACTTAGGCTTATAATAATTTTGGGGGAAAAAGCAGAGCATTTTAGAGGCTGAAGATAATACAGGTCAAAAAATGTGTAGTTATAGTGAATCAGCTTTGCAAAGCTGGAAAAAAAAAAAAACCAGAAGAAAGGCATGTGAGGACCAATCAAGACAGACATTGTTGGAGTTCTTACAGTGAGTTCAGCGCGCTAAGATGCTAGGTTAACTATACTTGCCGGAGACGTGCCCCACATTGATTTAGTCAATCTGCCGCCACTCTCTTCCATTTATCTTCTGTGTACACTGGATGTGGCCATGTACAACAGGGATGCAATGACAGTGGCATGGGACAGAGCCTGGCCATGTTTTTTTCCTAGGTTCTTTTATGCTTGTATTTTCTGAATTTAAGGTTGTTCTAGATCAAGCCCTTTTGGACTAACATGGGGGTTATTTCAAATTCAAGAGAAACATTAGGGTGGGTGCTGAGATATTATTAAAAGTAGAGAGAGGGATGAAGTTATGTCATTTTTTTTTAGAAAAAAGATGCAATTGTATAAGTGAACCAAGAGTCTAAAAATGACACATATCTCATGTTTTCTCTTATTTATGATTATACGTATTTCTCTCTCTCTCTCTCTCTCTCTCTCTGTGTGTGTGTGTGTGTGTGTGTGTGTGTGTGTGTGTGTGTGTGCGTGCTAAAGAAAAGCACAGGACTGCTGTTAGTGTTGGAAGGGGCAGAACAAGGGCCAGGTGGCCTTAGCTTGCTGCAAGAGAGATAGAAACAGAGAAGGGGGAGAGACAAAGACACTCAGAGATACAGAGACACACAGAGAGAATTTATAAAGGTCCAGATGGCATGAAATGTAAGAAACCATCTAGGAGAAGAGAAAAGACTAATGGTAGGTTTAAAAACCCCAGAACAATGGAGTATGAGATAGAATATTCTCAAAATATATTATATATTTGTGTAATAATGGCCTCATGTAGCTTATATAATAAAATAAAAATTTTCATTTAAAAAAGTAAGACAAGAAGATAAAAATGTATTTTTGTGACAGGGTTTGATCTGTCCTTTCTTTCTTATACACCTATACAAATAATGGGGCACAAATCTTAATGTCAATTTCTATAATTCTTTGATTATTGCTTTATAAAGTAGTCCTTTCCACAAAAAGGTAGGAACCTGCCCTACTATTGCATAAAACCTGAGTTTAGTTTCCAGAATCCACATCCTGTGGCTCATGACTATCTGTGGCTTCAGGTCCTGGAATCCAATGCGTTTGTGAGAACTTGTACTTATGTGCATATTTCCATATCCAAATACACATACAAAAAGTAATCAAAAATAAAATCAATTTATTTTTAAGAATCCCTCCAAACTTGCTTGTCATTAGAACCAGTGATATCAAACAATAGTTATGGGAAGAGAACCTGGCTTCTGGTCTTAAGTATTACAGCTTTGCAAGCTGTGCCCAGGGGTGTGGAGTGCCCAGGACCAGGACCATGGAGGCTCCACACAGGGCATGGCCTGTTCTTATGTGTGCTTTACTGAAGTTCCCTAGTGCACAATGGAGCACAGATGTTGCGGGGAGGGCTGCCATGGTGACTGCTTAGCAGATAAAAGTTGCCTTGGTTTTCTAAAGAGGGCACAAGTTGAGCCTAACCCTGGCTCTGCCTGCTTTGCAGCACCATCAATCCTGAGAGGTGCAGGCTTGTGTCATAGGCAGGATTTCTTTATACTTCTCATTATGATTCATAAATATTCCTGCGATGCATAGTTTCTTCACAGAGTAGGTACCATGGTTGCCTTCTCCATTGCTGAAAGAGAAGTCCAGAACTCTCTTTGGAAGCTCCCTTTCAACAGAATACCTGAGAAGACCCGAATAGCCTACAAAACTTGAACCTTCTTTTATATATTTATATTGAAACATATAAGCCTTATTTTTGGTATAGTCTCTTGTGTCATAGCCTGGCCTTAAACTCATTAACCACGATAACCATGATCTGCTTTCTCAATTTTGGGGTTTCAGGCATGTTTCACTGTGCCTGGTTTTATGTAGCTGTGTGGATCAAATCCAGGGTGGACTAGGCATTTTACCAACAGAGCCATGTCCCCAGGCCCTTGAGCCCCCCTTTTTAATTAAAAAAATCAAATTAAAAACTATAAAAGGAATAACCTTATTAAATCAGGAAAATTTTATTTTGCAGCATGCACAGGAAGAACATACAAGTAAAAAATGAAGTGATGAGATATCTTCCTGAGTCTCTCTGGGTCTCAATTCGATTGTGCGAACAACCTGTGATTCTTTTTGCGATGGGTGAGGCCTTTGTAGATCTGAAGCCCAAGTCTATACCAACACCTCTTTTCTTCCTCCCCATCTCATCATGAGTGAAGGTCTTGATTCTCATGTCAAGAAGAAACTGTATGTTAATGCTCACGTTGCCTTCACAGGGCAAAAGGTTGGAGAGAGAATCAGCTCATAATTTAAGTTTGTACTTTAAATAATCTGTCTGCTGAACGTCAACCTAATGATGAGAATACTTTACTATTTGCTGTCTCTAGATGGACATTCTCTCCTTCCCCTACCCCAGCAAGGAAGACATATATCAAATGATGTCTTAAAAATCCCCTTTGTCCCTGATATCTCATATTTGGAGCAAAAGTATGTTGCTGATCAGAGATTTTTCCCAGTGGGACCTCCTGACTATCAGTGTTAGAGCTACATAGGAACTTAGCAAAAATTCATAGTTAATTGAATCATAAAGTCTGGGCTAGGACCCAACAATCTGTATGTTAACAAGTTCTCTGGGGAATACGGATGCATGCCCCAGTTGGCAATGCTCTGGTGTGGATCAATGGGCAATACCCCTTTCCAAGGAACAGCTGAGTCAGTTAACCCCTGGGAACCCCAGTCTCTTTATGTGCACAAATTGAATAGTTATACCTCTTTAAAATGATTATCATGAGTTTTAAATGCCACATGAACACCGAAGACACAGTAGGTGCTCAGTAAATGCTAGCCAAAATTAAAAGACCAGGGAGCTCGAAAAGTATAATACAAAAAAAGAAAAAAGGATGAGCCTCAGACTTCGCTTTTTTTCCTTATATAACATCTTTAGCATTATATAATGTGCAATTTGCATGCAAAACATCCCACCCCAGGGCATCATAGAAGCCTTGAAAAATCCAATATTATTCAGACAGCCAGAGCTGGCTGCTAAACCAGGCTTAGAAACTAATTTTCCCTCTTTAAGGAGGTGACATTTGCACATTCAACACAGCAGCAATAAATTTAGGCTTTCTTACCACCCCCTGCTGTACATGGGGTTATTCTTTTTTATCAATAGTAAAGCTATTTCTCTTGCAGTGTCTGGAGCTGTTTTTGAGCCCCTCTTGCTCCTTCCATCCATACTGTAGTTATCAGCAAACAGCTCATTAGAAAAACAACAACAACAAAACCCTAAAACCATTTTAGTGGCGGAAATGTGATTTGAGCATTTAATTAAGCTCCAAAATTACACTTTCCACTAATAATTGGGAATGCATTCCATGTCAATTAAAAATGGATTAAGAGCAAAGGCTTGAAAATTTGGACTTAAACGTAGTCTGCATTTTGAAGCTGTTTTTTAGTCTCCGAGTACAGCAGTGGAAGTACTCGGAGGAAACAAAGGAATGCTTCTTCTTCCTTGGAATTTTCTTGAGATTTAGGAAGCTTTTTCTTCCTTACAGGTGGGTTAGCGCTGATGTTGACAGTGTATCTGTCATGTTCAAGGATGTACAGGTATATAAGTCACTATAAACAAGAAAGCAGATACCTAGGTACTGAAAGGCTGGATCATGGGGCTAAAACTCAAATAAGGCCATGGGAGATGGCTTACTGATTAAAGCACTTCTCATACAATAAAGAACACCTGAGGATCCACATAAATGACCCATGGGTTTGAAGGTATACCTGTAATTCCAGTTTTAGAGGAAAGCTGACTAGAATGGCAAGCCATATTGGTGAGCTCTGGGTTTGAGTGAGAGACCTGGTATCAAAAAATAGCAAGGAAGAGCAATGGAGGAAGATTTCTGATGTCGCCTCTAGGCTCTACACTCATGGGCAAGCATGTAAACGACCATCTACTACACAAGGTGCCCATGCACATGCCAACCTGCATGTACAGCACACAAAAACACTTGAAAAGAAAAATCACAATAAACTGAAGTCTGGTGTTTCTGGCTTGATGCTGAACTGTAACCTGGATCATTTGAACACAGGGATCATTGGAACTCAATTGAACACTGGGAATTTTGGAAGTCCACAAAAGCCAAGATGATAAAAATCCAACTGTTGGGAAACCGTCAGTCAGCAAACACTTGCAGAAGACAGAATCATCACCAGGCTTGGGTCTTCTATTTTGAGCAAGTGACTATTAGGAGCTCTGCCTGAGGATGGGGTTGCATCCGGACCAGGGTGGGTTTGTTTGCTGTTGGCACTGTTGGGCCTATTAAGCTGAAGATGCAAACTCATGAATTTGAAGTGTGAATGTGCTCCCACTCTTGGCTCTGCTGTGGCTCCTGGAGTGTGGCTGGCAGACCCGTCTCTGCTATTCTTGGCTTTACTGACTCTCTCCTACACGAAAGCTCTAGGGGAACCTCGTGTTCTAGCACATTGTAAATGAAGGCAAGAGAGCATTTAATAGCACATAGGACTCAAATAACTTTGTCTTTTGAGTATAAGCAGAGCTTTGGGAGGAAAAATGACAGGAGAGTGCCAAGGTCTCTACCTCATTCAGAATATCCTAGAGGAAAATCATCTTGTAAATGGTGATCATTTGAAAGAGATATAAAAATGTTATCTTTCTCCTCCTTGGGAATCTCAATGGCTGTGCTTCTTGGGCAACTGTGAGCTTTTCTCTAGTTTTTCCCTAACCTATAAACTTCCTTCTCTGACTTGCTGACTTTTATTTTATTTTTGTATTTCTGTTCCTAGTTCGGTATGCCTCTGCCTCATCTCTTCCTGTCTGTATCTGTTTCTCTGTTTTTTATTATCACTCTTATTGTCTCTTCCTTGCTTATTTTCCTCTTGTTCTCTTACTTCCTTACTTTTCTGTTCCCTCTTTCATTCATCTGTATTTTTTTTTAACCTCTTCTGTTAATTACCACAAGATTCATAAGTCTAGTTAGATAATTGTCACTAGGTTTTAGGAGACTGGGAAAAAGGAATATTAGTCAAAAAGCAATTTTGATCCAGGATGTGCTATCCTGTGGGATCTCTTATCATGCCTGCTATCCTATCCCTTTTAATGCTCGACCCCTCTTTATTTATGCACCTGTACCCCAGACTATGAGAATAACAAAGCTAAAGGAAGCCCCACAGCCTATCAAATATGCCTTCCCTTTTTCTCCCAGAAAGAAATTGAGTACTACATAAGAGGAAAGGAACACAAAGATAACTTGCTTCAGAGTAAAGATTGATACCAGCAATTTTTTAGTTAAAGTGAAAGTTCAAAGATGTATTTGATGTATCATTTTTCAATCCGTGGATTATTCAACAAAAATTTAATAAAACTTACTCTCTGACCTACTTTGTTTCAGGTTTGTCTACAGCGATGTCCACAATACATACTCTGAGATCCACAACTTATATGGGGAAATGATGCGTTCGAGTCTTGGGGAACACTTATTGTTTGGGTTGGAAATGTTCCCCAAAGTGTCATATGATAGAGGATAATGCCTGTAGCTTGTCACTATTGAGAGGTAGTGGAATCTTTCTTAGAGAGAGGCTACTGAGTGAAAGTTAGACCTCTGTGGACATGCTCTTATAGAATAATGGATCCCTGGTTCATACTCTTCCTCTGACTTTCACTCCTGGACAGCTAATATGAATAGTACTTTGTAGTGGGCGCCACACAATGATGTACTTTCTTGTCACAGATCTAAAAACTACTACAGGGCCAAGAAGTCAGAGGCTAAAACCTTTAAGGCTAGAAACCAAATCAACCTTTTGTCCTTTTCAATAGGCTTATATCAGATATTTTATAACAGCAATTTAAGAAAAGCTGATGAACATAGGGGTGTAGAATTGATATGGATGTGACAGATATGAAATTGTCAGTTTATATGATCATATTTCTTTGAATACATGAATGAGATTCTCAGCAATAAAGAGAATTTGAAAAATAGTTGGCTAGAATAGTTTTAGGTCTTCAGTTAGAAGAAGTTAAGAATATTCTTGGTTTTCAATCTAGACTTTAAGTTGTTCCATTTGAATATCATTTAGGACCACTTGGCAAGCACACCTTTGTGAGATCACAGTTTTACACCAGATCTGGCCAGGAAGAAAATGGAAAAGTGAACCCTCAGAGGCACTGTATTCTTAATGATTGCAAATTCTAGTGGGATATATGGGCCTGTATCTATTAAACCTTTCCTTTGGCTTATAGGAAAATAAGCAAGAGAAGTTCCTATATAGAACTGTGCATCTGGGGGAAAATAGTAAAGAACTCACTTTTCCTAATATCTTAGTAATGCTTTCTACTCCTTTATCTGCTTAGCCAGTATAATGCTAGTTCAACAGAATTTCTCCCACCTAAGGGGAGTCTGACTACTAACTGCCTGGGCCAATTTTGTAATACGTGCATTTTCCATGGTGGATGTGAGGCAGTGCCATCATTCAGGACAACTTTTGTGCAGTGAGTATGGAGAAAAGTCTCCAGTATTAACAGTAGTTTGTAGACCTCCAAAGCTTGGCTCTATTTGACAAGTTAAACAGGTATTATGTCTGTGATGCAAAAATTCCACCAGTCTGACCCTTTCCAGGCGGGCATGGCAGGAGTGAACAAGTAGGTGGTGGAAAGATGGGAGAGGAAGGGAAACTAAACAGTCTGTGTGCTCTGAAGATGGGTGGAACTGGACATGAAACGAGGTTGCTGTTCTTGCTCCTTGGGAAATGATGAGTTGCACTGTCCATCAATAGAGCCAGGAACCAATGGTGGTGCTAGTGGGCCTATGACTTCCTCTTTTCATAAAACTGACCACTGTGAGAGCTGCTGACTCCTAGAGCTGCATCCTGGCCCAGGAAGACGAGCAGTACCTTCAGAGTGGAGATGCACAACCGTCATGTCCTGCTCTGTTTGCTTTTCATCCTCGGCCTAGCTGCTAATCTCTCTAGTTGCTTGGTTCAAGCACAAGAATAGATGATGACTCTGTTCAACTAAAAATGTCCCCCAAAGGGTTGTGTGACAGAGGGTAATGCCTATAGCCTGTCAAAATGTTGAATTGTAGTTCTTTTGTGTTGTGTTTAACTTTGACCAGGGGTTAATTTTCTTTAGTATCTTTGGGTTGAACAAAAATTTAGTCATCTTACCTTTCAAAACCTGTCATTGTTGATGTGGTGTGGATAGGTGGAGGCCACCCGAAGGCCTGCCCACTGCCATGTGACGTGGATGGGTGGGCACCTGTATGATGAGCAAGTGTGTGGTGAAGAAATAGTAGAGGAAGAGAAGCAGATAGAGCATTGTGAGGAGAGGTGGAACTGGAGACACAAAGGTGGTAAGGATCAGCCTAATGTGAGTACTCTGTGCTGCCTTCTGAGGCCATGGTGATAGCCAGGCCCATTTTGTTTCACAGGCCCATGTCTGAATCTGTGGCCTTTCAGCAGCTGGAGGTCTGTATAGACAATAGAGGCCCATGTTGCTAAGAAAGGCTATACAATGTCCCCGGTCTGGGCTGTCACTTGGAACCATGTTGATGTCCAAGGGCTACATAGAGGTGACCCCACCCCTTGGCTTGGCCCCAGGGTGTGAAAATAGGAGAACTGACCCTGCCCCTTCCTGGCTGCAGCACTCAGAAGAGTATGTCTTACCTCAGGGCATGAGAGATGGCCCTGTCCCTCACTGCATGCTGCAGATTGGAGAATTCACTCCCCTCCCACCCCTACCCCAGCACCTGCCCTGCTCACTGGGACAGCTAGGTAGTGCTGGCCCTGGTGGCATGGGTATAGGAAAGCCAGTCGGAAAGGATGCAAGTGGGTGAGCTGCACCCAATCTTTGCCAGGGCAGCACTGGAGAGCTGGCCCTGATGGCAAGAGTAGAGGAAGGGTGCCCTGCCCCTCACCTCAGTAAAGCGGTTGAACTTGTCCTGCTGACATGACCCCTGGAGAGCTGACAGGCAGATCAACTCAGCTCTCATCCAGGCCTAGATCCAAGGCTCTGAGTTGGCCCACCCCAACATTTGTCACATTTATGAACTGCTGGAACATATGAAAGGAGCTGGTCCTGTAGAAGCAAAGCTGCTGGATCTCCAAGACACAGAGCTACAAAAGGATATCTAAATGGAGTCCTGGTGAGGATTGTGCATTGAAAGTATACCGGAAGCCAGAGGCCTTGAACGAGACCAATGACCAATGAGCGTTTGCAAGTGAAACTCATTTGGATAAAGGGGTATACTGTGGGACAAACAATGACACACAGCAGCTTCCATATTGAGATTGTTTTAAATTTAAATTTATTTTTTTTTCTTTTGGGGAAGAGATTACAAGGGCAAAGAGCAGATGTAGAGGGGCTGGAAGATAAGAGGGATGGGGTTCATGATGTGAAATTCATAAAGAACCTATATAAAGTTTTTAGAAAATCTCATCGGTCAAAAAGTCTATAAAATTCCTATGGGGAACTATCACTACCATTGTAAATGCAAATATGAGAGATGGCTCAGAACATGTGAGTAATGATGAAATCAAGGAAAACATTCCTAGTGATTTCATTGATGGATTCATATTGGGTCCACAAGTGGGATGTTCATTTTATGGATTAGAATGCTCTAAATTCAGTAACAAAAGGGTGAAGTGGGAGTGGAAACATAGACATATCTGACAACATCTCTAGCCTCCAAAGCCTTTTGCATAAGATATAGGTTTAACCTCTGGTATCTTTGCTTAGGCTTTTGAGGGGGCAATCAATACATGGTAGGGGAATAGAATGTCATATCAGTAAGTGGCTATTAGCATGTTTCTTCAATGGGATATTGCAATAAGACCACACTCCCTCTAAGAGCCAATGGCCGCCTAATAAAAACTATAATACCAGACACGAAAACCCTCTTCTGAGTTGTTGGTCAGAGCTATCCAAGAGATTCCCAAAACGTACAGCCTATTACTATTGCCTTTAGTTATCTCCCCATCCCCTAGAGGTGGGAAGTAAGTTCTTAATGCTGAAGATCCCATGAATTTCAGACACAGGGCCCAGAGACCTCTGAGCTGGAACTGAGCTGATGACTGAGTACTCCCTGATGACTAGTTTTAGTGGTATCAAAAGACACCATGCAAGCAAGCTATATTATTACCTAGATATAAAACAGAGCAATGGTCAGCATGGAACTATAACCCTAAGTGTCCAGTAGTAGCACACATACCTTGGTGGTCACCAGCTCCTGCAATTAGACTTGAGACACATTTAACAAGAGAGTAACCTAACCATGCCTGGCACTGGAAATATAGCCAGCTATCCAGGGAAGATTGCAAGAACTGAAGAACAGGGAGTTTGCTGTGATAACCATCTCCTAGTAATGTCAGAAGCTGTTGCTATGAAATACTACCAATATGGCTGCCTACATATGAGCTGAAAGAGGGAAATAACAGTAGACATGCTAAAGTAGATGGGAAATTCCAAAAGGCTTCAACTCTGCCCAAAGAACTATAGACAACTAAGTAATGCTGAGAGTGGAAGAAACTTTCTTCTTTTTTTTTTTTTTTTTTTTTTTTTTTCATGAACTGGGGACCGAACCCAAATGGCCTTGATATTGTAGGCAACGTTATACCACTGACTAATCAACCCCAAACTTTAGATTTGTTTATGGAAGATATATGAACTATTATCCAATAGCAAATATATCAGATATCAAAACCTGTATAAAAAGTAACATTAATGACAGACTGATCATGGAGAGAGGGTTTGAAGCCATACTTAGAATAGATCTGCAATATATATTAAAAATTAATAAATATTAAAAAGAGAAATATGAATCAAGGACTGGAACTTTTTAAGATCTAGGGAAGAAACAGTATAACTAAAGAAAGGAGAATGGGGGAACTTAGGGCATAAAAACTCAGACCCTGAACATATATGTCATTATCACTATATTCAAGAAGTAGTGTTCAGCACACCCATATCCCACTTCTGAGAAAGACAGAAACTTGAGGAATTGTCATTTTTACAAGGATGATGTGACATCCTTGCAAGTGTTTTGATTTAGGGATGTCTAAAGCTAAATTTTCAAGTTAGCAGATATAGAGACCTTGGGAATATTCCCTGGATCAGGTATACTCACCTAGAAAATCCCACCACAAGGGGATATTACCTTTTTATTTACGGTAGCTCTTCGGGTTCTCATTTCGAAAGGCACCATCTGTCAGGCAAGGGTAGCAGGGTAGGTTAAAGTAAATCATGACCCCTTTTCATATTATCCTTTCTATTGCATGGTGTGGAATTGAGAGCCCAGGAAAGCTCAGCTCCTCTCCATGTTTTCAGAATTAGATTTCCGTCTGAATTCCCTGACTGGGTTTCTAATGAAGAAGCTTGTTAATTCTGAAGCATAGTGATGAGTGTGGAATAAAGATGGTGGCGGTTTTCCCTGTGGAATTGAAATTTTTGTGCCAATGCTATTTTACTATAAGAGATTTTGAATACACTGAAGGATGTTGGTGTGTGTGTGTGTGTGTGTGTGTGTGTGTGTGTGTGTTCTCGCGCACGCACGTGTGTGTAAAACCATGCACGTGCTTGGCATGTGTGGGAGTGGGTGAAGGTGATTTGACTTAATTATATGCCTCATTCATGCAGATTGAGGAAAACAGAAATTAACTCCTTTATTTCACTGATCTATGCTATCATCTGAATTTTTACCATGACATTTTTGAACATGCATCCTTTATCTACAGTAGCCATAATTGCAGGGCTGTTCCCTTAATTGTCTTGTTTAGAACTGTATTTATCACATGCTCCTTGGCCAATCAGTATGTTTTAGAAAACAACAATTTTCAGGTCATTAAATTCCCTTCCACAAATGTGGGTTCAGTCCCTTAGAAGTTGAATGATATGAATAGAAAATTATTTCTGCACATAGAATGTGGCCCCTTCCCAAGCAAAGATTTTAACTAGGAAGCTTAGATCTCACAATATATTAATGTAGCCATTTGATACCTATCTATGAAGTACCAACTGTGTGCCTTGGCTTCACAGCCTTTCCTATTCTGATCATACCAAAAAACATTTTACACCCTCCTACCCCAGCCATAACAACACTAGCAACCTAGGTGTCAAGATTAGCTGCCCCATACATAGTTAGTCTTTCCTGTCAGATTATTTCATTGTTCTTTTGTGATTATCTTAGCCTCTTTGGATCTCTGTCTTCTGATTTGTAAATGGGATATTAATGACACCTACATTCTTAGGTTTTATTGAGAGAAAATTAGTCAGTGGGCAGTCTGATATTTGGCTATGCAGTTTTATCTAAAAGAACCCTGAGCTATGTTAAAGTCCTGAAAGCTGTCCAATGTGGGGTTATTTTTCTGGTAGTTTTTGAAGTTTTAAGTTTTCAGTTTAAGCATCCTCTGTGCTCATTTTTTCCATAGTCGATAATCTACATTAATTTTTATTCTGTATATAGGTAACCATTTATCTCATCAGAACTTACTGAAGCATCCATCATTTCTGTGTTGTGTGTTCTGGGCAACTTGTCAAAAACTGATTGACCTTTAATATCTGGATGTATTTCTAGTGTCTATGTTTAGTTCCAAATTCAGGAACTCAACAGTCAATAGAATAAAATGACAACCTACAAAATGAAAGAAAATATTGGAAAAAAATACATTCTGTAAAGTTTTAGAATTCAAAATATAAGAAACACAAATAATTAAATTCTAATAAAACTAATCTGATGAAAAATTAGTAATAGACATGTAAGCATTATTGAAAGGAAGATATACAAATTGACAATAGGTATGGGAAAAATTTTAGACATCACTAATTACCAGGGAACACATATTAAAATTATAATGAGATGTTACCTCATATTCAGAATAATTGTTATCTTTAAAAAGATAAAAGGAACTAATGTCTTAGTTACTTTTCTGTTGATGCGACAAAACACCATGACTGGGGCAACTTATAAAAGAAAGCATTTAATTTGTGAGCTTATGGTTCCAGAGGGTTAGAATATGACCATCTTGGCTGGAAACATGGCATCAGGCGAGTAATCAGGGCTCTCAGATACTGCACATTTAGATTGATAACATATCTTGGCTACAATTACTGATGGACATACAAGCAGGGGTGAAGTAAAATGAAGCTTATGTGGAAGGGTATGGAAAGCTCAAAGCCCACCCTCAGTGACATACTTCTTCCTATAAGACCTCACCTAATTCTTCCAAAAATGAGTTCAATAGTTTGGGAGGTTATAGAACCTCTGAATTTTCATCAGAGCAGTGAAATAGCAATTAATACAATCTTCAAGACAGGAATAAGAAGCACATTTGAACAACAAGAAGGAGAATATCATAGTCCCAGGAGAGGATGGGAAGAGAAAGGTCTAGAGATGGAGATGAAGATTAAGTAGGTGGATGTCATGGACCAAACTAAGGAGCCTGCATTCTTTTACAATGGACAAGGACTATTTTGCAAGTTTTTGTCATGGAAGTGGATGCTAAGTGGAATCAATCAAAGGAGGGCAGGAACGGAAGCTTGGAGCTTGTTGGAATACACATTTCCTGTTTGGAGCCTTGGACTCCATATGCCTTCTAAACCTAGCTAATTACTCAGGGCTACTGAAGTAATGGATCCTGGGGAAGAACCTAGAAACACCCCTTTACTAAAACAGTATAACCTGTACCAAAACCCTAATAGACACACAGATCAATGTAGTCCTCACCCTCACTAAGAAAGAGAAGTCTTTGCAAAAAATGGAAAAAACTATAGAAAACCACAGCCAGGCAAAATGCATAGTTGTGGAGAGCAGTCCCCAATGGATCAATCTACAGAATACTCTCATACCAAAGGCTTAGGGAACATTTTGGAAGAGGGCAGAAAGATTGTAAGAGACAGAGGATCCAGGAGTTGGCAGTGATCATATCTCTTAGTTATATCAGAAGATACCCCATAAAATCCCACCCACATGATTGCCCAAACATGAACCAACTAAAAGCAACAGTAGACATGCCCATGGACCTCAACCCTACAAAAATAACTATAGGCAACTAAGAAATGATGAGAGGGTTCAAGTCCCAGGGAAGAGCACTCCAGTTGGTTATCAAATACCAAATGATCAGCTCTAAAAACAGAAGTAATAGTATACCAATTGAGCAGATTACATTAGGAATATGTCTATATGTATATGTCTATATCTTCATGTAACAGTTACTAATGAAAAGATAGACCATGCATTTGAGAAAGATAAGGTAAAGGTATATGGGAAGTTTTGGAGAGAGAAAATAGGAGAAATGATGTAATTAAAATCTCAAAATTAAAATAAAAAATAACAGCAGAAAAAATAGTGTTTGATATAGGATGCATTAGTTTCAACAGTATATTTATGGGCCATTTCATAAACTGCAGTGTCCTTTGGTTGTACTCTTTTAGATTAGAAATTATGGTATGGAGTGTGTGTGTGTGTGTGTGTGTGTGTGTGTGTGTGTGTGTGTGTGTGTGCATGTACTCTTCTTAGGGTAGGGTATAATTTTCTTTTATTTCAAACCCATATCAAAGATGCTAAAAGGAAAAAATTTCATATAATCTGTCCATCTCAAAACATCATACTTTCATTATTATTACAGTCTCTTGCAGTCAGTGATCATGAACATAAAAGTTTAGGTTCAATCTATAATCATTGAAGTTTAAAATATGTTGAAGTTTGTGTTCTCAGCATAATAGCTACTCTCTTAGTCACTATTCTATTGCTGTGAAGAGACACCATGATCAAGGCAACTGTTACAAACTAAAGAAAGCCTTTAATTGGGGGCTTGCTTATAGTGTCAGAGACTTACTGCATCATCATCATCATCATCATCATGGAAGCATGAAATCAGGTGGTTGTAGTGCTAGAGAAGAGCTACATGTAGGCAGAGAGAGAGACATGTTGGGACACAGAGCAGAGAGAGAGAGAGAGAGAGAGATATCTAGGCTTAGCATGAGCTTTTGAAAACTCAAAGCCTATGCTAGTGATAAACTTTATTCAGCACTGACAGATCTACTCCAAAACACACCTTTAATACTTAACCTTCATATAGTTCCAACCTCCTGGTATCCAAGCATTTAAGTATTTGAGTCTATGGGGACCATTCTTATTCAAACTGCTATAGCTACAACAAGTGTTTCCTAAGTAATTTCTTATAGTTGGAGGTAAATATTTAAACATTAACTTCTTTTCTTTTCATTCTACTCCATTGGGTTTATTATTATAATAGGACAAAATTTCATAGTGGTCAAATTTTTAATTGCTCTGAGTTTTGTCAAGTGCACAATTTAATTTTCAAAAATATTTTTGTTATATTACTATTTAGAGAGCAAATGAATGACACAGTGAATTGAAAGGAACAAATGTAAGTAATATTCTTTCAATTTTATGTAAATCTTTGCTTAAACTTTCTTGTTTATAACTCTTTTGTTTTTTCATTTAATTCTTGCTTTGAGCACCAGCTTCTCTAGAATAAGTTCTTGCTTTGGAAGGAAAGGCCTCTTTTCTATCTAAAATGTCCCACAAAATTTACTGTACATGAAATTAATTTGAATTCTTCATCTCAGAAACAATCCTGGACTTCCTTTGGAAATCTGGCAATTTCTATTTAAAATAAATAACCATGGGTAGAACTAATATGAATACTTTTTATATTTTCAATTTGAATCTCAAGTGACATAAATTTTAAAGGTTTACAATATTCTCAGCAAAATATAAGCAGAGCAGTTAGTTCCACATACACACTGTTATCAATGAATTTTGTCACATTAATAAATCCTATTAATGCAGTTGGTAGAGGTGACATATCACTTTCTATTTATGAATCAGAATTAGTCACAATTCTGCAGAGAAACAAAATAAGAGAAAAATTGATGGTAGACAGGTAATTGGTGGGTGAATAATAGAAAATAGATGGATGATAGATAATTGGTAAACAGACAGACAGGCAGGCAGGCAGACAGAGAGACAGATGATAGGTTGGTAGGTGGCTAGATGATAGATGATAGATAGATGATAGATAGATAGATAGATAGATAGATAGATAGATAGATAGATAGATAGATATAGAGAGAGGCAGGCAGACAATAGATGGATAGATAGATAGATAGATAGACAGACAGACAGACAGATGGATTCTGGAAACTGGGTAATGAAGTTGTGAAGTCTGAAATGTCTCTACTGCCAGCAAGTTGGAGAATAGGAAGATGGCAGAGTAATTCTGTCTAAGGCTCAAGATTCTAGAACTAGAATTTCTAATGTCCCGGGGTAAGATGAATGTCTAGGCGTAAGAAGAGTGGTACAAATGACTTCACTCCTCTGCCAGTTTTTATTTCATTTGATATATCTGCAAATGGGATGCTGCCTGCTCAATCTCACAAGGAAGTATTTTGCTTTGTATTATAATTCAACTTATAATCTAGTTTGGAAATACTCTTAATAGACACACTGAGAATTACAATTTTGACAGTAGCTGAGCAACCAGTAATTCATCATGCAAACCCAAAGAAGTAGCCACAGTGTTATCTGTAAAGTAATTTCCACAAAAATGGAAGGTTTCAATTTATTGAACATTTATTATGTCCAACCATCTAAATTTTATTAAATGCTCAGTAAGTTGAGCTATTTAGAATTGATAATGAGCGTAGATTAGATTCTTCTTTAATCATTACCCCAGCTCTCAGATGAGGGTATTAGTTTCATATCTATGCTCCAAGTAAAAAAGAGAGAGAGAGAAAATGTGGAAATGCTAAGAGGTCTAATGGTAAGGAGGAGCCATGTCAGGACTGAGGGTCTGCTAACCCTTGTGCACATGACTTATTCCCTTGCAGGAACTGAATGGTTGCCGCCTGATTATTTATTGTGAAGCTGACGTTTTTCTCACTAATTTGAATTTACTCTTGTTATGCTGTAGGTACGTGTTTATTATCTTGACATATTTAATGCAGATATTTTTCCCAAGGACTTTAAAAAGATCTATTTAGCAGGAAATATTAAAGCTCAGGGAGTCGTAAGCTCTGCAAAGTGCAGGTCTAATTTTATTAGCCTGCTTGGTATGTGATTGCAAGAAGCAGGGGACAGTTTTACAATGTTTGCTTACAAAAACTTCCTTGGGTTTTCCAAAAGTGAAGGGGAATGAGAAGAAATCTCATAAGAACTGCACAGGCTGAGTCGAGCGATCCCCTGTTGATTGTTTGAGGCCCACAAGCAGGTCAAACATTCCTCATGTCACTCTTTCCTTACTTTCAAGATGGGCACCATAAATACTGGCTTCCACCAGTGAGAGAAGTGCGGCAGAGGTATACAATAACTTGGCTAGCATCAGAGACAGTGAGTAGCAGAGAACAATTGAGCAGATGGCTGGAGGAGCCCAAAACACATGCTCTAGCTGCACTGTGCTATGCTTAGAGAGGAACTTGTTTAGAACAAATTGGAAGCTCCAATGGAGGGGCGCCATGAGCAGAATGTGAATCATTGCAGGCTGGTACTTTACATATTTACCATTGTCCACTGTGGCTGTAGTTAGTGAGAAGGAGGGGAGATAGACTTCTCATCCTTCACTCCTTTCTGTTTCTTTTTGTTCTCTCCCTCTTCCTCCTCCTTTACAAAACTTCTCATCTTTCATACCCTCTCTCCTTCTATTCCCCTCCCCTTTCCTCCTTCTTTTCCCCATTCTTGTTCCCTTTCTTCCATTCTTTCATATATCTACCCATTAAGCAACATTATTCTGCATAAATTATTTAGTCATCAAGGGAACTGAGATGAATGGCACATGATCCCCTGTATACTCAAGTGAGGAAGACAGACAAACAGTTACACAACCATAACAGCTTGAGATTACCTAATAGCGAGCATCCTTGAGATTGCACGGCTTGCCAGGGAAATGAATAATTCTCAGGCCTTTGATGGATGCATAAGAAAGGCACATATGGGGCACCGGAGTCTGAGTAGGAAGGGAATGGTGCAAGAAACCTCCTGGAAAGCAAGGCATATTTGCACTGGCTTTGGAAATTATACATGGATATTAACTCACTGAAGGATGGCGAAGACCCATGTCAATATGATCCTGAAAGAAAACATCTGAAGTGAGAAAAAAACATAGTAAATGTATGAAGACTTGAGCGGGGCTTGAACCATAGTGTGAAAGGGAGAGATAGAAGGTAGGGCCATGAAGATTGCAGGAGCCACATATGACCAGACTGGGGATGCTGGAATAGCCAAAGGAGAAACTTGGGTCTCTGTAGGATTTGTCTTATTATCATTTTTAACAAACTGTCTATATCACATCTGAGGCTTTCTGCCATTGGTGCATTTTACCCTGAGCCTTCATAACATCTGGACTATCCCGTGGGTTGTTTCCACCTCAACTGGACTCAGCAATGTATTGCTAGTTTGCAGAAAGAAAAGCAATCTCCAGGCTCTTACACAAACAGGGCTGGAGTAAAGGAAGCTGATTGATTTCTCGGGGTCTCTGGAATTCTGCTGGAAGAGTAAATGTCCCCCAGGTAACCCTTGCTAACCTGCAGCCTTCATGGGCTTTTCATCTGCTAAGCCAGAGGTGAGCTTGTTAGGCAAAGTATTGACATTGTCCATGTCAGTTGTGGCCCTGATGTGTGGCGCATGTTGTGAGGCTCATCCTGGATTTTTATCTGGTGCGTATTCTGTGGAGGACATAGAATCAAAACAGTAATTTCAGAGACATTGTCCGCATACATATTTAATTTAAATAGCAGTCCTATGCATTCTGTACTATTATCGTGCTCATTTTGCTAATGATGTGAGTGGGTGAGTGGGGTTTTTTTTTTATATATTTTTTGAGAAAAGACAACTCACACAAGATCTCCTGACACTCTGAACAGGGTTTGCCTGGGTTTCTGTCATGCTTTCATCTGTGTGGTACCACATCACCTGCTATTTCTACCCTCTGGCTCTGCACATTGCCTGAAACCTGTCACTTTGGTAAAATTTGAAGTTCATTTTAGATTCTCCACAAATGTCACACACTTTGACAAAAGCTATTTGAACCTCCTTATATCTGAATCAAAATTACTCCCACATCTCTGTCCTGTCACTGTTTGCCTTCCTCCATGCTTGTTGTATTTAACCATAAAGTCGTATGCTGTTCCTAGGTCTTTCTTTCATCTAGTGTTATTTTCCATCTCTGCTATCCAGGTCCTTACCAAATATTTTATGAAGAATGGAATAAAAAGTGTTTATGCAATTTCAATTTAACATATTCCAGACAGCTCTAGAATCTGAAAAACACAACCTTTCGCCCTTCCCTCCCTCTCTCTCTTTCTCCCTCTTCTTCCCTCCCCCCTCTCTCTTTCTCTCTCTCATGAATCTGTGTCATTTGGTGAATGTTCGTCTTGATGCAGGAGAGAAAAAAAATGATCTAAGAGTCCTTGCCAAATCTGAAGAGGGACTTTCATCATCTCCTCTTGTTTTAGCATCCTCTTTCTTCTCCTAACTCCAGTGTTTGCCTCTTCCAAAGAGGAGGAGATGAGAATTACAAAGGTTGGAAGGACTTTGAAATTCAACACAGAACTGCTATTCTTCAGTAGTTTCGCTTTGAAACGTCTCACCAAAAACCACCTAAAAAGAGACCGAGTGTTGGATTCTAACATAGAGTGATTATTTACTATGTTGTTTGATGTATGATTCATGTTTCCTCTAAGTAGTTTTCTGTTAAAAGGACAAATGAGAGCCTTAGCTAGGCATTATACTCATGTACAGAGAATTTTAGATTCATGATCATCTCCTACCCTGATAGTACAATAAATATTTCTTGAAGTCATAGACTCCTAATTATTATGAAATTGGTATTGGTTAGTTTGGAAAGTGTAGAGAGCCTATTACAATCATTTATAAGAAAAGTTTATTTTTTTAATAGACTAATATTACTTTTTAATCACAAGTATATATTAGCATAACTCAAGGCCAGGGAGTACTTCATGCCTTGACTTTCGCTAAGATTCTTAGCAGAATGAAAGATATCCATGAGAAAGAAGACAGGCATTCTTAGGCAATCTTGCTGGAGTCCTGTGTCATCCTAAGTCATGCTTCTTCGGTAGACAGGTAGTAATTGCATTAATCATTGTCATAAGAACCTATATTTGTTAGTGAATAGTTTTTCACCAGACTTTGGTTGAGTTATATTTTACATATAGCATTTCAGTTTATCGTCACAGAAACTTTACTAGCTATCCTTATTCTTGTTCAATTTGTATAAGGTGATTAGAATAACTTGCCCACTACGACACTGATATCAGTAAGAACTGAAATTCCAATTGAGACTTCTCTGAATCCAGAGTATGAACCATCTGAGCCTAAAACCTTGCCATTAAAAATCTTATAAATTATTTCATTCTTTCCATAAATCTGTGCTAATCAAGCAATATTCTGAGTATGATTGCATGTCCAACATTGCAAATCTCCTGGGAGAGAAAGTGCTGATCTGTGTATGTGAGTTTGCTTTATTTGATGCTTGTTATTTCTCACTGAAAGTTAACAGATGGGGCACTGGGCTGATCTACCACTCCAGAAAGCCTGGATAATGTGATCCTAATCCAGGAAGCTGACTGTAAGGAATTGAAGCTTGTGGATATAAAGGCCAAGCTGAGTACCATGAGAAATTCTCTACCATGTTGCTCTGAGTCCATTCGACTGGGAAAATATCTAATGGTTTACTCATGATGCTTCTCCAACTGTTTGCATGCTTTCTTGCAACCAAACTTCTTGCAGTTGCTCAACTGAATCACAACCATATAAACATTTTGCAAGCTAAGACTGTCCCTAAAGTGGAAACTTCATGGTTCTTTGGAAGGTCAGGTGGATGGTGTTTTGCTGGGGCAAACAAGTAAAAGGAACTCTCGTTAAAGTGGACACAGGTGTGAAAGGCTAAGGCTGACTCATGAAGGAACGTTTCGCTGAAGCAGACTCAGGAGAGAGGATGTCCTACTAAACAAGCACTTGAAAGAATATGTGATGAAAGATTCTGTGCTTGTGACATACATGTATTGATTCACCTTACATCTCGTAGTTGAGGTGCATTGGTTGTGCCATAGAAAGAAATGCATCAAAAAAACTTCTGGTGGTGTACTGCAGTTTGTTGCAGCTTCCAAGGACTCAGGCTGATTGGATGCACTTGTTGAGTGAAGGCAAGAGCCATTTTGAGGCAAGACGTGGAGGACACCTGGTGTTTGGAGGGTTTAAATAGGACTTCACGGTGCGATAGCGACAGCTTGGCTTGCTGGTACAGTTAGCCGTGCAATACCTGTGGGTCTTGCCTCTTCGCTGATCTTCACTTCCCTGAGAGAGGCACAGCCGAGAACTTCTCCTGGTGTTTCTGTTGGGCCTCTTGCTGACTTAAGCTGAGGCTGAGGCCTGGCTCTCTCTGCTAAGTCATGTCACCACCACTGTTGCTAACCTGACTCTACTGAACTAGACTGCTACTCTATTGAACTTCATGAGATCCATGAGGTGCTTGTGAGTGGATCAAGTTGCTGACTAACCTGTGAACTGATCTGCTGACTTCTAGACAACAGAGGTAGGAGTGCTCCAAAGAACCTTTATAAACAGGTCAATCCCCACCCCTCACCCAATCCTTTTTTTTCTACTACCTCTAGTGGGTACAAGGAAGGTTTAAGCATTTAAGAACCATCATTAAAAATAGGATTTGTAAAACATTAAAGTTACAGTTACCAGTCAAATGTCAAATATCATGAGTTGAAACATGTTTAATACATGTAGCTCACAAAACATCATAGTTTATCAACAAAGTGCCTGTACATTAAGACTTCTTAAACTTTCTACTTGTGACTTCTTTTTGTGTGAGAAAAGTTCATGTGATTATGCTTGTATATATATACATATATATGTGTATATATGTACATAATGTAACTGCAAATCAAACATTTATGGATAATATTCTTGTGTGCTAATATATTTGACAAACTTGTAATTTTGTCATTTATTATAGATAAAAGCAATGCTGCATACTAATGGAATGGGTGTGCTGGTTTATTTATATATATAAAGGTTTAAATTCTGGATTAATAATTTGACAGTGCAGGACAAAGAGCACTGTCAATATTTGTCATAATCAATTTCATATTTGTTAATGCTGATAATGCTGCTAGAGGTATATTCATAGTAGGAACCAGCAGAATTACATTTAAGGATTTTTCAAAAATTATTAGAAATTCTATCATACTTAGAAGTCAAAATTCATAAACTATTTTTGGGGGGGTGAGAGACCAGTCAGCAAGTCCAAAATCACTTTTGTAATTAAACATCTAACATAATACTAGTGCAATAATGTACTAGTTTGATACTTACATGCAGACTAATGGTGGTAGGAAATATTAAAATTTGTTTCTCATAATTAGACCACCATACTTCTACAAGAGAAAACATTAAATGTAATAAAAAACAAAACAAAACAAACAGACCCCCCTCAAAACTACCACTACAGTTCACAATATCCCAGTCTCCGATCAGAGCCGAGGTGTTCCAGCTAGCATTTGCTGCACGTTGTGAAGACATGTGTCATGCAGTGCAGTGATCATATTCTGTGTTGAGAGGCATGGCTGTAGAGAAGGCACACATGCCACATGGTCAAGCATGGCAAAAACACCATGTGCTCACATCTCGTTTGATTGTGAATCAATTTTTGGTTGCTGCATATTCAGAAACCTTTTATTGTTTCCAACTTTTTCATGACACTCAAATTCAGCTTCATGAGCCTTAGAGGGATGTGACCCACAGTTTTAGAAACCAGGCTGTAGAACGTTGGTGGTTTGCTGTGAAGATGACAAGGCTACCCAAGAGTGCAAAGTCACACACAAGGAAGCATCAGAATATATAATTTTAGACTTCTAAATAAAAGATGAAAACTGAAACTCTGAATACATACCGCTTTGACATCATTGTGAAGTACAAAATTCAAAGTACTGAGTACATTTTGCTTTTGTATCGTCGTGAAGTTGAAAGAGCGTATGTCAGAGATTCTCTGTGGAGAGTTAACCTGCTCACTACCCATTATTCATCACGAGACCAGGCATATTTATCAACTTTCCATTATATTCTGAAAATATGTTTCTTCTATGCATAAGTATCCCTGTCAGCGCATGCCTTTTCATAGGTCATTTAGCACGAGCCGAAGTGACCAACGTCAAATACCACAGGACCGATTTATTTGTCACCCATGTAGCTCTGAAGTCAGATGTCCATGATTGACGAGGTGGGTTGCACAGGGTGGCGTTCAGCCCTGCCATGGGCAGCCTTAGTCTTTGAATAAGTTCCTCAACTTTTTAGTGATTTGTTTCTTTACCTATGAAATGGATGAATCTGTAAGAACAGAACCTTTGCATAGTCATTGCAACTTAGAAGGATTAATGTCCAAGGCACAGCTGTAGCCCTGAAATACAGAATGTCCTTCCTTTTGAATATAATTAGAGCACAGCTTTCTGATTTGCTCTCTACTTCATCTCATTCAAATCTTTCCCAGTTTGCTCGTTAGTTACAAAAGGCTTAAACCTTTCTATAACAATTTCTTGCCAATGAAAAGAACTCCAACTTCTTTTTATAAGACAGTTGGTAAGTACTTATCTGTGATCTTTAAGCCTTTGGACTTGTTTCACTAATATATATATATGTATATATATATATATATATATATATGTATATATATAATTTTATATGCTATCAAAAATATTATCAGGCTATATTCTTTTGAATCTCACTTTATTGACATTTTTGTATCTTTCACTCATTAATGTTTTTAGAAAATCACAAAGCAAGGGAAATGATTTTATTTAAATTCCAATGTACTACCGATTTTTCAATCATCACAATCCATATATGTCATCCGTGTCTTTATTGCTGTTATTCTTGCTTATACACCTCGTTACAGGTATGTCCTAATTTTGTAAATTTCTCCTTCCTTCTTTTAGCATCTGGCATTTTCTGAATTGTGACTATTACAGAAAAAGAAATTAGGAAAACTCTGAGGACTCGGAGCCAAGCTACCACACATTATGTTTATAATTAATCTCTCAAACATGTAAGACACTGAAACAAATGCATTTCCAGCTGGAGATGCCAATATTTGGACCTGTCATATCTTGAGATATTTCCTTGAACTATACAAAGAGAAAAGAAACAAACAAAGCAATCATATGAGGACAAAGAACATGATTGGAACATATACTATTAGGAATTTCTGTGCTGCGGAGGTCCTGAGGGATCGTTCTGTTGTCCTGCTTTTAAATGGAATGTTCCAGGCAGACTTCCCTGGTGGTGTGGGATTCACCCCATCTCAGTATACTCCTTGAGCACTTACTTCTCACTGAGTGTATATCTATTGATTTGCTTCTAATAATTATATATATATAATATATGCATGGGAACATCTATGACCTTTCTCTTGATGTAATTCTCTTGACTTCTTTCTCTGAGAAAGCTAAATACCAGGTTGTAAAACACATGCCAAAGAACTAAGGACACCTTTTGGATATGGTGTGCATGAGGGCCTTAGATGATATCCACAGGGAACTAATTCTTCTGAGCAGCTGAGTAAACAGAGAAGCTCTTGTGATCTGGGGTAAATGAAAATACTCTGTAAATGTGTTGGGGTGTATTGTTTTGCTAGAAAAATGCAACCTTTGCTTTCTTCTCCCTCTTTCTCTTTCTTGAACAACTTCCCATGCTTGGAAACACGTGGAAGATTTCCCATTCCAGGGAGGAGTGAGGTGTCTTAAGACCAATATCAAAGAAGTCAGCATTGTCAGGTCCCAGCAGTGGATTGATATTACTTCTTGCTTTGGCCCAATTTGATGAGACTGGATGAGAGGAAGCAAAGATAAGACCTTATCTTCTGATGAATCTTACCCTCATTGTAGTAACTATATTCAATTTCCAGGACAAGAATCTTTGAAAACTTTATCAGGGAAGGGGAAATCTCATTCAGCAAAGACCCATTTTAGAGGCCCAGGAGAATAAAAGCCAGTTTATTAGGGAGGAGGCAATGGAAAGTCAGATGTTGTAGCTTTCTCCTTTTTATAGCTTTACTTGGCTGTGAATAAGGCTGCTTCTGATGTTGGATGTAAGAAGAAAGCTTCTGTTTTCTATCAATAAATTTGGTCCTTGAAATGTTGTCTTTCAAAGATTTCAAATACAACCACTTCATCTTGAAGAGTTCATTAAATTAAGTGAAGCAACATTGTCTGTGTTCCTGATAAGGACCTCAGCCCCAACAAAGTCACAGAAAGAAATCTATGAAGTGCTTACAAGCAATATAAGTAACACTGTCCAGTGCAGTTAAGAAACTGAGCAAGTTTAAGGGTTTCGCTTTGTAATGTTGCACATAAAGAAGACACGTAGACATCCATCAACATCCATGTACACTTGGTCCCAAGACTTCCAGCAAATACGGGAGTCACTGGAAGCTCAAGTTTATTATGCAAAAAGACACGTAATTTGCATATAATTTGAGCACATTCTCTCATGTACTTTAAATAATCTATGGACTATGTATAACACCTAGCACAGTGTAAACACCATTACCACATTGTTACATTACATTGCTTAGAGAATAAGGATAAAAATGTAGCTTGTCCATGGTACAATCATTAGTACTAATTATATTAGCATTAATATAATTAAAAATTCTTTCTTGGTTGAATTTGGAGGTATACACCCCTAGATATAGAAAGTTGACTGATTCTACTTTTAAATTGTCCATGATTAAAATTCAATTTTCCCCTAGCCTTCTCTCAAAGTGAAACATTTAGAGTTCACTAAACTAAGAAGTAGTAAAGTATATTTATAATAAATTTGTAATTTTTTCACACTAGTATTTTTACTTTCAAAAAACGACACTGCTATGCACTTACTAGTTTAAGATTAAAAACCGGAAGATGTACTTTTTTCTCTTCCTTCCTGTATCCGTAACAAATGCACTTCCAAGAGAACATTAGACAAGCTCAGAGGACTACACATCCCAGACTGCCTATGTGGTCACCTTTGTAGAAAGGATCCCCTTTGGAGCAGGTTTACCTGGTAAAAGAGGGTTTAGAGAGCAACTAGAGTGAAAAGAAATTGTGAATTTACAGGGCATGTATTTTTTAACCAACCTATCACATTTTTTAAATAGAATCCTGGCTACTACTGATACTAATATTTTGTGAAGCATTAGATTCCAAGGTGAAGTGATTGTTGGAAATATATTTAATCCCTTTGACTTCAAAATTCTATTGGCATTTGAATTTGACAAGTATCTGTGAGGATAAGAATAAGCCATTTCATCTCCATAAGTTGTCTTACCCTCAACTCCCATTTTGTTTTTGTTTTGAGACACGGATTTTATGTGTAGCCTTGGCTATCCTGAAACTCACTCTGCAAACCAGGCTGGCTTTGATCTCAGAGATCCACCTACCTCTGCCTGCTGAATGTTATGATTAACAGTATACCCCACCACTGCCTGGCATCTCAATTTTGTCCTATAGACTCAGTGGTGAATCATATGTTTGGTCCTGACACCAACCTCCTAGAGTTGATGTCAAGAGCAAAGACATCATTAAGTTTCACATCTAGAAATCTGTTGTTTGATTTCTTTCAGGTAGTCCACTGACATACACTTTGTAGTGACTAAGACCCATGTGTTCTCTCTTTGTAAAACCAGAGAAATTTATTTTAGGCAATGAAATTCAATTTGTCTTCAAAGCAATACTGGAAAAACAATAACTTGTGTGGCATTCTAATCTTCTACAATGTTCTGCTGAGCCCAGGCAGCTTTTTCTGCCATTGGCCTCATGTTATAAAAGGATAAATGGGAAACTGGTCCTTTTGCTAAAGCATTTAATAACAGAATGCAATTGAAAGCGAAGTATAAACCAAGGAACCATTCCCTGATCTAGAACAAATCATATAATGGTAGTTTTGGTTTTTTCTTGCTAGGATTGAAGGCAGTATAATTTCAGTTATTTTTCCCCACCTTTACTTTGAGCCTTGAGATACAGATAATCCATTGTTCATTTTCAATAAGTTTGGGCATAGGAAGACCACAGAGGCTCTGTTATTTTTGTCCCCTGGTCTTGTAATAATATATTACAATATTCTCCTATCCTCAGGATGATTGGCATACAGTTTTCTTTCTTTGATTGCTAGGTACAGACACTTGGAGTCAAAGTGGCAAGAGGCTTTAAGTTGAGCAAGAAACCTGTGTATCCTGTGGCATGCTCCCTCTTCTGGCAATCAAAAAAAAATATAAATCAGAGCGGAGACAGATGACAACAGAGAGCAGTGCTGGGGAATGGTCAGAGAAATAGCCTTGCCATTTAATTTTTGGTGTATGGTGTACTTAGCCAACCTTGCCATTGTCATGATGGGAAGGCTACTTCTTACATTCATAAGCTCCTGGACCTGTATATTCTACCTGGAGAAGCTAAACGCATGTACCATCAGCATCAAACTCATGCTGAGTCATTTAGAGTCATTTAGAATGTTACTGTCTAAGCTGGCTGAGGACATCTTATCATTCCATTCTATAAAATGACAATTGGTGGATCATGTTCTGACTTCTGTGCTCTGTTTGAGTGGCTCGAAGGCCTCAGGTCATCACACGTTTTTTAATCTCTCCATAATTCATACTGGGCTTATTAAAAACATTGCATTTTCTATTGTGGTAGCTGTAGTATAGGCTATCTTTCCTTAGCATGTGGCTGACTTTGAACATCTGTTAAACTTGTCTCTCCCGTGTTCCTTTACAGTTAGGAGTCAGCAGCTCCCTTCTGAGGACAATGTGCAGGACATAAACTAGTGAAATGTGAATGGATGTGAATACTGGTATAAACCACAATTTTGGGAGAGGTATTTATCTTGCTCCTGCTTTTCTTGTGGGTGGGGAATTGAGAGATTTGGGATTGTAAGCGAGGTGTTCTTGAGTGACTTCAGACACTGAGAGGAAACAGCTCTGCTGAAGAGTGTCTAGAATTAATTAGACTCTTTTGCTGCAGTGCCCTAGTCATTCATCTGGCCATCTGATTATTTCTCTCTCCTATTCTCCCTCATTTTTTTTATCATCCTCCTCTTCTTCTTCTTATTCTTTTTCTCCTCTCCCCCATCCTTCTACAATAAACTTATTTCTGAATCAATATACTAAACAACAAAAGTCCATGCTTGATGAAAAATTAGGCATTGGCTTTTAATTTCTCCAGAAAACTGATGTTTGTGGAACATCCTAAAATACTACTTGCCATTGAACCCTCAACCATCAGGGTGCTGTTGTCAAAGAGTTTCAATACCACCAAAGCATAATGAATTTGTATTCCAAATTGAACAATGTGTGAAACATGAGTTTTTATTTATATTAATTGAAATTATCTATAAATTTATTTTCATGATTTTAAGGAAACAGATAACAACTATATTTGGGGGTAAGTTGAAAATCCAAAGGACCCTCTTTCATTGCCATCATGTTGGCACTCTGCTATAGTTAATCAACTGAAATGTCTAAATTTGTTAATTTTTGAAGGTCTTTCTCAGATCCATTTCAGTGTTCTAGATGAGTCTACTTTTAGTTGCCTCTTTTCTTCTCCACTTACAAGAAAACTCATTACTAGAATAAGAAGTAGAATTCTAACATTTACTATCATTAGTTGGAAAAATGTGTCTCAAGGAATATGCCATTGCCTTTATTTCACGTGTGTTCAAGGGTGCTTGGATCCTACTTGGTTTTGACCTTATCCAGTGAATTTGGTAGATCCATGTAAAATTACAATCATGGAGCTGGAGATGTAACTCAGTTGGTAGAGTACTTGATTGCTTAGGATTTAGTGAGTTTTGGGTTTTATCCACAGCATTACATACACTGGATATAGTGGCCTATATCTGTAATCTAGTAGTAGGGAGAGGCAGGAGGACCAAAAATTCAAGACAAATTTCTGCTACAGTGGGTTTAAGGTCAACTTAGGATACGTGAATCCCTATCTCAAAGGATTTTTTTTAATGCAAGTATATGATAAATCAACAGCATCAAATGGAATGCTATAAAATGTTTATAATATGTGAAATTTGCTTGTGAGTCGAATGGAAATCTTGTAGAATGTAAGTCTGATGTGTACAATCAGGATTCATGAGTTATTCTAGGATGTCTCTAGAATTCTAAATAATAAGGCTAAGAAAACTGATGAGTTTCTAAAGATTTACAGATGAGCAATAGTTCAGTTAAGTGTTTATGTTAGAATCAATGGCCAGATCACTGAGAGGGCAGATGTACTGGCCCTGCATGCGACAGGGTAATAGACTGAGGCAGCAACCACATCCAGTAGGTGCTGTAGCCAGGATATCATGACTCCAAAGAGTTTTGAGCTGGTGCCTTCTTGGGATGAAGAATGAACATTTCCAAGATAGGTTCTTCCTGCATTTTTCTTTTTTTCAATAGTAATTAATTGTAACAGTAACAACAGCTCATTAAGAAACTATACCAGAATAGCAGGATATCATTAGGAATTATTTTATTGATTATTTTTATATCCTAGGTCTCTGGCTCTACAGCTTCTAGTTTCTGGTCATGCAGGCAGTGTCATGTATAGGCTCATTTTCCAGATGTGGACATCAAGTTAAAGCAGTCATTGGTTGAACATTCCCACAGGTATACACTTTCATTGTTCTTGCACAGGTTGTAGGCAGGTTAAATTACAGGTTGAGGTTTTGAGGTTGGGTTAGTATTCCAATTCCACTCCTGCAAGTTGCCTGGTTACAGACAAGGCCAGTTCAGATATTTAGCCCAATGACCATCAGGGGCCTTTTCCTGATAGCTGAAGAGAGCAGATGCGGAGATCCACAGCCAAACATTTGACACAGAATCTGTTCTGTCAGTGCTCAGAGAACTCTGTAGAAGAGGGGGAGGGAGAGATGTAGGAGCAGGAGAGGTTGAGGACATGGGAGAACAGAGCTCACAGAATCAAGTAGCAGGGTTCACAGAGGCCCAGAGACTGAGGTGGCAATCACTAAACCTGCATGGGTCCCCACTAGGACTAGATTGTCTGTAAACATGTTTTGGTTGTTGGCAGTTTTTGTTGTTTGCTTGTTTGTTTTCTGTGGGACTCTAGGGGTCTCTGGTTCTTTTGCCTGCCCTTGGGTCCCCTTTTCTCCTGCTGGGTTGTCTTGCCCAGTCCTGATATGAGGGTTTGTGTCTAGTCTTATTGTGACTTCTTGTGGTATCTTCAGTTGATAGCCCTGGGAAGCCTGCTTTTTTTCTGAAGGAAAACACAGGAGGAATGGATCTGGGGAAAGAGGGAGGTGTCGGGAACTGGGAGAAGTGGATGGAAGGGAAATTGCTGTTGGGACATATTATATAAGAAAACAATAAGGAAAGCAGGTATATTTTGTTTTGTATATGTAAAATAAATTCCTAGGAATTAGTGTATAGAAAATTTTGTTTTTGTTGTTGTTGTTGGTTTTTTGTTTTTTGTTTTGCAAGGGGAGGATATGTTACCATTACCTCCCAAATGTAGCCAGGATGTAGGATAGCAAGACATGTTCATTCTCCACTGGTGGTATTTTGATTGTGTGTGGAATTCCAGGAAAGGGGCTTTAAATTGCTTATACATCATAATTCACATTAAGAAACTCCCCCATGGTCTTACAGGCATGTATATCTTTTAGTTTATCATACTCTCAACATTAGAATATAGAGATTTGGGTACGTGGGTGGCTAATTTACCAAAGTATTTAAAAATGTGTTTGCGTTTGTCCCAGTTAGGTATGGGATTCACATGTTTTTTCCCTTCCCTTTTCATCAACGCAAGAAAGATTTGGGGCTTTAATTAGCCAGGTTTATGTTTTTATGAACATTTTGGAAACAGCTTAAGTAAATCATGCCCAAGGCAAGTTTTTCTCCATCTTACCTTGGGTTGGTTGAATAAGACAGGCTAGGGTTGAGACAGGATTCTGATCAATTCCCTCAGTTCCCACAAAAGCTTATTTTTCCTGCCCTTAGTTTGCTGGTGTCCCAGTCATGCCAGTCTATACACAACAGAAATCAAAGATGTTCAAACTCCTGCCACATCAGAGGGAAACACAGCCAAGTTCATTCTTTGCCCTATGTGGATAGGGCTCTGCTGATAGCATTGGTATGCAGGTAGGTTGGGAGAGATTTCTTAGTCTATTTTTCACACAAGCCTCAAACATATACTTGGGTTACAACTTTGTCTAACACCATTCTTTAAAAAAGACTTTGAAACTGAATTTGATGGTTATTTTGATGTTAAGGGAAGGACCATTTTGATAATCTTTGCGGGGTTTATACTGAAGGTGTTGAACTTGTATATCACTGCAGTCAAATGTCACAAATTTCTTTTTCTTTCTCTATCTGTCTTTTGCAAACCTCTGTTGGAGAAATGCTTGTAGGTTATTATGAAGAAATGTTTTGTATCTCTTGAGCAATCATTGTCTTTTTTTCTATTGCAAGGATATTGTAAAACCTGTTTTCAAATTTCCTGTGGCTCCCTAGAAAACATAAAGATAAATTTGAGATTAATCATCAGCAGGTTTTATTTAAATGTCAACTCATCCAGTCTAGGAAAAAGAGGTTACATCATTTTTTGTGCATCTGTCTTTCTTCGCAGAGGTTTGTAACACCTTTATACGATTCTATAAAGATAATAACAGCCATCTCGAAGTCCATGTCTGAAAAATGAGAAGGGATCTGAGGTTCCTAGATGTCTGTTGCCCCAATTTTTAATAAACAAAGTTTCTTCTGTGCTCTGCTTGTATGATAAGAGCTTCAGGAACAGTCAGAAATGAATATTGTCTTATAGACAATAGATTACTATTTTTATTGCCTTACAATAAGCATCTTCCTCCCTATCACTAGACTACCAGATGCTATCCACTTGTGATGGGAATGTATCTTCATTGCATTGAGGAAAAATGTCTTTACTCTGGCCGTGGTGATTTATGCTTATCATCCCAGCACTTAAAAGCAAAGACAGGTGGGGATGTCAACAGTTTAAGGACAGCCTGGTGACAAAGTAACGTCTAAGGCATCTTTGGCTATTGTTGAGACTACCATAAACAAACAAAGAACAACAACAACAACAACAACAAACAAAACAAAACCAAAATAAACAACAAAACAACTAGCCAACCTAGCAGTTAAAATGCATTTAGTATATTTAACCTGCCAAGCATCAGAGTTCAACAATGTAGCACAGTACCAGGTAAGGATTGTTTCTTTTGTTGATTATGTAGCTGATAATAATATATTTTGTTGATAATTTTGTCCCAGTATTAGGTCATAATAAATTACTTTCTTGGGCTTTCCATGGCTTCACTTTGTATTCCAATTTGTATGCCACTTGGATTTCTGCCTCTAACATGTGGAATTTGCTCAGCTTTGAAGATGTTTTTTAAGTTGTGTAAATCACCTCTCTGGTAATTTGTGAGAGTGAAGATAAACACATAACTAATGCTTACTTGAGTTCACAAGACGCTATCCTGTGAAGAAATTATAATTTCCAGAGGTATAATAAGTCTGAAGCACAGCAAATACTAAGCTTAAAGTTCTCATGCATATTTTTCTAGAGATTGTGATGGACTTTAATTTAATCTGAAAGATGTTTGAAGTAAACACAATCCAACTTCATGTCCTTGGAGGATGAGAATTTTTCAAACAAAATATCCACAATTTAAAATGGGCGTCACTTTGGGGACAGCCATTTAATCTTGTCTGGTTTCATTTGAAAGAGAATCAATTAATTAGTGGGAAATAATTTCACTGTTTTGTTTGCATTAAACATGTAGAAAGGTATTTTATCTTGGCCATGTGCACACATGGATGGCAAGAGAGACCCTAGTTGAGGTTGTAAACATTCTCACAACTGTTGACATAAAAATCATTTTAGGGATGGCATGCAAATAGACCTTGACAGTGATGGACACATGAAACACAGGTCAAACTTCTAGTTCTATGAGACTTTAGAAATCTTTATTTGTATGTTAATATTCAAAGCAGCCCTACTAGTAGACTTATCTATTAATAGTCAATTGTGACTTGTAATAAAGGAGTGTTTTTAGGGACATCTGGGTTGTTTCTAGCTTCTAGCTATTATAAATGAGGCTGCTATACACATAGAGGACCGTATGTCCTTGTTATATGTTGGAGCATCTTCTGAACATATGCCTAGTAGTGATATAGCTTGGTCTTGAGGTAGAACTATTTTCAATTTTATGAGGAACTGCCAGACTGGTTTTCAGAGTGGTTGACCAGATTGCAAAAATGGAGGAGTGTTCCCACATCTTCCTCAGCATCTGCTCTCACCTGACTTTTTGACCTTAGCCATTCTGACTGGCATGAAGTGGAATCTCAGGGTCATTTTGAATTGCATTTCCTTGATGATTAAGGATGTTGAACATTTCTTTAAGTGCACCTCATTCATGTGGGAATCTTCAGTTGAGAATTCTCTAGCTCTGTACCCCATTTTTTAAAAGGGTTATTTAGTTCTCTGGAATCTAACTTCTTGAGTTCTTTGTATATATTGGATATTAGCCCTCTATCAGACGCAGGATTGATAACGATCTTTCCCCAATCTGTTGGTTGCTGTTTTGTCCTATTGACAATGTCCTTTGCCTTACAGACGCTTTGCAATTTTATGAAGTCCCATTTATTGATTCTTGATCTTAGAGCATAAACCATTGGTGTTCTGCTTAGAAAAATTTTTCCTTTGCATATGTCTTCAAGGATCTTTTCCACGTTCTCTTCTATTAGATTCAGTGTACCTGGTTTGATGTGAAGATCCTTGATCCACTTGGACTTGAGCTTTGTTAAAAGAGATAAGAATAGATCAATTTGCATTCTTCTACATGCAGACCCCATGTTAAACCAGCATCATTTGTTGAAAATGCGTCTTTTTTCAATGGGGTTTTACCTCCTTTGCCAAAGATCAAGTGACCATAGGTGTGTGGGTTCACTTCTGTATCTTCAATTCGATACCTGCCTGTCTCTGTACCAATACCATGCAGTTTTTATCACTATCGCTCTACAGTACAGCTTCAGGCCAGGGATGGTGATTCCCCCAGAAGTTCTTTTATTGTTGAGAATAGTTTTTGCTATCCTGCACTTTTTGTTATTCCAAATGAATTTGAAAATTGCTCTTTCTAACTCTGAAGAATTTAGTTGGAACTTTGTTGGAGATGGCATTGAATCTGTAGATTGCTTTTGGAAAAATGGTCATCTTTACTATATTAATCCTGTCAATCCATGAGCATGGAAGATCTTTCCATCTTCTGAGATCTTCAATTTCTTTCTTCAGAGACTTCAAGTTCTTGTCATAACAGATCTTTTACTTGCTTGGATAGAGTCACACCGAGATATTTTATATTATCTATGAATATTGTGAAGGGTGTTGTTTCTCTAATTTCTTTCTCAGCCCATTTATCCTATGAGTAGAAGAAGGCTTGTTAGAGTTAATTTTATATCCAGCCACTTTGCTGAAGCTATAGGATCTCTCTGGTAGAATTTTTATGATTGCTTATGTATACTATCATATCATCTGCAAATAGTGATATCTTGACTTCCTCCTTCTTCCCAATTTGTATCCTTTTAGTCTCCTTTTGTTGTCTAATTGCTTTGTCTAGAGCTTCAAATACTATATTGAATAGGTAGGGAACGAGTGGGCAGCCTTGTCTTGTCCATGAGTTTGGTGTGATTGCTTTGAGTTTCTCTCTGTTTAGTTTGATGTTGGCTATTTGTTTGTTGTATATTGATTTTATTATATTTAGGTATGGATATTGAATTCCTGATCTTTTCAGTACTTTTAAGGGGGTGCTATATTTTGTCAGAGAATTTTTCAGCATCTAATGACATGATCATGTAGTTTTTTCTTTGAGTGTGTTTATATAGTGGATTACATTGATGGGTTTCCAAGAAACACTTAAAGAAACGTTCAATGCCCTTAGTCATTGGGAAATGCAAATCAAGACAGCTCTGAGATCCCATCTTACAGCCATTAGAATTCCTCCAATAAAAACCTCAAGGGACAACATATGCTTGCCCAGATATGGAGCAAGGGGAACACTCCTCCATTGCTGGTGGGAGTGCAAACTTATACACATAACTTGGAAATAAATTTAGCAGTTTCTCAGAAAATTTGGAATAGGTCTATCTCAAGATCCAACTATACCATACCTGGACATATACCCGAAAGCCGTTCCACCATACCACAAGGGCAATTGCTCTTCTATGTTCATATCAGGTTTGTAATAGCTAGAAATTGCAAACAACCTGGATGTCCCTCACTCAAAGAACGGATGAAAAAAATGTGGTTCATTGACACACTGGAATACTCTTCAGATATTAAGAATGAGGACATCATGAAATTTGCAGGCAGATGGATGGAACTAGAAAATATCCTGAATGAGGTAACCCAGACTTCAAAAGACTTGCATGGTATGCACTCACTGATATGTTCATTTTTCTATAAAATACAGGATAACCACATTATCATCCACATACCCAAAGAGGATAAATAACAACTAGGCCTCAAAGGAGGATGCTTGAATCTCACTCAGAAGGGGAAATAAAGTTGTCACTCATTGTAGATGGAGAGAAAGGGAAATTTGTGGGAGAGAGGATGGGGAGGTGTAATAGAGTAAGGGATACGAAGTATAGGGAGAGCCAGTGAGAGAGGGCAGGAGAGGGCAGCAGGAGAGTGAATGTAAATTGGAGGCATGCCAGAGATATGGCATAAGGGAGACTTCAGGGAGTCTATTAGAGTAACTCTAGCTGAGTCTCCTAGTAGTAGAAGATATTGAGCCTTAAGTGGCCACGTCCTGTAGCCAGGCAGAACATCAAGTGGAAAGATAATGACACCCACCCATTCACAAAACCTTTGACCCAAAATTTGTCTTGCCTACAAGAAGTACAGACACAGAGATGGAGTTGAGACTGAGGGAATGGCCAACCACTGACTGGCTCAACTTGAGACCCATCCTATAGGCACGAACCTCTGTTATGCTTGTAGATAGGAGCTTAGCATACTTGGCCCCTGGGAGGCTCCATTCAGCAGCTGACCAAAACAGATGCAGAGACCCATAACAAAACATTAGATGGAGTTCCGAGAGTCTTGTGGAAGAGTTGGTAGAAGGATTGTGGGACCTGAAGACGATATGGACTCTACCGGAAGACTGACAGAGTTAATTAACCTGGACCGTTGGGAGTTCTGAGAAACCAAAGAGCTAACCAAAGAGCATGCCTGGTTATAACTTAGCCTTTACCCCATATGCAGCAGAAGTTAATTACCCCATATGCAGTTATTTGGAGCCCCAACAACTCCAGAAGGGGCTGTCCCTGAATATTACCTGCCTATAGATCCTGGTCTCTTAACTGGGCTGCCTCATCTGACCTTAGTGGGAAAGGATGTGCCTAGTCCTGCACCTGTGCCAAGGTGGGTTGTGCCAGGGGCATCTTACTTTATTCAGAGGAGAAGAGGAGAAGGGATGAGGAAGGAGCTATGTGAGGGGAGACTGGGAGGTATGGGCAGGCTGCAATCAGGATGTAAAGTGAATAAATTAATGGAATAACCAAAGTATAAGCCCTGTCTTAAGTCTTTGATGTCACACATTTTGGTAATAGTAACAATTAAGTAATACAAGATTGTCACTACACTATGGGATTTTCCAAAATCACACTTGCATAGCTTCATTCCCGTCATCTTCTATTTCCTTGATGCCTTTGCCTTTGTTTCTCTTAAAAGCATTGTATTTCCTGAACAGAGACTCCTCCAGAATCCATTTCTGTCATTATCTGGACAACTGAAAGTACCTGGCATTCCTTTATTCATTTTGATTTCCACTGGTACACCAGGGCTTAATTGAATGCTTGTAGAATGAAAAACATAGTAACGCAGACTGTATAAAAACACATAAACATGTCAAACATCAATGTGCTAAATGTGATAGAATTCTGCCAAATTCTGAGTTAGAATGGGTCCTCACGGTTTATCTGATGGAGAGGAGCTTTGATCTTGCTCTGTTTAGGTGGCTTGCCTCAATTGATGTGGCCCAGATCTTTGAACTACAGACTACCTTGTCTTTTGGTGGTCAAGGAAATTCCTCTGCAGTTTGGCTAATGAAGATGAGAAGATGGTGGAACAAAAACAATTTTGAAGAAATACTTCCTAAAAACTTCTGTTCACGTGAGTGGGTCTTGTGCATAAGTGCAACTAGGGGAATGGAGTTATTCATTTATTTATACTTCTCTATAACTCTTCAGACTTTTGCTAATTCTTTTTGAGACTCATTATGATCTGGGCCCCTAGCACTGCCAGCCTCCTTCTCCTCTACTCCTTTCTTCATGTCTACTTTCCACAGGATCAAATGCTGGAAGGAGATCCCATTCATCTTACTTTGCATGTCTTAGCTGTGCTGTTATCCATTGCACACTTTATCCTTTATCAAGGACTATTTATTTAATTAAAATATAATTACATCATTTCTCTATGTCAACTTAACACAAGTTAAAGTCATCTTAGAAGAGAGAACCTCAACCACGAAATTGCCTCCATAAGATTGTGCTGAAGAGCTGGAGAGATGGCCCAGTGGTTAAGAGCACTGACTGCTCTTCCAGAATTCTTGAGTTCAATTCCCAGCAACCACATGGGGGCTCACAACCATCTGTAATGGGGGTCTGGCACCCTCTTCTGGTGTGTCTGAAGACAGCTACAGTGTACTCATTCTATATATAAAAAAAATAAGATTGTGTTGAAGACAAGACTATCAGGCATTTTCTCAACTAGTGATTGTTGGGGTAGAGCCAAGCCAGCCAATTGTGGGCAGTGTCATCCTTGTGCTGGAGATTCTGTGTTCCGTAAGAAAGCAGGCTGAGCTAGCCATGAGGAGAAATCCAAAATGCAGCATTCCTCCATGGCCTCTGCATCAGCTCCTGCCTCCATGTTCCAGCCATGCTTGAGTTCCTGTCATTACTTCCTTTGATGATGAAGTATGCTATGGAAAATAAGCCAAATAAACCCTTTCTTCACTAAGGTGATTTTTGGTCATAGTGTTTCATTGCAGCAATAGAAACCATAAGACACTGTGCGTCTTCAATTCCTCTAACACCCTTTCTTCCCCTGCTGCTCCTTAAACTTGTAGTCTCTTTTCCTTTAATTGTTTTTGTTGTATATATGTGGACATGTGTACACATATACATATACATACATACACACACCTATATACAAATAAATTTATAAGTACAATTTGCTGAGTCATTTAGGGGTTCATTCAATTTACTGTAGTTCTTTGTTTAGGAATGGTACTTTATGAGACTGCTACCTTCCACACTGGCATGTCCACTGGTCTTGTCAATGTTTAGATCTTATTTAGACAGCCGCATAATTGGTGTTTCATGTGTGAGGCTTCCTTCTCATAACTAGAAGGCCAACCTCACAGAAGACTTCCTAGTTTCCTGTCTGTTACCTTCTTGCCACTCGTTCTTTAATATGTTTTTCTGATCCTTAGGTGTAGGATTTATATCAAAAGAGGCTGTGTATCCTGCACTTAATTGTTCTTTGCATTTTTTCTTTCTTTTTTTTTTTTTCGGAGCTGGGGACTGCTAGGCAAGCGCTCTACCACTGAGCTAAATCCCCAACCCCTCTTTGCATTTTTTTTTTTTCGGTTGGGCTTTTGGTAATTTTTTTTGTCTTCCATAGAAAAAAGCTTTTTTTATTAAGTATGAGAGCTACATTGACCTCTGGGTATAAGGGCAAGTATTTAGAATACAGTTAGAAATTATACTAGCGACTTTTCATTTTGGAATGGGCTTATTAACAATGACACCTTGAAGATCCATCTGGACCATTGTTTGTTTGTACATCTACTATTCTTTTGCATATTCTCATAAACCTCTGTATCTAAACCTAGGGTCGGAATGACATTATCCATCATTGTATTAGGATTTTTACTTTCTCAGTTGAGAGTTTTAATTGAATAGGTCTTAAATCTCTCTTCAATTTCCACAACAAAGCATAAAGTCAAGAATAAAGTATTCTCAATGAAAATTAGTAGAATGAAGGATTGAGTTACATTAATACTTATCTCTATGGTCGGAGATCTCTGTTCATCTTTTATGTATTAAAGAACTAAGACCACCATTTTTATGTATCAAAAATAGAGGTGTAGAATGAGCAAGACTATTGGGGTCAATGAATAATACTTCTATTCAATGATAAAGATGTGGAAGACTGTTTGTTAAAAAGCTCCCATGCTTAGGCAATGCATGTTAAGTAAGCCAAGTAGTGTGTTAACTTACATACTATTTTCACAGAAATTACTATGCTGAAACAGTAATGGAAACAGGAAGTAGGCAGAAATCAAGATGGACAGGAGAGAATGAGAGCAGAAAGAGAACTTGGTTTTCCATTCAGATTGGTTAAAGGCATAACAGAAGGGACCCCCAAACCAAAGGCCTTTTTTTCTCCAATGACTATAGTGTACAGAAGTTGTATATATTTCTTGATGATTAGAAATGAGCCAGAAATTATGCATAGTTTATAAGGATCATCCCTTATAAATGAGAGGAGAGACTTAATAATAACTCTTTCATATCTCAGACCTACGTGACAGAAAATTTAGGTCTTAGAGATTTAGAAAGAAGAGATTCTCTGCTGAACAAAAAGTACATTTCTATTTTGAGTCACTGAGATAGGTTAGTGCATTTCCACTGGAATAATTGGCCTGTAAACTACAACAACTCTATGCCTGTAACAACAACAACTATCATAACTCTAACAAACTGAACTATATGCAAGTTGTCAGAGCATAGCCAAGAAGTCACCATCATTAGTGTATGTATATTTATCATGTCTTTCAGTTAGATTTCAAAATTGTTATGGGCTATACTCCATTGTTGTTTCCCTATATCTACCCATGATTAATTAAAATTAATACCTTGACCTGAACGATATTATCATTTGGACTCATTTAACATTGAGCAGAATGCTCAATTTTGGAGTATATTTGTTGGCCACCAAGGCGTATAACAGCCAACATATTTCATAACTGTGCTTATGCAACAGGAATTTACAGTATGCAGACTTGATATAAATCATCATTACTATACTTACTCATTGGCAATATTCATGCAATCTTTAGTATTTATTACTTTGTTGCCACTGCAAAGACAGAGGCTAAAAGTTGAGACGAGTTTCTCAGGATGGAGTGAACTTGGTGCCTAGTTAATGGAGGAAGAAATGAAAGGGGTTATCTTTGTTATTTGTATAGAAAAAGGAAAAAGAGAACATTCATTGTATTAACTAATTGGTATTTGGGTGTTTCTTAGGAGACCATAGGTCTATCCAGAATAACACTCCTATTTGTCCTATTGTATATACAATAATTTGTAAGAACACAAAAAATAAAGAAAGCTTATTAAGGTTTCTAAAAATAATATATATATCTTAATATGAAAAATATCTAGGTTTATCAGATTTATGAATGATATATACATATATGTATATACATTCACATATTTGTATATATATATATTTTGAAGCAGTAAAAGAAAAATCTTAAACCTACAGATTTGAGTATTGAAATGTGCTATCATAAAACTTTGCAGGAATAACTAATAAATATTCAGGCATATCTGATGCCTTTAGAATTTTTTACTCATTCTCTTTACTTGTCTCATGCATTCATTCAGTAAACATTGATACTAGGTACATATTATGCAATGTGTGTGTTTTTATGTAAATTGAGTAAACAAGTAAATAACATATTGTGTAGAATTAACCCTAGCAAAAAGAATTACTGCCGAAAAGGGATAGTTTATATAAAATGATTAAAAAGGGTCAATTTGAGAATTGCACATTGGGACGCAGAAGTACAAACTATAGAAAGATCACACAGAGATTAGGAGAAGCTTCTAGAGTGATAGAATAATGAAATAAAGGCGAGCACAGGAAACGAGCCAGTGTAGCTGGAGCCATGTGCAAGGACATATAGGCAGTGCCAAAGGAAGGCAATGCTCTCAAATTCTGTAACCATTGAAGCCATGGGGAGAAGAGAGACTATGTTCTAGAAAGCAAAGGGAAAACGAGATCCTTACATCTATGTCCATCTCTGGGGTTGTGTAAAAGAAAGAATAAATAGAATTTTGTAGAATATTGTTCCATGATATTGAGTGTTCACAAATGTGTACTGGAGAATTAATGTATTGATTAATTAATTCTTATAAAATATTGCTTTTCACAGTTCTCTTTGTGTATTCTCATAATATTTTCCAGAGTTACCCTAAGGTCTACAATTTAAAAAACAGCTGATATATATATATATATATATATATATATTCACCTATATCTATGTAATAGCATATATAATATAGTATATAGTACAATACATAGCAATATGTTAGATATGTGTCAACATAATCAGCTACATATATGCATATATATAATCACTTGGATTATATGTACTTCCATTGTTTTTCACTTTTATATAAATTTATCTACGTTGACCTTCTGTTATCCCTGACTTTTTCTGATGCATTTTCTTCTGGTACCATGCCAAGTTGCCCTGCCCCTTGTACTGCTTCTAACATCTGAAGAGAGGGGCAGCAAAGGGAGTGTTGGATTTGCTAAGAGACACCCTTGCCATTTTACTATACAACTTGATTATTCCTACCTGACTTTAGAAAGAGATTTGTGCGTATAGTTCCTGTTCTGAAAACTTTAATATATCTTACTTTTGTCAAATAGCCATAAAAGAATTATAGAACATGAGTTCCTTCCATTTTCACATTTGATTAGGACTTAAGAAAAGTTTCTATGCCTTAGGAGTTCTTTACCAACCAAGATAGTTTCTTCTCTATTGCTTTGGTATGTTTTGATGTCAAATCCCATATTTATATATAAATTCATTAAAATTATGTTTAAATTTATATATGGATACAAATATATTTATATATTAATAAACACATAAACACACATACACATATATATTGCTTATTTGATTTAATCTTCTTATGTATCAAGAAGTTGATTCAGAAGAACCTCTACCCATGGATATAGCATTGAATGAAAGCATTTTGCTAACATAAGCTAAAGCTTAAAAGTGCAAATGCAAGGGAGGGGAAAATGGTCTTTCAGCTACTCCTTTCATTATGTGGGTTGGAGACCTGAGACATTATTCTAATAATATGTGGTATGTTTGCAGCTTGGGCTGGGGGAAAAGATCGATACATTAGGAGAAATTGACATGAGAATTGTAATGCAACAGATGGATGAAAAAAGTTAATGTTGTCAAGATGACTCATTAGCATTTTGCAGCCAGTCAGGAGATAACAATGACCTGGAACAAATCAAGAAGAATGACTCTTGGCTGATGTTTGTGTGTTCTGAAGGGTGACCCTTGTTCATAATCCTTCACTAGAAATGTGTTTGCTTCTGGCTGATTAGATATCTTTTCAACAATTGTTCTTTTCCCTTGGTCGGTTTCAGGAAGTGGGCGATGGAGGTGGTTTGATGTACAGGATTTGGTTAATCATATCAGATGAGCTGAAAAAACAGTATCAGTAGAGCGTGGCCAACATGGTGATGTTCTCTGTAAAGTAGGAGAATTAGTCTCCAGGATGGGGAGAAATGACTACTGGCATCATGGTTAACCTCAATAACCTTGGGTGCCTTAGGCATCAATATTTAAAAGTAGGTCTAATGCAGAATCTGATTTTTAACCTCAAGTCTTCTTTGTTTCTTATCAGGTTTCTTGTCTACTCGTTAATTGATCTCTGGAAAGTGAGGTCCTTATTTTGTAATGAAAAGAAAGAAAGGAATTTTAGAAAGAATGTCTGCATTTTTTCTTTATAAACTAGGCAGAATAGGCAAGCCAGTAAGGACAAGATGCCAACTCATTGGGGGAAATGTGGAGCTTCATTTCTGATTGATTGCTAGCTGTCGTGCCTTGCTGTCTTGAATCAGTTGTTTAAGGTAATTTATCCATCATGTTCTCTTGCTTGTGCCATCATTACCTTGCCTCTGACCAATGTAAATAATATTAACCTTGGGGTTGGACATAAAAGGGACAAGGAACTTCTCTCTGATATCAGTTATGCTTATGTAGAAGCAGCACAATTATAGCCCACAGATGTATACTCGCATAAATATCGTAACCTATCAGTCTTAATTGGATACTCTGCAGAAATTGTCCATGAGCATAACATTTTAGTCACATAGCAATAGAGCATGTGACTGAGAATGCTCTGATAAAATTTTAAAACCAGAAAGAAATCTTTAAAATTACCTAAGTTGATCTGCGACGACAAGGAATCAAGACAGGTTTAAAGGATGAAAGAATTATTTTTTAAAATTTAAAGAGTTGTTTCCTAAACAATATACTTTGTTCAACTCAACCATTAACTAGGGCTAGAAAATGTGCTCATTTTTAATTCTAATTTATCCTACATGCCATCATAGTCAGGGAGACGTATTACTGCTCCACTTTCCTTTTTAGATAAGGAAATTGAATCTGAGATGTTACAAAGGATTCAAATCCAAATCCATTCATGTGAGATTCTAATACCTGATATGCAGGCACATCAGGTACTGATGTGGTTGGGATAGTAAAGTGAGATACTCATACTAAAATATGCCTTTGCCACAAAATTTGAAATCACAAGATATATTCCATCATAAATTCTTAATACTGAGGGAGGACCATGAGCTTCAGAGTTACCTTTAACATTATAAAGTATAAATCTGAGCCTCAGCTTTCTGGTGTTTAGTATGGAAACAAGTATGAGCTATATTGCTGTTACTAAACATAACTTGCACATATGCATAACATAACTTGTGGTTATTTCCTCCAAGATTAAATTGTTCATGTTAAAAGGAAGTTCCTTAAGACAATGAATGTTTTAATGGGAGACAAAAACACTCCAGCCTCAAGGGAACCTCTGTATATTAGAAAGTAAACAACACAAACAAATCAGGAAGTACCTGAAATTGACGAGATTCATTAGACCCTTTCACCCCTGAGCATATATAAGGATTAAAGACTGCTGACAGACACACTCAGGTGAGCTGAGACACCAGAAAGAAGCAGAAAGCAGCTGAGCTGCACCGAAGAGTCTGAGACTCACTGCTCTAGCTAAAAAAAAAAAAAAAAAAAAAAAAAAAAAAAAAAAAAAAAAAGACACCCTCCACTCTGTGGAGCTACTGCAGTGTGTGCAGTCCAGTTCATATTTTCAGCTTTCATGCTATTTCCCTGTTGCGGTGGGCTTGGACTGCAGTTGCCTTTGAGTCATTTCTGGGCCGCACCATTATTCCTATAAGTAATTCCAACAAAACCGATTGGTTTGCTGATTTGCTGACGTGTTCGCATTGGTCAGTTATCAGTCCACTATCTGAAGTGAGTACATGTCCTGTCCTGTTCTGTCCTGTCCTGTCCTATCAGATCTCTCAAGGAATACTGTTCTCAGACAGTGTAGATGGTGATTAGACAGGGGAGAATGTACTAAAGGGAGAGCAAGAGAGACAAATAACTCCCGTTGCTGTCAGGGGAGAGTAAACTTTGCTTTCACATGTTGGGTACTAGGTTGGATTCAGAAGTCCAAAGTGCAATCGGAGCAGAACGAACATGCTTCATTTAAGAATGATTGTCGCAACCCAGCAAAACGGGACATGTCATTTTAGGCTGGGTTTAGTTGGTCAGAATGGAAGAGTCTGAGAAGCAGAAAATTTTCAGTCAAAATTTTCTCCTCTGACAAAAAAAAAAAGGCCCAGTTCATTGTCGAGGATCAGAGATCAGAGATGAAGAATCAGGAAGCATAGAAAGTGGGAGAGCGGGGTGGGCTGGGGAGGAGAAGGCCTGCTTGCACTTGACTCCTATGTAGGGAGTCTGTTACTTTACATGCAGGCTATTGGGACCGAAAACATAAAATTTCTTCAGGGCATTTGCTATTTGATCAAGGAGCCTAGCTCCGTTTGTCATAATGAAAACATACCCAGTAAAAGAGCACTGCTTATTATTATGCACAGAAGTTAGTAATTGAACTCAGAGACCTCTAAAGAATGCTTATAATCCTCTTATTGAAGAAATCAGGATTCTTAATATTTGTAACTAATCCTGATTCGGAACACAGAGAATATTAGATTCAGAAATGTGATGAGCTTGCTTGAAAATGACTTAAGCAAAGCCTCTGAGAAGAGAGTGCCCATCAGGGCAGCTAGATCCAGGTGGGGGGAAACCTTACTCTTCTCATCTCCAGCCCCTGCCATGTCTCAGGATCCCAGAGAACAGCTTTGTATATCAGTCTTTCTTAGCAACCCAGAGCAAGAGCCAGCTCTAATTCTTCTTCTATGTGGCCCGCAGAATGGAGGTTCAGTAAATGTTTGCTACAGAAAAATGTTGTCAGAGGCTTGGCAATATTTACTTATTATATTAGCAGAAACATGGTCTCCAAAGGACTTGGGGTTGTAAGAATCAATTATTAAAGGTTTTGAAGTTGCCAGGTCCTTTAAACCATTTCTCCGTATAAATTCATTTCTTTCTACATTTCTGTTATTGAAGAGTTTTAAAAGAAATCTTCTCATGGCACGGCAATTCTGACCTTTTGTTCCTCTTTGCGTTCCTAGCTCTGTTTGATTCAAATCTGCTGCTGTGCTGCAAATCACAGGAAGAATTCAGTGCCTCGGGGCTGGTGGGGTATATTGTGCAATTAAAAGTGAACACATTTCTACTCCAGTCTCAGCTGATGGTGTTTTAAGAAGGGGTAGGAGGAACTATTAAAATATAATGGTCAAACTTATTTGGTTTATGTATTCCTTGTAGAACACATTCATGGTAGATTTTGGATTGTATCTTGAGGAGCTGACAAGAGGCTGTGCTCCCAAACCATGAAACAGGAAGAGAACGTCTGTAGCATGCAGAGGTTCCAATCAACACTGGGGCTATAAAGCCAAGGTGCATACAGAAAATCCTTTCATCTTAGAAAAGGTGGGTGATGTCCACTAACCAAAGAATTAAAGCTGCCATCTTTGGGAGAATGACCATTACTGCTGTTCTAATCCCTGTATCTTCTGGCCACATTAGAGGTGAATTTGGTACTTTAGTTTCTTTCGTTCTCCCAGCCTATCTACAATAAACAATTTAATCATAGGATTGGGTTACTCAAGAGACTATTCAAATATGGTTGTTTGCTGGATTTCTTTGGGGGGGCATGATACTGTTTTCCATTTTGACTTCCTGCATGGGAATTTGCATGGAACAAGATTTTAGCTTCTAGACTCTTTGTGAGACAAGTTTTCTTACTATAGTCTACAGAAAACCCACATTCTCTGTTCTATCTCATGGAACATATGAATAAAGAGAAAAACGAGGATGCTGGCTTAGCCAGGTTCTGACCATTACTGGGCAGGGTCAGGTTCCCAGTAGCTAAATTTTACTTCCTATGTCTCACCCTTTCTAGAAACTGAATTGTGATATAGCCAAAATTAATTTCTTTAGTCTTTTAACTCCCTATTACATAAAGTATCACAACTATTTAGGCATAGGTTTAAGCGAAAGAAAACGATCATGCCATTGGTATGGTACCTAATCCATCTGACTGTTATATTTATAAATAGAGAAGGCAGTCAGATACAGAGGGAGGGCCATGTGAAGACATCAGAAGGCAGCCATCTACAAGATTGAGAGCTCTCAGAAGAACCAACCATACCAATAACTTGATCTTGGACTTCAGTCTCCAGAACTGTGGAAGAAAACTCTGCTGCTTTAGTTATCCACATCCTTATTAACTTTGCTCTTTAACTTACCTAAGAAGCCCTTAGGGAGGTTGTAGGTGTTGAATGCTTGTTTATCTCTGAAGAAAAAGTGGCATTTTATTTGTTGGTACAAACTAAATATAGGTACTTACTTTCCTTCTGCTTAAGCAAATTGGGAAGCAGGGAAAAGAAAGGATTGGTCCTCTAAACACATTCTTTAAACATTGCCTATCATCAGAAACTGCAAACAACTTTGAATCACAAATAGCAACTCAGATCTGAAACTAGATACTAATAGAGTTTTAAAATTAAATATTGTGTTGTACTTGGAAGAGGATGGTAGGCGACTATGCAGGCATATATGCACAGGATGAAGACACATGACATTCTTTTTTTCCCCTCAATCTCTTATTTCTGTATCTGATTTTGAGGCTCCTAAAACTATCCCTATATTCACCCTGAATTGGGTCATGTATCTTATGAGATTTCTTAGTGACTTAGTCTATCTTTCTCATAATACTTAGCTGTTTATCACAATGCATTGTACTATCTCACTAACCCATGAGAAGATGGACTAAGGATGGGATACAATTATGAATCTATTCATTTTGTTATAACTCAGCATTTGTAGCTCCAGTGTTTACTGAACTAAAGTAATGCATTGACAAGAGGCAGCAATGGGCAGGAAAGAATTCATTAATGGAAGGAATAGTTTCACAATCCTTTAATCTGTGTTACATCTAGAACTTTCTCTGGAAGCATTTAGGGCACGCTACAAAGATCTGCTGCTGCTTCTACTGGATTCTTTTCAGAGCATTTTTCTTAGTACCCTTCTTGGTGAGAAAATTACAGTTTTCTTTTTGTTTTAAACATAAGATTTATAAAAAGTGTGCCTCTCCAAAGGTTTCCCAAGTAAGAATTATGGTAAGGAAAGAAACTAGGGTTAAATGCATAGCCCCAAGACTTTTCAGCTTTCATCATTACATTATTTTAGCATGTTCTGATATTCACTTTACTTTTTCAAGAGATGGACTCTAATCCCCACCACAGAGTTAAGAGGAGAGCATAAGTAGACAATATATGAGACTGCATAGATAAGTGCATGATTAATTGTGATGCCCTATATAAAGGAACTATGACCACAGCTTGCAGAAATGTTCTCAGAAAGTCAGCCTTTTTTCTTCATACTATTAGCCTTGGATACCACCCTACTGTAGATAGGTATACTAACTTACAGATGATCAGATTTCTATCTTTAATAATAATTCAAGAAGTCAAGAAATAATATCAACCTCAAGTACCAAGAATTTATTAACTGGAAACCTCCATTATTATGATTCCTAGTTCCAACTTTGGCCCAATTAAAGAAGACCAAACATTTGCCCCTCACCACCTTGTAGAGTGCCCTTTCTGTTTCAGTTAGATGGTCTTTATTATCTGCTAATGTAGACATGCCTATTTTGTGACAGTTACATGGAGTGGGGGAATTAGTTATAAAAGCATCCATGCCTTACGTCTGACTATTCTTTATTATGTAGGTAGTTGTTCCATGTTCTCAGACTTTTATCTCTTCCCCATTCTAACTTTTGAGATGGTCAAAGTTTTTTTCAATATACTTTTTTTTAATCCACTGAGGAGTATAAAAGCAGGGAGAATGGATACAGTAGATTTTGTGTTACTTTTTTGGGGGTGGGTGGGTGGTCTCTAAAGCCTTCTGGCGAAGTGCTTCAGATAACTATATCTGCCAATGGACCACATGGGTATCAGAAAATGATTTACTTTTCTCTCTTGTTAGGGAGATAAAAAGATATCCATAAATCCTGCAGAGAGAGCCAGCCTGAAACTAAGATGCTCTACTTATAATGTACTTTTCATTTGGCTTATAAAGGAGCATAATAAATTACAATCTGATAACACCTGCTTTGCAATGTTGGTGCTGCCAAACACTTTCTTCAGTTCTCATTTAGCCCAGACACTGGGGACAACAAACAGTGTAATGTTAAAATGCTTAAGCAACCTTTGAAAAAAGAGAATAGTGATATTGCTTTATATTTTTTCCCTTTGCATGACGTAGCCTTTCCTCAGAAGTTAAAGAAGTATTTGTGACCATTGTTGTGCTCTTTCTTGGGTAACATGACTTTCTCTACTTTCCTCAGCATTCCTTAGTGGCCTGTACTTCTTTCATAGAATTCAGGCCTCGTGGGCTTTCTCCCATCCACTGGGGCGTGTCTATTTCTGCTGTCTTCATTTTGTTCATGTGTAGGCAGTCTTATTGGTGAGACTTGATGGGTCTGGCTTCTGACATTACTAGTAGATTGTATCTGTTGGTTCTGTGTGTCAGTGTGACACAGCAAGGGTCATCAGACAGGAAGGATCCTTAGTTGAGAAAATGCCCCCATGAGATCCATCTGTAAGACATTTGTTCAATCAGTGATCAACGGGGTAGCGTGCGGTTCATGAAGTGTGATGCCATCCCTGGGTTGGTAGGCCTGTATTCTATAAGAAGGAAGGATGCGCACGCCATCTGGAGCAAGCTGGTAAGCAATACCTCTCTATGGCCTCTGCATCAGGTTCTGCTTCCAGGTTCCAGCCCTGCTTAAGTTCTTGTCCTAACTTCCTTCCATGATTCGGACTATGATGCAAGCCAAATAAACCTTTTCCTTCACAACTTCCTTTTTGGTCATGGTATTTCATCACAGCAATAGAAAGCCTAAATGAGACAAATGGCTGTTTCTTTTTTTTTTTGGGGGGGGGTTGCATGTATATCCACTGGGACTGGACTCCACATTCTTATTGGTTGTAGTTTTTCTGTAATGGTCTTAATCAGTTACAAAGAGAAGTTTCCTTCATAAGCAGTTAGGGCTACATTTATTTGTGGCATAATGGGCAAATATTTTCAATGTAGTTAGGGATTATGGTGATTTCTTAAATTGTTATTTTTAAGTTCTCCTAAATCCATGAGTTCACTCACCGCTTGGGTACTTGACTAGGTTTCTAGCACCAAGCATATTTTCCTCTTGTTGAGAGGATCTAAAGTCTAGTTAGAGAGTTCCTGGTTACCAACAAGGTATGTGTGCCACGACTGAATCCTTAGGCTTATCAGGCCATTGTTCATAGGCATCATTGCTGGCTAGGATTGCTGGTTTCTTCCCTCCTTTAAACTTTACATTATTCTTTCTGGTTCTATCAAAGCATTCAGGTTGGTTCCAAATCATGGGCCTCTGGACCCTGTGTCTGAAGTTCATATTGTTTTCAGCAATAGGAACTCACCTTTCACCTCTGGGAAATACCAAAAGCCCATATATTCTGGGAGTCTCTTGGACAATTCTAACAACCCAAAATAGGTTTTCTCATGCCTGGTATTGCATTCATCTACGAAAACATACAAGTAGCATTATACAGAATGACCACACTATATTTAGAAATACATATATGGATTTTCATGCACATATGTATATGTATCAATAATGAGCCAAAAAATCCATTGAATAGAGTGAGAGCAAAGGCAGTTGGGGATATCGGCAAGTTTAAAGGGAGGGACAGGGAGAGAGAAATAATGTATTAAATTATAATCCCAAAAATAAAATAGGAAAGTATTTATGTGTTTGTAAAATTTTATTGCAAATCCCACTGGGGCAGGAAATTAATAGATTGCTACTTACTTATTCTCTGAGAGTTAAAAATTACTCATGGCATTATTTTGAATATTGTTTTGCAAAGAAGTGCTTTGAAATGTAATCTAGTCCCAGTGGGAAAAATAAAACTCATAGCTAATTAGTGGAAAATTCCCTTCAGGTTTATATGTAACCGTCCTAGCTTGCTCCTACTCAATCAGTGTTTTCAAAGCCTCCAGTGCAAGGGGCACAGGCCCTTGGGGCATAATTGGAGTAATATTATATAACCCCCATCTCTTTTCCAGCTCTGTCCTCTTTATTTTCATCCCCCTTCCTTCTCCTTTTGAAAAGTTTTAGTGGGTAGAGAATGTAAAAGTAATGTTATACACCTGCCCCAGGCTACTGTGGTTCATTTACAAAGTCGAAGGAGGAAAATATTTATTTCGCTATATCCCAAAAGGATGATTATTGCTGAAGGGGATTTTTCTCATACTTCCTAGAGTGTGCTTAACAACCATCTCCCATCCACTCTAAAAAATCATGGGTATATGACCTTGGAGACAACAGAACTTGCCAAGGAAGCTGATCTCTTAGGCAAGTGAAAAAAATAAAAATAAAATAAAAGGATGCCCAGGTTCAGGCAGAGACAATGACCTCCCATGGAAGTTAACTGACCCAGAACTTATGGCACTTGTCTAGCTTCTGCAGAAGAATGATTTTAGCTCAGAAAAGCATTGAGATTGGGGTGCAGAATGCCCTCCATTAGAACCCCAAAGCAAAAGAATATAGTTTTCCATCTTTCTTATTCCTGGCCTCTTATTCCAGACTAAAAACAGCAAAGAAGAAGAAAACCATCAAAACAAGGACTTGAACCAGAGTCATCTCTGTCCCACCTTGTCCTGTTAAGTTGTTGGTTTTAACCATCTCAGACATCAGTAAATATTCTGAATAGATACCAGAAATCTAGAGTGGAGGGCTCTCTGTTGGAAAGCAGTTTTTTGGTAAACTGGGTGTGAATGCTAACTAAAATATTAGACAGGGAAGGATGATCAATACAGCAACTGATTCAGCCTGACATCAAAGTTTAGCTTAGATTTGCATTTCAATTTCATTAAACCTTTCATTTGCACAGACATGACTAGTGAGGAATCTTTTCCAAATGTGTGGATGAAGAGAAGCCCTGACTGGTTGTTTAATTAATCAAGCTCTTCTACTTCTTTTAATATTTTTTCTCTTTTTGGGTATATTTAAAGTTTTTATTTTATTTTAGTATTTCACAATCATATTTTTCTCCTACCTGAGCTTGTCACGGAGCATTCCCCATATCCCTTTACTGTCTCTATATTTTTCTTCTAATTATGTGTCTGTTATGTGTTTATGTGATCTTATATGCACATCAATACAGTTACCTGCAGAAGAGGATGTTGGCTCTGCTTGTGCTGGAGTATTAGGATGTTGTGAAATGCCTAATATGGGTTCTGGAAACTGAACTCAGGTCCTTTGCAAGAACAGCAAGAATTCCTTGCCATAGAACTTGAAAATTACCTGTCATCACGTCTCTTTCTGCTGGCTTGTGAACTATTCCAATTGCATTATAATTTTCTCAGCAACCATCCCAACGATTGACCTAAATCAGATTCTCCTAAAATATTTGTCTATTTGGAATAGATCTACTATGCAATTTACTCAGTGTTCTAGTTAATTTTGTTTTTCACTTGACACAAGGTACAATTATCTGGGAAGAAGAACCTTGGCTGAGAAAGTGACTCCATCAGTTTGCCAGTAGACAAGACTGTGAGGGCATTTTCTTGATAATGCTTAGTGTGGGAGGCCCCAGCCTACTGTGGTGAGTACCTCCCTAGGTTGGTGGTCCTGGGTCCTATAAGAACGTAGCTGAGCAAGTCATGGGAAGCAAGCCATGAAGCAGCATTTCTCCAAGGTTTCAGTTTCAGTTCTTACCTCTGGGTTCTTGCCTTGGGTTCTTGCCTTGGTTTCCCTCCGTGATAGGTTGCGACCTGCAAATTGTAAGATGTAATAAAATCTTTCCTTCTCAAGTTGCTTTTTGTCATGGTGTTTTATCACAGCAATAAAATCCCTAGCTAAGGCTTTTATATTACTTTATGATAGACATTACTTATTAATTGTCCTAGTTCTTTGCATCCTCATGTGTAAAAGTATACATATATCCTTCCTGTGTTCCACATGTACAATATTCCTAAGTGTGAATGATAGAGATGTTTGCATTGGCTCCTTCTGAGTGATACAGATTATTTCTTACCCTCAGAAGAGCGTAAAGAATATGACAGACTCTAGATTAGGCTCAGGCTGAATGATCATTTAGACAACAGTGAAGTAGGTTCATATAGGACAGAAGCTTAATTGACAGTTGACAGAACATTTATAAATATTGTTGAAAAGGAAGGCTCTTATCTTTAGCAAATATGTGGGAGTGGGGAAGTATGTTCTCCAGCAAGAACTGAAATGGAGTTACAAATGCAGAAGGCTTTAGTGCATAAAGCACCTCCAAATATCTCTTATGAAATACCATCCTCCTTTCAACATTCTTCTGCAGAAGGCGTCTACTCCAACATCAAAATTGCATATATGGTCTGTTGAGGTCACTTTCATGATTATTTTAATAATCGCTCTTTTTTTACTGTTGGAGAATTTCATACATGCATATATTGAATAAATGCTAAAAGTATACACACACACACACACGCATGAATTGTTTCAAAATAAACTTTTTAAAATGTTATGTTATCAGGAAATGATTAACGGATATAAGTGTTTATAGACCCAGGGTCACTTAAAATTTCCCAAGAAGAAGGAGGTGAGTGGGATGTTTAAGAAGCCTTGTTCTGAAGAAAACTTTATAGTTGGCGGTGCCCAGGAGCTTGTTTTTCTACCTAAATAATAAATTACTCCCACCTTCCAGGAAACAGACTGTGGAAGACTCTGATTACTAAAAGACAAGGTCAAGTTCAGTACTTGCACAAGAGGTTGGAGTGGTCAGTCAGGAGAAGACTTTACCCTGTGTCAGTGAGAGATGTTAATTCAGACTAATGCCATGGCTTATCCATCTTACTTGGCTTCTCTGTTCCCTGCAGATGTTTCTTGTTGCCATTTTCAAAATTGTTCCTGGTGATTTATCTGCTGAAATGCATGACCACTAGCTTGTTTTGCTCCTGATGAATGATTTATTCATGATATATCGCCATCTGTTATGCACAGGAGACAGGGTGGTTTTATATTATTTTTGTTTTTATTTGTTGTTAGCAGGTACACAGTAGGGAGTAAGAAAACATCTCAGGGATGATGGATGTGTGATTGTACAACATCGAATCATGCAGTCTACTAACTCCTTTTATTTTCCACAGAGAAGGATAAAGCTTATTTGTCTCTTCCTGGGGCTTCTGAGAGACACTTTCTAAGGCTAGGTGGGTTTGAGTTTTATCCCCCAAGGATTCACAGTTTGGATGTGTGGTGTCATGGTGTGAAAGGTGGTACAATTAATAGCTCAAGAATTTTAGTTGTATAGAATGATACTTTCAGATGGGATTCATGGAGGGCTTATAGGATCAAGTTGCTATGAAAAAGCACAAGCACACATACACATAACAGGAGGCCTTCTCTCATCCCTTCAGTTTTACTGTTGGGCTGCTCTCTGCCAAGAAATCTTCACTTAAGTCTTCCTCAATGGGCCTGTCCAATCTTAGACTTTTATCTTCAAAACCATATATCAAATAAACTTCCTTTTAAGAGATTTTACTCGAGATTCAGGTGTTTTAGAAATGAATAGCTGAGTGATACAATGGTTTAAAATGGGATTCCAAGATTGACAAACCAATATTTTCAAACTTCAGCTATAAATTTACCATCGTGGTATTCATTTTAAAGTCCTTTCTTGGCTAGATCTACTTACAAACACTTTACATATTATATTATTCATTTTCACTTAATGTGGATATCAGTTCTGTGAGACAGCATTGCCACCATTGTCACCCTCTGGGTCAGAAAGTATTTGATCCATAGACACACGACACAAAAACAGCTCAGCATTGTGTAACCAAATCCAGTCTGTTAATGATTTCTTTGAGCTTCATCTGGTTTCAAGGTGGGAGATAACTTGGCTCCAGGAATGCCAAGCAGTCCTCTGAATTTGCCTGCTTTATTTTTCTTTTTGGACAGAGTATCCCATAGTTTCACAAATACTTTGTAGATTGCCCTTCACTATCTGTGGTAGAGTGAAAAGCTGTTGATACATACATGTATCCAGACACGCAAACACTACACTTGCTAGATGCCACAATAAATACACTGGAGTCATCCTTTCTCCTGTATCTTCTCACATGTAGACTAGTAATATTCGTTGCAGAGTGCTGCATCATGTATTATCAAAGCCTTTGCAGCTAGAAGTCAAATAATACATTTGTCATTTGCAATTTCAGAGGTTCAAGAGTCTGAGCACAGTTGAGCTGGGTCCACTGCCCCTCAGTCTCTTCCAACTGAAATTGGTATATAAACTTAGTGATAGATATCTCTGGAGGCTTGGATCGAGAAATATTTTCCCCAATGCTCGCTAATGTTGTTGACTGTGTTTTCTTGAGGCTTTCTAAATGACTGTGTCAGATTCTTACTGACTACAGTTTGAGACTACCCTTAGCCCCCAGAGATACAAACACTGCTCTTGCATGTATCCCTAGTGATGAATAGTCTGAGATGTGATTATTAGTTTCTTCAAAGCCACCAGGGCAATTTTTCCTAACTCAATCTTGATAAGGAATGATAATCACGAGAGTGATAACCACCATGTTGCTGTTGTCAAAGACTTGATTATAAGTTAGAGGTTGTACTTGTACTGGGAAAAGGCATACAAATGGCTCATTGTAGTCATTTTAAAGTATCTGATGACTGTAGTTTCAATATGTTTCCAGGTCTTTCCCTATTGTCAAGTTTACCTGTGAGTCCATATGATACTGAGATTACTACTTGACAAATAAAAATGGAAGAAATGGAAGTGAGATGATGGTGATGATGATGGTGATGGTGATGGTGATGATGGTGGTGGTGGTAGCTTCAAGGGATGAAGTTTCAAATATATTCTTTATTCTTAGTGTACTTTAATCATGGACACATAATTGTTAAACACTCTCATTCAGATATGCCTTGGCCATGGAAGAGGCACTGCTATTCACCTATTGCTTTGGGTCATGTGGGACTTTTTTTTTCCAATTTTGAATTATTGAATTATTGCTGTGAGATCATGAGATACTGTGTTAAGTTTCCTAAAGCTTCTGCTTCTCGTAAAATGGGAGCCATGTCAACTACCTCTGTGAATTGTTTGCTGAACGTGTTAAAGGCCCAGCACCTAGTTAGTCTTTTATCAATTCCACGTCTTCCTCACATGTATCTTTCCATTTTTGTGCAGAAGAATCCTCTGTGCCTTCATTTGTTATTTGAAACAAGCATCTTTCACTTGCTGGTAGGATTAATCTTCATAAGGGCAATTGCACCCTAGTCATGTTTCTGCAAGTCTTTAATTGAGTCTTCTTAAATCTCCCTTGGAATTTGGCTGTGAATAGCCCATGTTATATTTGGAAGTGGATTAATCTATCTGAGTCTGCCTAATTTAATCGTTGTAGGATGACCTAAGCATTTGGTTGGGTGATCTGACTGAAAACCCTTGGTATATAGTCATTTTGATATTATTTTTCTGCTTTTAAGATTCAGTTGATTCTGCAAATGTATTCTGCTGTCTTTGTTCACTCTTCCCACATTTAAAACAAGACCGACCCTTGTCTTCTGCTTCTCCTGGAGACAGTGATTTTATGCTTGCATTGGTTTATAACAAGCAACATGCCTTACTTAATATTTAGGCCACATATCCTGATGAATTATTCTGGATCCAGTCTAGAGGTTTGGAGTGTTCAAAGACCAAGAAAAATTTCTTGTCCTTTATTCTTTTCAGATAAAGTCAGTGCCATAGTAGATGAGGATGATTCCAGAAAATCTGAGGTTCATACATCATTCTGTGTGGAGAACTGTCAATTCATTATTGAGGAATTCTTATTAGGAAATACCTAAACAAGAAGCCTTTTTTGGACACTGAAGGTGGGCTCAGGGTTGTGGTAAATGACATTCCAGGGTCCTATGAGTAATAATATGGTCAAGAATAGATCATACTGGTTGGATTCCTTCCTATCCAAATGGACTTTTATTTCCCTTCATAATATTTTTTTCTTCCTGAAATGTGAAGTTCTGCTCTCCTAGAGCTTGATGGAAAAGTGCATTGTGAGATACTCTAGCTCCCCCCTTGGTTTGTGAATCATAACTGATTCTATGCTTGGAGCATCTCTCTCTCTCTCTCTCTCTCTCTCTCTCTCTCTCTCTGTATGTGTGTTTATGTGTTGAGTAGAACATTATACTCAGGCATTGATCTTAAAGGGCTATTCATCTTTCATTTTCTATTTCTATTTTTTTCTTTTCCTCTAAGTCAAGGTCTCTCACTGGCCTCAGCTCTCAAGAACCTGCTCTACTGGTTGGCCAGTAAATGCCTGGAATTCTGCTGTCTCTCTATTCACAGTGCTGGAATTACATGAGTGTTTCACATGAGTTCTGCAATCCAAATTATTTTATGGACTGAGCTATCTTCCCAACACAAAATCTTTCCTTTTGAGTTTCTTTGGATTATGTTTTCTGTGTTTAAGAGAAAATAACAGTTTTATCCTTTATTCTTGATCACATGTATTATCCTCTTATTGCTTAAATGCTTTCTAGGAGTGTAAAGCCATTTTTCTCTTCAAGAATCTGATTTTTGTTGTTGTTGTTGGTGGTGGTGGTGGTGATGGTAGTGGTAGTGGTGATGGTGGTGGTGGTGGTGATGGTGCTGGTGGTCTTCTTAAAGTAATTCTTAAAATAACCTTCCTTTAAAAATTTTACTATAAATTTATGAAACTGTGTTTTCCTTAAAGGCCACCATTGCTGCACAATTCATTTCTGAGAAATTCATTTATTCCTTTAGGTCAAACAGGTCTTTGATAATGGACTCAGAGTAAGTACTTAAAAACTCCAAATTTACACTGAATCCCAATCCAACCAATTATTTCCTCTATATGGTTCCAAGTTTTCTCCAAGCTCTGACTTACACACATGTCGTGTCCCCCACCCGCTCTCAGATTCTTTTACTTTCAGTTCACTCTGGTTTGCTGGTCCCTGCCTAAATTCCCCTTCATCCATCACTTTTCTTTCAGGCCCAAGGGTGAGTCCATTGTTATCCCTAACCTTCGGATATATCCCAGGATTTAGTGTACTTGTGCGAAAGTAGGAGAGACAGCCTTGCTTCTCAAAATGAATCTGAATTTCTTGAAGGCAGAGACTGACTTATTCATTATTGTTACCTCCAGACTATCAGTGTAGTTTATGAAAGGATGAAATATGTTCCTATCATGTTAATGAGGATACTGAAAATCAACATGTAAGTGTGTTTGCCATTAGTAAAGTGTTATTAGAGTCAAAGCTGGATATAAATCCATATTTTAGGCACTCTAAGGCAAGAGTTTACACAGCCTGTTACCTGTATTTTTTTATTGCTCCACAGTAAATGATCACATAATTTAGTATGCTAAAACAACCATTTATTTTGCTTACAATTTGAACGGTAACATACAGGGAGAGATGGAGTTGTGCCAGCCATTACTGCCTCGCATGGCAGCAGTTATAACAGTTTATTCTGGAGGGTCAGCTCCAAAGTAGTGACTCACACTTGGGCATTTCTAACCTTATGGACCATACCATCCTCCAGAACTAGATTTTACATGGCTCAAGGTTCTCAAAGCATGGTAGCATCTCTTCCCACTGCAGATAATTTTCTAATAAATACTCCAGGCCAGGTAAAAGCTATGTTCAAACAGCGCTGAGCTACTCACGCAGCATCACGTCAGTAAAAGAAATTACAGGGCTCATTAAGATATAAAGTGTTGGAGAAAGAAACTGATCTTAATGGATTTATGTCAAAGCCTCAGTGCATATGAGGCCCCCAAATGGGAAATACTGTTATGCCCAACACCTGCTATAAAACATAAAGAAATAGTTTAACTGTGAAGAGAACAAGTCACCATTCATTGAATGTATTTTCTTTATATTTGTAATACTATGTGCACGGTACAAGTATTAAGCCATACGCCTTGCCTACAGGGTGCTGGCTTTCTAGGAGGCCACATGAAGACATAGATTTCTCAATTTGTGCTAAACTACCTATACACTTGGTGGCTTCATTATGTCTTTGACTGAATTCTACAAACGGGTGATTTCACCTTGTTTCTGCCTATTGTCCTAGCCCAACTTGTACTTGCTTCTGAGTCACTTGTCAGCTTGTTTAGGTAAGGCTGGATGTACTCTGTCCTTTTTTGGTGTTAGAGAGTAGTTATCTAGCTGTTTCTGGTCTAAAATAATCCATGTATTCAGAATGTCCTCTGTGAGATCTCTTCTTCAACAGAAGGAGAATGCTCACTTCTTGTAGTAGAGAGTGGAGTCTAAGAGAACCCACAGAAGCTTTGTAAACCCATTGAGGAATTGCCACCAGCAAAATGCACTTCTGTTTAATTGTATTGGAAAATCAAGTCACAAGTACAACCTAGAGGCCAGAGGGTGTGGTATGCCAGGTTTTGATGGGTAAAAGTGCTAAGCAATACTGCGAAGGAAAGCAATATTACAAAACAATATATTTGGCCACTGATAAAATCCATCTCTCAAATGTAGCAAGAATATCAATAGAATGTTGGGGAATATGAAGAACAAGGATAGGCTACTCTGTGCACCTGGGAAGTAGAGGGAATGAGGATAGAGAAGAAGCCTGGGAGATCAGGAAAAATTCATGTTATGTTGGTTTGAGGGTGGGTGGGTTTTAAGCCTAACTAGGGAAAGAAATGGCTACTTATTAACCAAAATGTCTTTCATGGGGCTGGACAGATGGCTTGAGAGTTAAAAGTGTTTGCTGCTCTTAAAGAGGACCTAACTTTGATTCACTGAACCTAGCTCCAGGAGGTGTTACAGCCTCTGTGGTAGTTTGAAAGAGAATATCCACCATAGGCTTATGTATTTGAAGATTTGGCCGCAGGTAGTGGCACTCTTTGGGAAGGTTTCAGGGGTATGGCCTTTCTAGAGGAATGTGCTACTCCCACAGACAAGCGACAGACATTAGAGCAGAAGGGACTAAGAACAATCCTCTTGTTTTCACAGACATGAAAACTGGGAACTGGAAAAAGCTGCATCTATATGTTAATTACTTTTGTCAGAACTGCCCCAAAAATGCCCTCCACAGCAGCATGACTTAAATACCAGATTTACTTTTCAGTTCTAGAATCTAAGATCAGGGTCAAGATGTCAGGAAGATATCTTTCTTCAAAGATCTGGCTGCTTGGCTTCTATATAAGAACCGTCTACATATGACCTTACCTGGAGTGTATGCTTGTGACTTAATGTTCTCTCCTATGAAGTGCAGACTTATTAGATTAGGGTCCACTCTCATGCATTTTTGTAAACACTTTATAGCTAAATTCAGTCACACAGGAGGAACTGTGGGTTAGGGTTTCAAAAAACATAAGTATGTATCTGAGGGGAGCAGAATTTAGTCAATTACACGTTCTTCACATACGATTAAAGGTATATTTAGAAAATCAGATTTTTTTTTCTGTGAGATCTCAGCTCTTAGCTAAAGAGTGTTCCCCCTTTGTTCAACCTTGTGCCACTTTTAACAAGAATGCTTGCCCATATTCAGCTTGCCTCATTCTCTAATTCCTAGATGATGCCTCCAAGGATGACGGAAAGATGCAGAAAACTGGCAGCCCTTGTGCAAAGGACAACAAACAGGCCCATGAGCTATTGGCACATATGAGCATATTAACTTTAAATGAGGTGGGGGAATTAATATTTCTCACATACTATACTTATCCATATTGTCTGCTCTGAAAATCATCAGGGCCAGCGCCATTATTAATATCTTTTAATTAAAAGGAAAATAACTTCTTGTGATTAATCTGCTTCTTTGGGGACTTGATCTTGCATCTCATAAATCTAAATAGCAGACATCTGCATGCTCACCTGCAAGCTCCCTCTCTCTCAGGCAGATCTGAAAGCAGAGAGAAGCTACTGAAACAAGGCAACGCCTACCTGAGGAAGTTCTAAGGAAGGAGACATGAGGCAAAACTCAGACAGGATTTCTTTCTCTGTTACTTGTCTTAGGCCCCTGGAAGATGTCTGAAATCTTATTTTTTCAAATCAAACTAGACTAGCATCTGTAGCAGCGAATTAGTTAAACTGCTTTAGCTCCTGGTGGGTCCTGTGAGTGCTGCTCTGGCCCAAGAGCTCTGGATTTGTGAGTGAAAGACACACATGCCAGTTAATTTTGATATGCCTTGACTAGCTCAATGACTGGGCACTTCTAAACCTCCCTGTGGCTAGCATACATTCCCTCTGGTATTCCTGGCTTAGCATCTTCTAAATCTGTATTTTATCTTTGCTGCCATTACGGTTGCCTTCTGGGCAGCCTCCCATAGAGCAACATTCCCTTTCCACCTACATTGCTGGGTGGTTTTTCTCCTGCAGCTCTTAAATCTGATCTTTCTGCCTCCGAGTTATGGTGTTATTCCTCCTCTTCTCCCTCTCTTGGTCCCTTGTCTGTACAATCTAAAAGTCCCACCTCTGTCTCTCGGCCCAGCCATTGGCTGTACAGCAATTTTATTACCAGTCAAAGCCAGCTGAGGGCAGGGACCCTCAGGTCTAGAAGTGGCTTTTGGGAGCCAAATTAAGACAAAACATTAGAGCTAATACTCACTCAATAAGGATCTGCTTCAAAAGGAAGATTTGAGTAAAAGGGTATCTGAATTCTACACTCACATTCTCTAACATAAATTCTGCAGATCTTTTCTTCCCATCTTTAATATATACTTATATTTTATTTAATATATATATTAAAGATGGGAAGAAAAGAAAAAATATATATGTATGTATTTATTCTATGAGAATCTCATACATATATATTCCTTCACCTTCCCTAACTTTTCCCAAATCCTTTCCTACTTCCCTACGTCCCAAATTTCTTGTTAGTTCTCTCTGAAATAGACAAAAAACAACACACACACACACACACACACACACACACACACACACACAGGGATCTGATTTGTGTTAGCGAATTACTCTTCAGCATGGCATTTGCCCTGGTGTGTGATTGATATACGCAATGCCAGTCCACTGAAGAAAACTTGATTTCACTCTCCCAGCAGGTATCAATTGCAAGTAGCTTCCTGGGTTAGGGGTGGGAAATCGTGCCTATTTCCCTTCCTCCCTGCTGGGATTTTGGCTGGATTGAGCTTGTACCTGTCTTGTACATGTTGTCACAGTCTCTGTAAATTCATATGCTCATCAATCCTGTCCTGCCTAGATTACACTTTGTCCTTGGAGTCATTCATCACCTCTAGAGTTTATAATCAGTCCATCTCTTCCACATGGATTCCTGAGCCTTGAGGGAAGGTGTGTGATATTGAAATCTCATTTGCAGCTGAGAACCTCAAAGTCTCTCATTCTCTACATACTGTCCAGCTGTGAAGATCTCATTTTCTCCACACCTGGCTGATTCTTTTTTTTTTTTTTTCTTTTCTTTTTTTCCGGAGCTGGGGACCGACCCCAGGGCCTTGCGCTTGCTAGGCAAGCGCTCTCCCCCTGAGCTAAATCCCCAACCCCCCCACCTGGCTGATTCTTAACTTCTCTGTTTTTCTCACCCCATTTCAAGAAACAAGTGGTAAAAAAAAGGGGGCCTTCATCCAGGACAGTAAGGAAGACTCAGTGTGAACCAGACAGCAGGGTCTTCTAGGAAAAGTAGGGAGAGGACCGACTGTAATCAGAATATATTGTATGAAAAAACATATTTTCAATAAAAAATGAAATTCCTCACAGAAGTGAGTGACATTGAAATGCCTATTTCATTCCATGCTTTCAAACATCTGGAAACATTTTACATATAAACTATTTACTGCAGTGCAGTTAGGCCAGACAGCATCACACAAAAGCAGCAAGTGGTAGCACATTAGCAGCTCTTTGGACAGATAGAGAGCTGGCCCCCTCCATCCAACAAAACATTTTACTTTTTTGAGCCCCTAGGCAGCTTTGTTTCACAAATGAAGGCAAGAAGGCTCACACAGTAAAATTAACAGACAGATTGGTAACCAGATAGAGGGAAAATAGCATCTCAGAGGAGGTTCAGGCTAACTTGAAAATACTCTGACTCAAGCTGCTCATTCAAGGAAAAAAGCCCTATACTTCTCACCTCCATTTACCACGAATCGTCAGCCACTACATAGATGCTCCAAAGACTCATACAGCCTACTCTTCATTTACCCCTTCTCCAAAGTTGCATATGGGTAGAAGGATCAGAGACTTATTCCTCTTGAGGTTATGATGACCTATAGACATGTCAAATAGTGATTTTTCCCCCTTGTCATTCATCCTCCTTCCATAATGATATATATTCCTTTAGCCCGTGTTCTGTTGCCATGCCTATGGCAAAACTTATAAAGGAAAACATTTAGCAGGGCTTGCTTGCAGTTTCTGAGATTTAGTCCATTGGCATCACTACAGGGAGTAATTCTACATCCATATCCACAAGCAACGGGGGGTGGGGGGGAGAGAAGACTGGGACTAGTTTAGGCTTTTGAACCCTAGTGACACATTTCCTCTAACAAGGACATTCCTTGTTCCTCCAACATGGTCATGCCTTTTTCATTCCCTGTCAAGTAGTCCATCCCTAAAGAATAAGCATTCAAATACGCAAGCCTGTGGAGATCATTCCTTTTCAAACTACCACATATACTCAGGTCATTTTTTATTGTGCCTTTACCTCTGGCTGGTGAGTGTGTCCTTTACATCATAGACTACCATATACATTGATGACTAAGTCAAGTATTATAACTGAGAGTTTTGAGAAGCTTAATAAGCAGGACTGTGGTTTGTGGTGTTGGTTGTTGTTTTGTGTGTGTGTGTGTGTGTGTGTGTGTGAGAGAGAGAGAGAGACAGAGACAGAGAGAGAGACAGAGAGAGAGAGACAGAGAGACAGAGAGACAGAGAAACAGAGAAACAGAGACAGAGAGAGAACTGAGGTCTGTTGAATCAAACCCAGTATGTAGTTTGGTCAGCTAGTATTTACATAAATTAACAAGACTCTAGTGTTGCCTATCAATTGCTCTCTCCATGTAATGATGGGATGCGTAAAACCTTTTTGTTTTTCTAGGGTCATTTACAGGAGGAAAGCTCAGATTAGAATGTACTACTATAAAAATGTTCATGAGTTGTTTTCTGGCTCATATTTGGCAAATGTGAAGACTTTTATAGTAGTACATACATGTAATTGTAGCGCTGAGGAGGGATGCAGGAGGATATATAGTTCAAGGCCATCAGTGACTGAATGAGAGTGGTCTCTAAACAATAGCAAAAAATGCATTCCATCAATATATTCAAGCCCATGAGACTCTCTCCAAGCAAATCAATATTTGACTTACTTTCCACTGAGAAGTCATGAACTTCCAGTCACAGAAGACTTTTGTGGAAAATTTGTCAAGTGCCAGACACTTTTTGGGGGCAAAAATATCATGAGGTAGGTCATTATGACCGCTTTTCATGCTGTGCTGAGGAAGATCCTGTATGATGCCAGTGTGACTCAAGGCCTAGAATACAAGGTGAGAGATGGAAGGACTAGACAGTGAAGTAAAAATGGAGTTGGGATTACTTTTTGGAGAATAATTGCTGAAAAGAGAAATGTAGACTAGGGTGTTGAATCCTAATTTTCTTGCCTCTTCTTCCGTCCCTTCCTTGCTCTCTCCCTTCATTCTTCCATTCTCTGACAAGCTGGTATGGAATTGTGTTAGGAACTGGAGCGTGTAATGGAAGGATAAGTCATGCCTTTGTCTCTTACAACTACCTGCATTGTTAATCACCCTTGGTTAGACTGTGTCAACTAGTGATGACTCCTTCTTTAATTGTAAACAAAGAACATCAGCTATTTCAACTAATTGCAGATTAGCTTGTTGGCGTTTTACTTGCTTTATCTGACTAGGAACTAAATCTTATGCCAGATATCAGTTCTAAACATCCTTCCAGAGTGGCAGTTCTCAACCTGTAGGTCATGACCATCTTGGGCTTGCATATCAGATGTTTACATTATGATTAATAAGAGTGTCCAAAATACAGTTATATAGTAGCGACAAAATAATTTCATGGTTGAAGGTCACCACAGCATGAAGAACTGTATTAAAAGGTCAAAGCATTAGGAAGGTTGAGAATCGCTATTCTAGAGACAAGGGGAGCCATAGTTAAATGGGATGACATTGTCATTCATAAGCCAAAAGGCATTTACAGGCAGAAAACTGAAGAGCAAGAACTGATTTGGCTTCAGGTGCCAAGATCATTGTCATAGGCTGAATCCTTGTTGGACCCTGCTAATTAATGTCACATTGTCAACCGTGCTTTCTGAATACAGCACAAAATGGGGGACTCCCTTTACCAGTGATGCTTCTTCCTCTCTGACCTTGTTTGGGGATCCCAAACCTCCATACTCTCTATGTGGGCAAGGTCAAATATTCCTTGGCAGACCTTCAAGTTCAATTTCCTCTTTTCCAGGTAAGAACCCACCCATCAAGTAGCTGGGATTCCTGGAATGCCTCTCCATGCAAAAGAGGGATTCATAGAACCTTAAACTCTAGTCAATGATTTCCATTTACCCTGAAAACTCTTTCCCACTCTCCAAGGTCCATAGATACACCTGGCCCACCTCAAATAAAGTGTAAGCATTCAAGCCCACACCAGAGAAACGTATGCATGTAAACTAAGTTTGTCTCAGAGAGCTGTTCCATTGAAGATCATCAGAGAAGGTAACACTGAGACCATTGGTGATGTGTCCCTCAAACCCCCTCAGGACTCACTGCCAGCTGGACTGGGATGCTGTAGAACCCTCCCCTTTCTGGATTCTACTTCATCCCTCTAGCCAGGTGTGCACTGGGGTCACTTTAAATCATAATCAGACACATTCATACCCACCTTTTTTTTAACCTTTCTTAATATAGATTGATATCCATAGGGAAGATGGTGTCCCATTTGTTCACTGACACACCCTAAGAACTTCCAGCAACTGTACTGGTAGGAAGACATGTAACTTGTGAATGTAAATGAGTGGCTGGAAGAAATATGACACACAGTGAATTCTCCCTACATTAATTCCTTTGCATTTCCCCCTGCACTTATCTTAATGTTGTGGCATTTTTCAGTTTAGAGCACTGTCCTGTATGACTCCCACAGGGCTTTGGCACATGTTCCACTTGCACTTTAGAGCCCCAGGAATCAGTGACTTACTAGACCCTCAACACATGTACAGGAAACCTGCGTGGATACAGTTACTAACCTTCCAACAATTCTGTTCTATATCCCACACTGCTACTTTCATAGTGGCTCATGTAAGAAATCATTTTCACAATTTAGTAGTAGGATAAAATTTTAATTTTGCCCCTTGAGGAAGTTGACCACATCTATTTTGTTTATGAGGAGAATTACATTAAAGTTCCTTTTTGGCTTTAGCTGCAGGAACATGCCCAGCCAAATCTAACACATAATTAAAGCCTGGTTATTATCACTTCTGGTGCAAATGTCTACTATTTCCATCTCTCCATAGTCTTGAGCTATTTTATGACAAAGTACATCAGAATTCTCGTTGCTTTACAAGTTACTCTCAACATATTTGAAAAAGTGGTAAAAGTGTAAGTAAAATTAATAAATTAAAAAAGCGTGGCAACATCTGCATAACAGACCTCAAGCAGTACTTGTCAAGTGGAAGCGAGTGAAGCCGAGCCCTAGAGGGTTATTTAAGGAGACTAGGCCTCTTGTGCACACTTGAATTCAGGCATGTGAGGAAATGCTAGAATATATTGGGATATTTGTGCAGGACAAACAGACACAGGAGGGAATCTATAGACTGAATTTCTAAAAGTCTATTGTGAAATATATTTTGAAAAAGTATGTAAATTAGAGCTAAGTACCCTGCTTAGAAATAAGAACCCTTTGAACATCAGTCTGTCTTAGGTTCCCAGGGATTTGGGTTGATTTTATTGCTTAATTTTGAATTCCCTCTTCACCCTTAGAGTCATAGAATTTTATGGCCAGATGGGAGTATATCCCAGGTATGATGTTCCTGGATTCTTAGAGCAGTATTGATAAATGTACTTTATGATATATTTCCGTGTAATATTATATATACATTTACATTGTCTCGATTCTAAAGTTTTCTTTCACTCTCAAAAAGGTGTGTGATATAGTGCATTCAATTACCTTCCTAAGTGAAAGGTTAATCAGAGTATAAATTCATATTTGGGGTATGAAACATAAAGCTCTTCATAGAGAAAATAGTTTTCCCAAGGGTATAGTCCAAGTTGAGGTCATTATTAAAAATTAATTAAACCTGTTTCCCACTTAATAAAACAAATTTTCTTTCTTTGTATGTATGTATGTAAGTATGGATGTATGCATGTATCTGTGTCTTAATACATACACCTATGGGTAGATGTATGAGGGGGCCACACAAGAGAATCAGTCAGATTCCCTGGAGCTGGAATTATTATAGGTGATGTGACATGTCAGACCCCCCTCCCCCCCATGTGTGTGTGTGTGTTATATGTGTATGTGTGTTTGTGTTTGTGTGTGTGTGTGTGTGTGTGTGTGTGAGAGATGAGAGAGAGAGAGAGAGTTAGTGAATGAAGGAAAGAGATTCGATATAACACATGTGGTGGGAGGAATTGATATATGAGGTATGTTGAGGTAATAAGATACCTAACTCCCTCCAGTAGCACGATGAAGTGAGTACTGGTATGGTTGGAAATGCTAAAGAGAAGAGTTAATGTTTTAGTAGATTATTTCCACCATCTGAATGAAGAATGAAGTAACAAGGAAGAGGCCATAGGGCAAGAGGTCAGTTAAAACACCGTAGGAACTAAAGATCACAATAATGGTGAAGGGCATGTAACAGAGAAAGATGATCATTTGTAGGTACTGTTAGTGGAATCAGCTAATTTTGAGATGGTGGACAAAAGAAAGATACAGGATCTGTTGCCTACTTCAAGGTACAGTAAGAGGCAATCATTAACTTGGTCAAGCAATGGGTTACCCACACTCTAGCACAACACTACTTCTAGGCCTGAATATGGGAGTATTTCTGGAGTAAATAAGAGCTTAAGTTAGACTACTAAGTAAAGAGTTCTTCTGCCTCTTAGATTCAGAGGTTTCAATCCATTCTTGTTGGAGGAGGCATCCAAGAAAGAGAAAAGAGGTATTCTAGCAAGAGGCAAGGCAAGATTCAGCTTCCTAAGGACACATTTATAACAATCTATGTTTTCCAATTAGGAACCATATCTTAGTAATACCTTTATATTTAGAATCCATCAGGCAATTCATAATTTATGGAGTCAAGGTCCTCAGGGTCTAATACTCTCTGGAAACACTCCCCTTTGACACATTCAGAAGTGTGCTTCACTCATGTGGGTACCTCATAGTCCAATGGAGTTGTCCATGATGTCAACTGTAATGGGAGAAAGGGATTGAAAAGATTTTAAGGGTTTCTTTACCTTAGTTGAAGATATGATTATTGCCTTAAATTGGAATGTGAAATAAAATTTATTGCTCAGATTGATGGGATTGGCTTGCTAAAAACAGACAAGCATCTTAATTGTTATATGAGCATGACAGGGTAGACTTCCCTAGAAGAGAGAGTCTTTGTTAATAGGGAGTTGAATCCCAGTGTGCTGTGATCCAGCCGCATAGCTAGTAGGTAGTCAGGGCCGTGATGCTTTTTGGAAGCTTATTGTTCACTCTTTCATTTCTTCAATGATGCCTTTTCATTGAGTTCCTTTTCGGGTTCAGGAAAAAGACACAAAGCTGGTTGAAACCTGTAGAAGGACCATAAACTTTTGCTGTGCAGTATGGCTGACAACATATACTGTCTGTGGCTCCATCCACAGCACTGTGGAAGGGTTGAAATTTTTCAGCATTAAGTATAAAGCCCTAAAATATTTATGATCTGACCTTTATAGAAAAGGTTTTCCCACTACTGGCCTGCTGGAAAGCAGATTGCTTTCAATCTGTTTGGAATTTTTATCCAGAATTTTTTTCTTCTATTCTGTAAACTGCTGGTCATACTAAAATTTCTCACTTCCAATGTGGAAACTTTTTGATAGGCTTCTTCGATTCTTTGTTGTTGTTGTTGTTGTTATTGTTAATTGGTCTATGTCTTTGTTACATGTGTTTGTATAATCCTTCATTTCATAATGTAGATCAAGGTTGTTTTAATCATTCATGCTCATTATCTTCGTACTTATTGAACCAGCATCTTCCTTTCCTATGAATATAGTTCTAAGTTATGGTCTGGATACTATTCTTAACATTTATGTATATATTCTCTTACTTAATCCTGTCAACAACAATATGCCATAGATATGTTACTGTCCACAATTTCTTGGTGAAGAACTAGGGGTACAGGGAGATTCCAGGCCCCTAAGAAATAGCTATGAAATCTGAGTTTGAACCAGGATAATTTGGACATCAACCCCATAACTGATGGACTCTAAAATACATTTTTCTGGGTGATGAATTTCCCAGTACTAATGAACTATAATGAGCTGGATAGTGCACTATGCAGATGGATATGACAAGGCCTATGTCATTTTAGATGGAATCAATTTAAACTCAACTCAAGGCCCTAAAATAAGCAGACACACACATGCCTTTGTTTTTCTCATTGTTACCCGCTATGACCAAGAACTGGCCTTCTGAATTGCCGTGCATACCATCTCAAGCCTGAAATTCTTTTCTGTTCTGTGTATGTGAAGTTGTATCTTCTCAAACAGTTCTCTTCTTTAATCCCCTTTCCTGTCCATGAGAGTCTACTAAGTCTCAGGAAATGTCAGAACAGTGAAGCTACAACCTGCACAGAAGTGCAGCTGAAAACCGAGAAGATTCACCCAGGATGATGAACTAAATGATGGCTTCCAGCTAGTTTCTATCTACAACAATTTTATGAAGTCAACACAAAGTAGACATGAAGATATACTCACTGTATACTTAAATGGCTTAATGTCAACATTTCTTCTTAAGTAGCTTATGCATGTAATTTGCCTATGTGAAAATATGTGAACCTCCAAGATTCCTGATTTGTTTCTAGTGACATAAAGATATTTCATCACTACCAGCCTTTCATCTCTCTCTTCTGGATGAAAGCCATCCTCTATCTGTAGCTGTACAATAGTCCCTTCATCTATATTTTAGTTATCTATGGTTTCAGTTAATATCTGTCAAACATGCTCTAAAATGTTAACTGGGAAACCAATAATTCATAAGTTTTACGTAGCATAGCACTCTGACTCTGAGTAGTATGATAGATTCTTGTACCTAACTGCTCTGAGTCACCATATATGTGAACAATTGTCTAAATCTCTGTAGTCATTTTTGTTATCAGGAATTCTGGTGTGGAGTCACATAATATATGTTCAACCAACCCTTATTTTACCTAATAATATCTCCAAAGCACAAGCATTGTGATGCTGTCAATTCAGATATGGTAAAAGAGGAATAATAGATTACTACCCTTTGGAACGATGAAAGTGGAATAAGCACTTGAGAGAAAATGAAGTGAATGAGAAAGTGAACACAGAATAGGGGAAACATTCACATGATTTTCATGACATTCCTATGGCTTTTCTATAATAGCATATTTCAACATGATAGCATATTGTTATTTTTATCCTGTTTTATTATCCATTGCTATTAATCTCTTATACCTCACACATTAAACTACATGTAGGTAGCATGCATGTTAGTCAGTCAGCTTTGTACCATTCTAATACAATCGCTTAGATAGCAAACTTATAAAAAGGAAATTTATTTTGGCTTGGCCTAACTAATTTCATTTCATGGTAACTTGGCTCTGTTTTTTTTGAACCTGGGCTGAGGAAGAACATCATGGTGGGAGTGAGGGGTGGAAGAGATATCTTCTGGTGACCAGGAAGCAACAAGAGAAAGGAAAATTGATACTCCAGTATCCCTTCCAGTGTATGTCTCCAGTGACATAAGGTTGCCTCACTCAGCTCCATCTTAAAGTTTTACTTCCTCAGTGGGACACAGTCTAGTGACCAATCCTTTAATATGTTAGATTAGGGCTTGAAACATGTCTCACATGGATACGAAGAACCACAATATGTATACTCTTGTGATTCAAGATTGAAGTAGCCAAACTATAGATCATTGATGGCAGTTCAGGAGGTAGGAGGATGTCATTAGGTGTGTGATTTTTAGTATCCATTGTCTTTCTCTTGTAGATTAACAGTGGTATTCTGTACATATTTCATGTTTTCAGAGTCTTTAATATCAAATATCAAGAAAGTAGGTTCTGACTCCTTTGGGACATCCAGTACTGCCTCCTGGTTGCCAGTATCTCTAGCTTTTCAAAAAAAAATGTAGATTTTAGCAGAAATCCCTTTATTGTTCACCCATGAAGAAACTTGATTTTGTCAGGGAGCATCTTTCTGAATTGACAACTTTGACACAGCAGCTACAGAGGCCTAAACTTTGAAAATCCACCTGCCTTCTGCAAAAAAGTTTGCTAAAGACAACGCTGCTGTAATAAGCTTACTGTTTAACTTCAAGCATCATACCTGGGAAACTGTGATGTCATAGTGTTTCCATATATAATATGGACTTAACTTTTGGCAGGGATGTTTGTTTGATGCATAGGTTCCACAAGACTACAAACTATGTAGCCAGAGAGCTCATCTGCATGTTGATCTGGAAGCATCTGAATCTGGAACTAGGAATTTATTACACATTATTAACCAAATCCCAGTTGCTCTGTATTTTAAATTGTAGTCTCTAAAAACTCTGGGTATAACCAAAGTTTTATCTCTTTGGATTTGCAAACCAAGATTTTAAGGGAATTTTAATAAAATACTAAATTAGTATCCCATATTCCTATTTATTAACATATTTGAGGCATTATTATCTATTAGATTATACATACATTACTAATTCTGGTTATTTAGATAATTATGATATTATTCAAATAACATTGTAATGCTTAATGATGTGTCAGCTTCACCAGGCTAAGAAACCCCAGATAACTGGTAAAGCATTATTTCAGTGAGTGTTTTTATGATGGTGCTTGAGGATGAGAGTAGCATTTCAATCAGAAGTTGATGATGCTCAGCCCTCATAAGTGAAGGCGGACATCATTAAGATCTTAACAGCTGAGAAAAAGGAAGATGTAGAAGAAGGAAGATTCATTCTTCTGGACCTGGACCCATCTATCTTATGTTCCCCTTGGACATTGGAGCTTTCAGATCTCTGATATCCAAAAATCTGGAACTTTATGGTTTTTTTACTCACTCTCTCTAGGCCCAGTTGAATGATGCCATCAGTATGACTTTTCACTATGAGTCAAAATGGAATTTTTCAGACCCTAAACCATGTGAGACAGATCTCAGAATATATTTCCTTTTCTGTATATGCCTCATTTACAGACCACATATTTGTTATTGGTTCTATTTTTGTGACATCAGGGTAATTCAAGTATCATCATTATCAAAGCAAGATCTAAATGATAAAAAGAAAATACTCTACTTAATGGACAGGAAGTAATTTAGACAATTTTCTTATTCCCTCTCAATGTATAGAGAAAATATGTTTCCAGTCATCACTTATAATTTGGATATTATGCTTGCCATGGACATCACTCTATATTCTACAGCAGAGGTACTTCTCATTTGTGCTTCGTGCAGAGTCTAGTCACAGTATGTAAGACATTGGGAATAGCCTAGATGTCCATCAAGTGATAAATGAACAATAAAAATGTGGTAACTACACACGATGGATTTTTGTTCAGTTTTAAGGAAAAATGAAGTTATGAAATGGGCAGGTAAATGGATAGAGTTGGGAAACTTTTGCTGTGTGAGATATCCCTGGTCCAGAGAGACAGATGTATTTTCTCTCATATGAGGATCCTAGCATAAAGTCTATTGGTCTACGTGTTTAACTTGGAATACTTTTAAAAACCAGTAAGCTAGAAAGTGGCCACAGTGGTTAAGAAAGGAACATAGATCTTAAATATGCTGAAAAGTTTCATTTGCAGACTGGAATCGTATCTGATGTGTTTACAACTCAGAGAATGAGTTTGTACTTAGAAATCTATGGAGAGAATGAAATGAAAACTCATCGTGTGCTTATACAGGTGAATCTGTTTCTTTTCAGGTAAATTATAAAGAGTATATTTCTTAACCTCTGTGATAGAAAGTGTGGCAGCATCAGAAAACATCCAAACCTTAACAACTGGTAGTGAATACTTCCTCATATTTAATTTATGAATCCTTCGGTACACAGTACAAATCAAGGTATTTTTACTTAATTCAACTTGAGGGAGTCTATATTTTACAATATAGACTTAAAAACATTGAGTTAAGGAGATGAATGCTAAGAGTTAGAGAGTGTTTACTGTTCTTTCAGAGAGTATGAGTTCAGTTCTCCCCATCCCCATCTGGAGGTTTACAGCCATTTGCAACTCCAGTTCCAGGGGATCTAAAGCTATTCTCTTGTCTTTGTGTACACCATTATGTACATGGTGAATATAAACTCGTGCAGGCACATAAAAATAAATGATTAACAATTTTGTTAAAGGAAACTCTATGCATCTGGGGATGACTATCCATGAAAAGTTATTACTCATTGTTTTGAGGAAAAAGAAACTGTATGTTTTCCTATGCTACAAGATGCTACACTTAAGATATGCTGAGATTAGTCAAAAGGCAAAGGATGCAAAAGACAGACATGACCAGGAGTCTTTACTGTGGCTAACTTGGAAGGAGTCAGGCAAGGTAGTCAAGTGCAGCTTGACTAACTTGCTTACATAATTTCTGCAGACTCTGAGATGTATGTGTTTTCCCATATTGTTTCATACCTGACCATAAACTGATTAGAATAAGAGGGCAGTGATCCAGAGACTGAGTCCTACAGAGGAAGTGATTGGGAAATGTGGAATTGCTTCTTTTAGATATTAAAAAGCAAGTTCAGAAGTAAACTATTAGTTCTTGATTCCTAAAGCCAGACACAGCTCTGAAAACATCCAATATGGGAAATATAAATATGTGGTTGTTACATATTTATGAGTGGCTTGATGGCTTAGATGATACAAAGAAGAAAATAATGGAACCTAGACCAGTATGCATTTTGCAATCTCCCTAAACTGATTGTCTAAGCAAATTTTCCTTTGATATATATTTTAAAAAACCCTCTGGCTTAAGGTTTGTCTTATCCATGATTCCCTTTAATAATATGATTGTGGACCCAAACTTAAACAACCTGAAAACAACAGGATACTTTATTGATTTCTACAATGAGGACAGCTTCAGAAGTCTCTGACTGCAGAAGGCTTTATTTGGGATTCTCTTTGCTCAACTTGTTGCTTACTCTGCATCTGGCTTTAGTCTTATCTATTGCAAATGAATTTCTTCCCCAAAATGGCATCATATTGTCTAGAAATATCTGAGTTTACATGCTGACACTTTCACAATATGAGGAAGAAGAATGCTTGCTCTATGATGGATAGTAATTGGTCTGTCCTGGGACATCATTCTACTGTGTATACTAAGTTTTGTAACCTGAACTGTGGGGTAATTATTGCTGCATTCTAGATCATATAGTTAAGAAAATGGAAGCATATTGATGGCCAGAAGTAATAGGACAGTGGTTAGACTCTAGTAGTAGGTGTCTACTGCAAGATGATTTGGCCAATGCCAAAAAGTGATTTTTAGCTTCTCATTCATGGACACAACATCTTTGGTGAGGTATTGCTTAAATTGAGGCATTTACTTTTGTAATTAGCATATAAAGTAATAGCATTTTCAGAAATATCTTGTTTTGATTGATTCTCCTGTTTCCCTCATCTCCTCTTTTCAAAATCATTTTCTTCACTCTTTACTTCTGTCCTTGTCTATTGGTGTGGGGATTTTTAATCACATGCAATCTTAAGAACATTCTTGAAGCTATATAATCATTTCCAAAGTAAAACTTTAAGACTAATCAGATCAATGGTGAGTTGATAATTTAACTCTCAATTTCCAAAAAAAAAACCCAAAAAACAAACAAACAAAAAAAAACAACAACAGACAAGAAATAACAACAACAACAAAACGAAACAAAAAAGGCAGGGGGCATGGAGAGGATAAGAAGTCTATACTTATAAGGAGTGAGCGTCTCTGTGACATGTAACTCCTTCAGTGGTTTAAGGAAGCAACCTGTTCTCACACTTGGGAAGTGGGGCAACTGTTTGAGAAAGTTGTTTTTGATGGTCTCAGTATCTCACACTGTGCCAGGTAGGTTATGCTTAAATTTTCTTAGCGGAGGTTGTTATGAGTTAAGAGTTCAAAGTGGAGGCCTACTAAGCTTTAAACAGAATCTTACCAACCTAGTCTTCCCTCTCCCAGGCACACTGAAAAAGATTATCAGGAGCTCATAAAAAATGGATTTATCAAAATTCGAATAGAAATCAGTTATTAGCTCAAATCAGAGTCAGAATGGTGAATTCATATAAAAGGTGTCCTAGTCTGTGATTCAAGTGGTTTTCTTATGCAGATAACCTGAAAATTAGGATTCTAAAGCATAGTGATACAGGCCATTGTTTTATCCAAAAACATATTAAAATATTATTGCTTAGAATAAATTTCCCAAGAACCATCCTTCTAATTTTTGCAGTATGTGTGGACAGCTTTGAATCTTTAGGTGACATTGGGTACTGTGTGTCTTTCAATGGCATTATCATTTAAATCTACTTCACAAACACAGCTTTTGTGTGTGTGTGCATGTGTGTGTGTGTGTGTGTGTGTGTCTTTTTAAATTGATTCCTTTGGTTTTGTAGTTTTCACTAAGTCACTTGTCTCCTTGATAAGTTTTTTTGACATATATGGAATTATTTAATAATTTTTGTCATATATTTCATTATGTTAAAAAGCATTGCATTGTATTATATGCTGATATCATACCTTTCAAACTCACTGAAAGAATTTTGGTGGGGTCTTTCAAATTTTCAGCGTATGTGAATGACTTTATTATCAGAAAAATAGATGATTTTACTTCTTTTCCAATTTGAATCCTCGTATTTCTTTCTCTGGCTTGTTTGGTTATGGTGTTACCTTCTAGTACTATGTTAAATAGAAGTGGTGAGAGTGTGCTTCTTTGTCTTATTTATGGTTTTAGAGGAAAATCTCCTCCTTTTCAGACTGATACACTATTTTAGCTATGGCTATTTTATATATGTTTATTAATTGTGCCTAAATACTGCTATCGAAAACAAAATGAAGAGTAATAGGAACTTGAGAAATATGGACTTTTAAGTTTGAGTGGAGGTTTAGGAAAATGGCAACCCATAGTAGAAGTGTGAGCCCTTCTTTCTTCATATTCCCCCAGGAAGCCTTTGTGAAATTCTGTCACAGGCTCAGGGTTTGTAGGGTCCATTTAAGTTACCAGTTGTCGCTATTCACCCATGGAGCCAGTGCAGAACACAAAAGCCATGTGCTCTTGAAGACTTCACATAGTGCAACTTCACCAATGACTCTTCCTTTTATAAATTTTTGTAATTCCATTTTTAAAGTTTAATAACTTAAAAAGTCTTTAAACATTATTTTTAAAAACATTATCCCATGAAGTAGTTTCTATGTGGACGACTACTTTTAGGAGGTTTTTTTTTGACCAATACATACTACGCATGAATACTTTGAGAATCTGGTCTGGCCAATATGTGTCTATTGTATAGTGATCAATGCAGGGTGATTAGTATGTGCACAGAATTGCTGAACATTTCAAAATATGGTCAATGTTTTTTCTTGCGTTTTTATGTTTAGTGTCTTGCTGTGTATTGTAGTGCTACATACTGGTCCCCAAGGTCTGATTGCCCCCAGGGACAAGAGAATCCGCATGTAGACATAAGTGATGCTATGTAACCTTGCCCTACAACCTTGCCTTATTGGTTAATAAAGATGTCTACAACCTATATCTGGGAAGAATTAAGCAAGACAAGGTTTGGGTTCTTGGGCTTAGGGTCTGGGGAGAGAGCATAAGGGGAGAGGGAAGAAAGGTGGAGAGAGGAGAAGCTGCCATGGGGTAGGTGAGCCATGAAAACATGGCCATGAGGGCTACACAATTGAAGCTGAGAATAGCAAAGATGAACCACAGCAAGTTATATCTTGGGATTATTGATGGGGAAGTAAATTCTAATGTTTAGCGGGTAGATATCTGCCCAGCTCCAGTGCATTAAAGGCTTATTATAAATATAAAGGTTGTATGCTTTCTATCTGCATACTGAATGATCAATGGTGGGGTAGAATCCCCCAATTTGAGATTAAATATGTACTACAAGACTTGTGAGACTATAGAAAATCTTTTAAAAAGTATTTTGAAACATTAGCATATTAGTACTAACTGTAGACATCTATGTTCTGTTGAACATTAAAACCCATTCCTGTGTATTATAACTTTAATCCGCTATGTTACAAAATTATCTCATAGACATAGACAGTAAAATAATGTTTTCTAGAAGCCTGAAAGATGGAGGGGAAGAAGGATTTAAACCACCACAATTCTTAACCAAGGGTGTAAGAGCTGAAAAGCTTATAAATATGCACTAGTTTTTGTTTTTCTCAGATTGTACTATATGAAGTGCATGAGGTGATTGTATATGGTAGTTATGTGAAGATGTACTGTGATAGAACAGCAAGAATTCACTACAATTACTCAATGGCTTAAAGAGAAGGGTTTAAACATTCTTGCATCTGTACTTTCTGTTTTATCTGCATAATAAAGTAATTTGATATGTCTCAGGAGTACACTATAAAGATGTAACTAGATGATGCCCTGCATATCCAGCCCCAAGCCTGACATCTGGGGCTGCCCTTTGCCAGACTCCATTGTTGGGTAACTCCTCTTGTTTATATGTATTTTTCATATGGTCAAGACCACTCAGCAAGAATTACTACTGGACAAGCCTACTCCCTTGAGTCCAGTCCTCTGAACACATATTTGAAGGAAAGCATGTCTCTTGATAGTCATATTCTCACTGACGAATGTGTGCTGAGGAATTCCTGTGGGCACACAAGTGAACACACACACACACATGTACACATGTGTCATATGCACATTGGATACAATAAAACTAATTAAAATTTAAAATAATGAAAACATTTTTTCAAAAGTTTGTATCTGCTTACCAAACTTCCATTTCTATCATCAGATCATGGACATACCACTTTCACACTTGTCACTATGCAATAGAACTGATATTTCTGTCTTACCTGCCCATAAAGAGCCCTTTATGTCAATGGAATATAACTAATATTTGACCATGGCTGAGAATTAATAATGAAGCCCTCTTCACTTTGTATTTCTTGTGATGACAGGTACTTAATAAATACAAAGGAGTATTACATTCTATTACAGATATGAATACCAGTTGGTGGTATAAATGAATATCTTCTATATTGCATTTCTACAATTTGAGAATAGGAACATAATGCATTGTAGAAAAATCAATCACTTTGTCATTATGGGCTTCTTTGGCTACAGGCCAGTTTATTGGATTTCTTTAGTTTCAAGTAACAATAAAATAAATTGCCTCTTATATTGAAAGTGAAAATATCATGTTTGAGACAGAATTGGGATTTTATGGGTGAAATAAAAATGAACCTATTGAAAATAATCATTTCTACCCAAAGTCCAGTGGGTAATATGTATTCCTTTTCTATGTGTTGTGGCTGTAATAGTGTCAATTAGCATGTGAACTTTGATGATGAAATTATGATGTATATTGTTCTTTTACAGGAATTCGGATATTTTACAGAATGACAGAATTAAAATTATCTATTGTAGTATCCTTGAATAAAACATGGAGAGACCATGGTCCAAGTTCAACCATTAAAATAACTTTGGCACGCAAGTCATTTGTCCCAGAGTTTTTCTTCTTTCTGCCCTATTGTGGCTCTAGGCCAATAATAACAGGGCCATGAAGTAAGTGGGGTGGGTGGGATGGAGACAATTTTGGGATCCCTAGATGCCTAGAACAAATCAAACTCAAGACGATTCAAAAATGAATGCTTCATAGTTCCTTTTTGAAGGAACAATATCTGAATTCACCAAATAGAAAATGGTGTCTGTGCATTGGCCCAGAATTGTACACCCACTGTCTAGAATAACCTCAAATCAGAGAAAGAACTGCACACATATGCACCACAACCAGAGCACACCCAAAGTTTACTTTTTTGATATTTAATTTTATTTATGTGTATGCATGTGTTTTTAGGGAAAATTGCATCTTTGTGCAGTGCTAGCTGAGGGTTAGATCCCCTACAGCTAAAATCCCCTACAGGCTCTTGTGAGTCACTGTGGATCCTGATATCCACCAAGACAGCTCTCCAACCCTTCTGATTTTTTTAAAATATAGGATCTAGATACTGAATTTAAATACTCCTGTTTGTAAGGCAAACCCTTTGGTGACTAAGTCATCTCTCCTGCCTGGATCATGAAGTTTTAATTGAGTTTTAAGGTCAATTATTATCTGGGTCATACCTATGTTACAATTGAAGAAAGTGAGTTAAATGGTTGTTTCCAAACACTTTCTTGAAGATTTGGTGGACACTCTGTCTGCAGCTATAAGATTCTTTCTAGAGTATCTATATTTAAAAAAAAAAAAAATCCATCCTTTGGGAATTTTATATATCAACATAATATCATATCCACCCCATTCCCCTTGCTAATTCTCTTGCTATACCACACATATACTTCCCAATTTTATGTGTGCTAAGTCTAATTGCTGCTGCCTGTATGTGCACAAGGATGAGCTCATTCCCTAGGTCATGGAAAATGTACCAAGTGGGCACACACCAATATTACTATCCTTCTCACAGCCACTATCAGTGCCCAATAAGCCCTCCTGTACCATCTATCCAACTATCCATCCACCCACTCATCTATTTATACACCCACTAATGACTGTTGACAGAACTAGCTGAGCTAAGCACACATTTGTAGATGAGTTAGCAGAGGAAGAAAATATTATTCTGAAAAATTTACAACCTTAGAGACTAAATATCTTAGGGAATAACTGAAGGGAAACTGAGAGGTCATAAAATAGTAAGAGGTCAAAGGTTTAATCTATACTTCCCAGCAGCTTCAAAGTATCAGCTTTTCATAAAGGATTTTTGATTCATTTCAGAGAGAGCTCTAAAATAGTTTTCTCTAAACTGAAAGAGGGTGTCTTTGTTTTCAATATTTGCTTTTGTCACACTTGTTACCAATTAGGTGGGTGTGATGACACAATTACACTTCTGAGACTTCTGGTCTACCGCATGGATCTGCAAGCTCAGTTTTGTGCCAGTCGCATGCTGTTCTTGTTTCTATAGTACTGTATTATAATTCAAAATCAGCTTTGATCATATCTCTAGCTTTGCTCCTTTTCATTAGGAATGCCTTACATGTTCATGCTATTTTGTGATTCTTTATGAATTTTAGGATGATTTTAGAGTTCTGTGAAGAATTGTTGGAATTTTCACCAGGATTATACTAATTTTGTAGATTTTTCTGTAATATAGACATTTAAAATTATTAATTGTACCAATCTAGGTGTATGGAATGATGCTGCAGTTTGAAAGTGAAGTGCCCTCCACAGGTTCGTGTGTTTGAAATTTTATCCCCACAGGTGATGCTACTTGGGTAGGTTGTGAAAACTTTGAGATATGTAGCCTTACTGGAGGAAGTGGGCCGCTAGGAGTAGACCTAGAGATGTTGTTTATGGGACCTACATCTTGTTCCATCTGCTTCCTGACTGTGGATACAATGTTATCAGCCAGCATCTCCGGTATGTTGCCATGGACTCCCTGCCAAGATGGAATGTATCCCTTAAAGCTACAATCAAAAGTAAACACTTCTTTTCTAAAATTGCTTCTTTTCAGGTATTTTGTCACATCCAGAGGAAAAAATAGCTAATACAAAAAGCTAGTACCAAGAAAGGGGGCTGCTATTCTGATAATAATTGAAGGGATTAATAACCCTGTAGAATTTTGTGCTAGAAAAACCATCGTTAGTGTAACTGAAGCTTAATGGACAATTTTGGTGAGAGTTTGGAAGACAAGAATATGTAGAGGAAGGTAGACAGAAGCCAAAGTCCCAAGGTTTCAGGAGAAAATGATAACTCTATTAGGACAGGGAGACTGTTTCATAACATTTGAGTGAGGCTAAATATGGGAGCAATGGAAGAATTTGGTGGAGGAAATTTTCAAGGTAGCCTAGGTTATGATATGATTTTCCCTGAAACATAGATATTACTTTCTTCTCTCACTCATACCTAATATGATAGGGAGAGGGAGAGGGAGAGAGAAGGAGGGGGAGGGGAGAGAGAGAAGGAGAATGAGAAATAATAAATAGAAATTTAGGAAAATGTAGAGTACAAGCAAATTTAGAGCTTCAGAGAAGGGGAGTGCAAATGTCAAGGCATCTATAATCATTAAAGATATTAGTGCCACCAAAGAGAAACCTGGTGTTCTATGCTGGTAAAAACAGACAAGGTGCTCTGTGCCTGAGGCCTCACCTTCTGAAGCTTCCAGCTTCTGAAAGTGCAAATTTATTTGAAAGGAGAGAACTTAAATGCCATTGAATGCAATCTTGGGTCAAAAGCACTGTCTAAAGAAGTGCTTTCCTAGAGTCACACAAAAGCTGATGTATCTATGAATCAAGGCGGCTGGCACCTTCCTAAGCTGGCAGCAGAACTTAGCAGTAGCATCTAGGTGGTCATGGTTTTGTCAACATGAAGATACACAATTAGAAAGTCATGGATTCTTACACCATGGTTGCACAGCTATGGTTTCATTGATCCCATGCGATGTGTTTCAGAAACAGAGACCCCTCAAGAATTCTCTGAGAAACCATGCTACCATGAGAAGCTGTAAGAGTGAAGTCCAGATTTTAATGAAGACCTCATAATGTTGAAAATGACAGGACCATGATCTGTCTTTCTGAGGAAAGTGTCAGACTACAGTGGTCTTGATAAAGTGAAAGGCTCTGTGTGCGGCACCAGAAGATCTACAAGAGTAGGATGACTCCATTCTTTGGTGATTTTGGATGGTGAAGGTGCCCACAGAGTCCAGAAGAGGTCTTGAGGCTCACCGGAACTGGAGTTAGTGAGGATTGTGAGCCTCCCCTTGTTGGTGCTGAGAACTGGACCTGGGTTCTTTGCTAGAGAAGCAAGCACTCTTAACCACTCAGACATCTCTCTAACCCCATGTGTTCTTGATTTTTATTCTCTAGTATTATTGATAAGTTTCACATCTATTTTGAGAAAATTGATTTTCAGTTTTCTTCTGTCCTCTAATGTTCTTACTTGGCTTTAGTATGGTAGTAAAAGTAGCATTGTAGAGTCAATTTGGCAGTGCTTTTTCCCTTTCTATTTTGTGGGACTCTGAGGACTGCTGGTGTTAACTGTTGTTTAGGGCTGTGGTAGAACTACACAATAAAATCTTCTTTGTGTGTAGATGTTTACTACCAACTCAATTTCATTGTGAAACAATTTAGGATATTTTATTTTCATTGAATTCTGTTATATCATATTATATCATACCTACCTAGGAATTGAGTCCTTTTCTTTAGTTTCCCTGAGTATCACTTTAAAAAATCTCTAATAACTCTGTGAACACTGTTAGAATATTTACTAAGCATCAATTTTCATATCTAATTTTATTAATTTGGATCTTTTTTATTTTTAGGTAAGCTCAGCTAGGAGTTTGTCAAACTTGTTTAGTGTAAGAACCAAGTGTTTGATTGAGTCTATGTATTGTTCTTACTGTTTCCTTTCATTCTTTTCTGTTCTGAGCTCTCTTAGTTTTAGCCACTTTTTAATTTTGAGTTTAGCTTATTCCTTTATTGTAAGTCTTTGAAGCACATCATTTGCTAATTGATTTGAGATCTCTTGATTTTTTTTTTAAAATATAGGCATTTGTAGCTATAACCTTCCTCATAGAGAACTGTTTTAGCTATATCCCAATGGTTTTAGCAAGTTGTGCTTGCCTTTTTATATGATTCCAGGAAGTTTTAAACTCCCCTTCCCCTGTGTTCTTCAGTGACTCACTGGTAACTTCACTTCCTGAGCAGAGTCCACATATCTGTACCTGTTACCACCTTTCCCTCCAGAGCTACATGATTGCTTTCCAGGGCTGTCTCTCATACTGGGACAGAGGCAGGTAAAATTTTGGTTCCCATTCTTGAATTTGTTTCAATGGTAACTCCTTTTCAAGACAGCACCTCAAAGATACTGCCCTCTTAAGTCACATCGAGCAACAGAATGAGATTCCTCTTCACTGCTATCCCATGTACTAGGTAGATCACTCACTGTCTCATCAAAACTGGCAAATTGTTTTGAATTTTGTGAAGAAAGCAAGTTTTTTTTATGAGAGTAGAACTGATAGCAGTTCTTTTCTTTTCTTTTGTTTATTTTACCAGGGCCACCTGATTTACCTTTTGGAAGAGGCTGCTTCTTCCCAACTCCTCTTGCCCAGGGAGCCAGGCAACTGAAGATGAGTTAAGCTTAGATTGCCTCTTTGTGGTGTTTTGCCTGTATATTTTGGCATGTTTTCCAGCTAGTTAATCATTGCTGTTGTGACTTTCTAAAGCACATCTTCCTCTTTCTCTGGAATGGGGTTTATTCTTTCTTATACTGACTCTCCTAAAATAGGGTTGCTTACTCAGCCAAAAGCTTGCTGATTGGGCTATGCTACCTGACCAGTAATTGCCTCACAATTTCTGTCTCTGCACCTGGATTCTGGAATACCAATGCTGTAGACTCAAACTCAGGTCCTTGTGTTTGCAAAGCAAATTAACATAATTCTTCTTTTTAAAAAATGTATTTAATGTATATGAGTATGCTGTAGCTGTCTTCAGACACACCAGAAGAGGGCATCAAATCCATTAAAGGTAGTTGTGAGCCACCAGTGTTTGCTGGGAATCAAACTCAGGATCTCTAGAAGAACAATCAGTGCTCTTAACTGCTGAGCCATCTCTCCAACCCTGCAAATTAACCCAATTCTTAACCCAGCTACAGAAAGATAGATTTTATTGTGCTATTCCCCCACCAAAGTCTCAATATTGATCCAAAGAAATAGTTAAACATGTTAATATTAACAGTAGTCAAGACAGCAAGAGCAGAAGCATCAGGAACAAAATTGGGGTGGCAAGGGGAACCAACCTGATAGTCCGGGCTATAGCAGAAAAACAATGAGACTAACCCCAAATAGTTTTCTTTTAGACTTTTTGATCTAGTAGAGAAAGACAAAGACCATGTGGGGAGGGGCGGGGACAGGCACAGGAATTATATACTAAAGCTGCAGGAGGTGAGTCTCCCAGCTGCAGTGGAGTTTATCACCTCTAAGGTACCAGCAGTCTTGCGGTTTTGTTCCTGCCGTGTGCAGCTTATTCTCAGTGACTATAGAAGTTGCTGTGTAAACTGGGGCACTCTTGAGAGCTAAATGAATGCTATTAATAACTACATATGGACAATAGACCTAAACTTGAATGGTACTGAACAAAATGAAGGAGCATTGCTCCAGACGTGTGTTCTCAAAGATTAATCACTTTGAGCAAATTCTCTGAGCTCCAGGCAAAACCTGAAACAGTCAGTGATCTAGCCAGAGGTTGACAGCTGAGGACATTTTGTCTTTTCGTTTTACATGAGCCAGGACACTTTATCATTGTGCATATCTGAGCTGTGACTGTGTCAAACTCAAAGGGACATGTTGTGTGTGAGTCTGGTCTTCCTCCTGACTCCCAGAGAATGACTGATCCATTCTGGGAGGAGCATGATGAAACGATCTGATGATGAAGATATATCTTAGTGACCTTAGGGTTTCTGAAGTGTATGGACTAAGCTCATCTCAGAATATCTTTAGGGAATAAAAGCCAAAAGAAGCCAGACAAGGAACATGAGAGGAAGTAGCTAGCCCCACTACTGAATGATTTAAGTAAGACAGGAGAAAAACACCTCGTTTTCTTTGTGCCAGTTCCATTTGCACAACTTCAGAACATTCCAAGACAGCCCAGCTCGGCATTCTGTGTTGTGAGAGAAGTCCTGACAAGAAAGGTCAGGCAAGAAGAAATTGAGCCAGAACATTACCTGGGAATATTTCCCAGAATTTTGTACTCTCAAAGTGAAAAAGGAGATAAGAAGAATCTTCTACCTAGAAAAATTGTCTTTCATTTTCTACCATATTCTCTGGTAGCCAAAAGAATGGATGGATATTTATATTTTGTAGGATTTTTCCCACGTAAAAGAATTTAGTCAGGAAAATTAAAAAACATGTTCTGAGACTCTAGTTCATGATGGAACTGTCTGGGTATGAAACAGAGTCACCTGTCCCCATCTGTCCCTGGACAAAACTTACTATTTTTTTTTTTGGTTCAATACCATTTCTCTGAGTCATTTTGATCCACAGGGATGTGTCCGTAGATACTATGTGTAACATTACAATGGTCTTTCTGAAATCCCAGTGATTCCAGCAGCAACTGAGATAGATGTTCAAAAACCTTGAAAGGCCATGCATTCATTGCTAGCATGCTGTTGGGGAGGGGTAAGGGGGAGTAAAAGCCTTTTCAGTCCTTTTAAGGAGCTTCAGCTTGTCTGCCTCAGGCTGGGACTAGAGCTCAGTTCAGAGGATGGCAGTCTCTACTGTCAGAGGGGCACTGTGGCTTTACCTGCAGGGGGTGGAGTCTTCTGCCTCTTGTTTTCATGACCTTCCCTTTGGTTGCATCCTCTTCTCATCTGATTGGTTAAATAGTTGATCATGTACAAGGAGTAGAATAAATCCCTCTCTTTCCCTTTGTCCATCCTCCTCCCTGGGTCCATGGTCTGCACAGGTTTTGGATGCTAGGCAACCCTACTGTGTGTATATGAGTGTGATATGAATGTTAATTTTTTTGTGTGTTGTGTTTTACATCTGTTTCACATGTGTTCATATTGTATGGTATATAAGATATGTATGTTATGTGCATTGTATATACCATACAATATGAACACATATGAAGTTTTATGTCAACATATTCCATAGGCGATATTGAATAACCTCCTATTTTTATTTCCCTTTATTGGTCAGCTCTATGCTACATGGTTTGTCCTAGGGTTGGGAGGTGAGATGAGATCCTACTTCTCCAGGTATCTCTGAGTGGTGAAGTGGATAATATGATCCTGGACCTACTGAATGACTCATTATTCCTCTACAAATGGCTGCCTATTTTGTGTTAGCTTATCAACCATTTCTCTTGCCTTATCCTCTGGGGCCCTCCAACCTTTCTTCTGATGTATCAGTCTTCACTTTCATTATGAGTTGTAAACTCTTGTTCTCCATGCATGATCTTTATTTCCCATATTGCTTCAACTACAGAGATACACCAGGCAGTACAATTCTGAAAATGTTCCCTCCACCATTAACAGATACCTATACACCAAATTTACTGGATGTGTTTTAACTATGTATTACAGAAATTATGCAATTATAAGTAATTTTGAATATCACTTCCTGTTTGAAATCCACTTCTAAAATTCAATTCCTCAGAGTTTCTTGACTTTTCTCCATTTTTCTTTTTCTTTTGCAGCTCATTATAAAGAATAAGTTGTCAGCACCCTCCTTCACGATCTGTGCTTATTGTCGCCGGCTAACCATATCTGCACATTCAGACTTAAGTTCTTCTTCTTGAATGATCCACACATGTTCTAGAAGAGCTCAGGCTCCCCTGGGTGCAGTCAGCCTGCCTCAGACTCACAGGTACAGCTCAGCACACCCCCACCATTACCTATTCTATACTGTCCTTTCCTTATCCCTCACTGAGCTACACGTGCCACCACTCATCCAGTAGACCAAAAGCAGTATTTGCTCTTTGATAAATAATTTCCTTCAGAGGGTTGAATTGAGAATAAATTTGAAGAATCAAACAATATAGATTCTAATAAGCATTCAGATGACATTACTTCTGACAAAGCAAATAACAAGCAAATAAATACCCCACCCTGGACCCAAACCAAAAACATCATGAAAGTTTAAGTCATAGGCTCCTTTAAGATGGGAGATTTCAGACAGAATTTTTTAATAACAAAGAAGCAAGCAAGCAAAAAATAAAGCAAAAAAAAACCCACAAAAACAAAAACAAAAAAAAAAACCCACACAAAATTGTAATATTTAGGCAACCAATCAAGAACAAAACCTGTACCTTTAGCCTATCTTGGATAATTAACTATTTTATAACTTCTTTTGTACCGATGTTTAGAAGTCTGTGATATTGGATTATAGGAAACATTTTCTCAACTTCTCATATGTGGAAACCATCTCTGGGAGATTCAGTGATTTCACCAAAGTAGCCTAGCTGCTGGTGAGGGGTCTGTGATTTCAGCACAGCAACCCAAGGCTGTTTCTTCAGTCACCTGTGACTAGCTACAACAAGTAAGTGGTGTTTTATCATATCAGAGAGGGAGTCACTAAATTACAAGGTCTCTTACAAGCAGGGTGCTTGGTAATATTGAAATTTGTGACATCTGGTAAAATAGAGACAGATTTGGGAGGAAATTATGGAGGCACACTAAGCAGGAAGTATTACATGGAGAATTGGATAAAAGAAGGGAATTCATAGAAAGACAATGTAGACTGCTTGCCTGTTCCCAAGGTAATATGCCCAGAAGAGTAAGTAGACTGCAGAACTGAGCAAAGAAGCTTTCTGACTACACTAGTCTTAGTGTCTCATGTGAGGTAAAATCACAAATCTGATCTGACCTTAAAGTATGCAGACATAGGAATCACATCACCACCATCATCATATTCACTGTCATCTCCACTAAAATAAAAGGTTCAGAAAGTATAACACTCAGAGTAGAGAATCTGCTGACTATGACCTTCCAAGGTCAATTAGCAGAGATACAATAAGCATAAATTGATGGCTGTAGACCTGAAGGTTTTCAGTTTATTTACAACAATGCATTTAGCTTTAGTCTTTGTTCTTTGCTCTTGTAAAAGGTATTGATGGTGAGGTGCAGATTAATGCTGCAGGTGGAGATGCTCTGTGAGGTGTAATTTACAGACCTAGAGAGTGTTAATGGTGGTGAGTTTTCACCTCTGTTTCCTGCCTGTCCCATTATTTTCAGCTTGATCTGACAGAGGTACTATTTTTCTCTGTGCTGATGCAAAGCTGGTCAGACCATTGAGCTGAGCGCATGTATCAGCCAATGTGTCCTCTCTTCCTTCATGGAAAACTCAGGCTGTTTGTCGAGCTGCTCTCATCCCATGAATGTCAGGGTAAGGAGTCAGATCTCATGGGTCAAACGGTTCTTCTTCCATAGAAGGGCATGAGGGCTTTGAAGTGGGGAAGTGCAGTTTGTCCAAAGTCACACAGTTAATAGAAAAGCCATTTCTAATAAACTATCTGTGATTTTCTCTTGGAGACCTTTAGCTTCCCTCTAGGCTTTTCCTGTCCAATCAAGTTTATCCAAACAAATGGAAAGAGAAGATCTTCTCAGCGTCCATGCTTGAAATTCTGTTTTATATTGTGATCCAGGGCCAGATCCAGGCAGCAGGTGGAGGGAGGAAACAGCACCTGTCAGATTAAGATATGACTGAAGATACAGTCTACATCATCCCCCTTATAGGGATTGCATATTAGTCAAGAAGCTATCTGCTTTACTGGTATCACCATTTTGGTAATGGCATTGACAATGGATATTTTTAGGGAAAAAGAAACTAAAGAAACAAAGAGAAAAGGAAAAACTAATGAGGAGGAAAACACTGAAAACACACACACACACACACACACACACACACACACAGAGTTTAAAGAAAACAAAAAGAGGTACAAGTCATAGTAACTAAAGGCCTTTGGGTACTTTGCATGTGCCAAGACATAAGTTTTACAATATTCTAGATAATCCTTGTGAAAACGGATGAGGCAGTCAACAGTGTGATTGCTACACAAAAAGCCAGAATCTAAGTGGGGTTAAGTAACTTAGCATTACAAAACAAAAACATTTGAACTAAAATTGTTCAGTAACTGCTTTTCAGTCAACAGGCTATAGCATTCTCAGGTTAAGAAAGAGAGAAGCATTTATTTGGGTACCAGAATTTTCAACTGACCTAAACATGATGTAAATACCTGTTGGGAATAAAGACACATTAAAGGAGATGACCCAGAGGCCTCAGTATTTCATCCTTCAGCTTTTCTTCCATTTAACAGGCCATATGACATAGACTAGATATTTTAAGTGAAATATAACTTGTGTTTATAGTTAGAATTTGTTGTCTGTTGGCTCTTTCTGAGGTGACCCCAATAGCCTATCTCTCTTATCTAGTATCCCATCTGACTGTGGGTGTGAAAGTTGAATCTATGATTCGTGAGAAGATGAGAGAATACAGAGACTCATAATGGCCACTCTTAAGATTCTTAGCTGTACAAAGTTGGGATGAATAGAAGTGATTGCTGGGACTAGAGAATGTCAAACACTTTATGTCAAAGATATTTTTGAAGATACGGGAGAGAAAAAGAACTTGAAATAGATTTCCATGGAGGTGGGAGATGAGACGAAAGGCATGTCTAATGAAGGAAGAAGATGCTCCATGTACAGGAGCCCACGTGCTCTGTCTGGGTCCTTTTCACCAAGAATGCCTGAAACAAACAATTATATTTGCCTGAAACATGGCACAAGGCAAACTACTTAGCCTAATTATGAAATCTGAATGGGGAATATTGATATAATATTCATGTAATTCCTGATCATTCACTCCTAAAATAACTTTAACCTCAGTTTCTGCTCAGGTAAATATCCAAACCCCTGAAAATACAGTTTTGTTCTCTTCTGAGTTTTTGTTCATCTTCTGAACATGTTATAGAATTGCCATTTTGAGAAAACCACTTGCTCTTTACCTTCCTGTCACAAATTAACCATGGACATGGGACCAGAGAGAAGGCAGAGAAATGCCATTTTTTTTTTAGATGAAACCACCTTCAAAAAAATTTTATTGACATTTACAAACAAAATTGTATGAATTTTTACCTTTTTTTTTCTCCTGTCACAATATTCTGAATATTTCAATACATTTAGGATGGGAATGTCTGTTCCTTATGGGTGTGGGACCCAGAGGGACCAATGCAGAGAGGGCTTCCCTTCCACTGGTGACTAGATGCATAGTGAGTCCACTTAATGAGAAATAGAAATGCATATTTCTTGTTCTAACTTTTTTTTTTAGATTTGGGACTATTTGTCACATTAGCATGATCTAGATCATGCTGATGCCTGTGGATAAAAACAATACACATTTGGATCCTCATTATGCACAGGCTGCATGGCTGACACCACAACATGCACAGAGTACCATTAAAGGAACAGCAACAAAAATGAAAACTTAGTAACAAAATCAGCAGCAACAAGGACAATGATAGCCCCACCCAGCCCAGCTCTCTGGCATCTGTGGCAATTACAGTAAACAAGGGGGCAGTGGTGGTTTTTCCATGAACTCCCTTCTGTCTAAAAGCAAAAACCGTCTATCCCATATCATTTCTCTACAGCTTGTCCTTAGGGTGAAAGAACAAGGGCTTCTAAAACACATTCTATTGGCTAAGTTTCTGATGTTCTGCCTCACTCTCTCTGCCCTGAAGTGAAGCTGAATTATAAAATAGAGCTGGTCTTATCTTGGGCAGCCATGCAACAATAGTCCGGAGGTGAATGCTAAAATATGTCTTGGGGCTTTGGAAAAATGTTTTCAACTCAACATTCTCTGATATTGTTTTGTGATAGTGTCCTTTAGGAGTCACTGGACATGAACAAGAAACAGAACAAACTACTTGTATCCAGATATTTTAAACTAACAAGTAGACAAGCAAACATTTAGACAATATGACATAAAATATTGGCCACAATGACTATTCTTTCTTTCTCTTTCTCTGTCTCTGCCTCTCTGTCTCTGTCTCTGTCTCTCTCTCTTTCACACACACACACTCTCTCTCACACACACACACAACAATAATTAGCATAGTGTGGTGGTTTGAATATGCTTGGTCCAGGGGATGGCACTATTAGGAGGTGTGGTCTTTTGGAAGAAGTGTGTCACTGTTGGGATTGAGACCTTCTTCCTACCTTCCTGGAAGTCAGTCTTCTCCTAGAGGCCTTCAGATGAAGATATAGAGCTCTCAGCTCTTCTCACTGCATGCCTGCCTGGATGCTGTCATGTTCCTATCTTGATGATAATGGATTGAACGTCTAAGCCTGTAAGTCAGCCACAATTAAATGTGGTCCTTATAAGAGTTGCCTTGGTTATTATGTCTTCACAGCAATGGAAACCCTAAGTAAGACCTAGTCATACTCATTCATAGTCACATGCACATGCATCGTTTTCAGAGTCTTTGAGAATATTCTCAAAATAATTGAGCGTGCTTCAGCTCACCAGTAACCAACCAGATAATCTCAAATGAATTGTTTGACTTTTTCCATATTTGCAAAATCAAGACTGAACCTGTGATTCCTATGTGCAGAATAGAGACTTTGAAGTTGTGAACTGTTTACTCTCTCCAGAGTTTTATAAGCTGAATACTTTAGAATTTCTTTATAGTCACCCTTGAATGTCACCTAATCCTGATATCAACAGCAGGATTTCAACTCTTAACATCCATGGTGGGCTTTTTTTCCAATTAAAGCCTATTCCCAACTGGTAGAGTCTAAGCCAGGCTTGTTATGTGCTTCAAAAATAAAACATGGTCACAGAGATGTACCAATTAGAAGCCTATGTCTCTTCTTCTCTTGGAGCGCTGATGCTTTCTTCCAAACAAGATCAAATGAGCTTGCTGGAGACCAGAGATTTCTGAAACAGCATCCAATTAGAAGAAATAAAGAGGCATATTCCTTTACAACTAACACACAGTTTCGATTCCACCATTTTTGGTATATTTGATTCTTTAGAAGAAAATCCTTAACACTTGTGTATAAATAAAGGAAGTGAATTATACAAGTATGTAAATGCAGGAGGTATGGGCACTCAGGGTCCACTGTGCTTTGCAACAGGTCTTTGTTGTATGATAGTTTATCTTTAAATTTTATGCAACCTACACAACATTATTTATGCTTCTGTTAATACAATAGTGTTTCAAATTATCTGTTACAAGAAAAAAATTTTTTCCAGGTAGTAGCATTTCTTTATATTTTAACTTTCAGTGTTTGGAAATAAGCTGTGGATAGGAGAACATAGCTTAAATACTTTCTGTTTAAAAATCTTATTTTATGTATATGAATATTTTATCTGCATGCATGTCTGGGTACTATTTGTGTGTAATGCCCAAGGAGGCCAAAAAGGAGTATCACATCCTCTCAAACTGGAGTTAGAGACAGAAGAGAGCCACAATATGGATGCTGGAAATTAAAGCCCAATTCTCTTAAAGAGCAATGGATATTATTAAATTCTGAGCTATCATTCTAGGCCTCATTGGTTACTTCCTTACAGCTTCAATTATTATTATAATTGAAGAGGAAGAAGCAAACCAGGAAGTGATAGTAGCTTGTCTAATGTTATTTTCTTTGAAGCAATAATAGAATTGGATTTAGATTCAAGATTCTGAGATTTTGATCTATAGCAATTTTTACAAACATTCCTTAACCTGAGTTTCCACCATCCTTTCCAATGCTTAGGACCTTTTGCCCTCAAATGTCCCACTGTGTGGGACATGTGGCTTGTATTTCCTTTAATATTCTAGGGCCACGAATATAAGGCATGTCTCCATTGCTCCAGATATCTAGTATGCTGAGAAAGTTAATTCTGTGGATTTTTTTGTATTTTAATGTAGGAAGTTTTAACTGTGAGTTTCCTGTGATCTATGAGAAAACATTATTTTCCGTGAAAAACCTTAGATAAAAAGGCTTTACTATCACCCATAGCTTCATGCAGGTGCTCACCACTGGTTTTCAGATTCATGTAACAAAGCTTTTAACTACAGCTTCTTCATCATTCAGGTTCATACATGGAATGTATCATGGTTGTAGATTAGTTCTCATTTTTTTATGGAAAAGCAACCAGTGCCTTTCTGTCTTTTAACAACATGTGCTCAATGCCCTAGTTAGAGCAGATAAAGTCTTCATGGCAGGGCCCTGGACCCTCTAACGGCTTTATCTCATCTCTCTGTCATGAACCCCACTCCTCAGTTTTCTTGTTTCTTGCATATTCCCTAAAGGCAGCACTAGTTTCAACTTTAATGCCTTATTCAGGTGCGCCCTCTGCTCTGAATTATCCATTTTTAAAATTCAGAACATTTCTCTCTCTTGCTGATTCTGTAAGATTCCTATCTATTACCTCCACCCTTAGACATCTATTCTGTGACCCTACTCTTTGTCTTCCACAAGCCGTAGACTTTATCAAACATCATGGCTCCTCTTTATAATTTCAGCATCATAACCAATGTAAATGCCCTTAATTCTAAAACCCAAAGCTAACAGGAGCATGAGCATTTTGACATCATGCGTCCAGCTTTTATGACTTCTTATGCTAATCACATGATATAGACTCCTTTATTCTTGATAGTATTAGTATATTATAATGTATGAGTAAAGTGATATATTCAGGGTTGGTGAAGTCATACATAGATAGTCACACAGGGAGTTAAATGCATAAAATGCAATGTCAATATGTGTTTATCTCAAATTGTTTAGTATAACAGTTTAAGCTTTATATTAATGAGGCAAATAATTAGATAAGATATACCAGCCTGATATTAGGGTACTGTTTCTATGATACTTATAGGAACATCCATAGGCATGATCGATAGAATTTATCACTTTTCATGATTATAGTTTACATTTGGCATGCATCCAAGAGGGCAGCTACTAACAACATAGTATGGGTATCCTGGGTAACAATGCCCCTTGACCCACAGAAGCTCTCATAATTGCTTTTGAAATCTTTAAAGACATTGCTGCTGGATCTGAGTTTGCCTTTTGACTGGTTACATTAGTAGTTCTCAAATTAGCAGACACATGTCGTACTTGTGAGAATACTGATTGTTCCTGCTCTCGGGTTTCTCATTCAGTAGTCTACAGTATAATCTGATTATAATCTGACAATGTCGAGGTCCAGTATGTTTTCAGGTACTGCTGCTGATGCTAGCTCACTATTTATGTCTAATTTATTGATGCTGTTTATCCAGGAACTGTACCTCCTCAATTGAAATTGGTTTACAGAACGTACCTGGAGAATCTAGAGGAAGAGAGCCATATCATGCTGTATGGATATTTGTTTGATTTCAATCAGAATCCCTCCTCATTCTGACATCACAATGGGCATGCCATACTAACAACCCAAAGTGAGGTGTTACTCATTTTCAGCCAATAATCTTCATTGCTTCACCACTTATTAACTTAATCTACATATCCCATACATTATAAATGAAATAAGTGTTCTAATGTTTGTCTAAAGACTATTTGAGAAATTGTGGTTCCCCATATACAACATTCTAAGTGATTATGCCAATTATTGTATTAGTTATTAAAAATTTCCAATCTCACCCTCATAGTCCAGTTCTCAATGTCATGACTCCATTTTTTCTATTTATCCCTTAATGGGAGGTGATATCTCCCTTTGTTTATGGTTCTTATTCCATTAATCAAGCACTTCAGCACCTTTCCCATGAACTCTCCATCTTTCCCTTCCCCTCTTGACTGTGTACACACACTTGAGTTTCTTTTGCTCATAATGTAAAATCTTGAAGGCACTCCTGTACAGCAGCTCAACTTTAAGACTAAAGATGTATTTTTGGAGCTAATTTTCCTGAGCCCAGAAAGGGTTGATTTTTCTGAAAGATATGTAGTTATTGGGAAAAGCCCTAGTGAAACTATGCAAAGGGATTTGAGGTACATAGCATTGGCCTCTTTCTCCTGTTAATAAACAGAGCAACAGATTAATAAATGGTGGATGGGTAAAATAGTTCTATTGTCCTAAGACAGTCTGGTTACCAAATTCATTGAAAACACTGTAAGAATCGTGTGTGTGTGTGTGTGTGTGTGTGTGTGTGTGTTCTTCTTTAAATCTGAAACATTCTTGTTTTTAATAAAAGCAAATAGGAATGCCTAAAAGCAGGCATCATTTCTGCATTTTACCAGTAGGGAGAGAGGTAAATCACTTTTTGAAAGAGACGTGATAGAGCACGAGTTAAAATGTTGCTTTGAGTCATGGTCTATGTCTGTTGTTAATCCTCATGTTTCTCCCTCTCATTTAAGTTTTCAAAAACAGTTGACAAAAGCTTTGTGTCTGTTTCTTGATGTTTGTATTCAAACAAGCTTCAGTACACTTATTCACATTCTGCAAAGCTAGTGCCAACAGCTTTGGGACAAAGGAATGACTCCCTAATAGTCAAACTCAGTAGACCTACAGTTTCTTGTTCTACAAATTTATCCATTCTACATGACATTATCAACTCACCAACTCACCTTCAACAAACTGTTTCCTTTTTTCTAACCTGCTCTTTGTGCATGGTTCAGCTCTCTCTGTCCATTCCTTTCTTTTGTTGCTGCTCCCCCCCACACACTTTGTCATAAATGTATTTCACTGGCCTTTCCCCTTAAGTTATTATTATGGATGAACTACATGGCAAGCTTGCTCACTCTGTGGCTCCTACTTTCATGAGGAAGCTGTCCCTTGGTCCTCCACATTCTCTAAGGCTGCAGTTATGTGGCATTTTTGGAATTTGCAGGGGGGTGTTTTGAATTATGATGGATGATAAAAGGAGTCTGTTTAAACCTAGAAACTATTGCCTAGACACACTGGGAATCTTTCAAGGCAATGAATAGGCCCTTGGACACAATACAGAATTGTGGCATGCCCACATAGTTTTGACATTTATATATGTGAAAATAAGGGAGTGAAAGCTAGGATTGCCTTGCAGCTCAGTTGATAGAGCATGCAGTATGCACAAGGACCACCCCCAAATCTTCATAAAACCAAACAAGCTGGCACACCCCTGCAATCCCAGCAATTAGAATGTGGAGACAGAGTAATCGGAAGTCTGAGGTCATTCTCTGCTACACCAGGAGTTTGGGGTCAGCTTGAATTATGTGAAAAAGTCAAACAAACATGTACTTGGGATCAACTAGGTCTCTAAGACTGTAAAGGCACTGGCCATGCAAGTCTATCAGCCTGCATTCAATCCCTAAAACTGGTATGAGGAGAACCACTTCCCAGTGGTTATCCCTTACCTCCGCAGGCGTTCCTTTGTATGTCCATGCCAGGACACCCTCCCCACATACACATGAAATTGAAGGAAACAAGGAAGAAACTATTGTAACTGCACCAGTCTACGATATATGTTGGTTGTTTATTAAATCTTAGAGAATAGACTTCTCACTGTTACCACACAATACCTTTCAGAAATTGCAATGACCATACAGACTGAGAAAGAATCGTTCTTTGTTGTATTTTCAGAACCTGATTGAAGTAGTTGCCCTTCATGTTAGAAATATCATCTTAATGATGGCAACTTTGCCTATATCATTTGGCTGAAAGGTTTACATAGCCACAACATGTTTACTTAGAAGTAGTCTATTTACAGCAAGGAGTCTCACTGTCTTTACTTAAAAGTCGTGCAACTGGGAAGTACATGTTTTAATTTTTTGAACAAAAAGGTAGTCTGCTATTTTTCTCTTTCATGTGATTCTGCATGACAGATGAGGGGAGATTCATAATAATAAGAAATAGTAAATATTAAAAAATACAAAAAGGTAGTCACTAATTACCAGGCATAATGTTAAAGGACTGGCAAATTTTAACTATCTTCACACCACGAAGATAGTTACTATTATTTTTGTGCTGTAGTTACAGCTAACAAAGCCATTAAATCAGTCTCCTAAATATAGACAGATAGTCGGACCTAGCGACTGTGACCTTAAATCACAATGCCACATAAACTCAGAAGGCACCATTGTTAAGTAGGACCTTTGCATATGTAAGATAAGTAAAAATATGAATGAAGGCATATAGCTGCATCACAGAATGTTCTGGAGACATAGTGCCTCATGTCAAAGTAGGCCATTCTAACCTCAAGTTGATTTCAGTTGTCGGTGAGCATGGATATTAGAAGGCAGAGAATCCAAAGTTATGATTGCAAAAATTTAAGTTCTAGCTGACAGAATGACTTGCAGACAGTCACAAACATGGCCTGATATGAAATGCACCCTTTATTCCAATTAATTGGTTTCATAAAGCTCTTCTGACCCTTCCAGTCTACTGTATTGTCTCCAGAATTGTACATCATTTAGAGTCTTTCTCCTCACCTTAAGCATTGCTCTCAGTACCCGTTCATTTAAAACTGGCTGTGATTTTCTCTTTGGATGGCACCACTATATCTGGGTTCCTACTGCTATGTTCCTTTGTCCTTACCCTTCCACACAAAATATACAGGACCCTAGAGAGGTGCCAGGGCTTCCTTTAGCTAACAGAGAACAAAGACTGCCACAAGATATTCTTCTACTTCTGACAGCATGAAAACTGATGAAGTGGGCATCTCTTACAGATTGTTTCTTGCTCTAATGATGAACAATTTAATTTTTTCAGTATGCAAATGGTTCATAATTTAATTTAATAGTGTTTATGACAATATGCAATAAATAGCATAAAAAGTATACTCATTCTGGATATGTTAGCTCATTAAAGCAGCCTTCTTGCTCCATTCTGTAGTGAGCTTGAGAAACATGGTGCTAACTCATGCAAATTACTATGACAAATTTGCTTTAAGACCATTAAAGTGTGTCCTGATTCATTAATAGTCAATTCAGCATCTCCCTGTGGTTCCTAAGAAAAGTTAAGGGCAGACTGGTAGGAGAAATTGCTGCTCGAGTTCTGCCAACCTTCAGGCTTTCTGATTAGCATGTGTGATTTGGTAGCTGTCTTCCGTGACACTGTGCACCTGTGATATGAGCCTCATGTTTTTGATCCTGCAAGTCTGGAAAGGCCTCTGAGCCCAATGCATTCTTCCTGCCAATGCCTCGTATGGCCTCTTCGGATTTGTGTGCAATCCTCAGGCTCCTTCTGGCTCAAAGAAACCTTTTGCTGGGCTCAGAAGTGTAAGGCTAAGCCTAGCACAGGTGAATGCCAATGGAGCCAGGCCAGTGGTAAACAAGCATATTTCCTGCTTCAGAATAACCCATGAACCACAGGCATAAATATGCAACAGAGCTGCACCAGGGGAGGCAAGCGGAAGCTTCACTATGTCTTTGTGTCTTACAGAGCATCCCAGACTCCAGGCAAACTCCAGATAGTAGTTGCTGAGACTTTGCTAGGAAGACATTACCTCTTTGATTACTTGGTGAAAAATGCAATTTGGAGTTGCCTGAATGACTGTGGAAGTGCTTAGGTGTATTGAAATTTACCTCTGTTCTTTATTCTGCTCCTAAGCTTCACTGTTTCATTTTATTCTTATCAAAATAGAAAATTGGGGGATTTGCTCAAAGCATATGGTTCTGAGATGTCATAAGTCTCTCTACCTCAGTTGTCTGTGGAATGTCTCTCACCTTTTGTACTTTCACAGTGTGCAAAATTGGCTTTCTTTATTGCATCTAAAATGGGTATTTCACGTCTGTGGAGTTCTTACATTTTAATGAACAAGTTTATGAGTATAGTTTCAGTGGCTTCTCATGACAAATTTTGAAAGGATAACACAAAATTTTCAGATAAGAAAAATGAGACGCAGCATAATGGCAGAAAGTGCTCAGCATGTTCGAACAGGCAAGTGAGACAGATAGCAGGCTCATGTCTTTTGATCTTTATTCTTCTCTCATTAAGCTGCCATAGTTATGGAGTAGAATTCTCTCTCCAATGGTACTTACCTGCCTCCTGTATTTTCACCTCTTCTGTGAAGCACTTTGATAAACAGAATATGTCCATATTTGTATCCATTCTGGACACTATGTCTTTGCAGAACATAGCCAAAAAATGACATATGACATTCAATAATTACCAGACTTTGAAGATTCCTATGGTAAGATTCACCATGTAGCTTGGAAGATGAAACGAGGTATAATACTGAGTTAACCAACTTATTTTGATGAGTATTCATTATGGACAAGATATCTAGTATCAGTCTTTTGTAACATTTGTGTGATATAAGAATTTTATGTATTTATTCATCTACATGTTTTTTATCTTTACTAGTTAGTTTTATGTCACCATAACAAAATACCAAAGGCAGGCTACTTGTGAAATGAAGTTAGGTTTATTTTTGTTCCGGTTATAAAGTAACATTATTACTTGTTTTTGTTTGGGAGGCACGTCATGGTCAGGAATTTTGAACAAGGGCTCAGACCTTGAAAGAGGAAGCAGAGAGAAAGGAACTCGGAGACTGCCCTTTTCTGGGAATACTCCTCAATGACCTAAACAAAACCCTGTCTTTGAAGTCCAAGGATCAACAAATTTTACAACTTTGAGGACTAAACATTAATATGTAGACATTTAAGAAACTACCCATATTCAAGCGATAATACATTCCTTTATCAGTCTATTTGAATCCTACAAGTCCTAAATATATGGAAGAGTAGTCACTTCCAAGAAAGAAGATAGAAAAAACTTTTTGGGCTTCATTTATTAAAATTAAGAGAAATTTTCTTTTGGAAGCTTTCCAGCACATTTATATTTTCTCCTTCCTAATAGGAGTCAACTACTCAACCATTGTGTATTTGATAAATATAATCAAAATGTACTATGTGAAAAATTTGAAGAATTATTTGAAGTCATCCACAACCTCTGGCTTTTAAGATCTTTCTACCTGTCTCTTTAACATAGATCTTTGAGTGTTGAGGAGAGGACTATAGTAATGATAAATCACATTTATGGATAAGAGCTTCAAAGTCTCTCATTCTCTGTACATTGTCCAATTGTGAATCTCTATGGTAATGACCATATCCAGCAGGGAAAACTTTCTCTGATGAGGGTTGAGTAATAAACTAACCTGTGATATAGCAGTATGATATTAAAGTTGTTTTATTGCTATTTTCATTTCACAGAATAATAGCAGTAGGTTTTCCTCTAGGCCCCGTGACTTACATAGTCTTGTGTTCTTGGCCTCACTATAGTCTCAGATATTGTTTCTATTTCATGGAACAGTCTTCGGATCCAATCAAAAGGTGGTTGATTACTGCCATACCATTTATGCCACTATTGCATTAGTGGGCATATGTTACAGGAAGGTTATTTCAGAGGGTTGGTAGCTGGGTAAGAACGATGATTCCTCTCTCCCATGGCAGAGTGAATAGCATCTTCAAGCACTCGGAATGCTCACCTGTAGCGCTGAAGCTTCCACTTGTGCATAGTTCAATTTCTCCATGTTGGATTACATAAGTGTGTGATGTTTTCAGAAGTGGGATCTTACCGTTAGGTTGTGGATAGTAGCTAATAGTGTGAGCAATTGCCTGGGATATTTGGTGGTGTGTATAAGAGTCCTTTGTCCAAAATGTCAAAAATATGTTCAATCTTCCTTGTTCTGGAGCTTTAATCTATATATATATGGCGTCATATATATGGTTTAAATGCTCTCCTTAACAAGAATCCATTAGTGATAGGTTATGGGAAAGGACAGTCAGTTTCCTTCAAAGGAGTGACACTGGGTTATGATCAACACTCTAGTGCTTTGACATGATCAGGAGTATCAGTCAACACACTTCTGACGTCCTAATGACCAGAGAAGGTAGTGCCTTGTCGTATGCACGTGCACTTCCTTCAACTGCGGTCCCGTATTCCAGGTGCCAGTTCTGGTGTGCATGTCAGGGACCAGCTGTGGTTCCACCTCCTCTGTTTCCTCTCTGAGGTGTTTAGGAATCTCAACACATGGATGGATGAATCTGGAATGAGTAGGTTCTGCAGGATTCTTGTCTATCTGGGAGTAAGTACCAGGGAGAGAAGGCCTTCTCAGAGGATTTTAGTTTTACAATTCTTTTAGAAGATATTCAATGAAACAGCTCTCTTAGTTGATCTTCAGTGAAACAGCTAGTACAAATACACTTTATTCTGGGTGACCACGGGCTATATAGGGGAGTAGGAAAGAGTTTTCAGGGTAAATGTAAAACCATTGGCTGGAGCTTAACCTACTATGAGTGCCTCATTTGTATGGAGGGGCATTTTACGAATCCCATATACTTGCTGGGCAGGTTCTTATTGGTAAAGAGGAAGTTGAACTTGTGGGTTTGCCAAGAACTATGTGACATTCTTCAGGTAGAAGATTAAGGGTCATGGGCCCCGATCAGGCAAAGAAGAAGAAGCTCTTCTTCTGGAAAAGAGAGTACCTCCAATCTGTGCCAAACTTAGAGGAGCTAGCTGGACATGGTAGTCTACATGGTAGACTTAGTCGTGATTTGCAACAGTGCCTGGTATATGGAATTGCTTGCCTATGGCTTTAGAGCAAGGAGGCCATATAGGACTGCTTTCCAAGGACTGTTAGTGCTTGGCATACAACACCGTTCTTCTGGGACTTAAAGTAAGGCATATAAGACTGCTTTTCTAAGACTGTTATCGCCTATATTTTGTGCTAATGTGTAGCCTCTGTTAGACTTCCAAAAGTTACTTTTTCTTTTATCCCTGTAATACATTACCTCAGATAAAAGAAAAGCTTTGTCCGTCATGCTGGAAGTCTTTAAAAATGCAGAGTTACTGTTGCTTCCTAAAAAAGGTGAGTAACAGCTCTTGGTGATATTTCTATTTTGTGTTATTGAATACTTTAAAAATGAGGGATGCTTCATAAAATGCAGGTGTCAAACCAACTGCTGCAAACCAGGCCGAAATACTTGCCTCGTCTGGATTTATTAGCAATGATTTTCTTTTATATATTTTCCTTTTCATTAGATTTGTATTTTAATTTATCTATTTAAATTTCGTATTAAGAGATTGCATTAAAAGTATGCAAATATTTTGGCTGAACAAGAAAATGAACCACCACAAATGCATTACTGTGAAAATGAAATATTTACCAAATATCTAAAAGACAAACAGAAAGAGCTAATGTTTACTGGGGCCTCATGAAATGCCAAGCATGCAATGCATGTTCATTATTAATTCATTTGCCTTCAGATCTATTGTTTAAGGGGAGGAGCAATGACATTGTGTGGCGTGGTAATTGGAGCTTGTGGAAATTATATAATCTGCAAGAAATGTGAGCTCATGCTCGCAGAGCAGGAATCTGAGTATGGAAAGTTAGGTTGTCTGATCTCAATTGTTACTGCTTTCAAGGGTTTGTCTTTCCACTGGAGTTCCCTGTTCAGTCAGCATGCATAAAGATGCATCTGCTCGTCTCCTTTCCTTTGTTTTCAATAAGCAGAGAGGCACACAGTGACTGTTTAAAGCACATTAAATTCCAAGTGAAGCAACCAACTTGTTTCTATTAAGAAAACTCTTACAACACTAAATCGACTCACCAGACTGTATTTACACATCAATGCATATATGTAGTCATAATCAAATAAAAAGATGCCATTAATTTGAGAGGGAGCATAAGGGGACTGGAAGATTTGGGGTGAAAGGACACAGGACGGATTGAGAAGAGGAAAGGGAGGAGATGGAATTCTGTTTTAATTAGATATTTTAAAGTGATTAAGAAAAATCCATGACCTTCCGGGAGAGTCCATATAACACTTGTTAGGACCCTGGGAACTAACCATTGGACAGACTAATAAAATGAATAAATTTCAGGGCACAGGTATAGCAGACCTCTCCTCATGTTAAAATAATAAGAGACAGGAAGCTGATGGAGTTTGGACTGAGGGTAAGGGTGGGCCGAGGAATAGTGGGAGTGTTCAAGACTTCCTAGGAAGGAAAGGCAAGTGAGTTAACAGTTTTGTGTGCATCAGAGAGACTGGGCACTGACTAAATCAGTGTGACTCCACAAAGTTTCACAGTTTGTTGAAAATCCTGACTCTTCCTTTGCTTGCTCTATGATCTCAGGAAAGTGACATTAACCTCTCAGTTTCTCTACATCTAAGATAAAGATAACCTCTGAGGGTTAATTGCCCAATCTATGAAGAATGTCATAGATTTTTACCTGACACATAATACTCATCCTTCATTATAACTGTCACTTCGAATGCTGTTTCACGTTCAGTGATCACAACACTTCATAAGGTTGGTTATGCGCATTTATCTCCATTTTACAAATGGGAAAAATGACACTTAAGGGTGTTGGGACCTAGGTCAAGTGCTCATGAGTGCAAAGGAAAGAGAAAGAAAAGGGGAAGGAATAGAAGGGAAAGGAAGGGTAGGGAAGGGAAGGGAAAGGAAGGAAAAGGAAGGGAAAGAAAAGAACTGGTCTGGCTTAGATCTGTCTTACTCTAGAGCCTTGTTTTTCCCTCCTCATCCAGCTTAGTATATCACACTATTCTAAAGCACAGATGTTAATATATTTAACTAAAATACTCAGAAAAAACTGAATATAACTTCAGAATGTTTGTTACATACAAAACAAGTCTGATATATGAAATGAGCATAGGTAGGAGTCTGTCCCTATCAGACACTCACTCCATCCTACCACCATGGTGACTCTATGGTGCCTCCTGGGTAAGCAAATGGACCTTATAGGCAACCACACATACTGAGAAACACCAAGGTTCTAGTGAGAGTAGTGGGCAGTTTAGATCACAAAGAGATTCTGGGCAATTGTAACAGGAGACTTGGTGTGTAGGGTGAGTAAAAACATACAGAGGAAGAGAGTGAGAACTCAAGTGATAAGTGGGTCACCCAATATGGTCATGCATGCACACTCATACACACACACGCACATGCACACACACATATACACTCACATGCATGCACAAATGCACTTACACACACGCAAGGACACATTCATGCACACAAATGGAGAAAATAAAACCCCAGCTTCGAAACTGTTGACAAAGAAAAGAAGCCATTGAAACCAAGAGGATGCCCCAGAGAAAGAAAATCATTTGCTGTGTTGTTTCATCTTGGAACTCGAGGTTCCTTCCACAAGTCATGAAATAACAAGGCTTTGAGGTTTATATTATGTACCAGCAACCCAGGCCATTCCTATATTGTAATTAGCATCCAATTTGGTAAGAGGTCAGGTGTGGTTGGTGGGACTTGAGTGGTAAGTAGATATTGCAGAAGAGGGACACTTATAAGATGATGCTTTCCTCACATAATGGGCTCATAGATGTGTTTTGGTTTTGATTTCTGACTTTTGAGAAGACCTGGTTATATCTCTGTTCTTGTGCATTCTGTTCCATGAGGCTACAGCAGCAGTGTTCTTACAAACCAGGTACTGACAGTTTGTCTTTAAAGTTCTCAACAGTCAGAACTAGGAAGATAAACAAATTTCTGTTTCTTATAAACTAAACTACCATATCCAAGGCATTTTGTCACAGCATCAAAAATGGACTAAAATGCTAGTTCTTCCTTTGCTTACTCATCTGGACTACCTGTTGGTACAGTCCCCGGTGGGAAATGTGTTTACCTTTGAAGATGCTCCAGGCATGCCTATTTCTTGCTAAGCTAAACTAACTGAACTTACTTTTACATGAGGAGTCAGAACAGTTTTTCTGAACAAGCTGAGCTCACTTTTAATTGGAGCAAATACAGTGCAACAAAATGTGATTATGAGTCACAGGAATATGCTATAAGCACAGTTTTTATTCCTCCAAACAGTACAAGACTTCTAGCTCTGACTTTTCTAAGCATTTGTTTATTGCAGATATTAATGGAGGAGATGACTAATACTGAATTTCCTAAAATGTTCTGGTCCATGAAAAAGGAGTTGTAGTCCAATTTTGCTTATTTAACATAGGTGGATGAATAAGTCCACAGAAATGTTCAAAGAAGCCCCTTGTCCACTTTTTCAGGTTAAAGAGTTGAAGGAACCAGATGACTGATGGGTGCAAATCTTTAAACTTTCAATTAAACTTTTACCAGCTGTGATAGAGATGTGGATCCACAATGAAGAACACACAGCTCCACGTGGCTGATTTACTGGAGGAAGTACAGGCATTCAGGAGGATGCTGGCTCTGTGTATTGAACAGGAGGTAAGTTGAGACCCTACCTAATTTTCATTGCTTACTACACCAAAGCCAATGAAGTCCCAGACCACTGAATTTTTTCAAAATTCAGTAGAAATTAAAACATACTTTCAGAAACAATTCATGGAGCTCGTAGACATGAATCATACCCTATGGTTGTGTCTGCCTTAGATGCCACATTTCTGCATGCATTTTAGTCATTTAGCATCTGCCCACACTGAATTAGAGCATCCCCAAGACCCAATTGAAACAAATATACAATGCAATGGCCAGGAAGAAAAGTTGCAAAGATATCTAGCAATCTGTGACTCTGTGTACAACTTCTAGACTGTTGCGTCCCTTGGACTCTTTGAGTTGAATTCCTTCCCACAAAATGACTGAAACAAAATGAATTGAAATGCAGCTACTTTCCATGATCCATATTTGGGGTTGCTTCCTCAGAGAATCTATAATATTTAGATCCAGTCAAAATTAGTCCGTGACTACTATTCAATTTTCACATCATGGCCTTCTAAAAATAAAGTTGAATAGATTTATCTAGAGTGGTTTGTATTATTTCCATCAAAAATATTTATTCAAGTAGGACTAGTTGAAACAGGAACCTCACATCTTAAGGGCCCATATTCCCAGGACACTTTAGAACAAAAGATCTGAGAGTGAGGAAATAATGATTGTTTGTGGCAAAGCCCTGTGATTTATTGACCTTCAAAAGCGTCTGACCATTGTTCCTCATGGGCATTAGCAGAACAACTCTCTCCAGAGCATCCTCGCTGACCAGTTTTGGAAACATTTGAGCACCCATGTGATGTATTTAGTTGTGTTCATTCTTTATACTGTCACACTCCCTTCTGAGCTCTGCACTGAGACAAGGCAGATAAAAGAGATTAGGAAAACAAACTATACTGACTAGTAAACATAGGGAACAGAATCAGAAGAAAGACAACACTCTAAACAATTTCTTACTAAGATAAACTATACTTCTTGAAAACTAGGACATGTGGAAAGTGGGAATTCTTCCCTTATAATACTGAAAGAAATAGAGAAAGGGTTAAAGAGAAAAGAAAAGGAAAGAAAAGAAAAGAAAAATTCTAGGGACCAAGAAAGAATGGAAGACAAACCAGAAATGGACCTGACTACTCATTTGACACAGCTCTCACAAGGGCCAGGCCTCTTTTTTGCCCTGCACTATCTCACCAGTTGTTTCCATTATCTGGTTAGTTTTATTTTCCTGTTCTTCTTTTTTCCTCAAACCAGTGACATTTAAAACTTCTAACAAAACCCGACAAGATAATGAAGTCTATATATCATCGCTAGTTCTAGGATACATTATCTCAATATAGCTATAATTATTTGATAGCTCCGAGGTCAGCAGGCAGAAAGAAAGTCTGTGGCCATCATTTGGAATCTATCCCATCTGTATGACAGTTACTAAAACTGTTTTATCTTTCCAAACACTTAATATGGAGCGAATGCCTAAGAACTTAGAATCACTTAAAAGGAATTACCAGATAGTCATTGTCTATCTAACATGTATAAAATGTGTTTGACCTCAAAAAGAATAAAACGAAGTTCAATTACTGCCTGTACTTTTAATATATATTCACGAGTACAAGATAAGAGCACAGATGTCAGTTAGGACTGTCAGATAAGCTATCTAAGCAATGTACAAAGGCATGGGAAGGAACTGAAAAATAATTCCTGTCACAAAAAAATTTTGCCTGCTGAAAGATATATTTAAATGATTATACTGTAGTTTATTGAGTACTAAAATGGCCTTGCTAATTTTTTAACTATAAATATTATACATTTTCCTGAAATGAAGGAAGAAGGAAGAAATGAATCGGATCAACTGGTATCTAAGGTAGCATCCTGGATGGAGATGTTGCCTTGGTTTGTTTTCTGTTGCTGTGATAAACATCATTACAAAAAGAAAAAGAAAGAAGAAAAGAAATTAACTGAAAATATGAAGAAATACAGACACATATCATTCTTCCAAAGTATTCAATGTCTTTGAAAGTATTTTCCCCAAATTCCCCAAATTGTTAGAGAGGAAAATAAAGTTTTTAATTAATCAAGAAATAAAATTAGCTGCAGGTTAGTAATAAATGAAGCAGATGCTTAGTAGAACAGCACTTCAGATTTGGCATCCAATTTTGTACTGAAAATATAGATGGTACTCATATAAATTAATTAAGATTTCATAATGCTAATGAAAGGGGTTTTTCCTTTTTTTCAGCTGAGACTCTGCCGTCTACTGCGGGAATTAGTTACTACTTAAGTCCTACAGGTTTCCTAGAAAAAAATGCCTATAATAATCTTAAGAGACCTCTAGAGGGCACTCCTCAAAACAGATCTAGGTCAAGTAGGGAGGAAGCAGCCAGCAGGAGGCAATTTTCTTTACAGATGTGTAGAGATTGAAGATTTTTGTTTAGAGACACTTAAAAACCCAGCTTGCTTTTCCAAAGGGCAAATTAATCTTAACGAATAATAAGACATGGTTCTAAATCTCTTGGGGATTACATACTGTCTCTGTAGTCCCAAATGCTATCAGCTCCTTGTAAAACCATTCAGCTTGGGTCCAGTACAAGACATGATGCTGAATCTAGAGGTGGCTGCACAAGAATTGCACATTAGTTTGAGTCCATCTAAATCACTTCTAGGGATGTTTAGAAAATGTCAGCATGGAATGAAGCTGAAAACTAATAAAAGCATATTTGACATTTTATAGCTCATAACAGTTAGCACATATTTCCAGGCACATTACCTTAATGAAACCTTAAAACATGAGCAAGTCTCATTTTATTGTCATTTACATTGATGGGATGACTGAGTCTAAGGACTCGAGGTAATGAAGCACATTCAGATTTAGTTCTCCGATTTCAGTCTCAATGACCTTTCCATCATATCATCCTTGCTTCTGATTACCCATGCAATCAAGTGGAAATCAGTAACCTTTCAATAGATGTTTCTCAGTGAATAAAGTCATGAAATCTGAACAAGGAAGCAGAAGCAACATGGTCTTAGCTAATAAGTCATGGTCTTGCAAAGCTAACCAGCTAATGGAAGAAGGAAACTAGGAGGGACATTGTCATAATCATATTCACAGGTTCCAGGACATGCAGGTCACATTAAACATACTGATTTTCATGGTTCATAAATCAAAGCAAGACAAAACAATCTAAAAGCTGCAAAACCACTTAAGTCTACTGTAGCTACTAGGTGTAATGGGTAAGAGTTGAGTCTCAAGAACAAAGTAATGAAGGGACAATGAAGGGACAGAAGAGACAATGTGGGAGAAGAGGTCTGCTGAATAATGGACTTGGCTCCTGTTGACCTGCTCTAACTTGAGAGATCTAGTTTATCCTACACCCCCGCCCCTTTCCTGGATCTTAATGATCAGTGCTCACAACTTAACACTGTCTACTGCTAAAATTAAAAAAGATAGACATTTTCATCTAAACCTTAGCTGTTATTTTCTCTACTGATCAAGTGATACTTGACAGTTAACTCAGGATTTATTACCTGGGAAAGTAGGGACATTAACCAAGGCATGCTTTCCTATTTGGAAATAAGTGTAGGTTAATTGGGCTGCTTATTAGGTTTTTTTTTTTAAAGAAACAAAAACACTCTGTGTGTGAGGGTGTGTGTGTGTGTGTGTGTGTGTGTGTGTGTGTGTGTGTGTGCACCTAAAGAAATTATTAAAAGGCATTAATGATGTGCACTTATGCAGGCTGACTCAGAAGACCTACTCATGTGGCCTTGTTGAGCCCAAAGACAGAAGAGGACTGATTTCATCCGTACAAAGACAGACATAGGGAAGGGACTTTTTTTCTCTGCCTTCTATTCCTTTCAGTGATGTTCTCCAGCACTAGGGATGGTATCCCACTTTAATCTAGGTATTCAAATGTTGATCTTCCTCTGAAATGGTACCACAGATATTTAACCAAATATCCGAGTGCCTTGTGTCCACGCAAACACTGGCACATGAAATTAACCATTGTGTATTGCTTCTATTTCTGCAAAATTTCTTAAGATAGTAAAGGATTAAGCAACAAAATGGACAGAAAGCCAAAGGAGGCAGTAAGAATTCCTAAAGATGGATGTCGTCACCTCAGAGATCTTGAGATGAGCTTGGCTTTAATATCCTTCAGAGAACAACCAATCACAAAGCTTATGGGAAAGACTGCCTGAGGCACTTGTTTCTATCTCTTTCTGACTACATGTTTTGAAAACTTGTGCCTCAGCTTTTGTTAATGAAATTGAGATAATATAGTACCTGTTTGTGGGTTGAAATGAACTTGAAAAGAGTTAGATCCTTTATTCTCATTCTGATTTATTCAGAATTAGAGTCCTCAACATAGTTTATTATTTCTATGGGAGAATGTCTTTGAGGATGAGGCATTTTGGGAAGCATAAGAAACTGTATCAATATAAAATTGCACAAAATCTTGTGCTTTTAGGGCAAGAGTACCTCTTCAGGAAGACTTGAAGAAACTGAACTTTCGGACATATTTTTAGTGTAAAAAATGCAAGTGAAAAATCCTATCCATATTCTTTATTTATCTCTGTAAGTCTCCATTCCTAAGGGATAAGGGATTTTTTTTTTGTTCACCTATTCTAAAAGTCAATTATTGGGCATACTCCCTAATTCCACAGTGTTCTAGGTACTACATACAATGAAGAATTCTTGTCCCAAGTGGCCGTGCTTGAGTTGCAGGCAATGGTTATCACCTTTTCTAGCTTTTATACTGCTTTTCTTCAAGGAATGAGAAGTAGAAAGCCAGACAAAGTAAAATGCCATGAGGAATGGTTGCCCACTAGAGAATGGGTTTCCTCGGCCCTGTATCTGTTTACGAACCCATGGGATTTACACACATGTCTCCCTTTTGGATGGGATGATGTGAAAGTGGTATATACTATGTTCTCCCATGTCATAAGCCACGTAACAGAAGGGATTTGGGCAAAGGAAATACAGATCACTGGGCTCTGCTCATCAGCTGAGCATGGTTCCTGCCTTCTCCCAGATACCCACTGTCAATAGTAGGGCTGACTCCGACTCCTGATCTTCTTGAGAGTCTTAAGGCTTGAGAGTCCCTAAGTAGTCAGAGCACAGGCCCTTCAAACTGTCTTCGTGGGTCCTATTGTGGTCTCTGAATGACTGTCTCCAGCAGTTCTGTGTGGGACAGGGCCACACTCTTCTATTCTTTGTTGTCTTTTCTTTTTTTCAAGGATTGCATCAGGTGTGGCACCTTGGCGAAGCCCTAGCAAATGTTTGTAAACGAACCTGGGAGTATGTGGAGTGGCAATCTCTATTTAAGTTAAGTCAATATTTGCTCCAATGCTCTGAGAAAGTTCTAATTAGAATTAATAAATGACTGATTTTTAAAAATTTAAAGACCACTGCAAATGTAGACTACAAACTAGCACTTAGTTATTCATTGATAATAATTATAGACTATTATGTTCTAGCTAATGTTTTATATGCCATTTATAATAGTAAATTTAGGCAATTTAAAATCTTAAACTAATATGTAAAAAATCAACACGGTCATATCCACCTATAATCTCACACCTGTAATTTGATAAAAAAATAAGATAAAATCAATAAAGCTTCCAGATTTGATTCAGTGGTAGAAAACTGAACTCTCACTTCAGTTGATAACCACAAGAGACGTGGTTATCAGGTTGTTTTATGGTTATGTTTGACTCTACATAAACCACCAGAATAACCTTGACAAAGAAATATGAATCGTCAGTTTTCCTTTTCCCCCCATTTTAAAAAAGGTGCCTATGATAATATTTATCTCGTAGGTCTTTTGTGATGAGCACATGAACTACGCCATCCATAATAAATGCTGGCCCTTGCTGCATATATCCGTGACTGCTACGTAAATTGCAAGGACTGTTAATTACAACCTCAATAACAAAACTACCCTTGTTACCTCCTGCTCAGTACCTGAGGGGCTGCAGACAGGAAAACATCAGAAGGTTGATGTTCATCCCCAAGACTTGCAGGGGTGTCAATGTAGGCCAGTGGTGGTTTGAATAAAATGGCCCAATAGACTCTTAGGGAGTGGCGCTATTAGAAATGTGGACTTATTGGATTAGGTGTGGCCTTATTGGAGGAAGTGTATTACAGAGTGTGGGGTCTGAGATTTCAGAAGTCCAAGTCAGGCCCTGGGTCATTCTCTCTCCCTGATCCTGTGGAAAGATGTAGAACTTTCAGCTCCTCTTCAGCACCACCTCTTCCAGGGTGTTGCCTGTACTTGCCACCAGGCTGACAATGGACACTAACTCTCTGAACGCTAATCCACCCCAGTTAAATACTTTCCTTTATAAGAGTTGCCAAGGTCATGGCATCTGTTCACAGCAATAAAACCATACCTAATACAAGACTTGATCTGCAAACATATTCATACATTTATTTATCTACATAACCTATATATCTATATAATTATGTCTATGTCTGTATCTCTATCTCTCCCTGCTAAGGGGAACATAAGGCATGGCTGTAGTATACCATACTGGACCAGGAAACTGAGGCTCGGGCAAAAGTCATGTTGCTTAGTTACTGCATTCATCCCACAGCAGACTAAAATCTCTCCTGAGAACCCTGTCTCAAATATTTGGTTTACCAATTTACTTTAGTTGACATAGTAGACTCCTTAAAAATGACCTGACTCTATTGCAGCTGATAACACAGACATATTTAATGCTAAGGAGCAGACATTCTGCTGCATAATAAAGAAAACACATACATAAATAAGATGGAGTTTTGTTTAACCATAAAACCTACAGTTGGTTCGTCATTACAATGTAATTGAACCTGATCTAAACAAGGCAGTGTGCATATGCCATAGAAGCTTTTGCTCTCCTAAAAATATCTCATTACCACCCATGGGAACAGTTACAGATAAATATTTTGCTTTTATAGCCTTAGTTCTGAAACATAAAAGGTTTTATGCCTTTAATTCCTAGACGAATTTTGTGATATTTCTGTTTATCTGCCTTCTACTTGCAAGCATTGTTTGAGAGCGGGGAAATGCAAGATTTCAGAGAAGTTTGAAGTGTTTTTCAATGATCGAGAATGAGTCAGAGACTCAGCAGTCATTTAGTCCTCTGATCTAGACAATTGAGTTGCTCGACAGGAGTGAATTTGGTAGAGATTTTAATCTCTTGGTTGCTTTAAAAATCCCTCTGGTTGCTTTGGCTACTGTTTATGTTTCTGTTTGGCTTATCACAGTGCCGTTCAATGCAGTTTACCTAGATCGATTTTGATAATGATAAGGTGTATTTGGCTGGAGGTTTTCCAACATCAGGATTTTGTTATGCTAAGCAATAGCGCCTGTAGTCACACTTCTGATGACCTTCGTGTGGATCTGTACAGAGGACTGTGGCCTAAGGAAGCTACAATGATCCATTTCACACACACTCGATGTGGGCAGGGAGACCCACCGCTGTGCGGCTGGTGCTGGCACATCGGTTCTGACACGTACAGGGACTCTTGCTTGATTTCATTGTCTATTCTTGATATCTTTAACTTCTCATTAATGGTAGGAATCTTTATGAAACCAAGAGCTTGGTGTGATGTGATGCTTTGTATGATCCCAGACATGCCACTGCCTATGTTCCTTCGTCTTACTCCTCATAGCTCTTGGTCAACTCTGGCAAACTTTTTTTGAGGTTGCTTTAGCAGCTCACTTTCACTTTGTTCCCATGGTAACACATTCACCTTTCTACCATTGCACTCTTTGTTCTGCATTACACGTGCACATGTGAATGTCATCTGTCTATGGTATGAGCTCAAGGGCAGGAATCGGCTCTGAGTTTATCCTTTTGTTCTGACAGAACAATGCCAGATGCTCAAATGTGTGGCCTGAGAGGAGTTTCAGTAAGTATTTATCCTCTGCACCAATGACTAGAAGCAGCTTCCTGCTCCCACTTCATTGTTCCTCTGCTCAAGGTACCATTGCTTTCTCCTGCAGTGCACAGAAACAAATAAGAGACCCTCAATTGGACAATGCGCAGAAATTCAGAAGCTCTGGAACCCTTAGTCCTAAAAAGGATGTCTACATCAAACCTCTCCTGTCAGGGTTCAGGGAACTTTGGGGCAAAGAGGCAGAAAGATTGTAAGAGCCAGAGAGGATAATGGACAGCAAGGAAACAAGGTCTTCTAGATAGAACAGGACTGGGGCACAAGTGCACTCAAGAGACTGTGGCAGCATGCACAGGGCCTGTACTGGTATAAGCTGGATAAAGTTATAGTTCTAAGAGAAATAGACACATGCCCTATCTCCAGTTGGCAACTGCTCCCAGGGAAAAAAATGGTTATCTTTAATGGGGAAGCCTGATACCCAGCAATGGACAGTTAACACAATATAAAGTCAATGGAATTTTTGGAATATTTTGTTTCAAAATGCTTTGTCTGGGCATTTTTATTTAGTCTTTTAGGTTCTTTGCTTATACAGTATGTCTCCAAATTTCTGTGTGCAAATGTGTCTCTCTCTGCTTCTAGATGTGTTTCTTGTGCTTTCTCTTGGCTCTTTTTTTTTATATTGTTGTTGGGGGTGGGATCGGATGGTGATGGTGGTGCTGGTGGTGGTGGTGGTGGTGGTGGTAGTGGTGGTGGTCTGTGTTTTCTATGAGAGAGAAAGAAAGGGTGTGGATTTAAGTAAGCAGGGAAATGGTGAGCATCTGAGAGTTGCAGGTTATCTGAAAAATATCTATTTTGATAGATACAATTGTCTTTTCTTTGTATATGCTCCATTATTTGTCTTCTAACACCCAGCTAAAAGGAGCTTCTTCTGGAAGCCTTTCTTAAATGTGAGAGACAAAGGGGTACAGTGCCTTCACATTCCTATCTAGATCACAGCACTCACATTACCACATTGCTTCTGAAAGTGTTCATGCTGCAACCCCCACATCCACATGGAAAACTCCTTGAACTTCATATGTTACTGGTTCTTTTTCCTAAGCCTTGCCAGAGTACCTGAATGCACAGAGAAAGAAGGAATAGGAAAGGAAGGAAAGGGAGAACAAAGGACATAGTTACACAGTTGCATCATCTCAAAAATGAGCTGTAAAGGATGAACTCCAAGAGAATAGAGTCTCACAATGCATCAGGCCATCAAGTGCCAAAGTGTTTTTTCTTTATACCCTAGGAAAAGAAATATAAAACATGGGCCTTCTAAGCTAGTTGATAATTAACACATACTTGAACTACCTGATTTCATCAGTTTTAAAAGCCCAACTCAATCAGAACCCACATTACTGTTCTAAGTATGAAAGAGAAGTCTTAGACAAAAAGACAAAGATGTTGGTTTTAATACCAAAGACTTTATATACTAACAAATACCAAACAAGCAAAACAAACAAACAAACAAAAAACACCCCCCCCCCAAAAAAACCAACAGTCTTGTGATTTCCTAGGTGTCTTTCTTAAGCTCAGATGTTCACACAATTTTCTTGTGATCCACTCTTTGTCCTTGGTCCATCACGACAGGTGGTTGTGTGCACCAGTAGGTGTTTCCTGTTATTTCATCTAATGATATTTATACAAGTTAAAGAACTACTTTTGACTATTTTTTTTATTTTATATGCATTGGTGTTTTCCCTGCGAGTATATCTTGTGAGGCTGTCCATCCTAGAGTTACAAATGGTTGTGAGCTGCCAGGGAGTACTGGGAATGGAAACCAAACCAAGTCTTCTCTAAAATCAATCACCATCCTAACAACTGAGCTATCTCTCCACCCTTAAAGAACCACTTTTTAGATTCTGGTTCAATGAGAAAAAAATCTTTTTTTTTAATTTAATTTTGTGGTGTTTCTTTCTGTTTGAATTCATTCTTTCTTTGTGTAGATTCACTGTAGTGGAGTCGTTTTAATTTACATCTCCCTAATTGTTAATCTTTGGGATATTTCTTAGTCATTTTTGTTTTATATTGAAAATTCTCTATTCAGATCCATAGCCCATTTTTAATTTGGCTTACTTGTTTCTTTGACTTTTTGCTTTTTGAGTCCTTCTTATATTTTTGGATATTAAGCCTCTATCAGATATATAACTAGCAAACATTTTCTCCCATTCCATGGGTTAGTTTTTTACTCAGTTAATTCTTTCCTTAGTTGTATGGAAATTTTTAGTTTGGCAAGGTTCAAATTATCAATTGCTAGCCTTAGTTCCTGGACAAATAGAGTCCTTTGCACAAAATATTTTCCTGCACTTCTATCTTGTGGATAGAGTTCTGAGTTTCTCACTTCCCAGGTCTCCAGTACATCCTAGAGGGTACCCCTACCTTAATACATCTGTGGAAAATGCTGTGGGTGTTATGATTGGTGTTACATTAAACCTGTATTATGCTTTTAATAGAATGGGAATTTACACAGTATTACTTCTATGAACAAAGGATGCCTTTGCATTTTTCTAGTGTTTTTCTCAATATCTTTCTTCAAAGATTTGAAGCTTTCTTTGTTGAGGTCTTTCACCCCGTATGGTTAGATTTATTCTAAGATAGTTCATTGTCTTTGATGTTATTCTGGAAGGGAGCATGCTATGCCCATAAGCTTTTTCAGTGCATTTATTTGTGGTGTTTAGAAAGGTTCCTTACTTTGTGAGTTGATTTTATACCCTGCCACTTTGCTGAAATTGTTGATTGTTTTTAGAAGGTTTGGTTTTTTTTGAGAAATTTTTGAGTCTCTGGGTCTCTCATATTTGTATTGTCAACAAAACAATTGAATTCTAGTCAAGATTTTATGGAAAAGGGAACCCTTATTCAATGTTGGGGGAGGATAAATTGATACAGCCACTTTAGAAATCAGTATGGTGAATTCTCCAACAACCAAAATTCAATCTACCATATGATCCAGCTATACCACTCACTCCTTATGGCTCAAAGATACAACGTCTTTTTCCACAGATATCTTCTTGACTATGTTCACTACTGACTGTGGTAAAAAATATATTTTAAATCTTGGTGGTGATTTCTTCTCTCTTATGTTCCCAAATGAAACACACACACACACACACACACACACACACACACACACACACACAGCCTTTATATTTTAATATGTCTTAACCAGTACAAGAGCTGGCTACTTGTCTACCCACCATGATGGTAGAGTCTACCTCCTAACCATAACCCAAGTTATTGCTTACTATGTTTCGTCTGGGCTGCTCTTAGCTCCAATTAGGCAGTCCTCTGGGCCCTACCCCATGGCAGCTCCCTTTCTGATCTGTTGTACATTCTTACTCTTTTATGGTGACTTCCTTTTTCCTCCTCCTTCCTCTCCTCCTGGTCTCAACCTCCCTGTCCCCCAACCTAAACCCTACCTATGTCTCTTCTCCCCAGCTATTAGCTGCTGGCATCTTTAGCTACCAATCAAAATTAGCTGTGGGCAGGGTACCTTGGGCTACTTAGAGATGTTAAATCTTGGAGGCCAGAACTGAGAATTACATTACACAGTAAAATACGAAACCTCACCAGCTGACGTATTCACAATAGCTAGGAAATGTAAACAACCTACAGTCCTTCAATAGTTGAATGGATAATAAAAGTGTGTGTGATGCATACACAGCAGAATGCTCTTCAGCTGTAAAAAAATTAAATAGTGAAATTTGCAATTAATGTTTGGACCTAAAAAAGTATGATGAGTGAGGTAACCCAGACCCAGAAAGATAAATGTCACTTGTTCTCTCTCATCCTCAATTCCCAGCTCCAAATATTCAGATATATATATACATAGATTAATGGCTGAAAGCAGAAAAGAATAAAGGCAACATAGACATAGAGATGTATTGTGGACTAGCAAGATACAGGTAAAATGAACTTTGATATGAAAAAATGAAGGGGCGGAGCACACTTTTTGGTAGGAAAATCAATGTAAATAGAGAAGGAGGGGCAAGCAATAAAGAACACTAAGATTGTTTGGTGAAGTCTAAGTGAATTCTATTATTTTTATCTTTCTGTAAATTATGTATATATATATACATATATACCCCCACACATATATTATATACGTGTAATATATGTATTATATTATATATATGTATTGCATACACACACACTTATACATACACATATATGAGAAGTTATGCCACATGACAATAATCCCCACAAGAACAAAAGAATAGCAACAGCCCCAGTTACAGATACAAACATCCTTCCTTCAAGTGGTCTGTCATGGTTGTATGAACGACTCCCAGTAATATAGTCTACTAATATAGCCTTTGGTTGCTTCTTAAGAATTGAGGGTAGGCCATTAATGAAGATTTGGTTTAGGATAAAAACTTAAGAATGTCAATCTGGATATAATCTTAAGGCCTTTTATTATAGTCTAGCTTATATGTTATCAGACTATTCTAGGTGTGGGCAGGTTGGCTGGGGAGCTGGAGCACAGTTTCACTCTGGAGCATGAGTGTAAACTAGGAGGAATGTGTGTCTCTGACTAGGAGGGAGTTCCTGTGTCCCCTCTGCCCTGGGGTTTCCAGTTAGGATAGATATTGGGCCGAAAGTTAGGGCCTCAGCTGTGAGCCTGGGTGTGTCAGAACTCCTCAGGGTCAGGCTGCCTCACAGTGTAGCTATTTCTGTAAAAGTTAAATTAACCTCTGGTATCTGTCTACATCAGGCCTTGTGATCAATGTGCACACAGAGATGCAAGAAATTCGACCTATCATGTTGCTGTTTAAAAAAACTATTGTCATATTGATCAAACTTTTTAAGCTGTAAAAAATTTATATGGTTTAAACAAAATACATAATTAAAAAGTACCTGATTTAACAGAAGGAAAGATTTAGCTTGGCTTATAATTTCAGAACATTCAGGCTATTGTTGGTTGTTTTTATTGTTACTGTGCTGTGGTGAGGTAGAATGTCATATCAGAAATCTGTGATTGAACCAAGTTGTTCATTTTATGGGATCAGAAAGCAGAAAATACCAAGTGAGGCAGGAACAAGATATTCCTATCAAATATAGGTCCCAGTGAACCTTCCTCCAACTGAAATCAAAGTTACACAGTCTCAGCCCCTATGAATAGTTTATTGAAATTTTTCATCCATCATTGGCTTAATCATTCATCTTTATGATTTTATCATGATTGAAACTATGGTGGCTCCTCATGACTAATCATCTTTGAAAATGCCCTCATAGATATTCTCAAAGTTATGCTTTACTAATCTCATAGTGATCCCATGGGCCAATGAAGTTGATGGTTAAGATTAACCACTGCAATAACCCTTGTCTACAATGCATAAAATAGGCTGAGTCTTGGTATCTTAGTCAGTATTATCTTTCTTTGATGAAATACCTTGACTACAGCAGTTCAATCACATAATTGGGGCTTGCAGTTCAGAGATTCAGCCCATTATCCTTATGGTGGGGAGCATAGTGGCACACAAGTCAGACATAGTAGCTGAGAGATCTACATCTGGATCCAATGGCAGCAGGAAGACACTGGGCCTAACTTGAGCTTTTTAAACTCCAAAGCCCATGCTCAGCAACAAACTTCTTCCAACAAGGCTATGCCTACTCTAACAAAGCCATTCTTCATAATCCCTGTCACGTTGTAACACATCCTAAAGACTGAGCATTCAAACATATGAGCCTACGGGGGGCATTCCTAGTCAAACCACCGAACTCGGGTATAGCTCAGATGGAATAGTATCTCTACAAGTACAGTTCCTAAGAAATTTTACATTCTGTACTTCTACATGATGATTTTAATATTCCTACAGTGGAAGGAAATCCCAGAAACTTAGTTGTGTGACCAGTCAGTCACTGATTCAACATGACCCTGTTGTCTAATAAAGACACAGACTGAGCTGAACAAGTATGAGACTACTGTACTCATTACATGCTGTATTGCTTTACTTTAAATATTTTTCCATATATTTCATATTTACATCTGTAAAATATGAGTGGAATAGTAAAAATAAATAAAATATTAACATATTCTTATAAATACCAAGTTACACATTACATATGTAATGATATATGTCATAATTGTCTAAAACTGGCATATATATACATATATATATATATATATATATATATATATATATATATATATATATGCATGCCACCAACACTTGTGCACCAAAAACATTACCTTCCTGACAGTGTTTTGGCTCCATTACAATCATAAGTGCCACCACTGTATATGGAGCTCTGGATGACTAAAATATTGTAATATGGTACATGACTATGTACTATAATTAACCCAGAGAAACAGAGGTCAAATATTTAGATTGATGATGTAACCTGTATGCAGTTTTAAATGGGCTTATCTGTATGAGTCCCATCGACAGTCATTTAATCAAATCTCAAAGGAAAGGAAAGTTATCTCCCTGTAGAAAAGCTGGTGTGGGGCTATACTAAGACTTAGTAGTGAGTACATCCAATCTCTTTGAATTTAGAAACATTTCTGTTACTCATTTCTCCAACTGTCGTATTAATTTATTTCACTGTGTTCTTTGTTTAGCCAGGGATGAGTCTTGGACATCTTCTGTGATGTGATATGATGACAAAAACACTTAAGATAAAAATTTCTTTTTCCCACCACACATTTTGTTTGTTTTTGCAGGGATTGCAAACTGGTGTGTTACTTTATTTATACTAATGAGTTATACTTACTTCCTTTAAAAGATTCAGAAGGTGAAATCTCATTTGAAGTTAAGGGGTGCCAACTAATTCCTGTAACGATCCTTTATAAGCCTTTGCTAGCTAGAGTGTTAACAGTTTAGTAGCAGTCATTTTTAACAAGCCCATAACATTGCCATTACATGAATTATACATGGCTTATAAAATGATTATTTAGTCAGTGGAAAATTAAATCCGTCAGTGTTTTCCAAATCTGAGCTAGGACATTCATCAGAAAAACTGTTAAATTTTTAATCAACTGTACTGTGCTTGATGTAGCTATCAACTGAAATTGCTCTTTCTCTGCCATGCTCCTTGTTGCAAAATATAATGTAGAATTACCAGCTCTATGGTGCTAATTGAATTTTTTTCTTCCAAAGATTTAAGACAATGACGTGTTATCCAGCACTGGAATAAAGATCTTGTATGAGCTTCAAAGACATTTTATATACAACTGAGGGGTAATAGAATGTTTGAAGGATATTTTTTTCTTCCTTATTTTCTCCCTTCTAACTTACTGCATTAGACAGAGGCCCTTCAGTTTGAGATTTTACTCACAACTTACAGACTCTAGTATTAAAATTAAGAACTGACAAAGTGTGATAAAAGCTATCTCATGTTATGACAAAAGTATAGCGACTATCATGGTTAGTCAATTTGACAATTAGGTAATTGTCAATTTGACATGGTCTAGAATCATCAGAGGAAAAAAACTTAATGAGGAATTGTATAGATTAAGTATGCATGCGTAGATGAGGTCATGCCTGTGAGGAATTTTATTATTTTTGTTAAGTGGCATGGGCTGACTCACCTCGAGTGTGGACATCTCCATTTTGTGAGGTAAATTCTGGGTAAATGGAACAGAGAGTGTAAGCTGAATCCTAGCATGTGTGTGTCAAATCAGTGCTTTCTACTCTTTCCAATTTTAGTATATGTGCTGCCAAAGCGAGCACGTGCTTTCTACTCTTTACTGTAATATGAGGGGACTATTTGCTTCAAGTTCCTGCCATCTTGGCTTTGCCAAACCCATATCATATAATTTATAATTCTAAGTCAAAGAATGCTTTTGTCCTTTAAACTCTTTTTATCAAAGTACTTTATTACAGCAACAAGAAATAAAACAAAACCTCCAGAGACATTTGAGATAATCTAGACATCCTGCTTCACATTAATTTTTCTATGCATTGCTTGGAGTGTACTTTAAGTTCATCTGATGATATTAGAATATAATCTTACATTGTCTTCTTTTTAACTTATTCTTTGAGAATTTCATATGTGCATATGGTATTTATATTATTATCCTCCTTCTCACCCTCCAATACTTTCCATGCTCCCACTAACTCTCGAATTCGTGACTTCTTTAGTTTTGTTACACCATACAAACACACATACACTCAGAAAACAAACAGACAGAGAAACAGACAGACAAACAACAAAAAGACTACTGACTCTAGTTGGTGCTGCTAGTATGTAGATGAATTTATAGCTGACAGTTTGGAGTTGGTTAAGATTGGATAGCCTATCGGGGAACTCATTTCTGAAGAAAACTGATTTCCCCTCCTCTCAGTAGCCACTGATTGTACATAACTCTTCATCTACAATGACATTTTCCCCATTCATACATCACATGTCAACTGGCATTATGCAGGTCATATTTAGGCAACCATGCTGTTAAAATTTTATGCCTATAGTTTTCTTGTCACATCTAGAAGACATTATCTCTTAGCAGACATCCTGATCCCCTGACTTTTAGAATCTTACTTTTTCCCTGATGTATGGATTTCCTTTTATGTGTATGAAACAGGGGTAAATACATCACATCTGTGGTTCTATGCATTTTGACCAATTATGGATCTCAGGAGTAGTCTCTATTTGCTGTAAAACAAAGCTTTGATGAAAGGTGAGAGCTACATACCTATGAGTATAAGGATAAATATTTAGAAAACAGTTAAAAATTATATTGTTCATTTTATATTGGAAATGTGGCAGTAGTAAGTTCTCTTGTAGTGTCCATGAACTCTGTTCATGAAGTGTTGATTAGATTTTCAATACCTGTCATGAATTCACTTGAGCAAGATTTTAGTTCAACTGGACTAAATTTGTTTACTTCAATTTAAAAAAGTCACTATTGCTCCATTAGGGATATCTTGCTGGGTTGGTCATTGTTATGTTTTGTACAATTTATAATTGGGTAGGACTATTGATTCCTTTTCTCCCTTGACAGCTTACATAACACTTTAGGATAGTATAAGAGCTTGGTCTCAGGGAGGAAGCTTCCAGGTCAGTCCCAGCTTAATTCCTCCAAGCTCTGTGTCCAAACTCTGACATCTTCAGCAATAGGGTCTTATCTTCATGTTCTGTGAGGCAAACAAGGGCAATGGCAATAACTTATATTGCTTGGGACTACCCTTCTCCCTCTACATTAATCTGTTATTTTTCAAGCCAATGAACCTTTTGCTTTTTCCCATTTCCTGCTTCATAGCACCCATACTTTATGACCCCCCTCTCTAGAACTTCTTCTACTCTACCCATCATCCCTTTTTTCTTTCCTTATTACTCAGTTTCTCCCCAGATTATGTATTTACATCCAAGGTAAGCTAGAATCCACACATAGGAGAAAAGGTGAATCATTTGTCTTTCTGAGTCTGGGGTACCTCAGGAAATTCAGTATCTGTACATGTTTTTGTTCTCATCACTCTGGTGTTCAACATTGTTCCAGATATGTTCCTGGCTTACCAGTAGCAGAACAACATTGTCTGCTTCAAACAAAATTTTATTACTTAGCATTACTTAGACTCATGTGTATATGTAGCACTCCTAATTGTGATAAAATGCAGTTTTCATTTTATTGTTCTTTAGTAGAAATTAAGATTGCATACTTCACTCCTAAGTGAAGTAGACACTCCTCTTTACTGAGCCCACCATTGAGAGGTAAGGGCCAATCATGTTGTCCATAAAACCTTCCAAGGTGAAATTCTTGTCAGCACTCTTGGAGTCCTAGCCTTTGTCTTGTATTTTATTTATGAACATGGATTCACTAAAGGTATGCTTGAATATGGGACCCAGTGGACTGAGAATATGGCCACCATAGGGGCTGAGGTGTGGAAGCAAATAATGGTAAATAAAGGCAGAACTTTCTACAAGTGCTTTTAACAAAATTGACTAGAAGCCATTCTCTTTGTTGATAAATAGACAACTATTTGTCTAATGACAATTTGTGGGGAAAAACAAGGTATCCCTGACGTTTTCTGTATTTAGAGATCTCTATGTATTTGCAAAGACAATTAATTATTCCTAATTAGAATATCCATCATCTCTTCCCTGCTTAACTATTGTCATTATTCTAAGTAGATCTCTAATGAGAAGTATGCCCTACCTCATGCCCAAACATTTTGCATCCAGACAGAAATAATCCTATTTCCCCCGCTTGATACTATAGGGTTAATGTCATTCATCCTGGTTCTTCCAGATTTTACTAACTTCACTCTCCATGGATGCTGTTCTAAATTCTGAAATGTATAAATAATATAAGCCTACCAAATATACCCAAACACTTCTTATATCATCAATGGTCACTTCAGAATCTTTATAAAGAGAAGATTCATATCCCTGATCAGCCAGTGTCTGGATTTCAGGGGTCTGCCTACCTTGGGGTTCCTTTCTACAGTGACCTCTCTTAAAATAACTTATTGATGGCATCAGCAGCCTTGGGTGTGAGCATGGAAGGACATGATATCCTTCTCACGCAGTATACCCAGGATAAACTTCACGAGCTTTATCTATCAAGCATCTATCTTCTTATTCTGCTCTCAGTTTATACTTCTCTGAAGTGACAGAAGCACTGTCTCTATATATCTTCCTGTACTGCTGTTGTTACTATCACTTCCGGTCACTGTGCTTCTTTATTGTGGGTCTCCTATCAGAATTACTAGTTCCAATGGAGAGAATATTTCACCTTCCTATGGGATTTTACATCCTCTCAACATACACCAATCTGTGAAAGCTATTCAGCCATAAATATTGCCTGAATTAATGAAGGTTGAAAGAATTGAACAACTGAACAAGATGATCTCCCATTGAGAGAGAAGGGAATGGGGAGCTCAGTGGCAGAACCCACTGTGGGATTTACTAGCAGTTTACTCTTAGAAGCCTCCATTTTCTGATTTGTGAGTGGGAGTAATGATCAGGAGCCATACTGGAATGTGCTGTGAGAAATGTAATGGGAGCATGTTCAGCACAGCTTGGCATAAATAGTAAATTCTGTAAAGATAGCTGACTTTCCCACTATCAGCAGCAATCATATATTTATATGAAGGGCAACAGGGCTGTAAGAGAGGGGAAGGGCCTTGTGTGACCTACATGGGAAACACAGTTTTCTCTTCAGGATCCAGAAGAGAGAACAAGCTAGGGATTTACTTACTAGCTTGCATGCATGTTTGTTTTCTTAAAGAATTCTCTTGGAAGTTAGTAATTATCTGGTTAATTGCCATTCTGACAAGAACTTCTGTTCTAGAATGATGAGCTTTCATGTATCTGAACTCAAAGGGAAGATTTTAACCTGCTGAGAACTGCACAGTGAACTCTTCAAGCCTGGATATATGGAGTGGGGAGGTAATTATGTGTATGGGAAGCATATGGCAGAAGCTGTATTTCTCCCACTGAAAGAAACAAGTCCAAATATGTAACGTATACACACTCTCCCTCCTATAAATACACAGATTGGAGGATGCTGCAGCTTCACTTTGTCAAGTACCGATATCCCAGAGAAATCACTGGAAACCTTTATCAGAGGAACAGATGGCTGGGTCCCTCCTGGTCTGAAAGTATTTCTGGCTGTCATGTGGTTATTCTATAAATAAACCTTACTGAGAGGAAGGTAAGCAATCAATTGCCCATTTTGACTTTGTAAAACAAAAAAGAGTTATGGCTGTGTGTGTGTGCATGCGTGCGCGCGTGTGTGCGCGCGCGTGTGTGTGTGTGTGTGTGTGTGTGTGTGTGTGTAAACTGGCTAGCTTAAATATAATTCTTTCATTAATGCTAATGGCTAAAGGGGTTCTTAGATAAAATATCATGATTATCTGACCATTCATGAAAAATACTCATTTGATTAGTTTCAGTTTCACATTAAGAGACCTTTAGAGAATGTCATCAAAGCTCCATCATGCCACACAGCATTATCCAAATACTCTGGTTATGTGAATTCTTCCTACCTGGATTCATCCCTCATTTGCTCTCATTCTGAACTAGACATTCAAGAAAGAGTTCTTAATAGTTCTGTTATAACCTCAATTAAGGTGTATGCAAGGAGATAACAATAACCCAAAGCCAATCATTTCCCCCCGAATTTTATGTTGTAAGCTGGGATTTCTATTTCTTAGAACTCTACAATGGGGGTCATTTCATTATTCTAATTTTACAAACAATACTTGAAGGCCAATATACTGGCCATACCACCATAATTACACAGGTCATCATAATAAATAAGATAGTGACTCAGTTCTGAGATTTCTACTTCTCTGTTACTTTATTGGAGAGGGAAAAATTATATATGCACCCCCTTTCTAATTCTGAGACTATATACCTACATAAAAGTGTCTTCTATGAAGCCAAAGGACCATTATTTACTAAGTCGAGACACAAATCTTAGCTACACACCAACAATGATTACCTATACAACAGTGTGTCCATCCACCAACATAAAAAACAAACCAGTCAAACAACCAAAACAACCAAACAATAAAGGATGCACCACACCTCATTCAAGCCAACTACTCAGCATTTAAAATTATAACATTTTGTTCCTGAAGCTCTCTGAATCATAATGTTATCTTGCAAACCAGGGCAGCTTCCTACATGGGGGGATGCTTGGGATAATGATAAAGTACTTGCTGAGAAATGTTGGGAGATGTGCCTAGACCTTAGCCAAGCATCCCTTATGTGGATGGTTGGTAGACTGTGCCTGGGAAAGGCACAGTATTGGATGTGCCTGGATCTGTAGATTAGCATTTCTTTCATTTCAGTGAGGAACAAAATAGAGCAAAGGTTTTCTCCTTATAGTTCCCCCTTCAGTGTCATATGAACACATGTCTGTTCTGAGACTACTGGGATGTCTTCTCTTAGAGTTTAAGTTGAGGGCATCCCATGTGTTGATGTGTACCTACATCCTGAAAGGTAAATGAAGTCAGTGTCAAGGTGCTGCTTAACAGGTCATTAATCAAGTGCAGTTACTAGTGAAGAGATAGAGAAAGCAACATGTTCACAGATTTGCACACATTTTATTTATAACACTTCATACACTAAAACTACTATTTTTAAGCCAGCAGTTTATAGAGTAGATTTTTGTCTTGTGATATGAAGACAAAAATGTCTCATGTAAACAGTCTCCACAGCTTCTGAAGAAAACTGTAATTGTAAACCAAGTCCAAGAACACGTCAAAATGATCATCCATCATGATGAAGTAGGCTTTATCCTAGGGATGCAGGGATGGTGCAAAATACGGAAATCCAATAGTGTAATATACTATGTAACAAACTCAAAGAAAAATGATAAAAACTGGTATTGGTACAGAGACAGGCAGGTAAATCAGTGGAATAGATTTGAAGACCCAGAAATGTAGCCACACACCCATGGTCACTTCATCTTTGAGAAAAGATCCAGTAAATAAAAGATAGCATTTTCAACAAATGGTGCTGGTTGAACTGGAGGTCAGCATGTAGAAGAATGCAAATTGACCCATTGTTATCACCCTGTATGAAACTTAAGTCCAAGTGGATCAATGATATCCACATAAAACCAGATATACTCAAACTAATAGAAGAAAATGGGGAAGAGCCTTGAACACATGGGCACTGGGGAAAGTTTTCTGAACAAAACATCAATGGCTTATGCTCTAAGATCAAGAATCAACAAATGGATAAGAACTTCAAGCCTCAGAAGAGAGAAATTGAGGAAGATCTCAGAAGATGGAAAGATCTCCCATGCCCATGGATTGGCAGGATTAATATAGTAAAAATGGCCATTTTACCAAAAGTGATCTACAGATTCAATGCAATGCCATCAAAATTCCAATCCAATTCTTCATAGAGTTACACAGAACAATTTGCAAATTCATCTGGAATAACAAATAACACAGGATAGCTAAAATTATCCTCAACAATAAAAGGACTTTGGGGGAATCACTATCCCTGAACTCAAGCAGTATTGCAGAGCAATAGTGATAAAAACTGCATGGTATTGGTACAGAGACAGGCAGATAGACAAGTGGAATAGAATTGAAGACCCAGAAATGAACCCACACACCTATGGTCATTTGATTTTTGACAAAGGAGCTAAACCATCCAATGGAAAAAAGATACATTTTCAGCAAATGGTGTTGGTTCAACTGGAGGTCAGTATGTAGAAGAACGCAGATTGATCCATGCTTATCACCCTGTACAAAGCTTAAGTTCAAGTGGATCAAGGACCTCCACATCAAACCAGATACACTCAAACTAATAGAAGAAAAAGTGGGGAAGCATCTCAAACACATGGGCACTGGTGAAAATTTCCTGAACAAAACACCAATGGCTTATGCTCTAAGATCAAGAATCGACAAATGGGATCTCATAAAACTGCAAAGCTTCTGTAAGGCAAAGGACACTGTTGTTAGGACAAAACTACAACCAACAGATTGGGAAAAGATCTTTACCAATCCTACAACAGATAGAGGGCTTATATCCAAAATATACAAAGAACTCAAGAAGTTAGACTGCAGGGAGACAAATAACCCTATTAAAAATGGGGTTCAGAGCTAAACAAAGAATTCACAGCCGAGGAATGCCAAATGACTGAGAAGCACCTAAAGAAATCTTCAACATCTTTAGTCATAAGGGAAATTCAAATTGAAACAACCCTGAGATTCCACCTCACACCAGTGAGAATGGCTAAGATCAAAAACTCTGGCGACAGCAGATGCTGGCGAGGATGTGGAGAAAGAGGAACACTTTTTCATTGTTGGTGGGATTGCAGAGTGGGACAACCATTCTGGAAATCAGTCTGGAGGTTCCTCAGAAAATTGAACATTGCACTACCTGAGGACCCAGCTATACCTCTCTTGGGCATATACCCAAAAGATGCTCCAACATATAACAAAGACACATGTTCCACTATGTTCACAGCAGCCTTATTTATAATAGCCAGAAGCTGGAAACAACCCAAATGTCCCCCAACAGAAGGATGGATACAGAAAATGTGGTACACTTATACAATGGAGTACTACTCAGCTATCAAAAACAATGACTTCATGAAATTCATGGTAAAAATGAATGGAACTAGAAAATATCCTGAGTGAGGTAACTCAATAATAGAAAAACACACATGGTATGCATTCACTGATAAGTGGATATTAAGGGGTAACAAAAAAATATTTATAGGAGGGGATATGGAGACAATGTTTGGAGCAGAGACTGAAGGAATGGCCACTCAGAGCCTGCCCCACCTGTATGTATGTATGTATAATATATATATATTATATGTATATAATATATATCATACACACACAGCCCATATATATATGTATAGTCACCAAAACTAGATAATATTGATGAAGCCAAGAAGTGCATGCTGACAGGAGCATGAGTGGATATTAGCCCAAAATCTCAAATTACCCAAGATTCAATGTACAAACCATATAAAGCTCAAGAAGGAGGACGACCAAAGTGCAGATGCTTAAGTCCTTCTTAGAAGGCAGAACAAAAATATTCACAGGAGGAAATGTGGAGACAAAGTGTGGAGCAGAGACAGAAGGCCAGGCTGTCCACAGAAATTCATCAAAATCAAGTATTTAGCTCCACCTTTAAGAAATAACCAAGATCTGTCATTTGAAGAATATCCCTAAAAGAAGAGCATGGAATTTTCTAATTACATTTAGACCTTGATTTAAAGTTGTTTTAGTAATGAGATTTTAATAGAAGAATTAAAAATCCAGAGAAGAGTTAGAAAAAAAGTATCGTTTGAATTGATCCCTTTCTCATGTATATATGAGAAACACATACATATGTTTACATGTTTATGCCTTTCCCACAATGCCAGTGTGACCTATGGTAAATCCACTCTGTGCCTCAAGTTACCACATATTCATCATGAAAATCTGAAGTTAGTTCTTAGAGCCTCTTTGTAAATTTCTCCTCTTGATCTAATTATAAATTCACAGGAGATACTGTAAAGAAATGTCTCATGCCTATTACTCAGTTTTCCTGAGACAAATGCCTGGCAGTATAACAGCATTTGTGTATGGTTCATGTGGCTTTTATCCATTTGATTTGAGTTATTTAATTTGACAAAGTGCCCTGCATCTAGAGAGTTCTGTCTGTAAAATGTCTCAGAGAGTTGATTCTCTCTGCATAGCCACATCCCTATACCCTGTCTTTCACAGGCACAGTCTACAACCTCCACATCCTCCTGTGCAATGGCATAGTAGTTGTAGTCACTGACTCTCCACTGAAAAACTGATATTACTCCACACCCACAGTTTCCATTTGTGTGCACCCTTATTTTTCTAAGTTATATGGGTTTTGACACAACTCATGATGACACACATATCCAACATAATATTGTACTGAGTAATTATTTTTTATGTCAGCTTAGAGCAGGCTAGAGTCATTTGGGAAGAAAGAACCTTAACTGAGAAAATGTACCCACAGGATTTACCTACAGGTGGCCTGATCGGCAAGCATACAGTGTGTTCTCTTAATTAGTGATTGATGTGGCACTTAGCACATTGTGACTGGTGGTAGATCTGGGCCCATGGTCCTGGATGTTAATGGAAAATAGGCAGAGCAAGCAAGATGACAGTAAGAAGCACCTGTCTGTGGCCTTTATATCAGTTCCTGCTTCAAACTTTCTACTTGGAGTTCCTGCCCTCTCTTCCCTGAATGATGGACTACAAAATGTAAAATGAAATAAATCCTTTTCTCCTCAAGTTTATTTTGGTCATGATGTTGTATTACAGTAGTAGAAACCCTAAGTAAAATGGCCATTATGTACACATTGCACTACCTAAAAATTTCAGATGTTTTCCTTAAAAAATTAAAATGTAGGTTCATCATTCTCAACCCCTGATGATCATGTGCCTTTATAACACCTTTACGAATTTACCTGTAATATAGTATCATGTTGTAAGCTATATACTCATGTGGTAACAGCGACTTTCAGATTAGCTTGTTTTACCTAGCAATATGCCTTCAATTTCTTCTAAGCTTTTTCATGACTTGGTAGGTCATTTCCTTTCAGCATCTAGTGGTCTGTATTTCCTGGATATACCACAGAATGTTTATCTCTTGCTCTTCAAAAAGACATTTCAGTTGCTTCTAAATTTTAGTAAGTAAAATGAAAGCATCTGACCCTGTGTAAGTTTTTGTATAGATATAAGCAGTCATGTTTTAAACTAAGGAGGTTAGTAGCTAAATAGAATGGTAAAGATATGCTTTAGCTGTGTGAGAAAATAAAATTGCAAGTGTATCTTCTATGTTCAATGTGTCATTTTGTCATCCCAGCACAATGAAGGAGTTCTTCTTGCTTCACTTTCTCATCTAAATTTGATGATGTTAGTTTTTGGTCATTTCTGCAAGGTTAGAAGGAATGTCCTTTTACATACATCTTATTGGAATTGGCAGTTCCTTTAATGGAATATAATGTGGAATATATTTTCATGTGATTTTCGTATCTTTGTATCTTTGATGAAACATGTGTTCAATTCATTTCCCCATTTTCTAGTCAGGATAATTTTTTTTTTTAATTATTGAGTTTAAGGGTATTTGGGGTAACAAGCCTTTCTTACTTGTGTCTTAAACAAATACTTCTTGTCTGTGAATTGTCATCTTCTATTGACAGGAATTTTGGGAAAATGCAGTTTATCAGTATTTTTTTTCCTCAGTTGTATCTTTGGGAATTTATATAAAAGATATAGCCACAGTTGAAGCCATGCAGATTATCTCCTGTGTTTTCATCTAGGAGTTTATAGTTTTTCATTGCATTTTTGGGTCACTGATTGATTTTTGCATTAAGATTTCATACAGGTTTTAAATCTGTTTCTGGATTGAATGTTCTTCATTTGAATGCTGTTTCAGCATCATTTTCTTAAAAATTGTCAATCTGAGAAGTGAGGACTTAACAACTGTAGTCTCAAGAAAACCATGTTTTTTAGTTATCAGTTACATTGATTTTGCATGTTTTTGGGAAGAGTTGTGTGTTATTACTGGATTCTTTTAAGTTCTTTGTCCCGTAAACTTCAATAATTGTTTTCACAATTTCTATTATTAGTTTTTCATTTATTTATTATTTGCAAAATAGTATAATGAGGCATGTGTTCTTTTAACCTGTAATGGAAATTCTTTTCCATTTACAGTGGAGGTGAAAGCCCCTACTCAATCTTAGAAGGCCATGCTTTCCATATGTTGATATTACTAATTTAATTCTTCCTTCCTCTATACTAGTATATATGTATATGTATGCTAATATACATACACATGTATATGCTTATATATATATATGTATATATATTTATGTATCCACATACACACATATACATAATATCTTCAGAGATGTGCAATGACTTTCATATTACTGGCAATAATTTAAATATTTACTAACTCCTATAATAGCAAATATAGAAAAATAATGGTATATTACTGTGAAATTATATCAAGTTGTGGTTTGAAGTAGCTGTGATAACAAGGTACTAGACATTAAACACTCATTCATCAGTCACATTTTGAAGAAGGCTAATATTTATGAAAACATGTTCTCAATGTGTATCAAATTAGTCTCCTTGGTTGTCTCCAGTGTGGATAAGACACTGTGCTAGATTACTTTATTTTTTATGTATCTATTTGTTTATTTTTGTAATTTGTTGAAAATATAATGTTAACTCTCTAAAATAAATCTTTCAGTAGCTTGTGCAAGATGGCATAGTTAGCAAAATATAGCCTGGCCTTGGGACTTTAAGTTCCCTAATTCTGGTGGTTTGAATGACATTTTCCTCATATTCTCAGGCATTTGAACTTGGTTTCCAGTTGGTGACACTGTTTGCTAGGTGTACCTGTGCTGGAGGAAGTATGGCACAATGGTGTGGGCTTAGGTTTCCAACTCCCTATGTTATTTGCAGTGTGCTTTCTCTGCCTCATCTGTGTGTTTTGTGATCTGAGCTCTTAGGATGCTGACCCAGCTGCCTCCATTCGCTACCTCTCCTCTGCTATCTTGAACTGCAACGTCAACCTTTTCTTATTAAAGGTTCATTGGTTATGGTGTTTTATCACAACAGCAAAAAAATTAACTAACACACTAATGTTTGTTAATAACTTATTAAGAATAAAATATTTACCTTATCCAAAATGCAGGACAAATAATTGTATAAGGATGGTCACGGCTATTAGCAACTCATTTCTATTCAATAATTGACTGAAATTTATAAACTATCTCTATGTGTCAGAACTTTGCTAGTCTTCATATTATTAGACTCTTTCAATTTATAGCAGAATAATTTAGAACAAATTTGGCAAGATCGATTTTTTTGTCCTTTCTCATTCTTATTTTTTTGAGAAAGAAGTTATTTTTCCACTTTGTTTACTAAACAAAAGTGTTTTCTCTGTTTTCCAAGTCAGCAGTGCAGTTTACCCCATTTCCCCCATCATTTTGATAAACACATTGTGCAAAATCTAGTTTCTCAGGCAATAGAGATGCTGCTAAAAAAAATTCACTTCGACTCATACAGTAAAGCCCACCCATCCAACATCTGGGTCAGATTTAAGAAATCAATTTCCCCTGCCTCTAAAACAGCAATTTTATTCTGGAAGACAAACTATTATGATATAACTTGGAAAATGAAAATCTTTATTTAGAATCATTCTGGGTTTTCTGATGGGGCAATAACTTTATTTAATATATGTAAAGATAGATCAAAGCCAGTTTCAATAAATAACATTTTCGTAGACACTATTGAATCTCTCTTGATAACAGGCTAAACAACCCTGTGCATCTGTCTAGGACTTTTTATTGTCAGCAAGTGTGGCTCTCTATTTGACTGCTGCCATTCTACAGGGAAAGGGTAACCAAAACCATTCGGGTTTAGAATCAGACATTCCAGGATACATTTCCAACTGAATGATTTGCTGGATATTTTACTCAAACCAGTGTTCACACTTATGTGAATCTCTACATGAGGACAACTGTGGTATGCACGGGTAAGAATTTTATATTTGATGTAGAATTCTACGTATGGGAAATAGTTTTCCTTCCGTCTGGTTACTTGTCTTCCAAGTAAAGATAGCAAATCTACCTTTGTACGGTGATTTATTTGAAATGTGAGCAAAGGGAACTAACTCATGGCTGCCTCTTTCTCACCCAGTAATTGCATTTGGATGTGAGGAAAAGCAGCCATCTCTAATCAATCCTTCTGCAGTGTCTCATAAATGAAACTTTGGTACATCCTGTCCTGAGTGGTACGAAGAAGTTGATTTGCTACCCATAACTGAGATACTGTATGAGAAGCAGGAAATATATTACAGAAAATCTTCTCTAAATAAAGGCACTTTGTAAAAGAAAATATATCCTGGATATCTAAGATTTAATACATAAAGAATATCAGTGGTCTTAGCTATAATATTTACCTTAATTGTTGGTTGTGATAATAGTGTATCTGATATGGTAGGTTGAATAAATTGAATAACTAAATCAGTTTTCCCTCTATGTTTTAAAAATGTTGACTAATAGAAATCTCATATGTGATGTTTGCTATTGTTTTGCCATTCATTTAATCTTTACCTTTTCAGGTTGCTTGTCCATGCTACTTCCTTTCTCAGTGTTAATGTCCTGCTCCTTAGTAACCCTTGGGGTTCTCTACTGCCTGCAACCCTTTGCCATGATCATACTAATTCACCAGATAAAATCTCCTCTGTTGGCCACTGAGAGAATAAAGGGCAGACTCTAGAGTCATTTTCTCTCAGCAGCTTCCTTGCTACATGCATTTGCTGGTACCTGTGTAAGCATACAGCTGTGCAAATGGGGTGAGGCCTGCGAAAATTTTTCTCATGTATGTATTTGGTTGCTGTGAAATACTCTATTGATTTGTGTCAGAGTACAGATCATCTATTGTCTCTACCTTGCCAGCCCCTCCCCCATCTCTGTGTACTATATACATGTATGTGTTTGAAAAGATATGTCTAAGCTGCATAATGCACTAAGTGATATGGCAAATTGTTTAACCTGTTTTATTTCATCATCTCTACAATAGTCATGCCAAGTGTCTTAGTTCTTTTATTATTGTTATTATTGGATATCAGAAATCAGGAAGCTGACGAAAATAAATTAATTCACCTCAAAGTGTCAGACTCTGGAAAGTTCATGTTCAAAAGACTGGACATGATGAGCATTTCCTTGCTTTTCTGCGGGGTCCTGAAGAAGCATGTTGTATCACATTATGGGGATATATTCAAGAGGCAGAATCAAACTGGTTTCATAGTTGATCCATTTAGTAGACATCTCCTCAGTACTTCAGTGGAATAATCCATTCACAATGACCAAGCTCTCATGGCTTAATAACCTCTTCATTGCTCTACTTACTCCGAATTCATAATACTTCACCCTGAAGATTAAACTTTGAAGTGAGATGTTTGGGACATACAAAGTGGCCTTCCATAACCATTTGATTAAAAAAACCTAGAGGTTTGCTGGGATATAGGGATGGAGGCTCTATGTAGGCCCCAGCTCAATATCTCTTGACAATGAGTGTGCAGGTGTTGTCTTCAGCAGTGGGGCTTTGCTGCCAGGTTATGGGTAGCAACAGAATTAAGAACAGAATTTTGGGTTGTTTGGGAATCCCATGGGGCACCTTTGCCCAACATTCAATTAGATGCAACCCAATCCCTGTACTGGAAGCCTCATTTGGTGACAAGAGCTGGCCAGCTGGGACTTTCTCCTGGTATTTGGCAATTTCATTAAATATATAGATATATAGATATAGATATAGATATAGATATAGATAGATAGATATGAAAGTTTCTACTATCTCACATTTCCATGCTACACATCAAATATCCATTAATCTTAACTATCTCGCACCATATTTCTTCCCCTATGTTCTCTCCCATACCCACTTCTCCCCCTTCTCTCCTTACTTAATTCTCCCAACCCAGTCCAATCCAATCTACATCTACCTATTCTATTTCTCTTTCCTGGTGAGATCTATCTATTCCCTCTAGTCCTCCTAATCTGCACCTATCCTCTGCGGTTCTATGGATTGTAGGGGCTAAAAGACAAGTAGGTTTGTTATCTTGGTACGACTCAGAAGTCAACATCAGCAACAAGTGTGTGAAAACACAGGAAGGGTGCCCTGATATGGGCAAAGTACAGCAGTTAATGGCCCAAAATGTAGTAATGAGGAGGGGCAGGGAGTGAGTAAACGAACAGATGACTTAGGAGAATGACTAGATAACAGAGTTCTAATTATTACCATTTAGATTTTTCCTTCTATCCTATATTTAATAATACCTCAAATACTTCAGAGAAAAGTATTTTCACAAGGATAATAGAATAAACATTGTTTCCATCTATTATTTATGGAAGTTGACATTACAAATGGTTTCTGTTTGAAGGGGGGTAGTAGAGAGAAGAACAAGAAAGAAAAGGGAAAAAGAAAAGAAAAGCTAGAGGGCAAATGTAGTTGGGATAAAATAATAGTAATAGCCAAATCTATCCAGAGAAAAAATAAATGGTAAGAATGTTTAGGTGAGTCTGTGATCCATCCACTTATATGAGAAGAAAGAGAGAAGCAGCTGTTGGGGCTCAGTCAGGTAGAGATAAGTCAGCATCAGAAACATAAGGAATGTGTTTCAACTCCAGGTATAACCTGTACATGCACAGCAGATGAATCACTTTCTGCTTCGTGGTCCAAAACAACTGGACCTACCTCCAGACCGCCATCCTCCAGTAAAGCTTTCTACACAACAGCAAAGTCTAAGGCCTCTAGAAGGTCCTGAGCATGAATTATAAAAAGTACCTGTGTGTCTTTCTCAGTACGCATCCTAAAGGATTGCTAGAGAAAATTTTGCATACAGCCGAATTCATGTATTTCTTCCTGAAGAAGGGAAGGCACAAGGAGGGAGACAGAATACTCCTGGAGGGTATGTGTGGAAGTCTGGATTTTTTTTAATCCTATCTGAAAACTTGCGAAGGCAAATTTGTAGAATTCAGAGCCATGGATCAAATTCACACTATCTTGTGAGTTTCGGAAGCTGCGGTTCTGGAAGTTATGTTCCCTTTCAGTCTGATAAGTGACATTTGTACTAGGACATTTGAAACAAAGAATTGAGATGCCAAATGGAAATCTTAATTATTTAAAATGAAATGGGAAGGTGAGAGAGGCCTTGACTGTATTAGGTTTATCTCTAGCTTGCAATGGTTTGGTTATGGTATTTCGTCTTTGGTATGTGTCAAAAGTGATACACATTAATTACAAACTACACACCTTTTCATTGTATTCCATAACACATGTGAAATAGTCAATGGGTTCTAATTAATAGCATTTATGTTACATAGTTGTGTCTCATTCTATGAGAGTATTTAAATCAGGATTTCTAAATGCGTCTTTGACTTATAATAATTTAAAATTGAAGTTTATATAAGTCACTTAAACCTCCTTCTCTAAAGAGAATCACGAGGGGTCGAATCTATCACTAATAATGAAGTGAAAATAGTAAATATGAAGTGAAAATAGGTTCCTCTAAAGATACATAAAACCACACTGGTAACATCTTTATGCATAGTGTCCTTAAATCCTCCAGAGTTTCTGGACACAGAGTATGGCATACTCATTCAGTAGAATACTACTAGCAATAAAAAGACAACATACTCTGGAGAAACATAACTTGGAAAAGTTTCCAAAAGCCTTGCATTGGGCAAAAGAATCTGTACAAAAAGGTTATTTATTATATACCCACTTACATGGTATTCTGGAGCAGCCATAATAAGCTGACAGGTATCAGGTATTGAGGCAGGGCTGGTCTCCAGAGGCAAATCACTGGCTGGAAAGTGGGTTGGGTCTCTGTCTCCATGAGGCTGAGAATGTTGCATACCATTCAACTGTAAAGTTGTTAAACTTTCTTCACATGCTGAAAATCTGTATCTTATTACACAAAGTATGTCTATTTTATTAAAGTATATTAAAAATAAAAGGCTGTTTTCCAAATTTAAATATAAATTCTTCTATCACAACCTTTAAGGTTCTGTGGGTATAATCAGACTTCAAAGGCCAGTGAATCATCCAACCTTTCCTCTACATGGTTTTCTTTTTAAATTTTTTCTCTATATTTCTGTAAAATGAAAAGAAGAGGGAAAATTGCCTGAAACCAACAGGTTTTCTAACTAGAAAAACAATATCTCTAAGCAAATACCTTAAAAATGATGAAGAAATGCAATTATTTTCTATTAGACATTTAATTTCAAAGGCAGTTTTAATGATAATTTGCTGATAACGGTTCCTTAGCAACAAGCAATATCCGAGACAGAATTGGGAGAGTTTTTTCCTTTCTCTTCTTCTTCCTTTTTTTTTTTTTTTTTTTTTGTTTTTTTTTTTTTGTTTTTTTTTGTTTTAAACTGATTACTATACTACTTTTCAAAGGGACTGAAATCTGGAAACAGAATTTTCCATTTAAAAGATTTAATTGAAAGACAACAAAGTTTAATTCGAGTGAGAAACTGGAAAGTTCACATACTTTTCCACTACCGTGTGGAGAATTAATCAACAAAGTTTAATTTACCCTCTGCATGGTTGCTAATTCATCATTTTCAAACAAGTCATTTGATGACAAGTAAATCAGAGAACGGCATATTTAAACTCTGACTCTGTCACTCACTTCTTGGAGGCCTGAGAAAACAAATGGTTATATCTGGTTTGGAAGGTGGTTTTACATAGATACCAGCACATGTGGGGAAGCTGACAGCAGTAACTGACGATGATACAGAAGCTCCAGGTCACTGACTTACTGATGGATAGCTCTTTTCTCTTTAGTTGTTCTCATCACTTGCTGAGGTGCTGATGGTGAAGGTTATGTGGCAGTGGCAGTGCAGTAGCTTATGACAATCCTGCCCACCAAGAAGAATGTAGGTAGTGAATAGATTCTGTGCAGCAATTTTAGACTGAATCTGAAATGTATAGATAGATTACTTTTCTCCATCTGTCTGCTTATACTATCTTACGATGCTAAGACTGTCCTCACTGGCTATCCTTTAATGTATGGCTCATTTTCCAGAGCTCCTTGACATATAACTTTCCTACCAGAGAAGGGACTCATCATCATCATATGATCAAAAATAATCACTCTGATTATAAGTATTCTGTTTTGAAGTGAGCCTTTAGTTATTCAGGAAACCTTTATTAATAGGCATTTCATTAAGTGTCTAGCTTACATAGGGTCTATATTTTGTACCTATAAGACCATAGACACCTTAAGTAGTTACTCATAAATTAGACAATTTTACTGTATATAGATACACATACATATAGATATGGTTGCTAAAGTTATGGATAAGCTAAATTCATTAACTGCCAGGCTTGCTAAAATTGCTCTTTTTGTGCACTGGTTTACCGTGGCTCCAAAGACTGCAGTGAAAGTTTTTATTTTAGGAGCAATCATTGAAAGAATCAACTGACCTTGCTCTTCGGTGTTGTAAGTCAGAAAATAAATAGTGAAAGTGTATCTTAGTGGTTTGCAAGTGATTTGGGGCAGGATGCACAGCTAATAGAAAGCCATCGATTGGGCTGGAGGAAATGAGTTGGCTGTAGCATGAGCTGTAAGCCGGGGTTCAGGATTGTGAGGTCAGGGCAAGACGCCAAGGTGTACTGCATTATCTGGCAGAAATTCAAGCTCCTAGCTAACAGTCTGAACTCCCGTTTCCAAGTTTTGTAAACTTGGTTCAATTTGTTTGATCCAGCTTTCCTATCTCCCAAAATTCATGATATTGCTATGATGTGTGTCAACATTGTTTGAGTATAGTCTAAACACACTTTAAGTTTAAATTTCTTCTGATGCTGTTTTGTTGTTTGTTTTAAGACTGAGAATCAATACTATTTATGGACTTTATTTACAAGAATATTTCTCACTCTGGAAAACAAGCAGTTTTGCCAAGAGTATTGCTCAGAAAGAAGTATTAATGATTCAAGAATATCCAAACCATTAGCCACTGCCAACCAGACTGCTTTAAATAAGGTGGATTGGAAAGGGTCACAGCTGAACGGGAAACCAACCGTCATTAGTTCTATTCTGGGCTTGGCGTCCATGTGACCTTGAGCATTTCACTCAATTTTTCTGTTCTTCAGTTTGCTCAGGTTTCAAAAAATTGGCATGATAACACCAGGATGCTCTGTGCAGTCATTAGGGTAGCAAGATGCTTGGGCTCCTGAGTCCCAGCTAATGGAGCAGATTTGTCTCACAGCAACAGCTCCTGTGTTCTATGTTCTGTGTTCACTTTTAACCCCTTTCCTTCATTGTTTTAATGCTTCATGAATTAAATTTTAAATACTCTATTGTTCCATCTGATTGACTGTTGGTGTTACAGATAATGGATTAAATGTATACTTGATTTAAATCAGTCCATTTCAACTTAATGCATGAAACATTGATACAATATGTAGCGAGGAACACAAAGTGTTATAGGAATGTGCTTTTGATTTAATCCTAGCTCTGGGTTATGGAGCTGCAGGCTGTCCACAGGAGCAGATTATGATGCCCTGTCAGGGACATGATTTTTCCAGCTTCAGATAGTTTCTGCAAGTGTGTGATGTTGTGGAATTCTGGCGACTATTGAGAGGCTTTAAAAATGCTAGTGCTCTGACAAGGGTGGCTGCTGCCACCTCCCCTGTTTCCCCTGCTGTCCTTGCTGTTGCTGGGTGCTGGGTGCTGGGTGCTGGGTGCTGGGTGCTGGGTGCTGGGTGCTGGGTGCTGGGTGCTGGATGCTGATTGGAGATATCCTGATGACAAAGATCAAACTTGCCCTAAGTAACCCAACGCCCCTAATCAGCATTGATCTCTAAAGAGATCAATATTCCCTTTCCCCTCTAACCTTTTTGCTCTCCTACTTAGTGTTGGGGATGGAAGGGTAGAGACGGGTAGAAAAAGGGAACCCACAAAATAGCCAAAAGTCCAGCAGCAAGTATAAACACACGAAGTACGTTATTAGTTAGACAATATTTTCTCAGTCTCTCATACACAAAGAATATTTTTGCTTCCTGTTTTCTTACCAATGCTGAAGACTCTGATATTGATTTACTATTGCTGCCTCAGATTTGCCAAATGATTACTAGCAGCTAGGTATTTGGCTAAACACTTTACTTGCCCAGCTTACTGAGCGTTCAGGTTGCTATGAGCTCTGCCTTTTTAGAGTTCTCATTTTGTAGGTCAGCAGTATTGCAAAGACTCAGAAGCATTCTGAGAAACAGAGGCCTAGGTACTGGTGAGTAAGAAAATGTACAACACTAGGGTAACTGGAGTAGTGGACAGTGAGATGAGTATGATTTATACTCCTACCTCTATTGTAGGCACCTCTGTAAGAACTACATATTCACAACTAACTTTTATTCTCATTAACAGTGAGTTTCTAGGAGAGATAGACACAAAATAATCAACTGTCTAAAACTGGTGTTCCCCAATTCAGCATGCTGATATTTTGGTCAGATATTTTATTTTAGCAGAATCTACTGGTACTGGCAGTCAACTTGTGTGTCAACTTGACAGAAGCTAGAGTCATCAGAGAGGAACAATGCTCAGCTGAATAAATGCCTCCATGAAATTCAGCTGTAAGCTATTTTCTCAGTTAATGATCAGTGTTGGAAGGCTTAGTCCATTGTGGGTGCTGCCATTGTGGATTGATGGATCTTGGGTTCTGTAACAAAGCAAGCTGAGCAAATCAGGTAGAGGAAACCAGTAAGCAGCACCCTTCCATGGGATCTGCATAAACTCTTGCCTCCAGGATCCTACCCTGTTCAAATTCCTGTCCTGTTTCCTTCAGTGATGAACAGTATGGACTTGTAAGCTGAATAAACCCTTTCCTCCTTAACTTGCTTTTTAGTCATGATGTTTTGTAACCCTAAGACATGGGGTTTTGTATACATTGGAAGACATTTATCAACTCCCATGACCTGCAATTACTAGACACAATACCTCTCTAAATATGAAAATCAAAACTATGTTCAGACTCCATCACATGCTCCCTGAGGAGTAACTATGGAGGTCATTCTTCCTACATAGCACCTCCTTTGTAGACAGGTCCATAAGCAATCCTGAGTTCAAAATGGCTTATTCCTTTTCATCTGGGCTCTACTACAGGAGACAGCACATTCTCAAAGAAAAGTATCAGTTATAATAAAAAGGGTTTTCAAGGTCAGTGGCAGATGCCCGTTCCATATTCCTTGAGAACCTGTGCATTTAGGAACTCTGAGTAGAAAAACAATCCAATCAAATAAGGAGATCAATCAGAACTGCTGGCTGCTAACCACAGTTGCAAACAGGCATGGTGGCTAAGGAAAGACTTTTAGAGACATGACTTCTGAACAAGAAAGAAACAATACCTGAAGATCCAGGGCCCTAGGGAGAGGCAGCTTCCATTACTAGGAGTGGAACATGCTGAGTCCACTGCATGGACTGTGGGTAAGAGAAGTGGGTACATGGATGGAGTGAGGAAGAAAACCTTGGGAAAGCTTTATTAGGAAAGGAAGGAAGTTAGGAACAGAAAGTAAAGCAGAAGAAAAAGTGTTCAAAGCATCTATAACATCAGGTCCTTATTACCAGTATTGTCAATGTCTTCCTATTCTCACCCTTAGCTACACATTCTTGTTACACACCATGTTGTAACGATATTGCCAGTTTCTTTACTACGTGTTTGAATGATATCCTTTTAGAAGAGTGATTCCCAAAATTATATTGGCTAATCCACAATACTGGTATGGATGGGACACGTTATAAAAACAAGGAGCATTATGGGGACAGGGGAAGAAGAGGAGCCCTGTACCCCAGAGTCCACTTGAGTCCTATAGCCAGATGAGAGTCAAGAATCTCAATGGAATTTTCATAGGTCCTTTCTCCCCTCTCAGTTATAAACCTACTGTTTCTAAGAATCTATGGAAACCCTATTTACAGTAGAAAAAACCATATCCTAATCATCTTGGCAAAGTTGGTGATATCTGTTTATACTTTATCATATTATAGTAACCTTAATTGAACTACTAGTATCACCCTAAAAATCTCACTTTATTGTGTGTGTGTGTGTGAGAGAGAACAACAAAATGATATCATGACTATGGCTGAATTTTAACTGCAAATCTCCCTTAACAAGTTCATATGCACATTTGATATGACTTACTCTTTTCTTTAGGATTACTTAATATCAGCTCTTAAAACTTATGTTAATATGTCTATTAGGAAACTAAGAGTCTTCCTGGTGAAATCCATACTTCTGATCTCTGAAATGCTTTATTCTTTCCAGGACTGCTTTTTGCCAGTTTTAATGAGCTCCATGGGCTGGCAAGAAGGCTGAGGGGTTAGACATATAAACTTCTCTTGAACAAGAACTGAGATTTTAGTTCTTATAACACAGTAAGATGGCTCACAACTATCTATTAGGGCTAACTTGAGGCTGATTAGTTGCTGGCCTGTAAAGGCAGCAGTGTTAACAAGTATATACCCACACACAGACACATACATACATATAATTAAAATAAAAAATCATTAAAAAATATTTCCTACTCTGCTTCATAGTGGATTGTCCTTAATAAAATATTTTACTTTATTTAAGCCAAGAAATAGTTTCCATTTCAGCTAAGGTCCTACAAGATTAAGGAAATCTTCTGACTGGTAGTTATGCCTTTGTCTCTGCTACCACTGCTACAAGAGGCTGAGAAACCACTTTGAAGATGATGCATTATAGGAAACAAGAAAATAAGGTTGCTGGCCAGAACCCTGAGTAAGGATGTTTTAATACACTGAAAGAACCATGGCTTCAGGAAGATTCTCATGTGATGACACTTCCTTAGATTTTCCAGAAACAAGAAAACGTTATTTTTAAGGGCTTAAATTGCAGAAGACAATAACACATTAGCTCTCCTCAGACTTTCAACCATTAACATCAGCAACAGTTTAACAAGGACGCTCAGGGACAACCCCAACACTGTGATTTATAGTAGCAGGCGATTCTCGCGAATGTAAACCCTTTCACATAGCTAATTCCAAGTTACTATCGAAGAGTGGCTGGATAAGAGAAGAGCTATTTGACTGCTAGTCTGTGTTGCTTTCAGTTTATTTCATCACAGAGGCCTGGGCTGGTCTTGTTTTCCTATTGTTTGTTTCTTTGATTAATATTCGGACAGAACTGAACTCTTCCAATTCCTTTTCAGACTTTCACTTAACTGAAGCAGCTAGTTTCCATCCTTCCATAGATAACACTGTTTGGAATGTTCAGGGTTGTCCTGTTTTAGCCACAGCAAGACATCATGAAATGTGGAGGAAGTTATGACAGCAAAGACACTCAGAAAAAAACACTGAAGTCAGAGAGGGAAAGAAACCTTAACACATGAGTCATGTGGGTGGAGGGAAAAGAGGGAAGAACTTTGGATTTATTATTCTTAGGTGACTTTGGTTTTATGAATTTGAAAAAAAAAAGGAGGGTATGGTAATTGTGGAAAGGACACTGGATGCCACAATGGCTTAAGCAGAGACACTTCCAGCCCAGTGACATTGTAGTCATGAGGAGGAAACAAAGAAGAGAGGGCAGAAGCCGTAGCTGGAAAATCTAGAAGCTCCCATGTCATTTAACTGACCCTTCTTTATAAGACATGGCACTTCACGAACTACCTTACTTTTTGGATTGGTCCTACACGTCATATATTAAGAACTACCTTCTTTAAGGAAATGTGTGATGGGAGACTTTCCTAGGCTCCAGACTTTAGTTCTTATTTACTACAGGGTTGCCAACAAACATATCAGTTTTACCACACTGGAAATCCAATTGATCGCACACATCACTTGCTGTGTAATTGCCCACTTACGAATTTTATAAAACAAACAAACAAACAAACAAACACATTTATTGAAAATTATCTCATCTCCTATATTTTGATTGCATTCTTTTCTTCCTTAGATTTTTGAGAGGATGTAAAAAAAAACATTTATTCTATGGACATTGGTGTTCTGCCTGTGTGCCTGTCTGTGTGCAGGTGTCAGATTTTTTTGGAACTGGAATTACAGACAGTTATGAACTATCATGAGGGGTTGGGAATTGAACTTGGGTCCTTTGAGAGCATAGACAGTGGTCTTAACCACTGAGCCATCTCTCCAGCCCCAAGAGGATACTTTTAAATAACACATTTCCCTGCCAGGAAACTGCATTTGAAAAGTGAATAATGGGGCTGGGTATTTGGTATAAGCCTTTATGCAAATATTCAGGCCTCAGAGGCAGGTGACTCTCTAGACCCAGAGAGCAACCTGACCTATGCAGTAAGATTTAGGACAGCCAGAGTTACATAGTGAGACCATGTCTGAAAAAAATGTGGTAAATAATTATGGAAAAAATCCAACAGGCACTTACATAATTTTGCCATTTTCTTATAAGTCTGTTCCTCTATATACCTTTTTTCCTACTATATCATTTGATCCAAGTAAGGGCTGAGAATAGTGTAATCTGTTTTCATTTCATATCCTCTTTATAAAAACAGCCCTACTGAGTAGTTGCTGATGAGAAAAATAAATAATTAGCATACCCCCTTCTTGCTTCCTCTGTCCTCAACTCTGTCAATTAAGGACTTGAATGCACATTAGTGCAAGATGTCAGAATATTTAATTCCTTAATTTGAGCTCATGAGAAGGTATGTGGGTTGGAGAGCTCTCTGGGAAATGAGAGCAGACCTTTTTGTTTGTTTAATAACTGGATGATGTGGAGTTACCTCATTAGGCCCATGCAGGTTTAATGATGCTTTACAAAGGCTGCATTTGAAGGTCCCCGCAGAGGGCAAAAAAATTATTTTCCTTGAAATTTCTGAGGCATTTGTAACTTTTCCATAATTGCCTCAGTTGCCTTTTGCTTTTGTCTAAATGTGGAAGAATTTCCTTATGCCTTTGCAAGTTTTTTTTTTTTTTCATCCTTTCCAACAATCTGTAGTGAATCCTTACTCCAGGGCCATGACCAGTTCTTCCTGAACTTACTGAATGAGTCATGAGAATATTATGATTTTACCCCTTGAAACATCTATTACAGAGGCTGATATGGCATTTAGCATACTAAGGACTTAGGGATCTCTCTGGTTTGTTCTAAAACATTAGCATTGTACATTGTACTAATGGGAAGGAAGTAGCAGTACATTCTATTCAGTGTGAACGAGGAGAATCCTGAGTTCTCCAACACTGCTGATTAATAAGATTATTTTATCATTATGACACTCCTTTATTTCTCATTTTAAATTAATTCTTTGAGAATTTTATAAAGTGTGTTTTGATCAAATTCATTCACCTCCTTCAATTCCTCTTGAATCAGCCCCCACTTCCCTATGCCCAACTATATGACCTCTTTTTATTTTTACTGTTTCTAAACCTACCAAGTTCAGTGTATACTGCCCACATATTCTTGGATATGTGAGCTATTCTTAAATTCCTATAATAAGATGGGCTTAGTTGTACTGCATTGTCTAAAGATCTCCTGCTCAATTCAATATTGCAAACAGGGTCTGCTCATCTCCACCCACTTCTCTTCCTCACTACGCACCACATTTCGTCTGTAGTTTGGAAACAAAGAAAGATGGATACTGGTGCTCAATTCACCTTACTTTCTTCTTTTGCACCAGGATCTCAATGCACTGGATAATACCATCCATGTCAGGGAGAATCTTATTTCCCCCAGTTAGTCCTTTCTGAACTACTCTTAGAGGGATAATTCCATGGTGACTGTAAACCTAGTTAAATCAATAATGTGAATTAACCATCACAACTACCGTTCTTGTCTTCCGTTAACAGGCTATACTTTCTCTTCTCAATATGTTTATCCGAGAGGATCCATTAGATGAGCTCAGTGTCTTGTCCTGGAATGCAATCCAACACAGGGAACTCTATACATCCGTTTCTTGTAGAGTGTTTTAGATGACTGCCTTGATTCCTGTTTTATTTCAGAAAAGATAATATGATCTAGACAACTCATAAAAAAGCATTTGATCTGGAGCTTGACTACAGATTCAGAGAGTTATTCTATTAGTTAGCATCATGGTAGAGAGCACAGTAACCGTCCAGCAGGCATGTTGTTAGAGAAGTAGCTGAGAGCTTTATATATTGATCCACAGACAGTAGGCAGAGAAAGAAAGACAGGAAGAGGAGGAGCGGGAGGGACAGGGAGAGAGAGAGAGAGAGAGAGAGAGAGAGAGAGAGATTGATTGATTGATTGATTCTGGTCCTGGTGCCTGGTGTGGGCTTTTGAAATCCAAAGTCCCACACCCACAGCCACATCTACAGCAGTGCCACACCTCCTTGTAATCTCATTTAGAAATCTCTGAATCGTTCATGTTTTCTATAGTTCTTAATCTTTTCCAAATAATTCATCAACTGGGGACTAAACATAAAACTATATGAGCATATGTTGGAGAAAGCTCTCATTCAAAGCACCACAGTGACATTCCTAGTTTTGACTTAGAAAACAACAACAACAACAACAACACAGCAACAGCAACAACAAACTGGACTTCTGTCTCCACTGTCCACGGTCCTTTATATGGGCTTCATTCTCTTCCTAAATATTGCTATTGTACAGTGTATCAGATATTGGCATGTCAACATATAATTTTTATAGCCTATATGACTCAAATGGCCATATCTAAGAGGAAGGGTACTTCCAATCACATTTCTATCAAAAAGCACAAACAAAAAAATGATTTTTCAGTGATCAAGTGAGATCTTCAGACTTCCTCCTCCAGTTCTATGTGCTGACAGCAACCAGGCATGCTGTTAACATAGCAAGACTGGAATGAATCGAGATAGAAAATGACTGTGATGCTGTCTTCATGCACAAGTGAACCTACCTGTTTGCAGATAATTGTACAGCAGATTCCCTTTGAAATGAGATAGGCATACTCTGTAAGGAAGCCATCCCCACCCCTAATATTCTACTCTTTTATCAATAAAAAATACAAGAAATCGTTAGTGCAACTGTATGTCAGGGTAGATAGAGTGGGTTGAGGAACAGAGGGTTATTGTTGATAATTCAGTGTGTTACAATTTCCCTTCATCTGAACCTCCTGATATTCAGTCAGTTAAGAGTAAATGTAGACTTTAAATACAGTTCTACTGCTCTGCCTTCTACCCAGGACTTCAGTGTCTGTCCCATATAACCCTACCATTGACTGTAAAGAGTTTGAAGAATGCTTAGCTGAACTGAGTTGAATGAAAAGTTTCAAGGCAACGGGAGATTTGAACCTTCATTTTTAATAACGATAATTTCCCTCCGCTCATATTCTCAACATTCTGGTTCTGTCTGAATTCATTTGTTAGAAGACTTGATTTGAGCTTGTTTTAGCAGATCAGCTAAGTTAATATTTATTTTGAGAAAGAAGGATTAGTGAATATAGGGTCAGAATAAATTATACATCCTGTGAGCAATTGAAGGTCGGTAAGAAAACATGAAAGAGTCAGAGATTTCTAAATGAGTTTTACATTGCGAGACCTAAGGGCAATTTCCAAGTGTTATGCTTTCGGCATATTGGAGTCACTTTGAACCAGAGAGAATGGGGCAATTAAGCTACCGATACAAATAAGAGGGAGAAAGGGGAAGAAGTAGGGAAGGAGGGGAAAAGTAAGGAGGGAAAGAGGGAAGTAGACAAGGAGGGAAGAAAAAAGATCTGAAATTATGTAATTATAAGGTTGGCAGACAGTGAGTGTAGGCAATGCAGAAGAGAGAATTAAAAGATTTGAGTATTTTGTTGTGTCAGTGTGAGTATGTGATAGAACAAGGAGGCACAGTGTATTCTTACTGAGGCCATTTTACGTTTAACCAGAATTTAACCACCTTGATAGGAATGTGAGGTCAAGATGCTCCAGATAACTTATCTTAGCTTCTATTAAACTGCTGTTTCCGGTCAAGTGATACACAAGAATGCAGCTTTGCTTTAAAAACCACTTTATATATAAACACTTGGTGCTACACCGGACCCCCCTGTGGTGATTGAATGAACATGAATGAACGTGGTCCCCATAGGAGCAAGGGAATTGGCATTGTTTGAAAGGATTAAGATCTGTGGCCTTGTTGAAGTAGATACAGCCTTGGTGGAAGTGTGTCACTGGGGAGGGGGGTGAAGTATCTGAAGCTCAAGAGAGGCCCAGTAGCAATCTCTCTCTCTCTCTCTCTCTCTCTCTCTCTCTCTCTCTCTCTCTCTCTCTCTCTCTCTCTCTCTCTCTCTCTCTCTCTCTCTCTCTCTCCCACACACACACACACACACACACGTTCTCTTCCTGCTACCCATGGTTTCAGATGTAAATCTCTCAGCCATCTGTCCAGCATCGTGTTTGCCTGTGTGCTACCATGATTCCTGTCATGATGACAATGAACTAAACCTCTGAACTACAAGCTAGCCCCAATTGAATGCTTTTCTTCATGAGAGTTGTTGTGGTCATGGTTTCTCTTTACAGCAATACAAACCCTAAAACAGTCCTGAATACCTGAGTGTAGCCCTACCTGGCTGGAATAAAGATTTCAAATTGCTATACACTGTATCTCGATGGGCTTCCTATAACAAAAAACAAACCAGAGAGAGGGTGACAAACCAGCCTGTTTTAATTTTAGACACAGATACCATCTTATAGAAAAGAAAAAGTAGATTTAATCCTGTTTATGAATAAATATGTTTTCCAAGGATTTTGGACTATGTCCCACCTATAATCTTACTACAGATCATTCTGTACTGCCTATTCTAAATAAAAGCAACTATACCTTTGTTTGAAAAGGTAGAGTTATCTGTTATGACCACCTTCTTATGACTACCTTTTTATGACCACCTTGCAACCATGTCTCCATTTCAGAAGGTTATTTTGACCAACTTGTTGTCTGAAGCTCTGCTTCTAGAATCTTGCCTATTTGCCTGCCCAATCTGTCATTTCAAATCTTCATGTTCCTGATCTATAAAACCCACTTTTGCCCTTGTTCAATGCTGATATCTTGAACCCTACCTTTAAATAAAAAAGAAAAATAAATATGCTTTAATTAGTTGCTTACTTTAATTGGTTTGAGCATGGTCTGGGTCCATGGTCTTTCTCCTTGCATCTGTTGGAGCAGAAACAAAGCAAAACATGTCAACTAGCCAAACAGAGCAGGCACGGTAGACATGTGAATGTAGAGTTCAAAAGTATATGCAACTTGGAAATCATTTAGAAGAGCACAGAACTCTGAAATTTTCTTTCTAGAGAAGCCAATCTGTTCTCATAGAGTAAAATGAAAATGGTGGCTGAGCAAGGAGAACAGCTCTGAGATCACCACTGCTCATTCTTATGCCCTGCTTTGCAAGCATTGTGCGAAGCACTTTGCATGAATTAACATATTAAAATTTCACAGCAGCTCCATGTGTTAGATAAAATCATGCACAATTTACAGATGGTAGAATATCCTAAAAGTTTGATTGTTGTGCTGAAATTTATGCACACAATGTATTGGGCTAAAATACTAGTTCAGACCTCTCTGCTGTCAACAGCTCTGGTGGTTATCATGTCTGAGAATACTTCACAGCATGTGTTAAATGGGGCTTTGTGATGCAGAGCCAGAGGGGGCTCCATGAGTGCTCTTTGGAGTCTCACACAGGAGAGATGGACATGAAACACTAAAATTTGGGGAGTAGGGGATGGTTCACGGGATTTTAAAGTCTTTTTTTTTTTTAATAGCTTAGAGAAAATGTCATCTTCTAGAGAAAAAAGTCCATCTCTCATGAGAGAAAACCTTTATCATTGAAAATCTGCTAATTAGGATAGACAGACTCAGAAACTGAATAAAAGTGGAGGAAGGCTGGCCAGTTATTCCAATATGAGGAAGGCTGTAAAGAAAGACAAGAGAATAAAGGTTGATTGAGATCAACCAGGAAGGAAAGATAGTTGCTATTCAGCCTCACAACCTGAGTTCGATTCCCAGGACCAACATGTTGGATACTAACGTCTCCCATAAGTTGTTCTTTGACCTCCACCCTTGTACCATGGCATGGATGTGCCTGATTCAGCACCCCTAACTCTGGCCCTGACAACAAGTAGATACATGAAATGCGTTTTTACAGGTAAGAGAATGAATGTTTTGGCTGGTAAACATTACCCATTCAACTGTTTTTGAGTGCTTACTGTTGGCCAGTCAATGTCCTAGCCACTAAAGCACAGGATAGACAACCAGCAAAGAGGGCAAACAAAGACAATAAGCCTAGAGCATCGTGATAGGCTTTTTCTAGCCTTGAAACTAAGTAGTTTCATGGCCCAGGCCATACTGTTTACCACCTCTGAGTCTCAGCTTCTTTACCTAATATGAATTCTAAGCATCCCTCAAGGAGCAGGTAAGGGAGTATTTAGAAGATGTCTGACTCATACAAAACGCCCACTTACATAGCAATGTGATATGTATTTAACATTACAAATTGAATTCCTCTCAAAAGTCACTGGCATCCTTAAAGGTTAATAAGTAGAACTGGTTTTCCAGGGCATTAAATTTACATTTCTTGCATCTACCCAGCCTGTTTCTTACATGGTATGGTAGGTGTCCTCATTAATTCTGTGTCCACCTGAATGGGTCACAGGGTTCTCAGACATTCATTCAATGTGTGTGTTTCTGCGGGAAAGCTTCATTAGGAATTTGATATTTGTTTCAGTAGGCTAGATAACCCAGATGGTTCTCATTGTGCCTTGGCCTCATCCAGTCAGTAGACCCTCAGCATGAAAGAAGCATCGTGATACTCCTGAAACTAAGAGAGGGTGTCTGTTGCCTGGCTACCTTGATCTGTCTTTTCTTCCTGTTACATTTGAAGGGAAGCACTGACAGTTCCTGAGTCTGGAGTCGGACATTCAGGATTAGACTTATACAGTTGGCTCTTCTAAGTCTATGACATACTTAATGCTATCATGGGACATATCAGCCTTTAAGAAATGGATGAGCCGGGGTGGGGGATTTAGCTCAGTGGTAGAGCACTTGCCTAGCAAGCCCAAGGCCCTGGGTTCAGTCCCCAGCTCCGGAAGAAAAGAGGAAAAAAAAAAAAGAAATGGATGAGCCAATTCTTTGATGTGCTGCTCTCCCTCCCTCTTTCTTCCTCTCTCCCTTCCATCTTCCTCTACCTCAATTCTGTTCTCTAGAGAAAAATAGACAAACACAGTTGATAACATTTAAATCTAGACTGTCCTAGTATCTAGAGAGAGAAAAGCACTCCTGCTATATAATTCCTCTCTTCTTGCTTGTACTATAACACTTTCTGTTGAGATTGAAGCACTCTGTCCTGCAAGAAGCTCCTTAAACAGGAAGGTTAAAAAAAACTCAAAGGAGCTTCAGGAAGTCCCTAAATCTGACAAAATTCACTAGGTCCTTCTGAGTCAGAGTAAACAATAAAAACCTTAAGTCTCTCTCAGATCAAAGAAAACTAAGAAGCAAAGAAGACTCTCAGTCAAGCCAATCTGCAAAGAAGATTGTGAGACCAGAGCAGCTGATTAGAAGATGCAGAAACCAGCCAAGTTACCTGGAAGAGGTTTAGAACAGATACGTGGAAAGGAGAGTCTCCAATGTGTTGAGCTGCCTGAGAGCTATCCAAGTTTCCCAGCTTTTGTGAGCCATTACACACACACACACACACACACACACACACACACACACACACACACACACACACACAACACACACACACACACACACACACACACACACACACACACACACACACACATACACACACACACACACACACACACACACACACACACACACACACACACACTGGGGGGTAGGTTTTGGTTTCTGTGAGTCATTTCTGTTCCTGTAAGTAATGCCTCATCCATATTCCCATAAGGAACTTCAATATAACTCATTAGTTCACAAAGTTGGAATTTGATGGAATCTGGACTGTGCTCTGTCATAGGCTTCCTATCTGGATTGAGTAAATACATGCTGTATCTACCTAGGAGATGTTTTGTTACACAACACTGCTATATCACAGCAAGTTCATGATTACAATAAAAGAGAGAGAAAAAAAAAAAACCACAAGTCAGATAACCTTTTCACAAAGTGGGAAAAAAAGTCTAGTTGGGAAACCATGACCCCACCAGGATAGAGAATCAGAGGCCCTAGTAATACCCAAGACAAGAGCTAGCTGGCCATCTACTCATCATATACTGTGACCAAATGTTCTCCCATAGTCACATATGTTACCATTGAATTCTAACGCCTTTAGAGAAAAATAATGAAGCTCAAGAAAACAGGTCAAAGACCCATAAGCAATGGGTCTAAACGTCAGAACTCCCCCTTTCATTTTCATGAGAGATTCTACATGTTGATTATCTTATTCTTAAAAACAGGCCAAGGGAAGCAAATATTGCACTACAATGTCACTTCCTGAGGCCCTAGTAAGAGAGAGCCTGAGGGCCCTGAGGTTGAGTGAGACAACTAAGTGTCCTTGGATCCTAATTCCCACCACCCACCTCTCCAGTGGTCTGTCTTTCTTTATCACAATCTCCATATGCCTGGGTAGTGCACATGAGTCTGGGAAGATGCCAGGCCTGGCAGGTAATGCTTGTTTTACAGCCAAGCACACCTGCTTCCTGGAGCCTGCCAACTCCTTTAGCTGCTGACTGTTGGCAGGATCACCATCTGGCCTCAGACCCCTTGTCTGAATCCTACATTCCCTTTCCATTAAAGAACATTCTCTTGTTCTTCTCTTCCCCCTATTTCTGTCCCCCTCTCCCTTCTGCTGAAGAAAACTTCTGTATTTCTCTTACATAGCTTTCCTTTTAGTGTAGATGTAGGGCTTATTGTACAAAGAGTAAGAAAGCAAAAGCAAGGCCTGTTTATAATGCTTCTTGTGGAAGCCAACATGCAAGGCTGCTGTTAGTCAGCTCTTTCCCTCTGTTCCTATTTCTTCACGCAGAGTCTTCACCAAGTCCCTTACATCAATGTTTGTTCTGATGTTCTGATGTTTGCCATGCAAATAGGATTTCCCTAGAACATGATTATAATTTGAAGAAGGTGCTAGGACTTTGTCATGCAAACCAGTTCCCTCTGCCATAACACCTTTCAGTCAACCTTAGCAACTTCTCATATTGCCATAGTTACCTTAACCGCTTAGTCAGGTTATCTCAGGAGTTGGGAGATATTTAGCCACCTTTGGTTATAGTCATTTTGTTAGTTTTCTATAACTTTTATACAAACAATTTTAAGTGAAAATTTAGAATAATTTTTGAGATTATAACATAATTACATCGTTTTCTTCTTTCCTCCCTTCCTCCAAACCCCTTCATGTAAATGTAACGCTCGTTGCTCTCTTTCAGATTCATGGCCTTATTTCTTGCTAATTGTTAATAGTCTCTCTCTGTCTCTCTTTCTCTTTCTCTCTCTCTCTCACTCACACACACACACACACATTCTAAGAATATAAATTTAGATATATTTTCAAAATACATAAATGCAACCATGCTCAATACATATTATTTTTAATGTATATATTTTCAAAGCTGATGATTTGGTATTATATAACTTTTTGTGTGCTCTTCCCTGAGGAAGATGATTTCACTGGATCTCAGCTTCCTTAGTTGCCTATCAATTTTTGTCTAGGGTTGAAGTCCTGTGAGCTCCTACCATCCATATTAGCTTGCCTACAGGTGATATTCTCATTCAAGTCCCATTTAGGAAGCCATGTTACTGAGATATCATAGGTGTAACTTCTGACATTCCTATGAAACACAATAGTACAACAAATTCCCTCTTCCTCTGGTATCTTTCCATTCTCCTTCTTAAATAGAGGTGTTGTCTGACGCTGCCTCTCCCACAAGCCATAGACTGTGTAATAGAAACCCCATTACCAGACATCAGAAACCATCTTTTGAATTATTGGTCAATGTGTGTGTGTGTGTGTGTGTGTGTGTGTGTGTGTGTGTGTGTGTGTGTGTGTGTGTGCTGTATCCATAAAGTGTTTAGTTTCTGATACTGTTTTCTATGCTTACCAACATATCAATGAAAATGGCAAGGCTTTGCTAGAATTCTATGTGTCTGGGTAGAAAGATGATTGAACTCAGAAGTGGAGACCATGAGCAAATGCAGTGTTGAGCCAGATGCAAGAAAAATAGAGGTTCACTTTGAAGATATAAGTAATTCCTAGGAATCTGGAGAGAAGCCTCATGAACTCAGATAATTAATACTGAATCAAGGCCAATGAAAATGAGGACATAATTTGGGAGAAGAGATTTTTGAGACAGCGTACGATAAATAAAAGTAAGGATCATAGAACGTTCCCCTTGCCTTCTGCTTAATTGGAATTACATTTGTATTCATGACCTGTTTCATAGAATGCACAAATCTGGGCTGAGTAGACACCATTGTTTTAGAGATGGGAAAATATTTTTGTTATTCATGTATGAAATATAGATAAAATATCCTTCTTTTCTCAAAATTTTCAGGCGATTAAAGAAGTATTTAGTGATTTGCTGAGTTTCTCAATATCACTACATTTCTGAATTAACTCCTTCTCTCTCCCAGATCTCCAAGTATTTGGGAAAAAAGTATTTTCTCCTTTACAATTGTTCTGTATTATAGTCTCTAAAGTGGTGATATATTTAAGAGGTACATTTTGAATTCCTAAACTTCATTGTACATCTAAAGAAGATTCTAATATGGCCAGGGTGCAGACCAATGGCACAAAAATGTACATGTGGTAAGTGACCTACTTTATGCTCAATTGTTTGTTAGTAATCTTTTTATTATATATACTTTTTAAAGAAATGGTATAGCAATTATAGCATTATATATAATGATATATATATATATATGTATATATATGTATCGAGAGAGAGAGAGAGAGAGAGAGAGAGAGAAACATGCCTCATTTAATTAACAGTTATGACAGGGATTGCTTTCATTATATATTTGAAGCAAGAGAGATATGAGTATTTGAAATTAGAGATAAAAAGGAAAAAAATCAGAAATCAGATAGTCAGGAAAAATGGATTATTTCTCAGGTCTAATGTGATGTCAACCTTTGTGGACACGACTCCTCCTGGGATTAATGCAGAGGAGAATGCAACTGAGATGGTGATCATATGTAGGTGGAGAATCCCTTACTCCAAATCTCTAATCTAAAATGCCCCAATTAGAAGCATTTGGAGCAGGGATAGAACACAGGACAAAAATACCAAATCTGATCCCACATTAAAACTAGGTCTTAGTTACAGTACAGCACTACAAATATTGTCCAAAATTACAATAAGGCTCTGCGAATAATCTGTGCATAAAGTTTATATAAGTCATATATAGATATGTATGTATGTATGTATGTGTGTGTGTGTTTAAACATGGATCATAAACTATCTCACTATAAATAAAAATATTCCAAAATCTGAAAAGAAGCCCGAAATAGAAATGTTTCTTCTCAAAAGCCCTTCAGGTAAAGTTTGCTTAAACTACTATAGATTACATCATACAAAGGAACACTCAGTTCAAAATTACCAAAACTCACCAGAATCCTTACACTTGCTAGTCCTCAGGTGTACACTATCCCAGGAAGCATGCATGTTATCCATTTAAGCAGTTGCTGCTTCTCAGCTGAGACAGTTCCTAGAGGGTGCTGAAAGGTAAGCCTTTTTGGGGGATACCCAAACACCTTATTAGGAAATGAGCCCCATCATGAGTTCCACTGTAGAATGAATTCCTACCTGATGCAGTATTGAGACAGAACTCCTAGATGCTGTAATAAATATCAGACTGTACATTTTAAAGCTACTGTAACATCATACACATCTATGCCAATGTTGTTACCATATGCTAACAATGCCATGGAAGAGTCAAGCTACAGTGGTATCAGATTGGAAGGAAGTTAGGACGATAATGATGGAATAAAGAAGAAATATAAAATCCTGATATACATGTTCTTTCTAAGCATCAAATATTTTTTAAATGTTCTGGTTTTACACATAAAAATAAAAAGCAAACCATGGGGGTTGGGGATTTGGCTCAGTGGTAGAGCGCTTACCTAGGAAGCGCAAGGTCCTGGGTTCGGTCCCCAGCCCCGGAAAAAAGAAAAAAAAAAAAAAAGCAGCAAACCATGTTTGCCCAGATTCCATATATAGGAGGCAACAGAGGCAGGGTATTGAAAACCTTTCAACTCTCAATCCTGGGTTATCCTGATACATCAAATGTCCAGCCCCAGAGAATGACACTCATCAGAAGAGGAGATTATTTCTGGGGCTCAGGGAGTATTGCAGTGTCAGCACTTAGGAATACAGATCAAGGTTCTTCGTTCCTACTAAATGCATGCCATTGTGTGTGCTGGTGACAGGCAGCAGTGAAAAGTCAAGGGATTGGCTTGATATAATTATGAAAGCTTTGGTCTAGTTCTCTTTGGCTCTGCTAATTTCATTGATAATTGGATCAGTCTCCAGTTAGAAGAGAAAATAAAGACAACTGTCCGAGCAGAGCTGTCTTATGTTCTGTTGCTAAATATAAATGTGAACAAAAGAAAACCATTTCCTTTCATCTGGGGACTCGGGGCTAGCACACAAAAGGCTTTAATTCAAATCAAAAGAGAATTATATTTATACTTAAATAGAATGTTCACAAAAGGAAGGCATGATAATTGTGTTAGTGTTGAATTCAATTTTCTGGAAATTTCTGACCCTTTTCTTTTTGGCCACAGAATAGAACTTCTGATGTCTTGAGACAGAGGTGAAACTGTGTAATTTCAGTATCTCAGATAATTATTATAGTGACACAAAGTTCACACTCCATATTTACTATTGACATCTTCATATATTACTCAGTATTCCTAAAGGAATATTATGTGTGCTCTCTCTCCCTGTCCCTGTCCCTGTCCCTGTCCCTCCCCCCCCTCCCCTCCTCTCTCTCTCTCTCTCTCTCTCTCTCTCTCTCTCTCTCTCTCTCTGAAATGAATGGCATTACTAGTTTGGCTTATAGGATCTAATCAAGATAGTAAGATAGTCCAGTAATAACTGTCTAACACTGGAGATGCAGAGAACAAAGTACTTTCTCAGTCCCCAGGGCTAGATGACTTAATTGATTCAATCAGCCTGACATTGAAGGCTGAAAGGGTTTCCTAGGATCTTCTGGTCTTTAGACTATATGGAAGTTGTTTTTAATCATTAGGGAAGGATTGTCAGAGTAACCAGAGTAACACACAGCACTATTTCCTTATTCCATATTATTTTATCTTCTCTGCCACCAAGAAGATTCCATTTAGGGAGGATCTTCCTGTTTCAAATAATATGATTGAGGATATCACTTACAGGAGTGCCCAGAGCTTGAGTTTTAGTTGATTCCAGGAACAACTGAGTTGACACCTAAAATTAGTCATCATAACCCATGAAAATATAAAGCCAAATAATTCAAAACCCTTGTAGAACCACCTCTTCTCTCTCTCTTCTAATATAATTTTCCCAAATTGTGTGTGTTGCTTATCAGAAACCAGTCATGCACATATCTTAATTTGTCTATCACTCAAATATATTCTTAATTTATTTATTCATCTGGACAAAAACCCTTAAAGGTCTGTGTACCTGTGATATATATTCAATAATACTAACTTTTCCCCTAATGTAGAAGAAAAGCATAAATATCACAATAGATATGTTATAACATACATGTAATATTGTGCTTTATCGTTATGTTTATATCATGTTCTCATGCTTCTATTTCTATTTATATCGCCCTTGTTAATTAATAAATGATCTATACTTTATTTTATATGTGGTATCTCATATCTGGCTCATGTCATGATGAAATATTCAGCATATTCATGAGTGTACATCCTGAGAAAGGTTTTTGCTAGTGTGAGTTAATTCACTCAAGCTATTCTGACAAGTGAATAAAAATTTCTGATACTGAAAATAAATGGACCCAGAAAATTGCAGAATGTACAAGATTCTGCCCACACTAGAAGGATTTCTGCTTGCATTGATAATCTCTGACTTTTATTAAGAACCAAAGAAACTCATTTGTTGTACTCTGAAAAGTATCTAAAAATATGACTGAAAAAAGTTCCATCATAATATGTAGAAGTCATTCACTCTATCTTACTTTCTATTCTGCATTATCTCTTTGGCTGCAGTTGTCTACGGGGCATTGTAAAATATTTCATGCTCCAGCGTGCACTGATTATATTACACTATCTGGTTCACCATGATCCATCCTCAGCTCCTCCAAATGAGGTTCTGAAAAGGCGCATAGCTTGGTGACAATGGAGCATACCGTGATGGAAAGTCCAAGAATTGGGAACACCAGGACACACAGCCATAAAGCTTATTCAGTGTTACATACAGGAAATAATATGAAATAATATGTGACTGAAGGCATACAATGCTCAGAATGTTGGAGACTGACTGAATTCTACCAATGGGTCTTCAAATCAACAAAGAAGCAGCATCAATTCTTTGTTTTGGTGACAGGTGAGCCTTTTAGATCTTAAGCAAAGGGAAGAAAAGAAAGAAAGAAAGAAAGAAAGAAAGAAAGAAAGGAAGGAAGAAAGAAAGAAAGAAAGGAAAGACAGCACCATTTAAAATTTTTTTATCTATATCTATAATCCATATTTAATTTTAAATGATGCACTTTATTCATACTCATTCAATTCAAGGCTTCATTAAATTCCCCTATTATATGTTAGTTTCTCTTACCACAAAAAAGAAAGAGCACAAACGTTAGTAGTCAAAATAGAGAGACAGAGGATTCTTTTCCCACCTTCAAGGACAGAGTGGATTAGGTCTAAGAAATATAATCAAAGTTCATTTTACATACTAATTTTCAGGTTATTGAATGTGGGAAGCACATCACACTATTTCATTCCCTGATGTAACTCTCTAGAAACATTTAGTGCACACCAAGTATCCTAACAGTACATGGATCCTTGTTTTTACTTGTGTCATTGGCCACCTTGACTGCAGATGTCATTGTTCATTTTAGTAAGAAAAACAACAAACATATTTTAATGTGGAGCTATTATTTGAGTAGTAAAGTATTTTTAAGAAAAATGGGAGATTAGGACAATTATTTTTTAAACACATTATTATAAATTAAGCCACCTAATACATAAAACGAGTTGGTGTTTGGCCCTCTTATGTGATAGATAATATATTATATTTTTATTTGTCCCCATCATGTTTTTTCCCTTTCCAACATCTATTAACCCCCTCTTTTCCAATTCCTCTCTCTACTGATTTCATGCAGCTTGGAGTTTAGAATAATATATATGAAGTCATTATTTACAAATATTTGATTTTGTATTGTAAAATATTTGTTACAAGCCAGACATAAGGGTGCATGCCTATATTTTCAGAATTTTGCATAGACAGAAGTGGGTAATTACAATTCAAATCAGTCTGATCTACATAATGAGATCCAGTCCAATCAGGGCTACTCAGCAAGATCCCACCTGAAAGAAACAATCAGCATTACTACTATTTATAAAAATGTGACGCTCAAAAGTGGCACTTTTAAAACATAATCAAATACAAATAATTGAGCTTTGTCTTCTGTTATATTAAGATAGGTTCAAAACTCACATGACATGAAAAAGATAAACCATTATCTATATGAAGTATAAGAAAATCTTGTATCTATCATTTAAATGTCATATTTTGTTCTATTATTATGACAGAAGACATTTTAAAGAATATGATAGAAAACTCAGAAGGAATTAATGATTTAACTTCACATGCAGTAGCCTGGAATTTTCTTATCAACACTAACTAGAAGAGATTTACTTTTTTATTTCTTTGGATAACATAATATTTTTTATTTACTTTAAAATTTAAATACTGATGTGCAATTTTATAATGTTCAAATAATTATCTATCTTAAAAATTTTTCTCAACACACACACACACACACACACACACACAATAGCCTCTACCCACATTTATTTATTACTTTCCTCCATTTCTTGGTTCTCCAATTATCTGGTTACCAAATTCCAGTAGAAACTGAACAGGAGAATATATCCAGTATCTGACACTGCAGACCATATCAGGACTTCCATTTCTATTAGAGTGGAGCAATTCACTTCTCTTGTCACAGTCTTCCTTTGCCTCTCCTCATTCCTCTTTATCCTCTCATGAGAACTCTGAATAAATATTTCCTGCTTATCTCACTTAGGCTGAAACTACAGAGCAGATAGGAATGCCACCTATTGTCTAATGGTTTGATTGATTTTATTGTTTCTATTCTGCAATGTTAAAATGTAGTTGTTTAGATTTTTGACTTGCAGAACCCCTAACAATGGCCATTAAAATGGTTGTGAACCCAGAAAATGGATAGAACGTTTTACCTTGAGTTAAGTTTTGAGGACACTAAAGACACACACAGACACACACACACACACACACACACACACACAGACATACACACACACACAGACACACACACACACACACACACAGAGAGAGAGAGAGAGAGAGAGAGAGAGAGAGAGAGAGAGAGAAACAGAAAAGATAAAGAGAGAGACACAGTGAAAGAGAAAGAATATTTTCCAATAATAGTAATATTTACTGTAAGAAACATATGGGCATTTGGAGAACAATTATTTTCCTATTTGTAGGTGATGATTATGCTATTTTAGAAAGTCAGTGTAATTGCTTAACAGGGATATTTATAATTTGATATTATAAAGTTTGATAAATCATTTCCATGATCTTGAAATTTCTTTAAACTTTCACAGCAGGTCTGAGAGTCTATTGGAATTTAATACATGCTCTGGTAAAAAGAATGTTCTCTTTTGAGGATATTCTCACTGGTTGGTTTTCCATGCCCTAGTGGAAAGCATGGACCATATGGATGGTCCCTCACCTATTCACATGTAAGGTATGTAATCAGAATTCATGTGTTTCCCAAAAAGGAAACAAAAAAACAAAATCAAAAACAAAAAAAGAAAACAAAAAAAACTGAAAGAAAAAGAAATAGATAAAATTGATATGGCAAGAAAGATATGGTTGATATTATCATATTTTATTATATGTATAAAATTCTCAATAATGCCGACAATTATAACAAGAAAAATATTGAACCCGACTTTCTGAATTTGCTATACTTTTCAGGACCATGGACAGCAACACAAACTCCCTCCTCACAGGGCATTTAGCAGAGAACTGAGCTAATTTGTCTCTCTTGTCCCACACTCATCATTAAGAGCTCAAATTAGTAGAAGAGGAGATCTCTCCTGAGAGACACAGTCAGAATACAGCAAATACATAGGCGAATGCCAGCAGCAAACCACTGAACTGAGAACGGGACCCCCGTTGAAGGAATCAGAGAAAGGACTGGAAGAGTTTTAAGGGGCTTGAGACCCCATATGAACAACAATGCCAACCAACAAGAGTTTCCAGGGACTAAGCCACTACCCAAAGACTATACATGGACTCACCCTGGGCTCCAACTGCATAGGTAGCAATGAATAGCCTAGTAAGAGCACCAGTGGAAGGGGAAGCCCTTGGTCCTGCCAAGACTGAACCCCCAGTGAACGTGATTGTTGGGAGGAGGGCAGTAATGGGGGGAGGATGGGGAGGGGAACACCCATATAGAATGGAAGGAGGAGGGGTTGGGGGATGTTGGCCTGGAAACCGGGAAAGGGAATAATAATCGAAATGTAAATAAGAAATACTCAAGTTAATAAAGATGAAAAAAAAAAGAAATGTAAATAAGAAATACTCAAGTTAATAAAGATGAAAAAAATATTTATCATTCCATTTGTTAACATCTCAAATGATATCTCACTCCCGGTTACCCCTCCACAAAGCTCCCCTCCCACATCTGCCCTCTCTGCCCTCTCCTCCCTTCCCTTTTCCTCTTTGAGGGTGTTCCCCACCCACCCACCCTCTCTAGCTCCACTGCTCCAGCATCTCCTTATGCTGGGACATCAAACCTCCACAGGACCAACAGCCATGTATCTGGAGCCATGGATTCCTCTTTGTACACTTCTTGGTTGGTGGTCTCTTCCTATGGGGTTGCAATCCACCTCTGCTCCTCCAGTCCTTCCTCCAGCTCCCCAACCAGGGTCCCTGAGCTCAGTCTGATGGTTTGCTCCAAGCATCCATATCTGCATTGGTCAGTTGCTGGCTGAACTTCTCAAGGAACAGCCATACCAGGTTCCTGTCAGCAAGTGCCTCTTGGCAACAGCAACAGTGTCAGGTTTGGTGTCTGCAAACAGGATGGATCCTCAGGTAGGGAAGATCCAAGATGGCACTTCTTTCAGTCTCTGCTCCATTTTTTTGTTTCTGTTCTTCCTTTGCACAGGAAAATTTCAGAGGAGTAATTATACAGTGTGTATCAGAAAAGACACATGACAGCAACCGTAGGTTAGAGGTTAGGTAACTAACACCAGTACAAACTTAGTATGAGTGTTTTTTGAATTTTCCATTTGGGTACTTCAACATGCCTCATTCTAGTCTCAACTCTGGTGGCAGCAATTCTAGTTTTTCTATATTGGCACATTGCTACAAGTTAGCAGTTATAGTAATAACAACAAAGAAAAAAACATGAGAAGGGAAAAGTAGAATATGCAATCTGGTAACATCTTATTTACAGAAAAGCTTACTGATTATTACAGCTTTCCACTGTGGCACTTAGTCATCTCCCCTTCATTTTTGTCATTGTCAGGGACTGAATTTCTTCCTATTGGTGACTCATATATCCATAGTTGGGTTTTTAATTTTTTTCTTTGACCAAGATACCTGGTAAGAGAGCATTAAGTTAAACCAATAACTTAACTGGATTCCAATCAAATTCTTCCTTTTTCCTACCTGCTAAAATCTACTATTTTTCTTTATAAAAAGTCTAGCCCTTTAACTTAAGTATTTTCTCTGTGTATGTTAGCTATGTGAGAAGCTAAAATAATCAGAGAACTTTTAAATGTCAGTAGAAATAAGTACAATTGTTTAAAAAAATCTTTCCGTTTTTTAAAGGGATATGATCATTGTGTTAAAATGTTCTCTAAAAATTAGTAAGCAACAAAAACACATGAAAGTAGAATGGGTACTAGTCTTGAAGAAGAAAAGAGCTGAGTAGTAATGGAAGAAAAATAGGAGAGGGTATTGAGCTGAATATTGTGCTGTCCATTTTATAGATGAATAGAATTATCAAAAATAAGAATGATAAAGTCCCTAATTGTCTATGGAATATGATAGTGAGACTATCTCCTATCTATATTACTTATACCCATGGAATATGATCTTCAGGAAAATGACACTACTTGATGATTATTGACTTAAATCACATATATCATATAATATAGCATTTATACTTGTGGGAGATTGTTTCTAGGTAATGCAATAAGATTTAAATAGTAGCCTTGGCTTCAGGGAAGGAAACTATGCATGAACTGTATAATCCAATTAGGCCAAATCCTTATGGATGAAAAATTAGATTGACAAGATAAGAAAATTGCATGAATAAAGGCCTTGTTTTTACTTAATTTGCGACTTAATGGGTTTCTTGTTTAAAAAAGAGATGCTACATGGGATAATGATTTGGGGCCTTGAGAAGTAATCAGGTGTAGATGAGGTCATGATCATGAGGATGTTATGATGTAATCAGAGTGCCCACACATTAGGAGAGGGCTTGCTTCCTATGCCCTGTGAGGATCGAGAAGATAGCCATCTGGGAACCAATAACCAGGCTTTCACAAGATACTTCGATCTAATGACACCTGACACGCTGCTCCTTAAATTCTGTCCTCTAAAGCTATGGGATAGTCACAATGATTGTGGCTACTAGGTGACTGTCTAGTAAGTCAGGAAATAGTGTTGTATCTGATGTTGATTATAGAGTCTATTGTTGCTTAAATGAACACTTAGCTATTCTGTTGCAGCAACTCGATGAGGCTTCGTAATGATAAATTTGTTTTTGTGACCACAAGTGGGATTCTTTTATGTCGTCAAAGCTACACAATGCATTTTGAAAACGAGGCTGGCATTCACAGCATGGATCATCTCATAATGCTGAACTTCTGTCCAGAGAGGGTGTCATCTGTGGACAATTCCAAAGGTCACACAGTTAGTACAAAGGTTTGTGCGGGTGAAAGGCCAAGTAAGCTGGTTATTTTACTATCTAAGGTAGTTTTTATTCATAATTCACCTTATGCTCACATGGACTAAGTTATTCATGTTCTGCTGTTCCTATCAGAACCTTTACCATCCAACACTTTACTGAATACTTATAGCAAATGATTTACAAAGGGATAGCCTGGGCAATCCCATTATGACTATTCACACATCTTCTACGGAAGCTCAAAGGTTAGCTCAGTGCCTACAGAACAGGACAGGACATGGCAATGAGAATAGAGTGAGTATATGAATGAATAGAAGACAGCAGAGGATCATGGAGGCTGATACCAACCAAAGCAGTGACAGACCATTGGCTCTATTCCAGTTTAAAAACTGAGGTTGTCCACAGACACATAACCAATTAATTGAAAGATAATAGCATGATAAATCTATTGTAAATATCCTTTTGATTATTTCATGAGAGCACTTTTAATGGCCAGCAATTCTATTGAGGGAATAATTAGATTTTTAATAATATTGAGCCCACAGTTTACACAGTACTTGTGCTAACAAAACCCAGATGTGTTCTTAATGGTTCTCTAGTGAGATTGGTAGCATAGGAAAGCCTGGTAAAAATGTGCTTAAGCCTACATCCACTTTCTATTGTCTTTAATGGTCCTGAATAATGGAATGTAGTCTGTAGCTGTGCAGCTGTTTCCTGAGGTGATGAGGACCACTTCTGTTTGACAGGATCTGTGCATCGGTTCTCTTTCTTGGGAATGATCATTCTAAGGTGTAGATACAAGTCTTAATATTAGTTCAGCTGATGGAAACGGTATAAATGGTATATGACCGTATGATTAGAAACAAGGAACTGTAAAGACGGGATGTGTGGATAAATAATATTTCAATCCCAGAGTAACATGTATTTGAGAGAAATTATTATGGAAGAGATTCTGAGCAAGATGAAACAATAGTTTGTTCACTTGTAATTTGAAGAAAAGCTTAACCTATGTTATAAATCAAATTCTTTGGAATCTCTTAAGACTTTAAAACTTTTTGTGTTGTTTGGTGGTGACTATGTCTTATCTGATCTGTACCTATTTTTAGTGCATTGTTTATTTAAGGATAGTATTTACTTTATTTTGACAATGTTATGATATGTCTAATATTATCATGCCTTTATGTCTATGGTTATATTCTAAACAAATTGTATAGTCTGTTCTACTTTTATTCTCTTGAATTGTTTGTTTCATAAAAGATTTGAATTATTATTTGCTTCCTTGGGGTAAATAGTCTTCACAGATATTAAGATGCCTCAGCCAGTTTGGGCTTTCAGATCTAGTGAACTTCATTACATCTCTGATATTTTGTTCTGTATCTTCCTAAGTGTGCTTTCCTTTTTTATGTTGGTATATTTGTTTTTTGTTTTTGTTTTTTGTTTTTTGGATGACTATCAGAGTTGACTGGGAACAAAAAGGTTATTATTACAATCCAATATATTTAATTATGGAAATATGATAGTAGCTAATGCGATTTTCAGTTTGTACTTTATAATTGAAGACTGACATGGTTGCAGTACTTCATCTAAAATGGGCGGATTAAACCCAGAGACTCCAAACCAAGTAAGATTTTTCATTCGTAGCGGTTTGGACAGAGACTTTGAACTTGTGCTTATATTCTTAGTGCTTTTGCTTCTGAGCCATGTTGGCTGAGAACACATTCAGGAATTGACAGTTGGCTGAGGTTTTTATCAGTACCCTGCAGAGTTCTAAGAAACTTGAATCAATACCAATAACCAACTGTTCACAGTAATCAAATTCCACCCAGAATGATTGTAAAGTAAAATTCAATGTGAATTCTTAGAGCAAGGGAACATTTTCAGATTTTTATCTTTGGATTACCTATTGAAGTGGGAGTGAATGTATGTTTGTACACATGTCCATCCAGACTTACAGAAAATTAACAATTTTCAGTCTGTGACCAACACAATGTGCCACATTTGGTCCCTCAAGTGTCAAAGTGAAATGTTCTTTACCTGTGATTTTTTAAATAAGGAAGAAAGTAATCATAGCCATGCAACCAACAAAAAACAATTCACTTCTTTAGTAGGTTAGGGAGTTTGGGATCAAGAATTCCTGAGCTCACCCAAGTCTTCAACTGTTTCAGCCAATGAGCTGATTCTAGATTCAATATGGCACTCACATTAAAATGTTATCTGGGGTCTCATAGATCAGTTGTTTCCAGATGTGAATTTATGTTTAAGAAAAGTTAGCTCTGAGTTAAAACTCCATAATGAGAAAGAAGTCTGTGTATTCTGATTCTCAAAAACTCGACCAGAATTCTTCCAATTTGTCATCTTGCCTCAAGATATTAATTAAAAGAAAAAATTAGGCACAATTTTCAGTCTTACAGTCAGTAAATGGCTGTTCTTTAGACGAGACACTCAACACCTCCTTCATTTCATTAAAGGGACTGCAGACCAAGGGAAGTTTCTTTCTTCTGGCCCTTGGGTTTATATATAGCCCATTATCTTACTTTACCTCCAACAAATGGTCCGTGGGGCAATGGATAGTGCCATCAGACAGAAAACGTGGTAAGGTCTAACAGATTTCAGGAACCCTGGCAATTCTCATAATTTTGAAGAGTAGGCATTTAAATCTATCCCTGACCAGGTTCCTGTCCTGAAACCTGTGAACACAACACCCCATTTAAAAGACTGTGACAATCAGTCACATAAGGACAACATCTGAAGTCCTTCCACATGCAGATGAGGCATCCCTAACATCTTTGACCAAGCCAATCAAAAGCATCTGCATTTAGATCCCAACCAACTCCAAAATGTTTCTAAGGTCCTATCCATGAGGAATAAAGTGCGTGAGTAATCTCACTAAAGAATATCTGAGAGTGCCTGTCTTATCGAGCCGTAAAACTCCATGGAAGAGGACTCTCTGCGGAAACTTTCTTCGCTGGAGCGCTACCTGGCAAAAGCACCTGGTGGTCGAGCCTACCACAGCCACTTCCTGCTTGGTGTCCTCCACCTTTGCCTACTGAAACCTTCAGCCTGCCACCAACTCAGCAGCTGTGGAAGAAGCCTGGCCACCTGTCTGGTTCCAGCATCTCCTCAGAGAGCTGCAATCCTTTAACTTCTCAGGCTAAGCCAGATCTCTGTGGATCCCCACAAACAGCACCTGGTATGCAGACCTGTAGTGCTCCACATAGAAAATCATCTAAAAATCCAGTTAGCACATTCAGGGTCTTGTTTCCTGACTCCTCTTACTCTTCTCTCTGCTGCTAGACCTTTTTTTTTTTTTTTTGAATAGGTATTTTTAATTTTTTATTGGATATTTTTTATTTACATTTCATATGTTATTCCCTTTCCTGGTTTCCGATCCATAAGCCCCAACCCATCCCCTCTCCCTTCTTCTACTAGGAGGGTGTTCCCCCTCCTAACCACCCTCCTTCCCACCTCCCCACCGTGTTGGACCTCTTAAATCCTCTTCACCGCCTCCCAGTTTTTAGCTCACATTTCTATTGTTCCCATTTTCTTCCAGACCACCATCAGATGCTGAACATGGCCCAGTCAGCCTCTCCTGTTTTTGTTTTCTTTACACAAAACATTACAAAAGCTATTTTCATCTTAGATAGTTAGCAAATCTACCCCTTTTGACTTTCATATTACAGGTCTTCTTACTTGCTATTGCCCAACTACCTTGCACAGTCCTTTAACTTCTAGTTTGTATATTCTGCTTTTGTTTTGATCATTTGGCCCCTTTGTTTCCTCCACGGATTTGAGTGACATCATAGGCGAGTGGAGTGACATCATAGGCGATTCCATCCTTCACTGGGGCTTTCCAGGTTCTCTCTCCCTGAGCATAGTCCTCTCCCCATGCTAAGCTAGAAACTGTTTTCTAAGTGGACATTGTTTCCCATTCGGTAAATGTGCTAAAGTTTCACATTGCAAACACACACACACACATACACACACACACACACACACACACACACACACACACACACACAGAGAGAGAGAGAGAGAGAGAGAGAGAGAGAGAGTGAGAGAGAGAGTTGTATTTTATGTACCTGTAAGGCAGAGATAGAGCCTGCTTTCTTTACTATTATATTCCCTGCAAAGTTTATGCATGTTCTTTAAATTAATTGGGTACTTTTTCTATAACGGTCCTAGATGGTAAAATCTGTGTTTTATGTCAACATGTCTTCCTCAATTTTTTTCTACCTCATAGTTTTTGGTTGGAAATAGTTCTCTCACTGTACCTGGAGACCTCCTCTATGGCTAATTTGGCAGGCAATTGATCCCTTAGTGTCTTCCTTTCTCGCCCCCAACCAGGTTCCTTGGTTGCAGGCATATATCATCAAATGAATTCAGGAGATCTGCACTCAGGTCCTCATGTTTTTGAAACAAGCATTTTACATTATCTACTGGCAATTTCCTTAGTCCAGGGCCTCTCTTATATAGTTGTTGTTGTTGTGCCATTTATTTCTGAGTGTTCAGCCTAGACAAGGAATTACAGAATGGGTATACTGAGTTATATATGGAATAAAGTGTCTTGGACCCTGTTTTCAAGTTGGAAAAGAGGCTAGCCTTTTTTATAGATAAGACTGAATTCCATATACCTAATAGTATAGATTTCCTATCTCTCTGTTTCTTACCTATTTCTTTTTTTTTTTTTTTTTTTTTTTTTTTTTTTTTTTGGTTCTTTTTTTTTCGAGCTGGGGACCCGAACCCAGGGCCTTGCGCTTCCTAGGTAAGCGCCTACCACTGAGCTAAATCCCCAGCCCACCTATTTCTTCTAAAATAAATCATTTATATTAACAATTACCAAAAACCATGGATATGTACAATTTTTTGAACTTACCGTCTCATCATGAGTTAATATCACCAGGTCTCAATGACACTTTACATATTCATCACAGACTCTGTTGCTCGGTCTTTTGACAGCAATTATATTCAGCCTTTAGCAGTTCCCTGAGCACAAATTCCCCTTTACACTTATTCTGTTATTATCTCACCTACTCATTCATGAGAAATATAAAGCACCTAGGCTAAAAATACAGACTACACCTTCAGACCGCATGGTTTTCCTTCCAGCCAGCTACTTATCACTGTATGAACTCGAGAAAATTCCTTTACTTGTCTTTGTTTCCATTGTTCTTCCGGTGTCTGTTCTACAGTAATGATTAGTAAGTACTCACTAGCAATGGATTCGTTAACACATTATATATTCAGTATAGATGATGACGATTATTCCACCAACATAGTTATTCATTCAAGTGTTTTAACCTGTCCATTGCTGATTGTACATCAACTAACTTATAAGGAACTAGAATGTATAATGAGCGTTTCATAGATGAGGCCTGTGCTTGGCTTATAGTTCAATGAAAGTGATAGACACGGTGATCATTTAAACCTTGTAAGCAGAAACTACAGCTCAATGGTAAAGTGCTTACCATATGTTTGACTCTGGATTGGATCCTTATTGCCACAAAAGTAAGTTTGACCTATAACTAAATACTTCATTAAAATTTTTTGAATGTATTATTTTCTCTGAAAAATGTCAGTTTCTTGAGGGAGGGGCTACTTTAGGCTATGCACAGATAGATTAGGATCTCTGATGGTTATGGCATTTAAGTCAAAAGCAAAGCATGGGAAAGCACTCCTGTGAAGACAATGACCAGAACAGCCTGAATAAAGATACCAGATTGTGTTAAGGATAAAGACTATAAAGGATATAAGCATGGTGGAAAACTACTAAAAGTACAAAGAAGATTAGGTAAGAAATGGAGAAGGAAGGGTGTTTTTGTAAATGACCTTCATTTTCCCCATGGTGAATCCCTCTCCTTACCATTTTTCTCTCACTCCTATAGTAATTCTGTATATGGTCCCAAACAGGAAAAGAGATCAAGAATCACCTTAAAATAACTAATACAATGCTCTTAATCTAAATGAGCATAATCCCCTATTAATTTGTTTCACAGATACCATAACATCTTTTCAATTCAATTCACAATTATTGATGCATTCAAAATTACTTTTACTGGCCATTGGACTTTTCATAATCCTATTGAGTCTTTTGCATCTACTGACTCTGAGTGTGGAGGTGTTTTATGAGAGACAGGGTACCTTTTTGAAAAACACTTAGCAATACCTAAACCTTCTAGACAAGAATGGTGATGTTCCATCCCCATTGCGTCATTGTGTGGTTGAAGAATGTATTAATTTACTTGTTTAGGTTTCTGAATCTTCTTTTAGTTGAATAGATGGTGAAAAAATGTTCTCTTTTTTCTTCATCACTGTCTGATTTTATGGAAATTTAACTTTGCTATTATTAGGCAAAATATGCTCCCACGTCACAAAGGAACAGCTGCTATTCTCTTCTCCATCACCAATATAGACAAATGAATCTTCAGCATCTGGGTCCTCACATCTATTGGACACAATGGAGACAATTGGACACACTCTACTGTCTACATTATTTCACAGTCTAGTGCTAGCTTCTCGCTAGATTCATGGTTCAGTGACATTTAAAAATGTCAGGTTAGATTCTTGAAGTATTTTGGGTACATTTTTAATATCTCAACAGTTTCAGGGCTCTAGACTTCTGCGTTAGCATATTAATTTTCTTTACACTTAATGCCCTTTAATCTTGGGCAAGCTGTTCAAGGTGCAGTAAAGCAGAAGACGAGGAGAGTCTTCTTCTCCCTACTTGCAAGAAGCTTCATATCCTGAAGTCGTGAAGTCTGATAATAAACTACTCATAACATAGCACTAATAATGCCCTTTAAGTCTTATTCTGTGAAGTGCCGAGGGAAAGGTTATGAAGGTAAGATTGGAGCATATCCTAATTCTTGAATACACAAAGACCTTGTAATAGGAGGGCTAGGTAAAATGGGGGGAGGGAGGGCCACAATGATAGCAAGAATGCTTTATAGTTAGCCCTCGCTGTGGGACTTGGCCAAAATGAGTCATCAAGCCTAAAGAAAGCTCTGAAAAAAACCAAATTTATTCATCCACTTCCCTCTTTAGAGCGCAGAACCAATTGAGACACATGAATAGGAGTCAAATGGGATCAGAATACTGGCATTGTTGTTGATTAGGATGCATTAGAAAAAGTGGCTGGGGTCTGAAGTATAAGTCTTATGTTCTGTTCCTTTTCTCTAGGACTCAGATTTCCAGGCCACATGCAGAGAGAGCAGAGTGTGAAAACTAGATGTTTGCCTAGCTTGACCTACAGAGCTTTTATTCTGGCCATATTTGTGAGCCCAGCCAGGCTGAGAAAGGGGATAGGAAATGGCCTGCTCTTCCTGGAGGCCATGCCATCCTTAATCCTCCAAGTGGAAAGTTAAGATCTGTCAGTACCCTAAGTAAAAGGATAGTCCAGAAGCAACATCCTCAGTTATTCTATGTATGCACTTCAATGCAATCCTGGCAGTAAGAGAGACCACGCTTGCTCCCATATCCAATATCATTCAATGAAATGAAGGAAGTATATTCTACTTGATTCTTGAATGAAAAATCATTAGTAATCACACGAGGAAAGGTAAGAAGAATGTACCTAAATGAAGAACGTCACTTAAGAGTCATTCATCACCTCTGTTCACATGTTCATTTTAATTTTCTAATTGCCAAAAGAACTATTTAAATTCTGAAATACTGTAATATTAGCTTTTTAAATAATCTCTTTTATTTTTGAGATATACTATATTAAACCATTTCCATTTTCTTCCTCAAACTCTCCCATGTACCTCCTTGCCCTTTTAATTGTTTATATGCAATATATTATGATATATGCCTATAATTATAACCTGCTTAGTCTGTATAACATTGCTTGAATTTATATCTTCAAGGTGATTATTAGTTGATAATTAGTTGTAATTATCAACTTTAGACGACCTAGACTCTGTTGGAAAATGAATCTCAATAAGAAACTCACTATATCAAGTTGGTCTGTGAGTGTGCCTATGGTGGACTGTCTTGGCTACAAACATTGAAACGCAAAGATCCAGACCACTGAGGGCAGCACCATTCCCTGGGCTTTGTTTCTGAGTTGCATGAGAGTAGAGAAGCCAAGTTGAGCAGTAAGCATGCGAGCATTGATTTTCTGTCATTGACTGTGGATGTGACATTGACAGTTGCTTCCCATTAGTACCTTGACTCCTCTGCAGTGGGAGAGAGTAAAACTTGGAATAGTGACCGCAGAGTATACCTGTCTCTTCCTAGTTTTTTTTTCCCATTTCTCTTTTCTCGCAGCACTAGAAATGAAACTAAAACAAACCCACATCCCTCTTATAGGCTTTAGAGATATAAAGATGAATAAGATGAAGTTTGTGCTCAAGACTTACAATTTGATTAAAGAACAGATATAAATAACGTTTATCGTGATTTTAGAAGATATTCAACGGTGGGTCCTCCTAGTTCTTCACTCAAAAATAATGTAGAAGGGATAAACATGAACTCTTGACTCTGAAGTTAACTTTGCTTACTATAAATAGTGTAAGTCACTTGTGGGCTTCCATGTCAGACTGAGCTCAAATTCTAACATTGCCTTGTCTACTTAGGGTGCAATGTTTTTCTTTCCAATGTGTTCATCAAATAACATACAATACATAAAGCATTTGATTTGGTATGTATAAAACCTGTATAACATGTAATCAATGCAAGTGAGATTGATTTTTTTTTAAATAACTTAAAGAGTCTCAGAAAACAATCCTATTTACCTTCTTAGGAAATGAGCCATAGAAAACAGATACTTGACTTTAGTACTACAAGTTTTCTTGTACTTTCCAGTTTCATGGCATCCTGCCTGTTTCCTGGAATCATGTGTGTAAATGCAGATGTTAAGGGACTTGCATTTCAGGTCAGTAATGTAGGTGAGAGCTGAGATGTAGCAATTTTCTGCAGTGAAGTTGGAGGAAGGTTGACAGTCAAGATCCACACCAAAGATATAAATGAAGGCTGAAGGTCTCTAACTTCAATCAGTAACTGTATCTTGTTAGGTAGGATGGACGTGCATTGACTTTAGGTGACTGGATCAGACAGTCAATTTAGTGAGAATTTTAATTTTAGATTTTGCTGTTTTGATTAATAATCTAGTCTTTTTTACATTAAGAATTTGCATCGAAATAATCTATAATTTCATGGTATTTCTGGCAAAATGATGTCTACTCACATTTGCTATCTCTATTGCTAAACAGATCTATCTTGGAAAGCTTTGTTTCTGTTCTTTATAGAGTGCTTTATAGAATGCTCAATTTTCTCCTTTCTAATTCTGTCATATTCTCAAAGTATACTCATTCTAAATGATTTAAAAGATTAAAGCATAAAACATAAATTAATTTGCTTTATAAAGCTTTAATATATGTTCATATAAATGTAAATTAGAACAGTTGTAATAAATGAATAAAATTATTTGTTTTAAAAATTAATTCTGAAACCCTCAAATTTGTTGAGATTAAAATAGAATTTCAATTTTAATTGCTTTAATTATAACAAGATATTAACAACTAAATCAAAATCCTTATATATATATGAACTATTTTATTTGATTTCTTTGCAGATCTATGCAAACCTAACTCCAGTTTCTAACTTTTTAATAAGCACTAACATTTCCTATTCTGTCATGTAATGTCTAACGTAAAACATGACTATGTTTCATATCTGGCCATTTATAGCACAAGCCATATGAAGAGTTTGGTATACGAAAATGTTCCTTAGGTATTCAATGGAACCAATGTAAACACCTCACGAATCCCGCAATTGTGAGCAGAAAGATGAAATACACAAGTAAAGACATTTCCCTCACACTGTGGTGCACAAGTCTTGAAGTTCTCCTGCAAAGAAGACAGAGAAGAAAGGTCACACACATAAATTTGTCTTTTTTCCTGCTGCAGGCTCTACTGCTACAATGCTTTAGCATTTGTCTCGAACATTGGCAGTGAGACACCTGCAAGACTTTATGGCATTCAGATGCACTGACCTTTTCATTGCAGCAGCACAGAGCAAAACACGTGCAAAAGTATTTCCCTGAGGCTTGAACACAGAGTGATGCAATCTCAGTCTCACGGTATGCCACAGCTGGGTTCTGGATATCAAAGAGTAGAGGTGGTTGCGCATTTTTTAATCAGTGCATTTTTATAATGCACATGAGCCAAGGTGTTCACTCTTGTTGCCTAGTCCTAAAGCTAGGTGCACTGGGACAGCTCAGGGATTAAGGCAAGCTCAGTGCAAAATTGGTAAGGAGCCCTTGTAATAAGCAGGTGGGCAACAAAACCTGTGGGAATTCAACCTGTTTTAATATTTGACAAAAATGATAAAAATCCAAAGTGTCTGGTTAAAATAATGCCATAATACACACACACACACACACACACACACACACACACACACACAGAGAGAGAGAGAGAGAGAGAGAGAGAGAGAGAGAGAGAGAGCAAGCATATAAACAGGAGAGTCACTACCCTGACTTGCCTGTGAATGAATTATACTCTGCCACATGAAAAAGGAAAAATATACATCTTTTCTCGCACCCTGACCTAAGTGGAGCGTAAAAGTGCCTGCAGAAAATCCATCTTAAGCTAATCAGTACTAACATCCCTCCAGAGGCTGCTGGAGTCAGCAGTTCCTCAGAATCACCATGTTATAGAGGCATTCAAAATTTCACCATGATATACTGGGTCATTAAGGTAAAACTTAAATTGCTAAACAATGCAGATTACTTGCCCTCTGCCTCTGTGAATGACCCTGATAGATTTTCCAGCATGGTTTTAGAGAAGACACAAGTCAGGCAGACAAGAGCTCTGAGCACGTGAGTACTTCACTGAGGATTACAGGCATTAAAAAGTTCCACTACAGGGGTCCACTTCACTCATGTGGGTTTCAGTCACTTAGAAGAAATCCTGAATATATCAGTCCAAACAGTATCCATTGCTCATGGAACAAATATTTACCATATTTCTATTGTGTGACTAACATAATTCTTGCCTAAGACAGTGACAACCTAATCAAAGTTATACCCTCATGGAGCATATATTTGTCAAGGTGGTAGACATTGGACAATGTTCAGCTTAAATACACAACACTTGAGATGATACAATAAGGAAGGCTAGAGAGATGGCTTAGTGGGTAAAAGCACTTGCTACTCTTGTAGGGTTCAGTTCCCAACTCACATATGATATCTCACAAATGCTTGTCAGTTTAGTTCCAGAGGATTCAATACCCTTTTCTGAGCTGCATAGGCTCTCGCACACAAGTGGTGGACAGACATACACTAAGGCACACATATGCATATTATGTAAATATATAAAAAGAAAAGTCAAGAAGGGCGATAGGACAAACTTAGAAGGCATTCAATATTTAGGTTAGTTGGTCAGAGTTGGTCTCAGAGCTAACATAGAGAACTAAACAGAATGAAGGTGTAGGTCATGAATTACCTGGGTATAAATAAGGACATATCCAATAAAAGAAATATTTGATAATACATAGATCAAACACAAGTTATGACAGAGACCAGGTCAGGGCATGAGGGCAGATAAGTAAGGCTAGGGTACTGTTGACTAAGGTCAGGGAAGTGAGGATGTCCAGGGCAGTATTAATACTGTCCTCATTCTGAATGAGATGCCAGTCTATCTCAGGGTTTCTGGCAAGCAATGAAGTTATTTTATGTATTTACTGCAGCTATAGAGCTAGATTCCTTGGGTAGAGATTAGGGAGGAAGAGTAGATGTAGAGAAGGAGGCTGAAGGCTGTTACAAAGACCATGAGAAGAAATGGTAAATATAGATGTTGGTCCACATTTATCCACTCATTAGGGTCTAAACTCTCTTCAAAGTACATTGCATGTTCAACTTTATAAGTATAAGTCTTTGTGAAACAGGCCTTTAATATTCTGCCTATTATGCAGATGAGAAAATTTAGGCAGATGATTTCAGTAAATGAATGACTCAGGGTCATACAAGGAATTGAAGGTTTATATCAGACCAGTGACTTTGGAGGTGGTTGGCCGAAGGCATATAGGCACCATAAAAAATGCTGATGAAATATTTTTAATTCCTCACTAACCAAAGCCACTTATGATTTGTTTTTACAAACTCAGGCTGAAGTCTACATAGATTATCCTATGCAAATTTCAGAACTACTCTATAAATGAGCTACATATATTCCTTCTATTTTACAATTGTGTTAAAGAAAATTCAGACAACATAGATGATTTGTCCATGACTGCAGCTCATCTGGTTAATATCAACCTCTGCTGAATCTGTAGCCCAGGAGTTTAGTCACTGTACTTTGGTACCTCTCTGTTTGTTTCTTTATCTATGTCTATATTATATTGAATCTTTTGACATCACTATCAAGTTTCTGATTCCATGTTTTTCCTTGGAAGTGGAGAGCACACTTGATTTTAGTTAGTTCCTTTAAGAACCCTTATCTGGTCTTTTTCTCTTTTCATCCTCAGTAATTATCTTCTTCTTTAAAAAAATGCATTTATTGTGCATGATATATTTTTGCATTGTGTCTATAATGTTATATAATTTGAGGATATTTTCACACAAGTATACACTGTATTCTGACCATATCATTTCATGGTGTATACAGCTACATGTGTTAATGGGGAAATTCAGTGCCTCCCAAACTCATGCTGAATGTCTAATATCTGAGTGTCACTCAATGTGATTGTGTTTGAAGATGACATCTTTATAGGAGAAATATAAAAGGCCCACAGACTTTGGATTTGTTTATTCTCCCTTCTCCTTTTCTCCTGCCTTCCCATTTTTTCTCCACCCCTCCAAGATCTCTTCCATTTGCCCAAAGAACATGTAGCTGGCACTCTGGTTGATCTTAGCTGTCTAGTCACCATAATAAACATCTGCTATTTAACCAAGTTGCCTCTATGCTTTTATAGCAGCCTGAGAAAACTAAGTGAATACTTTTCACATGCTACATTATGATTTATATAATATTGTATTTCATTATAGACATTGTACTTATATTATACCTTGCTTCATTATCTCAATTTCCCAGTTTGTTTTCATGATTTATGTCTGCTGCATTTATCACATATTGGAAAACATATGTTCAACACACAGTAGATATATAATAATATTTAGTATGCATGTACACATTAGTGAATAATTTCAGCCAACCTGAAAATTTATAATTGTTAATTGATGGATTCCCTAATCCAGTTACAGACTACTTGATCAATATCTATTGTGAGCCTCTTATGTGAGGTATTAGCTACGTAGTCTAGCTGTTTTTCTGAAATGACCTTGGTTTTGAACAAAAGCTCTTGGGAAACCTTGGACAGGTCACCTCTCTTCTTTATACTCTTGTTGGCTCATCAATATGGATATCACTTTGGGCTCCAGCACCTCTAATAGAAAAAAATTCCAAAGATCATCAACTATCATGAAGATTAAAAGAGAAAGATGCATCAGGAATCTTTCCAGTTCAGTAATTCATCTAAGAATAAAGGAGCCATTCTCAGCTTTGGCTATGGAGACAGAGAAGTCACCAATTGCCTCCATATGCCCATCACTAGATCTGGGAATCTTCTCTGGGCAGGGACTGTGTTTTTAGACTACTTTCAACAGGCTGTACATGAATAGAAGCATTGCAGATCACATTCTGGTGGTAGTATGCTTAGAGCCTTTACACAAGGTCAAACACCAGTTCCAAAGGTGGAAGGAAATGAATTGGTTGACTTGTACCAGCCACTTCCAGAAGGATAAAACTGAGACGATAGCTTGGACAATTGTTTACACTGCTTCAGTCATTTTCCCCTACTTTATTTGCTGTTTTAAATCTATGAACTGTGCATGTACAGGCTTCCTGTCTGGAAATATTAAACAGTCCCCATAAGTAGTAGATAACTTGACAGGTTCCCATTTGCACCTGGACTGCTAGGAGCTATGTTATAACTCCTGTTTTTGCATGTTTACAGTTATGAATCTGTGATTCATTAGTTCATTTATTCACTCAATTCAGCCAGCTGTGACTGATTTTCTCCTATGTGTTTTCACTGCAAGAAAAATGAGGAAACATACTGCTGTGCTGAAGATGCTCTCAGTACAAGAGAACAGACAAATGTAAGATGCAGTGGAGACACAGTGGACAGCATGTTCCCATGAAGGAGGTGCAGAATCCTCTGCATAAAACTATAGTCCTCCACTGTGGTTAGGACAAAACGGCAACCAACAGATTGGGAAAAGATCTTTACCAATCCTATAACAGATAGAGGGCTTATATCCAAAATATACAAAGAACTCAAGGAGTTAGACCGCAGGGAGACAAATAACCCTATTAAAAATGGGGTTCAGAGCTAAACAAAGAATTCTCAGCTGAGGAATGCCGAATGGCTGAGAAACACCTAAAGAAATGTTCAACATCTTTAGTCATAAGGGAAATGCAAATCAAAACAAACCTGAGATTTCACCTCACACCAGTGAGAATGGCTAAGATCAAAAACTCAGGTGACAGCAAATGCTGGCGAGGATGCGGAGAAAGAGGAACACTCCTCCATTGTTGGTAGGATTGCAGACTGGTACAACCATTCTGGAAACCATTTCTGAGGTTCCTCAGAAAATTGGACATTGAACTACCTGAGGATCCAGCTATACCTCTCTTGGGCATATACCCAAAAGATGCCCCAACATATAAAAAAGACACGTGCTCCACTATGTTCATAACAGCCTTATTTATAGTAGCCAGAAGCTGGAAAGAACCCAGATGCCCTTCAACAGAGGAATGGATACAGAAAATGTGGTACATCTACACAATGGAATATTACTCAGCTATCAAAAACAATGACTTTATGAAATTAAAGGCAAATGGTTGGAACTGGAAAATATCATCCTGAGTGAGGTAACCCAATCACAGAAAAACACACATGGTATGCACTCATTGATAAGTGGCTATTAGCCCAAATGCTTGAATTACCCTAGATGCCTAGAACAAATGAAACTCAAGACGGATGATCAAAATGTGAATGCTTCACTCCTTCTTTAAAAGGGGAACAAGAATACCCTTGGCAGGGAAGAGAGAGGCAAAGATTAAAACAGACACAGAAGGAACACCCATTCAGAGCCTGCCCCACATGTGGCCCATACATATACAGCCATCCAATTAGACAAGATGGATGAAGCAAAGAAGTGCAGGCTGACAGGAGCCGGATGTAGATCGCTCCTGAGAGACACAGCCAGAATACAGCAAATACAGAGGCGAATGCCAGCAGCAAACCACTGAACTGAGAATAGGACCCCTGTTGAAGGAATCAGAGAAAGAACTGGAAGAGCTTGAAGGAGCTCGAGACCCCTTATGAACAACAATGCCAAGCAACCAGAGCTTCCAGGGACTAAGCCACTACCTAAAGACTATACATGGACTGACCCTGGACTCTGACCTCATAGGTAGTAATGAATATCCTAGTAAGATCACCAGTGTAAGTGGAAGCCCTTGGTTCTGCTAAGACTGAACCCCCAGTGAACATGATTGTTGGGGGGAGGGCGGCAATGGGGGAAGGATGGGGAGGGGAACACCCGGAAAGAAGGGGAGGGGGAGGGATTAGGGAGATGTTTGCCCGGAAACCGGGAAAAGGAATAACACTCGAAATGTAATAAGAAATACTCAAGGTAATAAAAAAAAATAGTATAAAATAGAAAAAAAAGGGGGGGGGGGACAAGAATACCCTTGGCAAGGAATAGGGAGGCAAAGATTAAAACAGAGGCAGAAGGAACACTCATTCAGAGCCTGCCCCACATGTGGCCTATACATATACACCCACCCAATTAGACAAGATGGATGAAGCAAAGAAGTGCAGGCTGACAGGAACCGGATGTAGATCTCTCCTGAGAGACACAGCCAGAATACAGCAAATACATAGGTGAATGCCAGCAGAAAACCACTGAACTGAGAATAGGACCTCCGTTGAAGGAATCAGAGAAAGGACTGGAAGAGCTTGAAGGGGCTCGAGACCCCATATGAACAACAATGCCAACCAACCAGAGCTTCCAGGAACTAAGCCACTACCCAAAGAATATATATGGACTGACCTCCATGACTCAGCTCCAACCTCATAGGTAGCAATGAATAGCCTAGTAAGAGCACCAGTGGAAGGGGAAGCCCTTGGTCCTGCTAAGACTGAACCCCCCGTGAACGTGATTGTTGGGGGGAGGGCGGTAATGGGGGGAAGATGGGGAGGGGAACACCCATATAGAAGGGAAGGGGAAGGGGTTAGGGGGATGTTGGCCCAGAAACTGGGAAAGGGAATAACAATCGAAATGTAAATAAGAAATATTCAAGTTAATAAAAAAAATAAAATAAAGGGATGGAGAAAAAAAAAACTATAGTTCTCCTTGTTTGGGCTGGGCGTCCAAATTATCACAACAGATCTGCCTCTCAGATTTGATTTCCAGTCTTATTATCTTGAAACACTCAATATTCAAATAGACTAGTTACTAAATAACTCGATAATTCTATTGTTCAAAGTGATATGGCTGGACTAGGTCTTGAAAGATTTCCTGGAATCCCTACAATACTCATCTTGGAGTGTAGGCTGTATATGTTTGAGAAATATCAGAATTGCTAGAAAAATTTGAAGTTAGAGAGAGAGACTGAACTAAGGATTCCCACTCCACTCCTTATTTTCTCTATTTCCTTGGAAAATAACATTTAAAACTCAATGATCCTAAATTTTCTATCTCAGAAATAGTATTTATCCTGGCAGTTTATTGTTAGAGTGCCTGGTAAATGACATTTAATTTAAAAACATCATGATTTGAGTAAATATTACAAACTGTTGAGAATGTATACATTTGTTAAGAGACCAATGGTTAATGTATACTAACTAGTAGGTGGAAATATATCAGTACTTTGAAGCCATGAATGGCTTTGCATTACAGGGATGGTGGATAAAAAAAAATTAAGAGGTATCTTTGGCTTTTGTAATTTGAGGAGGAGTAGGGCATTGGTGGGATGTTTTGTGGAATCTTCTAACATAGAGAAGAGCTATCAGAACAAAACCCATCCACCTAAAATGCTTTTAGAGTTGAGGTTGAGAAGCCCTGCTTTGGGCAAAGGCATCAGTTTATGGTGACAAGAGATATAGTTGGTAGATACTTAATTCTTGACACCAAACTTTGTCAATCTTCTTCTCTGTCTTTTTCTTGTTCTTCTTGTTCTTCTTCTCCTCCTCCTCCTTCTACTGGAAACTGAGTATGTCTTCTAGATCCCTCACCCTAACTGAGGAACAGATCTCCTGTTTGTCTGAGAAGTGATATCTTGTAAACCAGGCATGGAGATGAAGTCTCAATGTGACAATTTTGCACTATTTCAAGGAAAACAATTCAGACCCAATTCATAGTAAAGAGATCTGTAGAAGAATGGAAAAGCCATGATTGTATATGAAAAGTAGAGAGAATGGGTCATATATTACTGTTGTCACCATGATACAGATAGGGGTTTTATGCCAACCATAGCTAATATAGTAAATCTCCACTCAACTGTTCAACATTGTTTACACAATGTTATGTGTGTGTATGCTTTTACGATGACCGCTTAGTACTAGAAAACCAACTGGTGTTATTCCCTAACTAAAGCCACCTCTTCCACTCCCGATATTCCTCAAGTGTCTATAGTTCGTTAGATAGAGTTGAAGCCTCATGGACTTTTCCCCATTCAATTTAGGATTTCTCTTGGTCTCATCCTTTTTAGGCTCACATTTGGACAGACATTTTGGTAAGACATTACCCACATGGCTTCTAACATTACCAGACTACACAGTCTCTCAATAATTGATCCTTTGGCCTTTACAATATTTTCTATCCCTTTCCACAACATTCCCTCAAGATGACGAAGAACCTGTAAGATTAATAGGAATAAGGTAGAGTGTTCTGAAGTTATATCCACTGGGACTGAGCTTCACAAACTGAGCATTGATTGGTTGTGGTTTTCTGTAATGGTCTCTATTGTTATACAGAGTTTTCTTGATTAAAAGTGAGGGCTACACTTATTTGGGTATAGAAGGACAAATGTTTATAGGTTGTTGTTAGAGATTATGCTGGTTTAGTAAAGTGAAGCAATTTTTAAGATGTCAGTTCCACACATTTTTCCTAGTCTTAGTGAAGAATATTTTTAACTTCATCTCTGCACCATTAGGCTCTGGATCTACAACCTGAATACTATTAACAGTGAGGAACCTGGCCTTCCTCTCCCTTTTTATGTTGTCTGCCACTTGAGGTCAAGGTACTTGTTTCAAGGCATCTGTTGTGCATCTAATGAGATAAGCACTTGGTCTCTGTTTATTCCTATGGTAAATTATAGTTCTTGATTTGTGCGTGTTGAACAGTTCTCCCACCTTTGAGTTGAAGATTAATAGGAATAAGGTAGAGAGGAACATGAAGATGGAGAACCCGTTAGGAGATGGAATGAGTGAAATTGGATACCTAGACAGGGGCTCAGCTATGATAATCCATACAGATAGAACCAAATATTATGAAGATTTATACTTACTTGTTTTGAAAAATCTATGTAAGGATATTTGAAAAACAAATTACCATATAGACCTTTGAGCTCATGACCTTGTCAATCTGGACAAGAACTCCTGTGCCTTTGGAGAACAGGGCTCCTTGCTGTGCAATTAAGCCAATGCACTTTGCATTCTTTTAAGAAATTTAGTACTGAGGAAAAAACGCAGAAAAGTGTCATATCCATATCAGAATCAGTGTTGAAGCATGAACCCAGTTGCCATTACTATGTAACAATGTAAATATTCTCTTCAGCTCTAGACAAGCTGGAGTTCGGTTGTGGCACTTAAACTTTGTTCATTTTGACTAGAGACGTTTGAAAGAAACTGGTGTGGGCTTCAGTTCATCCAGGCACTATGGAAAAAAGAGAGAAAATTATACTTGCACATAGCACACTTCAACATTAAGTTTGTAAGAAGAGTAAACATAAATACTTTCTTGCAGTAAAATCCTATGACTCCACTGAAAACTATACACAGTGAGCTATACACACTGGGGACTATATACAGAAATATTGGTGATGATTACAATAAAAAGTTACCTCCTAATACTTGGTAAAAATAATCAAGGCATGCATTGCACTGCAGTCAACAAATACGGGAAGCGCTTGGGAGGATAACAATGAACCTTGATTACATATCCAAAAAAAGTCTGCCATCTCGGTTGCCTTTCTAGATATACCTCAATTTTTAAATAAATATTATTTTCATCTTCTGGATCAGTGAGTCACAGAGAAACCGTTAAAGAGCAGAGGAGGTAGACCCATCAACCTCAGGTTCATACATTACTATTTCTAGCTCCAGTACAGCGCTGAAAAAGGAAAATTTTAAAGGTTCCCCATGTTTTCTGCCATGTTTTAATTAAAACAAGGAAAAAGGAGAACTGAATAATTGAAAGATAATATAAAGAAAAGGACTAAATTTTTAGACGTTTGGCTACAGTAGAAACATTGATATTTAAGCTTGGGTGTTTTGGAATTATTTTTATTGTTTAGTGTTTTATTTTGTTTTAATGAAGTGCATGGGTCTGTGTGTTGGTATGTATGCATGACGGCAGATACTGATGGCGCTCGGAGCCTGTGCTGTTAACTGATATGCAGCTGCAGTGCTTAATGCTGGATGCAAGATATAGTCCATTCATTATTAGTGAATTCTGCCTACAATTAGTTATGGAGACTTTATTGCTAATGTGACTGATACATCCTCAACCTCCATTTCTGCTCTGATAATAAATATGAACAGGTGAGTATCACCACCAAAGTCCGAGCTCTCCTCCCATCCTAGTCTTAGTCTGTCCAGTTGTCTTAGAAAGAGAAGTTGACATCAATCAGAGGCCAATTCTGGTTTTCCAGAGATCAGATACATGTTTAGTGCTGGGGTTTCCAAACTTTCTTTTAATATTCTTGAACTTGACTACTTGTCAAGAAATACTGCTGGATTTAAGCCCCACCATAATCAAGATGAGAAGCTAGAAGTGCAAATCGTAACTCTCCAGAGCTTCTGAGCACTGTGCTTCTGAGGATTTTCCACAGTTCACAGAAAGTCAGTGATGGGATTTCTCTGTGGCAGCAGCTTCTTTCATTATTGGGGGATTTGCATTAATAACAAGACTGCCCAGCTGTTGAGGAATAGTATACTCTCCCCTGTTCCTTTTCAGTGCCCTTGGGCCAACTCTAGAACTAAGCCCTTCACTCCCAAGGTGCCACATTGCACACGCTCTATCACTCTCAGCACTGCACTGTTGCCTGGCAACAGCAATCCTGGTTTCCCTTGTAAGAAGGGAAAGAGACAAATGGATAACCAGGAAAACCCTCAGCCTTGTAATTCCTCATACCATTTGTAGAAAGGCAAACTGTGAACCTCAACATCAATACTACCTCACAATTGCAGCCTGGAGATATTTTGGTTACACAAAAGGACTTTTAGTGTCAGTCACAGTTAAAGTCAGGGGTCACATTAGTTCCCAAAGCTTCAGTGGTTCAGATAGTAAATCTGTATTTAGTAACCTGGCTACGCTGAAAACTAGGAATATTAATAGCAGATAGTCTGAGAGTTAAAGTATAGGGAAGTTGATATAAGTAAATCAGTCAATTACTCACCTGATATTCATTGAGGACCTTTTAGGAGTAGTAATAGCTACCATTTTGTAAATACTTTTTACATGTGCAACTTCATGGCTAATGCTCGTATGTATCACTGTGTTTAATGGTCATGGGACTCTTGTGAGACAGGATCTTTATTTGTGCCTTAGAGGTAAGAAAATTACTACTCAAACGCATTGAATAAATGGTTCATTTTTATACAGTGTCAGATGTGAACCTAGGGCTGTTTGACTCTGAGTCTCTTAACCTGTTAAGTCATCTTTCTTCACTACCTGAAGATCACTTCTCCTTTGTTGGGCTTTTAGTCATTTCACAAATCCCAGTTACTCTTTAGATTCTCATGATTTAGTAGAATAGAACAAGGTTGACCAGTTAGGGCTGCCTGACTGATTAATTCTAATCATGTCCTTTAACTTCTTTGTATATTATATTAAATCTAAGATTCAAACATTGGCTCTAGCTCTAACAAGCTTGTGGTAATACTATTGAATCAATTTGTATTGTTCATAATTATTAATCTGTAGTGATTATGCCAGTTGCATCTGTTAAGGAGAATGTAGGTTCCAGGAGGTTTCTTTTGGAAGCAGGGTTCCTTTTGCTAGGCAGCATGTTAGCTTGTGACAAGAATATGTCTGCAAGATATATGAGAATTCTGGCTCAGAGGCATAGACTTTATCAATGTCAGCCCTGCAGGTAATAGGAGCCTTACACTCACATGAGTTTACCTTAACCCAGGAAGCTTCTGTGTTTAAACTGGGGCTACATTGCACCTAAGGATATAAAGATTTCCCAATATTTGAATCAAGAGTAAATATTTATTACACTATTCATGGAAAAATGCTTTCTCTGCTTTGACGGGAGATAATAACTCTACCTTCTTAGGCAAATTACAAAACGAAAATTTAAAAATAAATCAGAAGAATGGCTGCTTCAAAATATATAGGCATCCATGCAGGATACACAAAAATTATTTCTCAACAGTATTATTTTAAAGTTTCATGAAAACATTTCCCTGTGTTCTGTCTGCCATAGAGGTAAATATTGATTCATGTTTCATGAGTGAATGAGCAAAATAATAAATATATGCATGAATGAAAGTTGATACTAGGATGCTGAGTGGACTTAAAGACATAAAGATATAAAAAAAATTATTTGAGACCCGAATGTACTTGATTCATATTTGACTCCACACTGGGACCTTATAGATGGAATATAGTCCTTGTGACTCTTATTTTTATCTGTAAAATTGAAGCATACCATATTTATTCAGAGGTACAGTGTTATTGAGTGATATGCTATCTTAATTATATGTATACACATGCATATAATAAATATTACATGTATATCTACATAATATTACAGTACAATAGACTATAATAGACATGAATACACAATAACTTATGCAAATAAAATAGTGATTACATGCATGTTTTATGGCGCTTAGGTTAAAAAGCAGCTTCAAGATGCTATAAAAAATGGGAAAGAGGGACTTCAAAGCCCAGGGGATGCTTCTGTTTCTTATTACTTTTATTGTTATAAACTTTTTACTAGTATACCCAACTTCTACTTTTCTTTTTTCTCTAGACCAGTGATTCTCAACCTTCCAAATGTTGAGACGCTTTAATATAGTTCCCCATATTGTTACCACTAGCCACGAGACAATTTTGTTGCTACTTGACAGCTGTAATTTTTATACTGTTATGAACTGTATTGTAAATATCTGATATTCAGGATATCTTGTATGCACCCACTGTGAAAGACTCACCATTTCTATTTGGTTCTAGCTCTAGTTACCTAGAGGAAAAGGGATACTTGGTTCTTTGAGGAAGAATACTTTCATCATAGATGATGCTACTCTGTACTGGAGATACAAATGGGAATGATTTAAAAGAAGTTGTTTTAGTAGAATGTCCCATAAGAAAGGGAGGCTTCAGAGTCCCGGGCCGGCGGATCCCTGCCCTCAGCAGCTCTCTGCTCCCAGGCCCCGTGGAGAGGAGCCCTCGCCGCCTGGTCGGGCGGGCACTCCTGAGGCAGCAGAGCAGAGGAGACCACCAACGCTGCCCACCGCTGCCCACATCCCTGGCCCAGGAGTATACTGTATACCGCCTCTGGGTACCCGTGGGGGAAGGCCCAGGTGCGGAAGGACCCCTGCGCCTAAGACACCGCCGGAACCTGAAGGAACAGACCAGATAAACAGTTCTCGGCACGCAAATCCCATGGGAGGGAGAGCTAAACCTTCAGAGAGGCAGACACGCCTGGGAAACCAGAAGAGACTGCACGCTGCACACAGTACTGATCCCAGAGGAAAACACCAAAAGATATCTGGAACCCTGGTGCACGGAACCTCCTGGAAAGGGCGACGCAGATCTTCCTGGTTGCTGAGGCCGCGGAGAGCTCATAGGCAACACCCCGCAAGCAAACTTGAGCCTCAGGACCACAGGTAAGACCAACTTTTCTGCTGCAAACAACCTGCCTGGTGAACTCAAGAAACAGGCCCACAGGAACAGCTGAAGACCTGTAAATAGGAAAAACTACACGCCCGAAAGCAGAACACTCTGTTCCCATAACTGGCTGAAAGAAAACAGGAAAACAGGTCTACCGCACTCCTGACACACAGGCTTATAGGACAGTCTAGCCACTGTCAGAAATAGCAGAACAAAGTAACACTAGAGATAATCTGATGGCGAGAGGCAAGCGCAGGAACCCAAGCAACAGAAACCAAGACCACATAGCATCATCGGAGCCCAATTCTCCCACCAAAGCAAACACGGAATATCCAAACACACCAGAAAAGCAAGATCTAGTTTCAAAATCATATTTGATCATGATGTTGGAGGACTTCAAGAAAGACATGAAGAACTCCCTTAGAGAAACACAGGAAAACATAAATAAACAAGTAGAAGCCTACAGAGAGGAATCGCAAAAATTCCTAAAAGAATTCCAGGAAAATATAAATAAACAAGTAGAAGCCCATAGAGAGGAGTCACAAAAATCCCTGAAAGAATTCCAGGAAAACACAATCAAACAGTTGAAGGAATTAAAAATGGAAATAGAAGCAATCAAGAAAGAACACATGGAAACAACCCTGGATATAGAAAACCAAAAGAAGAGACAAGGAGCTGTAGATACAAGCTTCACCAACAGAATACAAGAGATGGAAGAGAGAATCTCAGGAGCAGAAGATTCCATAGAAATCATTGACTCAACTGTCAAAGATAATGTAAAGAGGAAAAAGCTACTGGTCCAAAACATACAGGAAATCCAGGACTCAATGAGAAGATCAAACCTAAGGATAATAAGTATAGAAGAGAGTGAAGACTCCCAGCTCAAAGGACCAGTAAATATCTTCAACAAAATCATAGAAGAAAACTTCCCTAACCTAAAAAAAGAGATACCCATAGGCATACAAGAAGCCTACAGAACTCCAAATAGATTGGACCAGAAAAGAAACACCTCCCATCACATAATAGTCAAAACACCAAACACACAAAATAAAGAAAGAATATTAAAAGCAGTAAGGGAAAAAGGTCAAGTAACATATAAAGGCAGACCTATCAGAATCACACCAGACTTTTCGCCAGAAACTATGAAGGCCAGATGATCCTGGACTGATGTCATACAGACCCTAAGAGAACACAAATGCCAGCCCAGGTTACTGTATCCTGCAAAACTCTCAATCAACATAGATGGAGAAACCAAGATATTCCATGACAAAACCAAATTTACACAATACCTTTCTACAAATCCAGCACTACAAAGGATAATAAATGGTAAAGCCCAACACAAGGAGGCAAGCTATACCCTAGAAGAAGCAAGAAACTAATCGTCTTGGCAACAAAACAAAGAGAAGAAAAGCACACAAACATAACCTCACATCCAAATATGAATACAACAGGAAGCAATAATCACTATTCCTTAATATCTCTCAACATCAATAGCCTCAACTCCCCAATAAAAAGGCATAGATTAACAAACTGAATATGCAAGGAGGACCCTGCATTCTGCTGCCTACAGGAAACACACCTCAGAGACAAAGACAGACACTACCTCAGAGTGAAAGGCTGGAAAACAACTTTCCAAGCAAATGGTCAGAAGAAGCAAGCTGGAGTAGCCATTCTAATATCAGATAAAATCAATTTTCAACTAAAAGTCATCAAAAAAAGATAAGGAAGGACACTTCATATTCATCAAAGGAAAAATCCACCAAGATGAACTCTCAATCCTAAATATCTATGCCCCAAATACAAGGGCACCTACATAAATAAAAAGAAACCTTACTAAAGCTCAAAACACACATTGCACCTCACACAATAATAGTAGGAGATTTCAACACCCTACTCTCATCAATGGACAGATCATGGAAACAGAAATTAAACAGAGACGTGAAAGACTAAGAGAAGTCATGAGCCAAATGGACTTAACAGATATTTATAGAACATTCTATCCTAAAACAAAAGGATATACCTTCTTCTCAGCTCCTCATGGTACTTTCTCCAAAATTGACCATATAATTCGTCAAAAAACGGGCCTCAACAGGTACAGAAAGATAGAAATAATCCCATGCATGCTATCAGACCACCACGGCCTAAAACTGGTCTTCAATAACAATAAGGGAAGAATGCCCACATATCGTGGAAATTGAACAATGCTCTACTCAATGATAACCTGGTCAAGGAAGAAATAAAGAAAGAAATTAAAAACTTTTAGAATTTAATGAAAATGAAGGTACAACATACCCAAACTTATGGGACACAATGAAAGCTGTGCTAAGAGGAAAACTCATAGCGCTGAGTGCCTGCAGAAAGAAACAGGAAAGAGCATATGTCAGCAGCTTGACAGCACACCTAAAAGCTCTAGAACAAAAAGAAGCAAATACACCCAGGAGGAGTAGAAGGCAGGAAATAATCAAACTCAGAGCTGAAATCAACCAAGTAGAAACAAAAAGGACCATAGAAAGAATCAACAGAACCAAAAGTTGGTTCTTTGAGAAAATCAACAAGATAGATAAACCCTTAGCCAGACTAACGAGAGGACACAGAGAGTGTGTCCAAATTAACAAAATCAGAAATGAAAAGGGAGACATAACTACAGATTCAGAGGAAATTCAAAAAATCATCAGATCTTACTATAAAAGCCTATATTCAACAAAACTTGAAAATCTGCAGGAAATGGACAATTTCCTAGACAGATATCAGGTACCGAAGTTAAATCAGGAACAGATAAACCAGTTAAACAACCCCATAACTCCTAAGGAAATAGAAGCAGTCATTAAAGGTCTCCCAACCAAAAAGAGCCCAGGTCCAGACGGGTTTAGTGCAGAATTCTATCAGACCTTCATAGAAGAACTCGTACCAATATTATCCAAACTATTCCACAAAATTGAAACAGATGGAGCACTACCCCGAATTCCTTCTATGAAGCCACAATTACTCTTATACCTAAACCACAAAAGACCCAACAAAGAAAGAGAACTTCAGACCAATTTCCCTTATGAATATCGATGCAAAAATACTCAATAAAATTCTGGCAAACCCGAATCCAAGAGCACATCAAAACAATCATCCACCATGGTCAAGTAGGCTTCATCTCAGGCATGCAGGGATGGTTTAATATACGGAAAACCATCAACGTGATCCATTATATAAACAAACTGAAAGAACAAAACCACATGATCATTTCATTAGATGCTGAGAAAGCATTTGACAAAATTCAACACCCCTTCATGATAAAAGTCCTGGAAAGAATAGGAATTCAAGGCCCATACCTAAACATAGTAAAAGCCATATACAGCAAACCAGTTGCTAACATTAAACTAAATGGAGAGAAACTTGAAGACATCCCACTAAAATCAGGGACTAGACAAGGCTGCCCACTCTCTCCCTACTTATTCAATATAGTTCTTGAAGTTCTAGCCAGAGCAATCAGACAACAAAAAGGAGGTCAAGGGGATACAGATCGGAAAAGAAGAAGTCAAAATATCACTATTTGCAGATGATATGATAGTATATTTAAGTGATCCCAAAAGTTCCACCAGAGAACTACTAAAGCTGATAAACAACTTCAGCAAAAGTGGCCTGGTATAAAATTAACTCAAATAAATCAGTAGCCTTCCTCTACAAAAAAGAGAAACAAGCCGAGAAAGAAATTAGGGCAACGACACCCTTCATAATAGACCCAAATAATATAAAGTACCTCGGTGTGACTTTAACCAAGCAAGTAAAAGATTTGTACAACAAGAACTTCAAGACTCTGAAGAAAGAAATTGAAGAAAACCTCAGAAGATGGAAAGATCTCCCATGCTCATGGATTGGCAGGATTAATATAGTAAAAATGGCCATTCTACCAAAAGCGATCTACAGATTCAATGCAATCCCCATCAAAATACCAATCCAATTCTTCAAAGAGTTAGACAGAACAATTTGCAAATTCATCTGGAATAACAAAAAACCCAGGATAGCTAAAACCATCCTGAACAATAAAAGGACCTCAGGGAGAATCACTATCCCTGAACTCAAGCAGTATTACAGAGCAATAGTGATAAAAACTGAATGGTATTGGTACAGAGACAGACAGATAGACCAATGGAACAGAATTGAAGACCGAGAAATGAACCCACACACCTATGGGCACTTGATTTTTGACAAAGGAGCCAAAACCATCCAATGGAAAAAAGATAGCATTTTCAGCAAATGGTGCTGGAGGTCAACATGTAGAAGAATGCAGATCGATCCATGCTTATTACCCTGTACAAAGCTTAAGTCCAAGTGGATAAAGGACCTCCACATCAAACCAGATACCTCAAACTAATAGAAGAAAAACTAGGAAGCATTTGGAACACATGGGCACTGGAAAAATTTCCTGAACAAAACACCAATGGCTTATGCTCTAAGATCAAGAATCGACAAATGGGATCTCATAAAACTGCAAAAGCTTCTGTAAGGCAAAGGACACTGTGGTTAGGACAAAACGGCAACCAACAGATTGGGAAAAGATCTTTACCAATCCTACAACAGATAGAGGCCTTATATCCAAAATATACAAAGAACTCAAGAAGTTAGACCGCAGGGAGACAAATAACCCTATTAAAAAATGGGGTTCAGAGCTAAACAAAGAATTCACAGCTGAGGAATGCCGAATGGCTGAGAAACACCTAAAGAAATGTTCAACATCTTTAGTCATCAGGGAAATGCAAATCAAAACAACCCTGAGATTTCACCTCACACCAGTGAGAATGGCTAAGATCAAAAAACTCCGGTGACAGCAAATGCTGGCGAGGATGTAGAAAAGAGGAACACTCCTCCATTGTTGGTGGGATTGCAGACTGGTACAACCATTCTGGAAATCAGTCTGGAGGTTCCTCAGAAAATTGGACATTGAACTGCCTGAGGATCCAGCTATACCTCTCCTGGGCATATACCCAAAAGATGCCCCAACATATAAAAAAGACACGTGCTCCACTATGTTCATCGTAGCCTTATTTATAATAGCCAGAAGCTGGAAAGAACCCAGATGCCCTTCAACAGAGGAATGGATACAGAAAATGTGGTACATCTACACAATGGAATATTACTCAGCTATCAAAAACAATGACTTTATGAAATTCATAGGCAAATGGTTGGAACTGGAAAATATCATCCTGAGTGAGCTAACCCAATCACAGAAAGACATACATGGTATGTACTCATTGATAAGTGGCTATTAGTCCAAATGCTTGAATTACCCTAGATGCCTAGAACAAATGAAACTCAAGACGGATGATCAAAATGTGAATGCAGATCGCTCCTGAGAGACACAGCCAGAATACAGCAAATACAGAGGCGTATGCCAGCAGGAAACCACTGAACTGATAACAGGACCCCCATTGAAGGAAACAGAGAAAGAACTGGAAGAGCTTGAAGGAGCTCGAGACCCCATATGTACAGCAATGCCAACCAACCAGAGCTTCCAGGGACTAAGTCACTACCTAAAGACTATACATGGACTGACCCTGGACTCTGACCTCATAGGTAGCAATGAATATCCTAGTAAGAGCACCAGTGGAAGGGGAAGCCCTGGGTCCTGCTAAGACTGAACCCCCAGTGAACTAGACTGTTGGGGAGAGGGCAGCAATGGTGGGAGGGTTGGGAGGGGAACACCTATAAGGAAGGGGAGGGGGGAGGGGGATGTTTGCCCGGAAACCGGGAAAGGGAATAACACTCGAAATGTATATAAGAAATATTCAAGTTAATAAAAAAAAAAAGAAAAAAAAAAGAAAGGGAGGCTTTAAGATTCTTAAGGAACACACACAAGGAGTAGCCCTAGTATAATGCCATTATTATTATTGTTGTTATTATTATTATTATTATTATCATTATTTAGATTGGTGGCTTTTAATATTTATAATCAGAGACTTGAGTAGCTCATATTGTCAAGGAAAGGAAGATTGAGTTTGCATGATGTGTCAGAAAGATGAGATTATATGAAAAGTGTCATCGCGAGGAAGAGTGTAGCTTCCTTTCCTAATATAAAATGAACTATAAAGTGAATAAAAGTCTGAAGCTATAAATGTGTTCTTACTGTTAGCTGATCACTGCTGTTTATCTGATTCAGCATGAAGAGCAGAAAGTGGATGAGAATTAAGTGTTAGGTGGGTAGGTTAGTAGAAGCTATGGGAACTAAGGTGGGAGAAACAAACAGGATCTAGATCCTAGCATGTATCATCCAAACACAGAAACAAGAAGACACCATTGAGTAGCATATGAAGATTAAAAAACCATAATCACAAAAAGACTGGGGCATTATGGAGTAGGGTAGACCAGGGTAAATAGGACATAGGAAAGTTAGAAATCACTGTAGGAGAGAAGAATTTATACGGTCTCATAACATGGAAATCAATGTTAGATTGTCATAGTTTCAGTGTCACAGCCTACAATGGTGGTCTAACAGATTATTGCTTGTAAAGAAAAAGGTGTCATCTATGAAAATAGTATGACACACCACCATGCTCACTTCACAGCCAAGAGAATTTCGCATCCCAGGAGCATGCTTTGGAGTTACAGCCATGTTAAAAACATTAAAAACAAATACATATATCTGTATGCACATTCATCTGAAATTCAATTTCTCTCCAGTAGCTTAAAAAACAGGTGCATTTTAAATACATCATTTATTAATTATTTGAAAGTTTTATATATGCATGCAGTGTGTCTTGATCATGTTCACCACACTCCTGATAGTTCCTCTCCCCATTCTCCTACCGCTCTCAACTTTATACCAAGTTTTTCTTTCTTTTATCGTTATAGTCCACTGAGTACAATTGCGTTCTTCATATGTTCATGGGCATGGGGCCATCACAGGTCTGTCATCAACCTACCAGAGACTTTCTCTTACAGCAGAAAATGAATTTCTCTGTTGGAGCAACATGATTTTTATGAAAATGCACTGGGGTAAAGAACGAGACAGAAGCTATAAGCACAGCTATGCCATTCAATAGTTTTTCCATTTTTATTTCTGAGTTTGGTATTTACTCATTTTTTTCCAGATAAAAAAGAAAAGGAAAACAAAGTAACTAGACTGCAGATTCATATGTTTGTAGAGACAAGCTTTGGGATGTAATTGATTTGTTATTTTCTTATTTGTATAGTGTGGGGCAAGCCATCCAAGAGTTTACTTTTATTTGCCTTTTAAAACAAGATGTTAATATGTCCTATCCTTTTTCATTGTGTACATAGAGAATTATCAGGCCTGGATTAATGGCTCTATAAATGTTAACATTCCTTTTGAACATTATCGCCTATCCATTGTAAATGGATAAATAGAACTTTAGAGCATTGATAACATACTTTATTCAAAGAGCGAAGTTAATAGTTAATTCCAGAAGAAAGTTAATTCCATACCAGTTAGAAGCCAGATTAGGAACACAGACAGTCTCTTCCAAGAATGAAACCATGAATACATAGGAACAGTTCACAGTAGGCAATGGATTTTCAGGGGCTTTCCATATTAGTTCCTGTGCCTATCAGCTTTCCTGGAACTTCTATCTGATAGTCACCAACTCCGAGAACAATATAATTTAAACCAAGAGCTGTTACAAAATCAATTCAGAGACACTGTGGTGGTAAGAATTTTAACAGGAGAAATAAAATCAAAGGAGCTTGAGTACTAGCATAGTCTTGCACACTTGAGGGACACAAAAGAAATTGAGGATTACCTGATGCAGAGTTCATTTGGCGAGAACATCTGAACTGTTGTTCGCATCAAATAGAACAGTTGAAGCTGGACATCTTATCTGATGGTGATGAGCGCCTATGATTTGCTTTTAAAGGGCAAGCCTTGAGCTAAATTATGGCCTGTTCAGGGTGGTGGGTAAAATATCCCATTCCGTTTAGGTAACCGTTTAAAGAGTTTTAACTGAAGGGATAAAATTGGGATTTTCCTTAAAATACTCTCCATCCAGCTTTGACTTCCAGAGAAGTCGCAGGGTTGAAGTTTATCTTCCTTACTGATTCCTAAACATTTAACCCCAGCTTTCTTCCCCTTTATTATCTTCATTAAAAGTCTGTCTATGGATATATTAGTTGACACAGTTTTCTATTGTAGCTTTCCCTTTTATCTGAAGACTCTTAAAAGAGATTGTCATAGTTGCTCTTTTATTTGCTTCTTTTTCACTATTGTGACATCATTCTTGGTAGAGAGCTGACAATTTAACTACTTACTGGGCCAAGAATAACAAGACATGGGAAGTATTTTGGCATAACCACTATTAATTTTAAAAGTTTGTAAGGAAATAAGAATATTATGGAAGCAATAAATCCTATGTTCCATTCAGTCTCACAAATATAAAGGCAATCTTTATTGTTCGTGTGGTTTACCTCTTGGGCCAGTTGGTTCATTGTAGTTAATCTGTGCATTGTTGGGTGTTGAACAATATCACTAGTTTCAGTGTTAATACTCCCAACTTATTGTGATAATCAAGCAGACTTAGACAAAACTGTACCATGTTGATAACCACTAATCTCAGATGATAAATGAAGCCAACAGAAAGTAAAATCTTAGCCTATGGCAAGGTAAATTGCTTTTGTATACTGAAACCATTTCCCTTCATCTATTTTATGAATAGAATCCCTTAATAATTTTATAATAATCGTTTTAATAAAATTTCTTACACTATGAGCATGAAGGTGTTTGTTAGTCCCGAATTTTAATAGAAATACAGAAACTTGCTTTGGTTGATACAGAAGGGGAGGACTTTATTATAAAGGCTATTTAAGTAGGGCAAAATTTGCTGTGAATGTTGGAGAGTTGGGACAGAAAAAAAAACAGAAAAAACAAACGAACAAAATGCAACAAGAACAAGACAAATGAAATCTAGGCTGTCGGTCAGGACACTGGCAAAGATCATTCTTTTTTTTTTTTTTTTTTTTTTTTTGGTCTTTTTTTTTTAGAGCTGGGGACCAAACCCAGGGCCTTGTTCTTCCTAGGCAAGCGCTCTACCCCTGGGCCAAATCCCCAGCCCCGCAAAAATCATTCTTAACGTGTGTTTGGTAGGCATTGCTGCTATGCATTGTCTTGTGCCACGTGTGGTTTCCTTGATCATGTTCCATCCCACCCACCAAGAATCTTGACAACGCTGCCTCCACAGCCACTAAACTTATCTAAACTCATCTAAAGCACTCCTCTCTTGCATCTTTCCCTGTTGTGAGCATTTGATTATCTGATATTTAGGAATATGATGAGTCTCAAAAGTCAAGACTATTCAAGTACACGCATGGCCGTTTGGCTTCTAAGGTGGAGGCAGGTTCTACCTTTCACTAGGACCACATCCTGAAGGATTTGCTAAACACTAGATAACAGTATAAATTCCAAAAAATTGTAAAGCAATATGCTCTAACCAAGACAAACTACAGCAATAACCAATGGTACTCAAGGTTGAAACAAGCTATCTGTAGATAGCCTTCCTGTTCAATGAGTAAACATTGTATGGGTTGAGTGATATTTACCCCTCATTCTCAAGAGAAGTTTGGAAGTTTTGTCTTTTGTAGAAGTAGGCATCCACAGACTAATCTGAGACCCCTGGCTGCATCAGCAGCAGATACAGTGAGAGAGAAGAACTCTGCCATTGTTGGAAGACCCATATCCCCTGGCTCTATTCCTCGATGTGCCTAGAATGACTCCCAAAACAAGGACAGATGTAAGATCCTCTGACCATCGAATTTCAATAGCATTTGCCTGGTTTCCAGAATGCAATACGTTTCAGTGTGGCAACCCCGTCCTCTGTGAGCTAGTCTGCATAACAAACAGTCAGCGCCTTCATGGATAATTCAAGCTCCAGCAATTTCTCAGCTCAGATGGAGCAGGACCAGCTTTGCTAGAGTGGAAAACAGATTATAAACTGCAAACTCATTAATTCTACAAATGTTTGCTATACTTAGGAAAAGCCGTTTCCCATCATTTTCTTCATCTCCTTCTAGAATCAAGTTGGCTCTGTTTGAACACTTCCTAGTAAGACCGCTCCAGTGAATATGCAAACTGGAGAGCACAAAAGAATTGTGCTTTGAGTGTGTGAGCAGAGAGGAGGACTAACTTTTCTAAGCCCCATTCTTCCTTTTGAATACACTCACTCTAGTTTATTCTGGAGTTGCCAAGTTGTGCCAATGTGTAAAATTGCCCTTAAATCCTAGTGGCAACACAAAGTTGCATTTCATGAACAGATTAAGTCTGTTATCTTTTCCCAATGGAGTTTGTTCTATATAATTTACTGTCACAGGTGTGTACAGGGTATCATATAAGTACAGAAGAATGGTACTTAATCCATATTGAATAGGGACAAAGATTCTTTCTGAGCCATATAAAGCCTCATGAATGTGAAGAAATTAGCTATAATTACTGAACTTTAATTAAGCACAACTATCAATATGAAAAAGTACAGGTGTATGCAGAATATTATTGTTGCTTATTATGAAGTCAAAGATTTCAAAAGACAAAGAAAAAAGAAACTAGAAAGTCAAGTTACTAGGAAGGCTAGATATTTGGAAGTGTGGGCTTTAATCCAAATAGGAAAGGAGTTTAAAGGAGTCTATCTCAGAGTGCAAGATATCCAAATTTATTTCTGGAAGCCAACTTGGATTTCATGTGGATAATACATTTATTGAGATGGGACCTGAGGACAAGGAGACTAACAAGGGCTGAATATCCAGAGTCCAAGATAGGGAATGAGAAGAATGGACGGAAACAGAACAAACAAAATATTTGCAATTATAAGTAACAGAGCAAGTTTATGATTGACAGGATGAAGGAGGCAAGAAAGTTAGGTTAGAAACCCTTGTTTCTTCAGATTGATGTCAATCTGACTTTCAGATAACAAGAAAGATAACCTTAAAGAATACATGATTTGATTTCTATCCAGCTGAACTTAAGACATCAGTAACATTGAGCAGATAATTTGGTTAAAAGTCTATAACTCCAAAGAAAAGTCTAGAAATGAATATAGTCAGAGGAGTATCATTATGTGAGTGACAGACCAAACCCTTAATGTAAATGACATCATCAACAGTAACTTAAAGATTAGAGTGTGCAGCCCACATATGAAGATCCAATGTCCTTTCTTATGGGCAAAAGAGGAGATGGCATAAGCCATTGAGTAGGCTGAGAAGGAGCCATCAAAAAGAACAGGGGTTTTAATGGGCCAGGGTCATCAAAGAATTAGAAAACTTAAACAAAATGATTCATCTGAGGGTGCAAGGTACAGAGCAGTCTGGGAAATTAAAAGTGGAAACATATCTACTAGATTTAATCATGAATGTGTCACTTAGAATCTCAGTTTGTGTCAATCACAGTGGACCTATTTGTTGAATATTCATTGGATATTTTTTCACTTACTATCCTGCACTGAGCCGAGCACTGAGAATCAGGGTGAATAAAACAGGTGTAGACAGTGGAAAACCTGGACTCTAGTGCGTGACAAGGACATAGTAAACAACCCCATGTGGAATAAAAGCAATTACTTTGCTGATGTGTTATGAAGATAGGTTTTAAAAAATAAATTAGAAGAGTCAATAGAATATACTTTTGAGACTTTATCATCAAGGACTCTTTTGAAACCGACTTAAACTAATATTCAGAGTACAGCCTTAATTCGAGGGAACTTTTGCAGTGAGATGTATGAAAAACATTGTGAAGGTTCACACTGGTAATTATGTAAGAAGAATGAGGAATAATTGATAAGGCAAGGGCGGTGGGACACAAAGAAGCCCAGCGATTTCTATCAAGAATTGGATTTGCGTCAGGAAAGAAAACTTCTCTGGAAGAAAGTCTAAGAGGCTGAAAAGACCAGGGGGAAACTTGATGAGCTTGATATTCTTACTCAAGTAGGAACTGAGTCTGTTTGCTAAGGACAAGGAAGGTGACATTTAATTAGAAAGCTTGTAGAAGGAAAATAATTTGTTTCCTTAATGAATAGCTTCCAAATGCTTATAAACTAATGTAATCTCTTCAGAGGCAAGGTCACATATGCCTGACACTCAGAACTTTGGCAGCGTAATCTATTGTTACTACATTATGTAATTCAATGTTGGACCATGTGACTGGGTGTTGGTGAAAGGAAGCTACCTAAGAAGATGTCGTATTTATGTTCCCCACCCCCCACCCCCAAAGGTATCTAATCTACCCACACACAAGGTATCTAATGTGAATTTATAGTTCCTGGAAAAGGCAAGTTCTACATGACAGAGCTCTTAGACATCTGGAAGGAAATCATCAAGCATGGCTAAAATCAATTAAATTTATTTACTTTCACTGTGACATGAATGAGACATAAGAATTTTTTCTAACTTAAAACACTGGGATTGTGGGGTGTATTTTTAATTAATATATGGGATGCTTAGTTAGTTTAATTGTCAACTTGTTACAATACAGAATTATCTGAGGATGGGGTATTAATGAAGAATTGCACATATCAGGTTGGCCTGTGGGCATATCTGCGGGGGACTGTCTTGATTGTTTGAATTGAGGTAGGAAGATCTTCCCACACAGACAGCAAGGTTTGGATTTGGGCCCTGGAGTGTAGAAGTGCCCATAATGGGCTAAACACAAGCAGTCACATGGACATTCATTCTCTCTTTGCTCCTGAATGCGGATGTAATATAAGCAGTTGATTCAAGTCAACTCTCCATAATTATTGACTGTCACCTAGAGTTGTCAAGCAAACAAGCCCCTTCCCAATGAAAGTTGCATTTGTCAGGATATTTTAACATAGTAACAGATTCGAATGATAATAGGACGCCCTCTGACAATCACAACTGGTATAAAGTATCAGGACATTAATTTTATCATATATTTTCATATTCATGTGCTTCTTCTGTTATTTGCTGTTTTATAATCAAGCACAGGTTTAAGAAGACACAGTTATACTTACTATTTGAATTTTCTGTTTTGTTTTTTTTTCTTGGAACTAATATAAATAGTCTGGAGCCTATATAAGAACATGGACAAAGGCCTTACTTCTTAAGAGCACAATTTGTCCTATTGATAAGATCCCACACTCAACTACTTGGACACATTTCCCAACCCATTTCTGTGCTTTCAGCATCAAATTGCTCCTCTCGACATGTAACTCAGAGCTAACGTCTCCACAAAGAGGCAGGTATTGATCAGCCGAGACAAAAAGAGAAAGTATCTTTTTTTCTTGCAATAATAACCATACCTTCCAATTATCTCTGAAGGGACAGAACATGTAATATAAGTCCTTTCAGAAATGTACCAGCCAAGACTACAGACCTCAGAGCCTCCTTACTTTACCTTCATTTATTTATAATGCCTTTCTTACCTCATTCTTATCCTTTCTTTTTCACAAAACTTTAAACATTTCCACCTCTACTTTAACACAGTTGCTTTTTTTCTGTTAGATTTGAAGGATATTAATAAAAACCTCTGCAAAACATATAGCAGCACAAGATTTTGATAATTTAATGAGAATTAAAAAAAGAAAAACTTTTTTATTAACTTTTTCTCTGTAATTTTTGAGTCATACATTATGGTAGGTATAATCTTGACTATATAATTAGAAGAATCTTTTCTCTTTCACAGAATAAGAATAATCTCACTTCTAATTGCAATTAGAGTAACAAGTATACCAAATATATGTAACATACTTAGTAGAGAATTTAGCACATATTGATAAAAATTAATTTTAACTAATCAAAATTATAATTATATATGGAAATATAGTATTTGATAGATATTATTAATAGATCATCTCTAATTCTAATTGTCATGCTGGCAGGTAGGAATTTCTGTGATGATAAGAACCATTTTTGTATTTATTATCTTTCATAGATGTAACAACATTCCAGAGATAAATAACTTAGAAAGAGATTAAGTTTGTTGTTGCTGGTATTTGTTTGTTTGTTTGTTTTGAGTTTTGTTTTTCATATCACGGTTTCAGAAGTTTCTGTACGTGATATCCTGACCCCAACATTTTGTGGCTGCGAGGCAGCAGAGCATGCTGGTTAGGGGTGTGTAACAGAATCAAACTTCTCATCCCAGATGATCAGTGAAATAAAGCAAAACCTGAAGGCAGAGGCTTCCAAAACACCCTTTGTGATGGTTGCTCTTGCCTGTCAATTGGACAATATCTGTAATCATTTGAAGAAATTGAGGCACAGTTGAGGGAAATAATTTACAAAAGGTTGGCACCATTTGTAGGAATGCATGTGAGGGAATATCTTCATTAGATGAACTGAGGTAGGAGGAATCCCACTAAAACTGGGTTTGGATCGTGGACTCCATAAAAAGAACAAAGTTAGCTGACACCAGCATACATTATTCTCTTCTTGACCGTGGACACCATGTGACCCACCAGCTGCTTCAGGCTCCAACCAGTGCGACTTGCCTGGCATGGTAAATTACACCTTCAAGCTGTGAAGAAAATGAAATGCTTAAGTGACATTGTTACTTAAGTTGCTTTTGTTAAAATGAAAGAAACAGAAAAAAAAGGATTAAGTTACTGTCTTAGGATTTCTATTGTTGTGATAAAACATCATAACTAAACAACTTGAGGAAAAAGACCTTATTTCCCCTCACAGGAGCCATGGGGAATGCTGCTTACTGACTTGCTCTCCTGGCTTTCTCACCCTTTCTTAAAGGCCCCAACACCATCAGCACAGTAACTTATGCCCTCCCTCCTTAACCCTTAACCAAAACATGTACCACAGGCTCCTATACAGGCCAATCTGATTAGGGGCGCTTTCCCAATTGAGGTTCCAAAAGGACAATTTTGCACATTGACACAAAAATAGCCAGTGCAGACACCTTTCAAGGGCCTGCTCCAAAAAGCCTAATTCGTCTAATTAAATACAGTCTCTTAAAATTCTGAGTATAGTCTTCAAAACATAATTTTGACAGACATTTAAGAGCTAAACCATACCAGTGTTTTGTCTATCATATGTCGCATGATAGGTGTTATCCCTGTGTTGCTATAGCACACTTCAAGAGTGCCTACAGGACTGGAATGACATAATATTATTTATCTTGGATAATGTAGTTATAATGTTCACATTTGCCTAGCAACTATTGTCTTGGTCAGTACAGTATTCAACGTGTAGAACACCAATCAATGTGACCACCATCTTTTCTTTGTAGAGCACAAAGTAATGACAGAAATGTTAGGCAACCTGTTCAGGAACTTACATACAAATGTGTGAACTGGGATTTGGACCCAGATTTGACCTATTCCTTATTAATGCATATTGTTGCATTGAAAAAAAAAACCTTAAACTTTATGGAGACCTCAGTTCTTTTGTGAATGTCCCTTTAAATAGTTAAGTAGTTGCCTTAGACTATAGTCATCAAACTGAAGAAAAACTCAACAAGTTAGCTTAGTTCAACTTCCTTCTTCCTGACTCAGGACCTTTTCTTGCACATTTCCCCAAAGGTAATGCTTTATGATTTTCTTTTCCACAGATGATGTCCCAACCTCCTGCCAGTGCCAGATGGTTTGAAACTTCACAGGGTCATGTTAGTTGCTATCACAAACTCCTCCTTTTCCTTGCGTTACTATGCAACTTGATGTAGAATCCTGAGGTAAATTATTAGAGTCTTATCAAGCTGTTAAAACAGTGTTTTCTCAGCTCGAAAATCTCTGTTCAAGCCATTGCATACAAGCCTTAGTTTTGGGTACTCAGAATACTATCATGGGAATAAAGTAACACGTGTGTGTGTGTGTGTGTGTGTGTGTGTGTGTGTGTGTGTGTGTGTGTGTGTGTGTGTGTGTGTAAGATGAGATGGGGCATCAGATTTGTTGGAAGGTCCATCTGGGAAATTCATGATAATGGAAGTGTTGAAACAAGGGCATTTGTCAGGATGATTCACGAACTTCCATGATTGTGTTCCTGTGGTAACTAGCCAAAATTGTCATAGGACTATTTGATTATAGCATAGTACTTGAACTTTGATACTGGCAGAACCACTATCGAATTGCTCAACAGTGAGAACCAGTTCATTCTGCTTTATAAATAAAAGAACCACTTGCTCTGAATTTGAAGAGAGTGACTTTCATCACAACTCTGCAAAGAGGCCTGTTGGGGAGACAAGGTGAGTCAGAGGGAAAAGTTCAAAGGAGTTTGAAGTCCCTCTGCTCTTCCAGGTTTTCCCAATCAGCAGTCATTCAGGAAGAATATCTAATTCAAACATTTTGGACGTCTGAAATTTTAGAAGTTCATCATTGTACCTAATCACACTTGCCACATGCTTTTTCCCAGTGTTAACAAGAAACCAGAAGCCACTGAAGCTATAGAAAGTCTTCAGGTATCACTAAACTTACAAAGTTCATCCATGCCTCCAACAGAGAGAATGATGCGTTACCTTCTTTGTAAGGGCCATACACATTTCCCAATAACCTTACTTTTTATTTGATATTCTCTTCTCTGTCTCTTTAACATTTCATCCTCATACACCACTCTACTTGACTTTGAACCCACTGTAGCCTCTCTACTTCGAAGCACAGACATACATGTACAACAACAAAATATAAACACAGTTAATTATCCTTACTCTCCAGCTAGGGTATTCCTTTGTCTTCACTAAATGGTAATACTTTAAGAAGCATTACCTGAATTGGCTGTCTATAGTAGTGGGAGTTTTGCTACTCTTCTTTGGCTCCTAGCAGGTCATGTTCTTCCAGCCCAGCAGCTCTTTTGGTCTGGAAATGAAAGCCACATGCACACACGCACGCACACACGCACGCATAGGCTCGCACACACACTCACTCATGCACTCCAGTTAATTTTAATATGTCTTGACTAGCTCCAGGCTGGCATTTCTAATCCTCTGCCTGCTATCCCAGGCCCAATCAGGGGACTGGCCAGTGGCTACATATACAAATTCTTACATGGTTCCTTGGTGCTCTCTCTTTCCTGCAGCTCTTAATCTGATCCATCTCCACTGCATTATGGGGATTGTCTGGTCCTCTTTTCTGCATTCTAGCAATTGGGAACATAGAGTTCCCAACACTCTCCCTCCCTCACTTCCCCTCTCCCTGCCTCTCTCTCCCCTCCTTCCCTCCCCCCTTCCTCACTCTCTCTTTCCCTCTCTTCCTCTCTCTCTCCACCTGACCAATGACTGTGGGCTCTTTATTGATTGATCAAAAAACAACTGGGGACAAGGAATTTCAGCATTTGGTCATGCAGATTCCTGATTAAATCAAAACATTAGAACCGATCTCTAACATATATACATTATTTATTACTTCACCAGAAATGCTTTTTTTCTCTTGACTCTGTGTCTCATATACTTTTGTTTATCACTAATACGTTTTTATTAAAACACTTTGTGTACTCCAATTTATATACATGTACCTATTGCTCATGGTGCAAACAGGGCTTAATTCAACATAACACACAGTATTTTTTTGTGTGGGATTCCATCTTAACCTGTGACCCCAGTCAATTTTCATATTATATATTCTAGTCATATGGCATTATTTATTATTTTGTGCTTTTAGTGATCATGTACACACACACACACACACACACAAACACATTATGTACACAAACAATTTCTACTGGGTCCAAATGAGACAGATTAAACACATTTTGAACTCTTCTTTCTAAATTCAGATAACTAAAGTAAAACTATGATCTTTTCAACACTTCATAAGGGTCCACTCTCAATTTTAACCCATTTATCTAAGTTTAAATATTTGACTATCTTGTTCTTCAGTTCCCTTTCCAAGTCTACATTCAGTTAACCAAATCTCATTCAATGTCTTGGGTGCTGAGCACATTTTCTTCTCCTTCTTGTTTCTAAAGACTCCTATAGGCCATGGTTGATAATCCTTCTCTGGACTACAGGCACTGACAGCTTTTATTTGATCCTTTAGTTTCTCTTCCTCTCTTCAAACCAAGTCTTCCTGCATTTTTTACAAGTTCTTTAAGACAAAAATCTAAAGATGTCATTTCTTTACATAAAATTCATCAATTTTTCCTCCCCCAGAGGCTACAAAGCAATCTTTTGAATGGTATCAAGCATCACTCTGAAATTTGAATTGTTCTGATCCTTCTAAAACCGTACAATGTTATTATGTTAGTTCCTGACAGTGCCATGGTTTTGTTTCTACATTTTTTTAAATCTACTAAAGTTTCAACTTGCATCTTCTTTCTATGTTCTTTAAGCTCTTGGCAACCAAATGCTTCTATCACAAGCAAACTCCAATTTTCTGTACCTCAGTCACCTCTGTGAAAAGGTCATTCTTAACACATAGATACTATGGAAAATCACCGATATCAGATAAGGCAAGTCCCAACGTGTAGGCAACAAATCTCAACTTGTAACTTGTCTTTTGTGCCAATGATGGCTACTTGAGGAGGACATATAAACATCCCAAAAGTATAAGTCAAGATAGCATTCATGGGTTCCTGGTAATGAGGCAACATGGACATATTACAACGCTGATAGACTGGGAAGACTTTCACTTAGAACAGTCCCTGGCTATTTATCCGGTGAAGAATTTTAAAGATGTTGGCTTTGAATGACAGCTAGGAAAGAGGAAAAAATTAACTTTGAAGATGAGGAACCTAGACTATCTCTAGTTCTGTGACACTTACCTCAGCCCCTCTACCTAGACTATCTCCACTGCTTTATGATTTGCTTCTGACCTTAGACCAACTTCCCACTAAGGAATCTGCAGGCAGCATATGTGGCAAGGATTGAAAAGCACACTACTTGTGTTCTCCTCCTTCTTCTCAATTAAAGCATCCCTGGGGTCTCCATTAGACATCCCCTGCCACATGCCTCAGTCCTCTCATCATAGTCTATTTCCATTTCTTTGGGGTGACTACCCTAGTCCTATTTTCTACCAAAGACCAACAAGCACCACATGAAATAAGGACCTAAACAGGATACCTGAACTATCCCTCTATGTTACTCCATTAAATCCATCCATGTCATAATCAACCTCCAGATCTTACCTAGAATTCAGATCCTGTGCCCAGTCCAATTAATTCACTGAACCTTAGGGACCTGAACCTGCTTCCAAATTCCCAGACCTATTGTAAATACATATACCCCTTATAGGTCCAATTGAATCGGTCTCCTCTGCACTATTACAATCCCTAAAATAACACCCCTAGGGTTAGACAGTCCTGTTTTGTGTGTGCTAACCCAGCCTCATTTGCCCTCCTGATCATAGCTTTCCCCACAACATTCAGCCTGTAGGTTGAGCCTCTGCTCAGTTCTAGTTTGATCATCTCTCCAACTTCATGAGCTTATGTATACCCTCCTCAACTTCTAGCTCCTATCCCATATTCTAGCTGACTTACACCATATCACATATCTAGGCTTTGCCCAGATTTTATATTTTTGAGAGGATCTGCAGTAGTGAATACAAAGAATCTCACCGTCCAGGGGCCTCAGGCCTTATAGCCAGTGTATAGCCTATACACTGGCCTAGTCCAAGGCAATCTAAAATAATACATTGGGAACATGGCCAAAGAATGAAGTCCACATGCTATGGTCTCATAATGATGCCAATAATACTAAAGATTAAGGCAGTATAGCACCCCCCAATATCTGCCAGTATTACCAAAAAATATGCCATGAGTATTATTTAGATTCTAGATGAAATACAAGACGTATTATTCAATTGAAAAACTCATGCAAAAGTCTTCCAATTATAATCAATGAAGTGGAAGATAGACTATCAGGACTCAAAGACAAAATAGAGGAACTATACTATACATACTAACAATATGGAAAACAGTTAAAAGCACATGAAAGGAATATGCAGGGAATGTGGGACAGCATGAGAAGACAAAAATCTCTGAATTATAGACATAGATGAAGGAAAAGAATTCATATCAATGATGTAGGCCAGGTCTTTGACAAGACCATATTAAAAACAACATTTCCCATAGTAGCGTATTAGTCATAAAAGACAGAAACTGGAAACAACCTAGATGCCCCTCATCCAAAGCAGAGATAAAGAAAATGGGGTACATTTACACAATGGAATATTACTCATCTGTTAAAGTAAATGACATCATGAACTTTGCAGGCAAATGGACTGAACTAGAAACAAAACAACAACAACAACAACAACAAAAAATCCTCATAAGTGAGGTAAGCTAGACACAGAAAGAAAAACATGAAATGTATTCACTTATGGGTATATATTAGCTGTTAAGTAAAAGATAATCATGCTAAAACCCATCAACTGAGAGAGGGTAAGTTATAAGGAGGTCCCAAGAGAGGCCCCATGAATCTCTCTGGGAAGGGGAAATAAAATTAGTTTTGAGGGTGGATCGGGTAAAGTTGGAGATAGAAAAAGAAAGGATCAGGGATGTGGTGCAGTGAGTGTGTTTGGAGAGAGAGAGAGAGAGAGAGAGAGAGAGGAGAGAGAGAGAGAGAGAGAGACAGACAGAGACAGAGAGAGAGAGAGACAGAGAGAGAAAGAGACAGAGAAGAAGAAGAAGAAGAAGAAGAAGAAGAAGAAGAAGAAGAAGAAGAAGAAGAAGAAGAAGAAGAAGAAGAAGAAGAAGAAGAAGAAGAAGAAGAAGAAAGAAGAAGAAGGGAGAGAGTAGATTGTACTGGGGGAAATGATTAGAATTGGGGGGCATTTCAGGGATGATGTGGAAATCTATGAAGTGGAAACTCCCTGCAGTCTCCTAGGATGACCCTAGTGACGAGTGTTAATATTGGGGGATATGAACACTGAACTGGCCAACTTCTCCAAGGTATATGCTGTTGCCTTGCTTTCATTCCATGAGTGTGTTCTTTATGTGTGTGAAAAGATGCTATTGTAGAGTGATTGTGGATGGTCTGTTCAGCCATCCTTCCCAAACTCTCCAAGTTGTTGTCTAATGGTTGTGAAACTTGGCCAATGGTTGACCCCTTTCTATTTCTATTTCATACATATTGAAGGGGAAAATACATTATGGGGCACTAGCAGACTGAAGCAAAATACTTCAAGTTTAAAATATTGCACAGAGCTTAAAATGGTATTTTCTCGTTACGTATTAGCAGTTAAAATGAGGAGTTATGGAGAGAGAAACATTAAAAAATGTTATTGAGACTCCATGTATAATAAGAATTAATGGTTTCAGTCTGGCCAAAGGTGATATTACACAGGACGAAAATATCCAACCTCTGCTCATGGACATGGAGAAGCTCAACACCACTCCTTGCAGGGAAGCAAGTACCAGTCAAGCCCCTGCCTTGGGGGAGGTGTTTGAATCCTCACAGTGGGAAAAACCCACAGATGCAAGAAATTCCCTGAACTATTTGTGGACCGGAAACACTGTAAGGAAAGGGAGTGCAAGTGTCCTCTTTCCATTGTCAGTAAAGAGGAAGGCACTTACTGAAAGTCGAAATAACATGGCTTGTTAAAGGACACACTGCCTATCCAGAGGAATAAGAAGCTTACCGAATTGTCACTCTGTTTTATAGCTCTGCTTATGCCCACACAGTGGGCCCAGAGAGATTTCCAGGTTAAAATCTGATCATATTGTTGAGTAAATTTCTTGGTAATTTAGCTTTGAAGTTCTTAGTCTAAATTTGGCCCCTTCTTTGAATTTTCTTTGTAACACCCACACAATTAAATAATTTATTACTAAGTAACAGAAAATATAATTACATACAGAAAAGTATAATTATCAAAGTATGTCTCTCTTTCCTCCATCTCTTATATCTGGTTTTCTTTTATGACTGCACAATCACTTCTCATATGGTAGGCTTTGAACACACACACACACACACACACACACACACACACAGAGCAAACTCCATAGAATTTTCTCTTTTTTTGCTGACTCCCTTTGGCAGTCTCAGCTCTCTCAGGCTCTCCCTTTGTCCCCATCTGTAACACCAGTGAGCAGCCTAATGCACTGGCCCTATCTTCTCTCGATCAAATTATGTCTGACTGCATGCACTCTGTCTCGGGAAGTATGAATTTGCAATTTTTTGACTTGAATGATATCACTTCTATTTTCTATGTGACTGCTCGCTTCTCAATTCTCAGGGGCCAGGCCAATTGTTGCTTTCTAGAGATATATTTCATGATTGAAAATAAAGCCAGCCTGCCCATTTCAAATCACCACCAATCACTCACTGCTACGTTCTCTCCCATTACCGTGTTTTATCTGCATACATGATATTATCTTATTTACTGTTATCGGTTGTTCTCTCCATTAGAAGAAAAAAGTGCCTTAAGGGTGATGATTGTCAGACTTATTTATTGCTACATCTCTATACCTTAACAATATCCACAGCAGAGTTACTTGTGTTTACTGGTTGGTTGACGGCCATGCCCACTAAACAATAAGCTTCCGTATGAAGGAAGCTGTACCTTCTATCTCAGATTATGGTACAAACCCCAGCATGTGCTATGCACTTGAATATATGTTGATCAAATGTGTGATGGTGAATTATCCAAGCAAGACTAGCTATTCAATGAAAGATTAGAAGGCAAACAAATTCATGGACTGGGAGGGTATCCAGTAAAGGCTGGCTGAAAGAGAGCAAAAGAGTTAAAAGAAAATCAATTAGGATATTAAAGAGAGCTCTGTACTTAGCATGAGTTCAGCATATGTTTATAGCATTGATTTGAGAAAGTAAGTTTTATACTTCAACACAATTAACTTTTCATAAAGTACGTTTGAATCCTGCTCTAGGTTCACCTGCTGCTTCATTCAAGAATGTGTGTAGGGGATGGGCTTCCGTGTGACAGGTGTCCAACAACATGCTAACAGCCAAATCTATTGAAAGACCAATGTTGACTCTGAGGAAAGCTTTTCTTTGAAGCCTTACCCCACCCCCATGCCACATAAAGAATGCTATTCTCTCGAGGCATCACAATGGTAGTCCACAAATGAACCCTCATCCTTTGAGAGAGACTAACTGTAGGGGAAAAAGATAATTACTTAGTTCCTTTATCTCCAAATTATTTGTAATAAAATCTGAAATTGCACCACAAGGTCTTTCACTAGGATGTCATAAATTAAGATGCATCAGTGTATCTGGTACATCTGTTCCATTCTCTGGCCCTTTGTCTTCTGCAAAGAGCACACCAACCTCAATACCCAGCAGACAGCATTTACGCAAATGATGTCGTGGTCTACAGCATTAATATTCAGTGATTGTCTGTCATAGACACCTTACTGTACATCTGTTATGCAAATGTATGTTAATTCTGACTCCCTGACAGCTGCCTAGCTTCCCTCCCTAAAATGATCTTTTCCATTTTGAAGTTTGCAATCTGTTCCCCAAAATGTTAATCCAACAATTAGCTGAAATTGCTAAACAGAAATTGTACATGTTCAGTCTAAAATAGAAGGTAGCATTTTAAAATAGATGATGAACCTTCTTCCCACATCATTTATTTTATATCTGCTTGCACACAATGTAAACATTGATCTCAGCACAGCTTGGACTGGGCTAAGTGGCAGTTTTCCTTATCCAAGCCCTTGGAGTGTGACAAGAGAGGAGACATCATCCCTAACATCCACAAGACTTTGTGGTCAAGGATGATTTTAGTGATGTACTGTTTATCTCCAAGTTCAGAAAGTCTCTTCCCCCCAAAAGAGTTTTTATCAAGTACTTGTATATTAAAAATTAGCAATATGGAATTATAAAATGATGAATGACCTAAGGGAACATGCAGCATAGTAAACACTCTCTTGGTACATGGTTGATGGTTGATAAGTAAAGCATAAGTTCATATTTACTAACTGTTCATGCTAAGGCATATGTGAGAGCCCTTGAGGAAGTCATATACATAAAAATTTCCAGGAGGATTATATAATTTGAACAGTAACTTATGATATAAATTATACCAAACAGTTGGAGAAAATCTATCAAAAGAGAGGAGATTCGTGTTGGCATTATGAGTTAATGTTTAATGTTCTTTGGAGGTTTGTTCCATTAGGAGTTTAAATCATGACAATGAAGGTGGGAAGTGACTTCTGAAAATGCAAAGAGTTTCCATGAATTTCTTTCAGCTATCTGCTCTGAAGAAAGCACATATAGGGGAACCATAGGATGTTTGCGGTATAGCAAGATTACAAGATTCTACTTTACTGGAGCTTTTAGCTTGTTCCTGATGAATGTCTGATAATTGATCTACTGGAATATTCAAAGCACACTTAAAGGATATGGATTTGGATCTATTCTTTTATCTATTTTTAGGAATTGGTACTTATTTATTTATTACCAGACCTCATTTTTCTTGCCCTCAGAATCTACTTCTACAATGTTGGTGCTAAAACTAATGATGTATAGGGTTCTATTGTATTCTAACCTGTACTTGGTGTAACCTATTCCTACATTAGTAATAAGACAAAACATGGATAAAATATCTTAAAGATATACTTAATGTACAATAAACTTCCACTGATTTTCAATGGCCCTATAAGGATATAACCAGTAAAACTAAAATATTTATTGGCTTTTATTGATTTCAGTGATTGCATTATTTTCAGAGTGTCCAAGCTATTAAAAATAATTATAAATCTATGTGCATATCTACTTCAGGCTAAGAAAGTTGGTATTAGATTCTACAACTCGTTATTAAAAATTTGTTATTTGCATACTATTATTTCAATAAGTTGCTACAACAAAATTTTCTGGCTAAATGTGTCCATATATAATTTTTTGTGGATGCAAAAAGTTAATATGTATGCAAAACTCACTATCAAATTCACTGACTCAGCAGACACCAATCAAAGATTGAAGACAGTATGCAAACACTGATGTAAAAGTCCCATTGAAGAATAGATCATTAAAAGTCTCATGGTCACAAGTCACTATCTTGCTTTACTTTGGAGTAAACAATGGGGAAAGGTAAAGAGGCAAAGACATGAGGAGATGGGGTGAGGCTTCTCTTTGAGGAACTCTGAGGCAGGAGTGTGGGGAAGAACCTCTATTTCCTTCATGCACAAGGAACTCCTATGGAAAACAGCATAGAAATTAAATGCATTTTGTAGGAGAACAGGGAGGATTTTGTAGCACTGCCATTTCAGGCTTTTCCTAAACTCTAGACTTAGACTCTTCCTACTGAATAGGGTCATAACCAAACCTCAAAGTCTTTTTTTTTTTTTTTGGCTTCTGCTTTCCAGTTTTATTTGTTTTCCTCTTCCCCAGATGGTGTATGTGGCTTTGGCTATCACTTTCAAGCTTCACTGACCTGGATGATGGACGAGGATTTGCTTTGGATCTCTGAGTCCAGGCTGGAGTGCAGGTGTCAGACTCAGTATGGGTTTCATCCGCTCTGCAATGGCTCCAAGTTGAGCTGTTCCTAGCAACTTTATGAAACAGGGGGAATCATGAGTTATTCCAGTCATGAGAGGGTATTCTCGGAAACAGCTGGGGGGGGGAATTTTCCTCAGCATGCAGATGATGTTCTTCCTGTGTTTTACACACACTGTAATGTTAGGCACAAGAGATTAAATGGAAAGGACCCAACAAGTGGAAGGATCCAGTACTACAAGCACAGCTCAAAACGAGCAATGTAGTTTTTCTCATTGAGGACATGAGTTCTCTCTCTCTCCCTCTACTAGGGGATCTATTGGAGAAGGCATATTTTCACTATTTTGAATTTCAGTGCAAATCCCTCTATTTAGTGCCTTTGGAACTAGTTATTAGTTGGCTAAGCAGAAAAGTCAGTTAAATTAGAAAATCATGAGAAAAAATATACGCCTTTCTTAAGCATTCTATATAATTTTCAACAGGATAGTGTACACTAAGTAATGTTTGGATGTCAGGGCAAGCCATTTGTTTAATTACCAGCCCCTTGAATATACCCCATTATATCTTTTCTATAACTCTGGATTCTAATGAATTCTTCATTGGGACTGATGTCAGTTGTCTTAAAATGGGGTAACACATGCTGACAGTCGTGAGGTTCTCTGATAAACTCTTTCTAGAATAATATGAATTTTCTAATTTCATCAGTCTTGCTTTTACAAGTCTAATATTTTTAAGTGATTTATTTTCTCTACTCCATGTGAAGCATTAAACTCTGTTTAAATAGGAACAATATTCAGTAACTTTCTGTTGATACCTATGGTGCCTCAGGTGGTTTAATATTTAATTTAAATTTGTAATTACAGAAGCCAGTACGACCAATGTAAGTATACATGTGAACAAAATCAATCTAATATTGCTGAATCAATTTGCTTTTGAGTAAAAATACACAGAAATACTCATGTGTTGTCCACTATCTACAATTATATTGATAGTATTGACAATATTATGACCATCTGTCCATAGACTTGTAAAATTAGATAGTATACATTTATCTGAAAAATTGGTTTCCAACTGGCCAATCGTGTTGTACTCTATTTTCATAGGATCTTATTGACTCACAGTTTTTTGTTTTTTGTTTTGTTTTTTATTGGATATATTTCTTTATTTACACTTCAAATGTTCCCTTTCCCAGTTTTCTGTCCATAAGTCACTTTTCCCTTCCACCTCCCCCACGTTTGTTAAACATGTTGCAGTTATCCAGAAATTCACACCCTTAGGTCATGGAGTTTTCACAATTATCCTTCCTGGTAAATTTTTTTACCCCATATTCACATCACAGTTGAAGAATATTTTCTCCCTTTATTTTTTCTTCTCTAATTCTGTATTCTTTCACTCCTAATGCTATAAAAAATATGCTAACACTCCTGGTCTCTTTTTTATTGGCTGTTTTGACTTTCCAAACTTGACATTTCTAAGAGGCAACATTCAAGTCAGCACAAAGACCTAATATGTCAGCCCAACCTGATAGACATGCCTCAAGTCAGTTGTTCTGTTCATTTGTTTGATTTTAAATCTAAACTTCTGTAAAAGTCTATGGACAGATTGTCACAATACTATTAATACTATCAATTGTAACAAAATGTGGAAGAGAAGTAAGATAACAGAAGCTACACATGGAATGTATAGGTAGATGGATGATGGATGATGGATTCATCTGGGAATGTGTGGCTGTGTGTGTGTGTGTGTGTGTGTGTATACTCATGCACATTTGCAAGTGCCTGTGTATGCGTGCATGAGCGTGAAAGCAGACTTTTATCTTGCCAACAAATACAAGCTAATATCTATAGATGGAGAGCTGACTAGATAGCCTCAGGAGGCTTCACATGGTAGATAACAATGAGTGCTTTGGGGAGTCAGTCTTGGGACTTCAGCAAAATGCAAATTTGGACTAGTGAACACAGTGAGATCACCATGTCCTACTAGGTTATATCTGCTTCACTTAGGGGACTTTAGGAAGAGGAATTTGTATCACATATTAGAAAGATCAATAGTGAGAATCTTGGCTCTGATCATAACATATAAATATATAGGCTGGGTTTTGAAGATTAATGAATTACAGGAATAAGAATACAAAAGAAACTTCACCTACACATCTTAGGGAGAACCATAAAACCTGTCAGTGATAGTCATCCTGAGCACTGAAGCTTTTTTGTTCCTTCTATGCTCTCTGTAAATTGTCAGCTCCCAAAGAGATGTTAACAAGCACAAATATGATTCAGAAGGATGCTTGTTGTTATAGCACATGAGATTGTCTTGGAAGATGAATTGAGCTCAGAGATGCTTACAGCATTAACAAGTAGTATCATTAGCATCTTAGAGGCTTTGTCCAAATTAATAAGGCCTCTGATTAGTCCGAGTTTCCTTTTTACAAAAGCATAGTTTGTTACAGAGTAGTCAAAATTAATATGTTTGAGAAAAATTGGATTTCTATCAAGGTTAAATTTTTTCTACTTAATACAAACTAAGACATACCTGGAAAGAGGGACTTTCAACCAAGAAATTGCTTTCATCAGATTGTCCTGTAGGCATACTTGTTGGGCATTGTCATCATTGCTAATTGTTATAGAAGTACCTAGAGCATTGTGTGTGGTGACAACCTTCAACAGGTAGGCCTGAGCTTTATAAGAAAGTTAACCAAACAAAACAGGAGCTAACTAGTAAGCATCTGTACTCCATGGTTCCTGCCTCTGCTTCTTCTTGACTCTTCTTGACTTGATTTCCCTCAATGATGGATTATGATACAGACTTGTAAGCCAAATAAAACCTTTTGTCCTCAACTTGTTTTTGATTATGGTGTTTATCATTGTAACAGAAAAGCAAAGTGGGACACATCCTCTCAATTTATCTAGTTGATGTGGTCTAGAAACAAGAGAAATAAATATTCTTAGATATCCCCATCAATCCTGTTTCTCCACTTTCTGACCCAGGGTGAAGGCTCTTGATAAATGAGCTACTATTCAAAGAGGCAGAGAATTCATTCAGCTATTGTTCTAAGTCCAAGGCACTGAGACACCTTTTCTTGTTCCAAAATCACCAATAGCTTTAAGTAGGTCACTGAAGAAACTCATAAGCCTATCATGGATTATAAACAAGAATAATTCATATATGAACACATCGGCCTTACTTTTCATCATCTCTTCCATTTTCATGTCACCTTCTCTTCACCTGAAAACCTTTAGAAACATTAATCAGAGAGACCTCAATCTCTAGTAAGTGATTGTGAATACAGAGACGCATGGCGTCTCAAAGTACTGAGAAAATGTGTTGTGCTGGATAGCTCAATGTCAACTTGTTGCAAACCAAAGTCATCTGAGAGGCAGAAAGCTCAATTAATAAAATGCCCCACAAGACAGAATTACAGGCAGTCCTGTAAGGCTTTTACCTAATTAGCTATTGATGGAGGTAGGCGCTGTCAATTGTGCATAGAGCCATGCCTGGGCTGGTGGCCCTCAAATCGATAAGAAAGTAGGTTGAACAAGCCATAAGGAGCAAGCCAGTAAACAGCCTCTCCACCAACTGCCTCTAGGCCCCTGCCATGTTTGAGTTCCTGTCTTGACTTCCTCTGATGATAAACAATGAAAGGAAAGTATAAGACAAATAAATCTTCTCCTGTCCCACTTGATTTTTGATTATGGTGTTTTATTGCAGCAATAGAGAGCCTAATTAAGACATGTGTCCTATGAGTAGTGGGTAAATAAAAAGGGAACATTAGGAGATATGTATCTCTGGATTCTAGTGATCACACAGAAGACATATTAGGTGCTAACTCACAGGAGATTTTATTATGGAAAGAAGACCTTCCTGAGGTCTTCCATTACTCTTCCTTCTTTCATGCTCTTAGTGAGGCTGAGTTGCATATCGCTAAGGGTCTAGTTTTCCCTCTTCTTTTTTAATTGTCAATTCTTGCATGTGTTGGGACAATCTGGGCTGGTTGAACTGGAAAGGGGAAACAGGAAGTCAAAAGTTTCCTAAGTGGCTTGAGACCCCATAGTTTTCAACCAGAGCCCAGGGACTAAGCCACTTCTTTTTCTGACCTCATAGGTAACAATGAATATCCTAGTAAGAGCACCAGTGGAAGGGGAAGCCCTGGGTCCTGCTAAGACTGAACCCCCAGTGAACTAGACTCTTGGGGGGAGGGCAGCAATGGGGGGAGGGTGGGGAGGGGAACACCCATAAGGAAGGGGGGGAGGGAAGGGGATGTTTGCCCGGAAACCGGGAAAGGGAATAACACTCGAAATGTACATAAGAAATACTCAAGTTAATAAAAAAAAAAGTTTCCTAAGCATTTGAACATTTTGGGTCAAAACAGTTTTTTATTTAATATAATAAAATTACATGATGACCAATGTTAAAGAGCTCTCTAACACAAAGGTCACCAACATCATTTAGCTACAGGTTATGAACCACACATTTCATGTCAGATATGCTAAGGATCAGCTATCACTTCCCTAGTGCTGCAGGTGGCTGTTCTCAGACCTAGAGGAGAAGGGACCGACCCACATTTTTAATGCATGTTTTTGAGAGCATGTGCAGGACATCTGGGTGCCCATTTCTCTTCAGTGTAAAAATAAAATTGAGACACTGTATGCAAAACCCAGGGGTATTGCAGATTCCATATAGATCAAATAACTTATTTTGCAGAAAAAGAAATGGTGTATACAGAGAAGTATTTAATTATGTCTGGGTCAGGTCATACCACTAAACACTGGAATATGTCTTCTGACCTTGGATCTAGAGGTAGCCACATGTAATCTGACGAGATCCTTAAAGAGGTATAGTTGAATTCTGAGACAGTGTCAGTGTGAATAGTAATTACAAAACCTTCATTTTGCCAAAGCCATTGAAAAGTATCAGGCTAGAAAGTCCTTGCAAGGTTTGCTTCTCTTCTAGTTGGAAATTGACTTTTATTCCAAGTCAATTGATATAATGCTTAAGACTTTTATTATGCAAGTCTTTGCTAATTGAATGAATATTATCTATTTTACCTTGAAATGACTTTATATTCTAAATGGTTTTACCCATAAAACCAATTCTGGAAAATGCAATTTGGTTGTACAGGTCAGAGTCATTGAGAATTAGGTTGTTAAGTGAGAAAAGATGTTCTAGTCTCTTCAGAAGCAGTGTTGATACTGTAAGTTTTAGAATAAAGGCTTTTCATGTATACAGAGAAAGTAAAAATATTGTCTTTATTATTTTGTGTTCTCATTTCTTAATCTCACAGCCCATTTAAACACATTTGGGAGGCACAGTGAAGTGATAACATGAAATTCTGCATGATTTTGGAATCATGACATTTGTTCTTGTTTAGTTGGGATACTGTTATTAATTACTGCTTTATGTGTATACACATTATGCTTTGTCAATGTGTCAAAAATTATATAACATCTACTTATCGACTTTTAGGATTAATAGTGAAAATTTTCATTTTGTTTCTATTTTCTATTCTTCTATTCATTTAAAAGTATTAAATATCACTAGTTTCTTGTATATTTCAGTTGTCTGTTACAAGTTGCAATAGAAATCTGTAGTTTCTGGAATGACAAATTATTAACATTTACATCTCTACTGCTTAACTCTGATGAATTTGACACAAGTTAGCATCATCTGGGAATAGGAAACCTCAACTTAGAAAATGACTCCATTAAATTGGTCCATATGCAATCTGTGTGGGTTTAATCTTGATTAATGATTGCAGTAGGAGTTTAAAGTCCACTGTGGTCTGTGCTACTCATAGGCATGTAGATCTGGACAGTATAAGAAAGCTGGCTAAACAAGCCATTGGCAACAAAAAAGTAAATTGCATCTCTCCATGAACTCTGCTTCAATTCCTAACACCAGGTTTCTCCATTGAGTTTCTGTGTTTTCTGCCCTGATTTCCCTCCATACTAGATGTTAGCTGTAGAACGGAATAAACTCTTTTCTCCCCAAGTTGATTTTGGTCAATATTCTATCATGCAAAAGGAAATAAACTACTAAGATATCATACTATTACCTGTCTTTGGATTTTCTTGAAAATACATCCTAATTATCTTTTGATTTATTTAATTGAAAACTCCTTAATGACTTAAAATAGCTTAGTAATTACATTTAATATTAAAATGTTACTGGTGATCATTTGAATAGATTTTGATCATTGCTATAAAGTGACATTTTAAAACACAATCTTATAATCTATTACTTTTAAATTGCATGAGCAACATTCCCATAATTACAGATGATAGACTAAAGAAAGGAAGAGTGTGTATAATCTTGATTACAGTATGTAAGTATTCCTTTAGTGGACTGGACAAGCATTGTATTGATTTTTTCCCTGTAGTTTTGTCAATGTTATTTTATGAAAAAGTTAGATTTTCTTATGAGCACGGTACATGAAAACAATGCCTTGGGTTTGAGACCCTTTAATAGAGATGATTAATGTTCTTTTCATTAGGCACATGGAGAACTATGGAAGCAAATCAATAAAAGATTTCACAGACTAAATAGTATATCAGAGGTAGGTTCCTTTTCTTTCTTGAATAATTTTCTTACTAAGTGGAGTTGGAAAAATCATGCTTCTCCATGCAACAACAACAAAAAAATCCATTGAGGGAACAAAACCAAGAAGGAAGTATGTTGATGAAAGAGGAGCATTTGGAACTTCTAGCATTCATACTATTCATACAGAAGTTATACAATGGGCTTAAATCAGGAAAGTGCAGTTTCTTGACCCATGGTATCTTTAAGACACTTTTTCCTTTTTTTCTTGAGTATCAATAAGCTAAAGCTCCAAAAGGGATAATCTACCCAGTGCAGAGTGATTATTCCAAGGATATGATAGCATGCTTAGCATAAGCACAGAATTGTCTGTAGGGTTACTGAAAACTGAGAGGCAGGAGTTAACACTCCTTCCAAGGCTCAGGAAACATCTTGGAAGAAGGTGCAGAAAGAGTAGTGGAGTGGAGGACGGGTAGATACATAACTAAATATGTCTTCTGGATGTGAAATGAACTACCTGAAACTGTAGTCACCTGCACATGACTGGATAGATTAGGAGCACAGGGGGAACACTGTTGAGATGGGTGTTAGTGGGAGTGGGAGGACAACAGATGGGATAGAAGGGAAAATGGCAAAAATTCATTATGGTATAAATGTGTGAGACTTTTTTTGTGGTGAGTTAAAGTTAATATTTCTTTTGTTTTATTTTTTGTTTTTTTTAATTGGATATTTTATATATTTACATTTTGAATGTTATCGCCTTCCCTGGTTCCCCCTCTTCTATTCCCCCTCCCCCTGCTTCCATTAGGATACTCCCCTCCCACCTTCCTGCACACCCACTCCCACCTTAACACCCTGTCATTCCCCTACCCTGAGTAAAGAAGCCTTCAAAGGAACAAGGGCTTCTCCTCCTACTGATGCCAGACAACACCATTGTCTGCTACATATGTGACTGGAGCCCTGGGTTCCTTCATGTGTACTCTTTGGTTCATGGTTTAGTCCTTGGGAGCTCTGGGGGGTCTGGTTGGTTGATATTGTTCTTCCTATGGGGTTGTAAACCACTTTTCCTCGTTCAGTCCTTGCTCTAACTCCTCCATTGATGTCCCCATGCTCAGTCCAATGGTTAACTGCAAGCATCCTCATCTGTATCAGTAAGGTTCTGACAGAGTTTCTCAGGAGACATCCATGTCAGGCTCTTGTCAAGCACTTTTTGGCATGAGCAATAGTGACTGAGTTTGGTGGCTGCATATGCGATGATTCACAGACCATATGAAGCTCAAGAAGAAGGAACTACAGTGTGGATGCTTCAGTCCTTCTTAGAAGGGGAAGCAATATAGTCTCTGAAGGAAATACAGGGACAAAGAGTAAAGCAGAGACTGAAGGAAAGGCCATCCAGAGACTACCCCACCTGGGGACTCATCCCATATGCAGTGTGAGACTGTTAAACAGCATATTTCTCAGAGTTAAATTGCCCACCATGTTTTAGGTCTGAGGAGACAGAAGTCTGCAATTGTCTGTCAATATCTCCCCAGAAGCCAAATGTGAGGAACAATGATGACTCAGACTTAGAAAGCAATTCAACCCACCGTATCCCAGAACACTCTCGGCTTGGATTGAGGTTACTGATGCTTTAGTCCACCTATTTAGTGGAAGAAAATAAAAGCCTCTTTTCCCTTTATCACGCATGACCATCCCATTATTCTGACATTTCATCTAGAGATAGTAAGAAAAACTGTTGGATGAACAAAGATGAAGGAAAATGTAAAGGAAAAGAAGAGCTAAACAGAGATTAGAAAGAAAGCTACCTATGGCACAGGATGGTGGACTTAATGCGAGAGGTCTTAAAAAATAACTAGGTTGATTATAATGAAGGAAACTGTAGACAGAATGGGGAAGGGTTGTAAAGAGATAAGTGATATGTATAGAGGATGAAAGTGGATGATCAAGAATAGGAAAGCAAAATAAGTAAACATGTATAGAGCTATAATTATAAATACATTTGATGATTTAGCAGAAGCCAGACCAGGAGAGAGGATATCATCAAGGACAGAGAACAGAGGATGTCCTTGCTCTGTGGCACAAAGGAAAAGGGATGAGAAAAACAAACCAATGTGCTAGAGGTTCATGACTGCTTCCATGCTTTCTCGTGTGTCAGGGGCAGACAGGAGAGAATAGATCAGAAGCAATACCTACGGGAATAATGACCTAAAAAAAAGGAGACGGAGTTTCAAAATAATTGTGTATTTATAAAAAGCATAGAATATAAAACTATACAAAAGTATAATATAGCAAACAAAATTAAATGCTTCACATTTTATTCAGTGATAAAGGAAAAGGTAAATGTTAGAAACAAGTCTGTTCATTTTTGTTTGTTCTGATTTGGCTCTTTTGAGATAGGAAGTCAGCATATAGCCTACGCTAAACTCAGATTCACTGGCTTCCTGTTTTATCCTTCCTGGTGCTGTGATTAGCAATGTAAGCCCTCATGGCTAGTTTTGCACATGCTTTATTGGTACACATTAATTATATCATATCAGTGAACTACAGATTTATGCAATTCTCCTTAAAACATCCATACTTCTTACAGATCTGGAAGGAAAACAGTGATAAATGTATTTGAAATCACGAAAGAAAAATGCTAGAAGTATCTGAAGTATCAGATTTCAAATTAAATTACAGAGTCACAATAACAAAACAGTACTTATCATACTGGCTTTTAAAAAAGACACTTAAAGCAACAGCATAGGATAGAGGACAGTCTAATAAACCCACCAGCTACAATAATCTGACTCTGCACAACGGTTCCATCAACATGACTTGGGAAAGCCAGCCTTTCACATTGCAATGAGAAAACTCAATATCCACAGACCTCTTGTCGTAAACAATGTCAACTGCACCTTTTAGTGTGCCCAAATCCTTTCTCTGAATTTTGATTTCAACATATAACTATGGAAATGTTTGATGTCTGTTATCTCCTGGTCTCCAGGACAACATTCTGTCACACTGAGTCCTAAACTCCCCTGGCAAAGATCCTATTGAGAAGCAAAAGAACAATTAGGATCATCACCAAGCACACATGTGAGACATCTGGATGGAGCCATGATTTGTCTACAGACAGGCAACTAGATCATCTCTTCATTACAGATCCAGACCGGACAGATTTCTATAAAAACAGCCACCTGGAAGAAACACTCTGCCAGACCCATCTCATGCTTTATTCTGAGGTTTTATTCTCTTATAGTTGAATTACAGTGGCTTGTTTCTTTCTGATAAATGTTTGTGGATCCCAAGACTCAGGTGACCACATCTTGGAGAACTGCAGTGATGTTTAAGTCACCTGTAGGGACCACATCATTTAAGTGTATTCTGGTTGCTCACCCATTTTCATTTCTCTCTTGCAAAGAACATTCATTTCTAAGAATTTCTCTCAATTCATTCTGAAATCTTAGAATTTAGATGCTTGGGTGGATTTACATTTAAATGGAGTTCTTGGGTCTTGGGGTATTTGGAAAAGCTTTTGAGACTTTTAATGAACTTCTATAGGATTTTTGAGCTGAAGCTATTCATAAGGTTAGGTCTATTTTGAAGAGCAAGAACCTTGATTAATTAGGAATTTCAATAGTCATTAATGCAAAAAGAAAGTAAGGCTTTAAATATCTGCACTGTTCTTGGGTCCTTACTTTCAACCTAAAATTTTCATTGTTACTCACCTCCCCTGCCTGCTCTGTGGAGCTCATCTTAAACAGAGCTTCACCAGACTGTTCCTTCCTCATATCTGGAGTTTGGTGATTGGTAAGCTTGATCCTTCTTTTTCTTCTAACCTTCTTCCACTCTTATACAGTTAATTACCTTTCAAATAGATGTCTGTGAACTCATGAAATTATTTTTATTTATAATTTGTGTTCTCTCTCTCTCTCTCTCTCTCTCTCTCTCTCTCTCTCTCTCTCTCTCTTTCTCCCCCTTTAGTTTTTCTCTGCCTAAAATAACCTAAAAAGATTTGATGTGCTATTTCAAATCAGGTAACCACCACCTCAAACACCTTACAAATTTGTGATGAAATAGCCAAAATAATTCTTTATTTTGAAACATCGCCATTGATGTCATAAAGCAGAACAAAAGACTATGTTTTTCTCTCAGCTTTATAATTTTAGTTTTTGAGAGGGAATAGGCTGACACTGAAATCACTATGTAGCAGAAGATAACCTTGAACTCCTGATCTTCCTGTCTCTGTTTCTTAAGAGCTAAGATAACAAGTATGCATTATCCTATGCATGACCTTAAGACTGTCTCCTTTTATCCAGGACTGAGTTTGCAACTCTTAATCTCTCACCCCCATACCCCATGTGTTCTTACATCTATAATTTTTTTCTGTCATATGATGATTTAAGGGAAATTATATGAACAGGTCTTAGAATTCTTTGGATTGTAGTTTCACATGAACCATCGAGTCCATATGAATAATCATATATTTTTGGTAAGACGACCTGTGGTTGGTTTTGTATGAGCTCTGTGTAAATATATGCCCGATTATGAAGTTCCTATTCTCAGAACAAAATCAATCAGTGTGCTTCACTAGCTATGGAGATTAGAGTGAGTGACTTTCTGTCTCTGTGTCCTAGAATTCTCTTTAGAGTTACAGATTTAATATGAAGGTATGTATGCAAAGGACATTGAGAGGATTAAGTGAGGAAATGCAAAAGCTGAGGACAATACCTGGCAGACACCAGCAGCTCTGGGAAAGTTAATTATTTCCATTAACAAACATTTCCCTTCCACTCCATGCTAATCTCTGTTATTTGAAAAACAAAACAAACAAAAAGCAAAACAAACAGAACTGCGTGTGTTTATATGCACCCCCTTCTCTCCTCACATTCATAGATAGGCTCATAGATGTGCTCACAAGGCCCAAAGATATGCAAACTACAATAGCAGGCTTTAATATTTAATATACACACAACATTGACCCGAGCTCAGAAAAGCAGTAAGCTATGTTCTGTGTAAGGAACCATATTACTTATCAAATAAAACTTCTGTTGAGTAAAACAGCAAGTTTGACTTCCATGTGAAAATCACTTTCATTTACTTCTCAATCCACACCATTGAGGAAATAAAAACAAGCAAGCTTATTCACAATGGTGTACTTAGACCTTTACTTTTGCCTGCTTTACATTTTTCATATTTATATTTTTCATGCCCACAAGAGAGAGCATGTTATAGACAGAGGACTCTTACTTTTCTAATTTACATAAAAGAACTAAGATGTTCCAGTATTCGATTGAGCATCCTAGGCTGTTCCAAGCTGAGTCTTTTGATCTTGAACTCAGACCTGCCAGAGCACCGTATCTCAGAGTGATGGATGGTTGTGCTGGCATCGTATTTTCATTGTGTTTGCTCTTCTTCTGTTGCATGTGACAAACCACCACTAAATCACAGATACAGAGGACTGCATAAAGTTGAACATCCATGAATTAGAAATGAGACTTTGCACATTTTTATTCGCTTATTTTATCCCATGCTATACTTTCCATCATTCATCTGATTTTCCAAACCTCCTGATATATCTTCTCTTTGACCTTTCTTTAGATACTTCCAATTTTACAAAAGGCGACCTTTAGGACAAAGGGCTGTGAAGTCATTGTTGCCACACTTGATTGTGGCCTCAGATCACTTTTTACCCCATTTTGTGACTTCAGGGACTTTTTTTTTCTTACCAATAAACAAAATATACTACTCAGTATGTAAACGCCTTTGACTTCATCTCTGATTATCTTTTGCCTAGAATTTTAGCCTTTATTTTTAAAAAATGAAGACCCATTGAAATTTCTTTGCATTTTGCTACTTTAACTAGCTATAATGCCTTACCATGTTTCCCATTCAATTGCTTTTAACATTAATGAAATAATATGCATTAAATATTACAGAAAAATCACTTTCTTTGGTTATTTTTTTATTCCTTTTATTCATCTCTGATCTTGGTTTTAGTTTTCTATCTTCTCCAAATTCCTCTTTGGAGGCTGGAGATATTGTTCAGAGTTTAAGGGGGCTTGCAGCTCTTGCAGAGAACCTGAGTTCTGTGCTGAGCACCCACATAATGCAGATGACACCTGCGGTAACCCCAGCTTCAGAATATGCAACAGACCTTTTTGGCCTCTGCAGATAATGTCAGACATGTGTCCATACACACACACACACACACACACACACACACACACACACACACACAAAAAAAAAAATAACTTCAAGTCTATTTTGATTCTTTTATATTTTTTTAAACTTCAATTTAATTCATTAGTAAAGTCCTTTATAAACTTATTCCACAAATATGTAGCTGCAACAGGTCAAAAATTGGGATGTTTGGGGATTTTAAAATCCTCAATGAATAAAATTCCTACCCTGTCTTACTTAGAAACTGGTTGATAAATATAATCAGGGATTTGATGGATGGATAGAAATAAAATGCCCTTATTTAATTGTTGAAAGATTCTGCTTTTAGTCTGATAGACAAGCTCAGAAACAGAGACATTTTCAAAGTCCGACTCCAACTCATGGCTCAGACAAGTCCCTCATTTACCTCTGGGAAATAGAAATATACTTCCTATTTGAGTGGAACACCATGATGTTACTAACAGATCTATGTACACATCATGGAGCAGAATAATAGTCATGTTGACTGGAAATACTGCAACGTATAAAGAAACTGTGGGCACCACTCTTACCACTCTTGTGAAGCGCATCCTCTGATAAAGGACAGAACTTGAGTGGTGATTAGAAACTGCATAAGTATTCATGTAAGGCAAAATGGTAATATGCCATAGCAGCATATTAAAAAAGAAAAGTTCCTCTTGAAATCAAAGGAAGCAATTCCCGGGAAGTGATCTAAAGCAGAATAAGGAGAAGAAACACAGGAGAGCAATGATTGTCAGACAAGAGTTTCATGGGTTGTGGAGAAACCCACAAAAGCTCATGATACATTTACAGAAGGAAAATTTGGGCAAGAACACAGTGAAAGAATGAATGACTTAGAGGAAGAACACAGAAAACCAGTTGTGTTGGGACACACTTAGAATCCCAGCACTCAAGAAGCACAGAAGATTACTGGCTATAACCCTGTAGTCTCAGCACTTAATATACTGCATCAAAAACCAGAGTACTAGGGCCAGACTGAAAACCCAACTGAAAACCACAGTTTGGGCATGACTTCATAGTGTGGCTGAAAACATCAAATGGGCTAAGACCAGAGAGAGAGAGTCAGACTTACTGCATTATAGAACTTATTCAAAATGAATAATTTCAGTGGAGTTGAGAGAAGTCTGCAAGGACTTTGACAGTCTTTCAGGGCCAAAATGACATGTAAAGTGTTTTAGGATTTATTAATAAATGAGAAAAGAAGAAATAGTGTAGAAATAAGGGGAAAAAACGGGCTGTTTTTATAATATCTACAGAAAGACCGAAAGAAAATAGGTCCCAATTAAGGTAAGATTGTAAACTAGTGAAATATTTAAATTTTTACTTCAGTTATTTAAATTTTTTATAGATTTGGAGATAAGAGACTCCACCAAGACTGAGAAAAGGGCAAACTGGTCTGTCTTTACAAAGTCTTGAAAAATAGTGCAAATCGAAATAAAAGTTTAGATATTTGCAGGTAATGTTTAACATTTGAGATTAGGTGCAATGAGTTTGCAGAAGCATAACCCATCAGGACTCAGTAGACCACATGCAGTTGAAAATTTGAGTTCATTCATGTTCATAATATTTCATATGGTTATATAATAAAATGTCAAAGGGGCAAAAATATATTTGAACTTCTGTGCAGGCATGGATATAGGATGATGGTCTTTAAGAATATCTTTGATAGAGCATAGTAGCATAGTAGTATTTATAAGTCGTAAAATACTAGATGTTATGAGAAGGCAAAACATTAAATGAAAAATAGTTGACTGCTAGGCTCTGATGTGGCTGCACTAGCAGCAGCTCAGAACCTCAGCAAGTTTACCTCAGACTTCTGAATGGAGCACATGAATGCACTATATACAGCTGGACAAGAAGGCAAGTTTGGCTCACCTCAGTAGGCAAAGCAAAGGGGAAGAGGCTCCAGACTATAAACTTCGAGGAGGAAGTTGCAATCTACACTTTCTATACACAGAGACAAGGGGACACTTTGACATCCCTGTGGTCTGATGTACTGGAGTTCTTATATGACCATGCTCATGTCAAATAATATACTTTCTCTCAGGACTTCATCGGCTTTTCACAGCAAGAAAGTGTGGGATTAGAGGTTATGGATAGATTGTTAAGCTCAGAGACAACGCAGTATCCAATTGCAGCAGGTTATGGAAGGAATCCCCTCGGTCCTGCCAAGACTGAACCCCCAGTGAACAGGCTTGTTTGAGGGAAGGTGGTATAGGGGGGAGGGTGGGAGGGAAACCCCCATATAGAAGGGGAGGGAGAGGGACTTGGGGGATGTTGGCCTGGAAACCGGGAAAGGGAATAACAATTGAAATGTAAATAAGAAATACCCAATTTAATGAAGATGGAGGAAAAAATAAACAGGACAGAAAAGATAGTTTTGGAAGGGACACAGCTTATAGGTTATAAAAGAGCATGAGTTGAAGATGGTTAAGTTAATAGTCATACATATATCATTCTAAGCCCTTTAGTTTTATGACAGAGCAGAAGCTTGAGATGAAATGCTACAATCCATTTATCCAAAATTCTAAATTAATTTATTCAGCCTCTTCCCCCTGTTTCTCTGTCTTAAAAAAAATCAGACATGAGGACAACGGAGGCCCCATCTTATCAGATATATGTCAAACAGGAGACACAGCTTTAGTCACAAGTGTTACCATCAACATTGCAGAAGACAAATGTGATATGCAGTGAAAACTTCTGGGGTCCTTTTTAGTTTTGATTTTGTTGTTTTCTCTTTTCTTGGGAAGCCAGATATGTCATATGATGTTTTGCTGAGGCACAGAGGTGAAAGGATGTTTTGCTATTGCAGACATGTGAAAGAATGCATGTTGAAGAAATATAAATCTGACCTCACAAGACAGTGGGAGATGGGGGATTGGTTGCTTTACTCTACCTTTCTATTCTTTGCTAACAACACATGTATTGGTTCATCTTAAACTGCATTGCTGAGCTCTGCTTGTGGTAACACCACAGAGAAACTGGCCAAAGAACTTCTCGTGAAGTTCCTGTGACTTTTTGACACTTATGCAGCCTCAGACTGCTTGGTAAACCCTGTAGTTTCTTCAGCATTGAACTTGTGCATGGCGTCTGCCTGCCAAGAGGATTAGACTGCAGTTGCTGGTTAGTGCTTGGTGTTTGTTATGGGACTGAACTGCTGATATCCTGACAACAAAGAGTAAACGCATCCCCAAGGAGCTGTTTCTGAACACTTCTACTTCCCCATTGTCCTAATAACTTTTCTCTTCCATCACCTCTAGTGTGTGTTGGGCTAGAGGAGAGGTTGAACATTTATTTAGATAGGTTGAGGAAAATGTCTGGCTATAGGTGGCACCCAACATGCAGCTCAGCCACACAATGTAAGGCAAACTAATATGTGCTTGTCTTTAGGAAAGAATAGTGAGGCACAGCAAAGCAAACCAATGCTCCAACTCCCACTGTCTGTGTACTCACGTTTACATTCCTCCATCATATATTCTTTCACCCGGGTGCCCAGCAAATCACTGTTGTGCAAAAATGACTTTCTAAAGAAACCAGAAGTTTCTACTTCACAACTGTTCATTGTCTCTGTATACTATGCTTTTACTTCACTCCTGAGAATTTGAGAAGAGGTTTGCATGAGAGTTCTTTATTGTGACTAAAACTGATGGGGATGATGACACATCTCAGACAAAGCAGAAACACTGTGGATCCTGCCAGAGTGGTGTAGTGTGCAATATAATGCACATAGTAAAGGACCAGCTTATTCTTGTTATACAGGGCACACAGCAAAGGAAATTCAGTGAAGACTCAATAATTCTGTATAGATAGATTCAGCTAATTCTTAGTGTCTGCGCTCTGAGTTGTGGGTCATGAGTATAATTATACTACCCATCGTTATCCAGTTAAGCAGATGGAATAAGACCAACATGTATATTCCAATGATAATGATATAACATGAATCAGAAATTAGAATTAAAATCTATCTGCCTAATAGAAACATACACCACTATGTAGACATGCTTTTCTTAACACAAAAGCATAGCAGAGATTGAGGTTTACTCCTGACATGAGGGCATATAGAGAGTACACAATGATTTCAGTCTTGAAAATATAAAGTGCTCGCCCACCTGTAGAACTCATAATCCTTGCTCACTCAAATCACAAAGCTTATTTCTTTGGATCCAGAGAAATCAAGAATGAACAAATATATCATCAAGTGTTTGAAATCCACTCCCAACACACACACACACACACACACACACACACACACACAGAGAGAGAGAGAGAGAGAGAGAGAGAGAGAGAGAGAGAGAGAGAGAACTGCAGCAGACAAGAAACCACCTGAGTGGCTACTAGTGTGATATTGATTAATAAAGTTTCTGTAAAACCCTTCAGAGGATTATATTATAGGAATTAATATTTACCCATTATAGGCATTAACATTAGGGAGACTGTTAAAATGACAATGCAGAATAATATATCTGAATATGTTATTGTCTATTTAAAATACACATTGGGAAGAATAATATAGGTAATAAATTGTCGCTGTTAATGACCTTCATCTATTGACTCTTTTTTGAATTAGTAATTGTGTATATAATAGTAATTAAATAACTAATGTCATGTTCACCCAGGGAAGTTGCCATCACAACCAACTTGATGTTCTAACTAGGTTTTCTCCTCTTTCACTATCATTTTCTTCTTTGATGTCTTCCTTCTTATTTTCCCTGTGTTATCTTTTTTTTCTACTTTTCCTTCTCTCCATTTTTCTTTCATCCTCTTTCCCCTTATAATATCTCCCTGCATCTCCTTTAATTTATTTCTACATGTACAATTCACTGCCCATGAAGTGTTGTCAAGGATGTGCTTCGTCTTCAGTCCAATTGCCATGCTTTTAAAACAGATCTTTGGGAACTCTTCTGTGGTCTGGGATAGTTAACCTTTGAAGCTTCCCCTGGATCTTGCAGCTGCTGTGTCCTCTGGGCCAAAGCACCTCCCTGAAATTTCCTCTTTATTTTATCATTTTGAACATTGTGTTGCCTCTACATTGGGATATTATTATCATGTTGAGAAGGGTAGATATGCAATGATCAATCATTTGTCACCGTGATGGACCTGGAGGCAAACTTTTGGGCTTGCCATTGAAGATGTTTCCACAGGGGTTTAACTGACTAGGGAAGACTCACTCTAAATGTAAGTGACAGCAGGCTGTGGATTGGGGTTGCAGACAGAAAGCAAGGGTAGAACAAGTGCAACATCATACTGATTTAGTTTCCCTGGAGAACCCAATGTACACGTGAGACCAAAAGTTTCAGATTTTATCCTTTATTTTTGTCTGGTCTTCTATTTAAGAATTTTTAAGTATACATTGTAACTCAAAATATTAAACCATCCTCATTCCTAATTCAGAAATCTCAGTTTCACAGTATTAAGAGAAGATGCATTTGGGGCAAAGTCAGTGGAAGATAATAGCTCATTTACACTCACTAGAGGGTGACAGATGAGCGATGACTTTGGTACAGAAGAAACAAGCTGTTGCTTTTCCATGTGCAATGCCTGTATGCAACCAAAGTTACCACTCGGGAGTATAAACAATCAGTAATCTTTGAAGAGGAAAAGAAAGGACAAAGTTTAAAATTACAGCTAAAATGCACATAAAGTAATAAAGTAAAGGAGAATTCCACATTGCACATAGATTCAGAGCTTAGTTGACTCCCTAAAATTCTATGACTCATCATACAGGGGACAGGTTATATGTAAGGCTTCTTTTATCTCATGAGTGTTATAATTTATGTGATAACTAGAGAAGAAGGCAAACACTTAGACTGAGTAATATGAAATGGGAATATCTGTCTACATAAAACCAAATAATGGGGCTCCTTTCAGAGCACTTGGAGGTAGAAATGTCCAAAAGGAAGGGCCCTGTCAGATTGGTTCTTCTCCCCACTCCTAACACAGCAATTGGGCAAGAGCTCATGGGCAAATTCCTGTGATCACTCAGATTCTAATTGAGTGGGTTCTGGTTCTTATGCAGTTATTTTTCCTGTGCTAGGGCCTCTGCCTCTGGCTCCTTAACAGGACAGTAGGAGGAAGCCTCCCCCCCACCCCAATACACACATACCACATGTTAACCAAAGGGAGATACAGTTTGTTTGTATAATCAGTTTCTCAGGTCCCTAGAATAATGACTTCAGCTTCATTAACCTTGAAGGTCTAATGTGTCTGGGACAGTCTAGTTACGGGAGCAGAGTACAGGCAGGGGTTTTGTCTGATGTATGCCTTTGACCTTCTCTTCTACTCTACACAGGGTATATATTTTTAAAAAAAATCCCAAGCAGATAAATAGACTGATGAATCAGAATATTGAGTCAAAAATAAGTTCAAGCATGTGAAGTACACTAGCCTTCTATAAATGTACCAAGAACTCAGAGTGGGAAGGGTAGTTTATTCAACAAAAGATACTGAGAAAGAAAACTGTATATATACCCACAAAAGAATGACATTTAAACCTATCCTTACATCACAAACAAAATCAATTAAAAATATTAAATTTTTAAGCATAGAAGCACAAAGTAAAAGAATTCTTAAACAAAAAAGCACAGAGAAAACCATTTTAACATTGAGCTTGGCAATAAATACATGATTATCTCTCCAAAACCACAAGTAATAAAAACAAAAATTACTGTGACAACACAAAAAATCAACTATATTGGTTGATTTTTCAGTCCTATAATAAAATACACAAGGCAAGATACTTTTATAATTTTTCCTTCTTTCCCATTAATGAATTTACTTTACATCCCGATCATTGCCCCCATTCAGTCCCCACTTACACAGTTCCTGCCCCTCTCCCTGCTCCCCTTCTCCTCTGTGAGGGTGGAGGCCCCTCCTTGGTATCTCCCCACCTTGGCACATCAAGTCTCTGCAGGGCTAGGTACATCTTTCCCCACCGAGGCCAGACAGACTGCCCAGATAGGGGAACGGGATTCATGGACAGGCAATACTTTAGAGATTGCCGCATTCCATTTGTGCTGGAACCCACATGAAGACCAAGCTGCACATCTGCTACATATGTGCTGGGTGGGGTGGGGGGCGAGGTCCAACCTCTGTATGTTCTTAAGTTGGTAGTTCAGTTTCTGAGAGCCCGCAAGGGTCCATGTTAGTTGACTTTGTTGATCTTTCTGTGGAATTCCTAACCCCTTTAGAGCCCTCAATACCTCTCCTGCTCTTTCATAAGTCCCAGAGGAGAGAAGAATAGGGGGAGAGACTACGTGAACGGGTGACCAGTTTGGGGACAGCAATTGGGATGTAAAATAAATAGATAAATTAAATAATGGAAATAAAAGGTAATCATGAAAAAGTGTAGGAGACATAAAAGTATAAAAATAACACATATTTGCTGAAATAAATGTTTTTAAAAAGAGAAAAATATATACCTTTATAAAGAAAAGAAGACTAAGATTGGGAAGTTTCACTGACCTGACATCTGGTGAGGATCTGAGAACACAATGGTTGAAGCATGTGTACCATTGAGAGGTCACATCACACAACAGACGAAGTGTGATTCACAAGTTGGGCTTTCTTTTTTCGCCACCTCCTCTTGAACTTGCTAAGGAGTCACATAAAATGTATTTTAACCCCTTTCTATGACAGCTTCTATGTTACTTCGAGACCCTCCACTAAATCCTGACTCTTAAACCGCTTAAAATCTTCCCTACACTGACACTCCAGGGACTGAGGAACCCACAGAGTACATACTCAAGCATAGCAGTAATCAGGAAGTTGGAGAAAGACTCTTGTTAGCCAGGCACTTGATAAAGGGCTAACCCCTGAGGAGCACACTCCTGTAAATTAGGAGTCTAACATGAGACAGTTTTACCATTGTGCTGCGATGCCTGGGCATGCAGACCTTCAATCCTGACTTCTCAGGAGGAGTGGCAGTAAGATCCAAGTTCAATGTCAACATGAGCAGCTTAAAAAGCTACAGAATAGACATTTCTCCAAAAGAGATTTTAAAAGGCTTTATGGATATATGAAAATATTTTATGTTGTTTGTGAGGCAGGATCTCTTACAGTGCAGACTAGACTTCAGTTGGATGTGTAGGTAAGCTTGTCTTCAGATTATAAATCTTGAGGGAAATGTAAATCTAACACACAGTGGTTGGCCTGGCAACCATTATCAGGATAATTTGGAGGACTTGCCATGTTTGAACAGTTAATGGGAATCCAACATGGTGGAATGGTATTCCTCAAAAATTAGAGTCAGCATATTTTACAGAAATGCCTCTTCTTAAAATGAGTCTAAAATGATTGAAAACAGTCTCAGAGTGGAGATTGCCCTGCTTGGTTTATAGTCATGATGTGATGATGTGGAAGTAAGTCAAGAACCCATCAGCAAATGGATGGATAAATAACACACATGGACACACACACATGCACGCACGCATGCACGCATGCATGCACACACACTTTAGTTTTTCAAATGAACACAATTATGCCACTCATGATACATATCACATATAGATTCACTCTGAGGACATGAATGTCAAATAAAGCAGTCTCAGGAAGATACATACAGCATGGTCTATTTATATGAGGAATGAAAAAAAGCGAAATACAGACAATTAAAAATGAGGTTAGACAGTAAAAATTAGAGGTTCACAACCAATGAACAGAGAGCGCCAGTTGAACAAGATGAATAAGCTCTTCCCAATGTGCTTCACGGCATCAAACTGATAGTCAGTGACATAGAACTGCTGAGTGCTGACCTCATGTTAAGTGTTCTTACATGCAGAAAAAAATGATCATATGAAGATGTGGGATCTGATTCAGACATTAGATTCAGAATGTCACAAGTGAGAAAATGCTATGAAACCTTGCTTGTGTGTGTTGGAGGTGGATGGGTGTGGGTGTAGATGTAGGTGGGGGAAGGCCATAGTAGAGACCCCAATGCTAATACAAAGCCAGAAATTATCATTCCATTTCAGGATCTAGGTGCACTGGTTATAGAAAAATTATGAAATGAAGGAGGAAGCAGCGGGGAAGATGATATAAGAGAAAGGGGATAACAGTTTTGCTGGGGCAGAGAAAGGGGGTACAATGGGATTCAGTAGGGTAGGGGTATACGTCCTCTCCAAACTATCCCCAGCCTTATCTAGCATGCCTCATAGCTTCTTTTTCCAAAACATCACTGACAGAAGGCATTAATATACAGGCGAATTTTAGAAGAGATTTGGAAGCATTGGCAGATACATGGTGCAAAGAAATTACATCTCATCCTATAATTGAACATGTAATTCTAAATAGTCCTGTTGTGCAAGAGGGACTTTGCTACAGCCGAGGCAGTTAGTTTGCTGTTTGCTTTAATTTTTTTTTGCTGAAATTTTCATCTTCACTCATGTTTCCATCACTGCTCTGCCTTCTCCTTTTGTCCCTCCTATCATGCAGTGTTCTCTAGAGAAATGGCCCAGAGTGGTTAAACTATCGCTGCATGACTCTGGTACATTTGACTCGTCTTCAGAATCTCGACGAATGTAAATTCTTCTATGTGGAACTGTTTTATTTTTTTTTCCTTGAGGATAGGACTTTTGCAATTCCGTTTAAATTGCATGATTTTGTCTCCTACTGTATATTTCTCACTGGTTTTGTGCTTTCCTTTCTATTTGCCACCTATTTGTGTCTCTGTGTGTGGTGTATGTGCATGGCGCTCTCTCTCTCTCTCTCTCTCTCTCTCTCTGTCTGTGTGTGTGTGTGTGTGTGTGTGTGTGTGTGTGTGTGTGTGTGTGTGAAGGCATGCTTGCCCATGCACACAGATGTGGACAACACAAGTCAGCATTACTGTCTTCTTATGCAATTCTCTATTTTAATTTATTTGCTTCTCAGCATCTCTCATTATACCTTAACCTTTATGATCAAATAGGTTGGCTGACTGGTGAGTCCCCAGAATCTTCTTCTCTCTACTCTCTAGTGCTGTGGTAACAGATATGTGGTAACACTTAACTTTTACATGATTCCTAGGGATCCTAACTCTGGCCCTCATGCCCCTGCCTCAGTCACTATACCCACTGAGTCATCGCCCTCAGCCTCCGCCATTCTTTTTATTGTGCACAAACACACAAAAAATGTGCTTCCTGGGAAAATGGAAACTGACACTCGACAATCAATTTTGAATGGCATTCATGTTTTTCGTACTGTTCTAATCACAAGCCTGTGACTGAAGCTAAGAACTTAATGCTCATCAAGTCATTACATCAACAGAATTTTTTTTTCTTTCTTTATTTTTTTTTTATTATTATTAACTTGAGTATTTCTTATATACATTTCGAGTGTTATTCCCTTTCCCGGTTTCCGGGCAAACATCCCCCTCCCCCCTCCCCTTCTTTATGGGTGTTCCTCTCCCAACCCTCCCCCATTGCTGCCCTCTCCCCAACAGTCTAGTTCACTGGGGTTCAGTCTTCAGCAGGACCCAGGGCTTCCCCCTTCCACTGGTGCTCTTACTAGGATATTCATTGTTACCTATGAGGTCAGAGTCCAGGGTCAGTCCATGTATAGTCTTTGGGTAGTGGCTTAGTCCCTGGAAGCTCTGACATCAACAGAATTTATAGAGATCTGACAACCTTCTTGGGAACTGCAACACTACCAAGTCAATGGGAACCAGCTATCACTCATCATCATTAATATTCCACATTCGGACACTAATGTCCCTTTGTTTTGTGCCTTGTTATGTGTTTACATAAAGCTGAAAGTAAGTTCTTATTGATGGACTGTATATTTAATATACATATATGTCAGTCATTACTTATTAGTATCTCTGGCCACTAGTTAATTCACCTCAGACATAACTATAATTTCCCCATGTTAGAATTCAGAAACCAAGTAATTATAGAACACGGCAAACTGGCATTTCTTGTTAACTTGCCCCAAAGTTTTCATGATTGGAAAAATTCATGGAGAGGAACCAGGTTTTGCATCCATATCTATAAGATGGATTTATTGTCTGGTCACATTAAAGGTTGTACACGAGGATCTAATATGGAAGTATAGTAAAGAGAGCGTGTATTTTCATGCTGTGCAGGGAAACTTGACTTCATGCAATGAATTTTAATCTTTCCCCCATTGTTTAAAGCCTAACTAAGTTCTTATAGCTTCATTGTCTACACTCACAGCTGAAGAAAATGCTTCCTACTGAAGGAAGAGCCAGGTAGCTGTCAGTCATAAGCTATATATAAAACAGTGGAAAGTGGCCAGCCCCAGTTAATGTCTATCTCCATGTCAATAAAAAGCTTCTACTTATAAGCATACATACCATCCGGCGATATTTCTTAAATTATAGTGTTGAGTTATAGAAACTGAGCAAAAAGCAAAAGTAAGCCTTATGTTTCTTGATAGCATTTCCCAGAACCTGGCAAAGCTTCAGATAGACAAATAAAGGGAAGTTCACTCTTGTTTCTCCGAGTCACTGTTTTTTTTTATAATTCTTTTTTAAATTTTATTTTTCTTGGATATTTTATGTATTTACATTTCAAATGTTATCACCCTTTCCCCTCTATCATACCCCCTTCCCCCTCCCCTTGCTTCTATGAGGATGGGAACACTCCTACCCACTCCCGCCTCAATGGCCTGGCACTCCCCTACACTGGGGAAATGAGCCTTCACAGGACCAAGGGCTTCTTCTCCTATTGATGCTGGGCAATGTCATGCTCTGCTACATATGCTGCTGGGGCCATGGGTCCCTCCATGTGTACTCATTGCTTGGTGGTTTATTTCCTAGGAGCTCTAGTGGAGTCTGGCTGGTTGATATTGTTGTTCTTCCTATGGGGTTGCAAACCCCTTCAGCTCCTTCAGTCCTTTCTTTAACTCCTCCATTGGGTCTCCTTGTTCAGTCCAATTGTAAGCTGCAAGCAGCCTCATCTGTATCAGTAGGGCTCTGGCAGAGCCTCTCAGGAGACATCCATATCAGACTCCTGTCAGCAAGCACATCTTGGCATCAGCAATAGTGACTGGGTTTGGTGGCTGCATATGCTCTCACTTGCTGCAAATAGTCTCAGCGTCTAAACCAGAAACATTCATGGTGTTTTCCATTCTTCCTTCTATTTTACATCCTGTCAGTCACTGAGCCCTGTTGATTTCACTAAAGCCTCCCACTCTCAGCTGCTACTCTCTTCCATTTAGGTTGTCGAATTTTGTATTGTGGATGATTGCATCAGCTTCCTCCTGTGAGGTCCAAATTCATTTTCACTGTGTTATTTCATTTATTACTTAGTTACCAGAATGAGTATTTCTGTTTTAAGTTTTGCAAAGCATATCTTCACTACCAACGTTTCTAGTCTCTGCCGCTTATCATGTCAGTGAACTTGGTGGGTCATTCCGCAGTTCCTTCGTTTTTTCATGTAAAGGCTGTGAGGTTATATTTTGCTTGGACTTCTGAATGATTGGTTAGCAATCCCATCAGACTATGAAATGCCCCTGCTATGTTCATGTAAGCATCTTAACAAAAGGATGGGAAAGAGCAGGTAAATTAGTGCAGAGTCATTATGGGGGCATCGATGGACTCAGCTCAGACATGATTCTGGTCAGAACCCCCACTGGCCTTATGCATTTCAGGGAAAAAAAAATCTATCACCCATGGGTCTTTGCTTTTTCTTATCATCAAGAGTAAACTTTAATCATAGCCTGGAAGGTCTCCAGGCCTTTCCTGGATTCCTCTTTCTGTTCCCTTGCAGGGGTTTTCTGTAATACCCTGAACACATTACCTTGTCTTAACTTTCCCAACACACTTCATCTGTAAAATGTATCCAGCAAAAGAGCTTTCTCTCTAAGGTCATTAGAGGGATGGAACAAAGGCAGGTATAAAAAAATAACAACTGCTTGAGTCTTCTGATGCTATGAAAGTATTTTCTAATGTTATTATGGTTAACTTACAACATTACACTTTCGATAAATCATTTTTAAATGCACATGATTCCTTTTACAACACATTCTTTCATTAAAGTTTGGAAAGTAATATTTGTACATCATAGTCAAATTATGATTCCCCCAGTCAACTCTCTTCCTTCCTATTTGGCTGTGCACAATCTCTATGCTATTTTTTATTAACACTCATCTGTTATGAGTTGCCCTCTCCAGAGGCTCAGTCCTTCAAAGTCTTATGCATTTGGCTTATTTTTCAAGTCTGTAGTGCTTTGGACAGTATCCAGCACATCCTGGTATTAATTGAATATATTTATTTAGTGATAGGGTGTGTGTGTGTGTGTGTGTATTCATCATCTGATTTGGTAGCAGTGCAGAGAAATAGTCTATATTATTACTCATATTGTGAAGACTGAAATTCCTTTTTTACATGATTAGAATCAGGACATTTAATATGGTTCATTGTCAACCTCCAACACATAGACTACAGTTTGTGAAATTTAAGTTAAATAGCTGCCCTTGGTTTTAGTGGGAGAACACCACTAGTGGGAAACAGATGCTACTCTCCTCTTAATCACTTTATCCTTCCACAAGTTCCTTCAACTTGAACAACCTATAACTCTAAAGCTGAAGTCAAGCAAGAGCTACAAAAAAGATTAACATAACCCCGACTTTCATATTTGTATCTCCTTCCTTCAGTCAGTAATTTAGTGGAGGAAAATCTTCCAGAGACAAGATTGATGCATTGGAGTTCTTTAAATCCATCCAGAGTTTTTAATACCATATTATGTGTAGCTCCTTTTGTTTTCTGTTTATCCACAGACCATCTTATACAAACACCAGGAAAGGACAACAATAATTGTAAAGCCTGCCAGATTTGTCTAATCACTGAACAAATAGTTGCCAAAATTTCAGAAACATGTAGCATTCAAACTACTGCGAGCATTATGACTGAGAAGAGAATGGCTAAGTCCAAGATTTTCTCCTCTTGTTTGTTTTTTTTTTTTCTTTCGTCTGTCACTGGTTTGCCTCTTTCTTTAGCTGTGCAGAGAGCTATTTAGTTTTATGCAGTCCTACTTGTCCATTGTTGGTCTTGCTTTCCGAGCAGATGGAGTCCTTTTCAGAAAGTCTTTTCCTACACTTAAGTCTTATAGAATTCTACCTATGTTTTCTTCTAGCAGTCTTAGCATTTCATGCTTCAAATTGAACTCTCTAATCTACTTGGAACTATTTTCTGTGCTGGATGATAGATAAAAGAAAAAATCCAGTGACTGTAGAAGGCCAGAGAATGGAGATACGCATTGACAGCTACATATCTGACAGAGTTTAGTATCCAAAATATACAAAGAAGTCAGAAAAAAAAGCACCCAAGCAAATCAATGACTCAGTTTAGTAAAAGCAGCAGGTGGTGGTGGGTAGCTAGGAAGCTAGTGTTCTCAATAGAAGAAATAAAAATGGCTAAAAATTTACCCCAAATGTATTGAAAACCCTTAGCAAATAGGAAAATACAAATTCAAACAACTTTGAGAATTCATCTCACCCGAGTCACAATGACTAATTATTAACACAACTGATTAATGCTGGCAAGATTGTGGGGGAAGGGAAACCCACATTCACTGTTGATGGGAATGCAAACTGTAAAGGCTACTCTGGAAATCATCATGGAGAGTCCCCAAAATTTAAAAATAAACCTTCTATAGGACCCAACTATAGGAACCTGGCATATTCTCAAAGGATTCAAGATTCCACCCCCACAACTCCTTAGCTACATTTATTGCCTTTCTCTTTACAAAAGCCAAGGAGCAGAAGTCACCCAAGATGAATGGGTTAAGGCAAGTGTGGTACATATATACTAAGGAATCCCATTCAGCTGCAAAGGAAAAGGAACTCATGAAATTCGAAGGTAAACAGGTGGAACTGGAAAAGATCATATTCAATGAGGTAACCCAGATCCAGAAAGACACAATGGTGGACGTTCTCTCTCGATTGAAGTTTCTAGCCCCAACTCCCCAGATACTGGAACAATCACAGAAACCACAAAAGTAAAAAGATACCAGGAAGTGGACACGGGGATTGAAAGCGGGATAACTATAGCAGGGTACAGGGGATAGAAAGCAGGGAACAAACAAACAAGGAGGCAGGTTTAATTAGGGTTGGGGGAGAGAAGTCAATACAGAAGGAGGAGAAAAGGTCAAGATTAACACCAAGGTTGTTTGATAAAACTACATGGAATCTTCTTAATTTATGTTTACCTAAAATCATATATAATACATACAAGTCTATATACATATTACACACACACACACACACACACACAGAGCACCAGGGTTGGCAATGCTCACCACAAGAATCAAAGAGTAACAAAATTCTCAGGACCAGGCATGAGAAATCTCTTTCAGAATGGTTGGTTAGGGTAACTCAAGTAACTCCCCCTAATATAAAAGGAGGGGCATGGAAGGAGTTGAAGGGGAAGGAGTTCTGACAAAGAATGTAGGGAGGAAATATAAGGGGAAAAGTGATATGATTATACTTTAATTATAATGGATAAAAATAAAATAAAAAATTTTAAAGCAGAAGAAAACAGACTAAAATAAAAAAGGAGTTGGAAACATATCTCAGTTACTAACGTACTGGGTGTATGTGCAAAAAACTTGAGTTCAGGTAAAAGTCTGTTCAATCCAGGCACTGCAGGATGCTCTTGTAATCTCAGCACAGAAAGCACATGGAAAAGATCCCTGGAGCATGCTGGCCAGCAGTTCTAGACAAAATAGCAAGCTCTGAGTTCAGTGAGAGAGACTCCATCTGAAAAATAACGTCTAGAAGAACTGTGGAACATACCTAGTATGGAAGGCATGCATAGGTACGTACACTGACATACATGTATACACGTGTATACACATATAAACATAATCACAATGCATATTTGCTCTCCTATGGCTTAGCACATTGGTGGGGGTAGGAGAGAGTACCTTGACCTTTTGATTCCTTAAGATCTAATCACTTCCACAAAGCTCTACCACTTGGTGATAATGCTGTTTATATGCATTTCATGTTCCCTTTTTGCCCCAAACAATGCTTTATCAGTGCTAAGCCTATTCATTGCTAAAATATTTGATATCTGGTGTGTACTTAAGTGAGGCAGAGGTAGCACTGATCAGCTTCTCTTCTTTCTCTTCTTAATCTATCTGTCATTGTCTGATTTATGAAAACAGAGATTCAGGAGAGCATTTCATCTTTAGCATTTACCATAGTACTAAAGCTTTTATGTTTCAATAGGAAAATACGTATTGGGGATCTTTTCAAAAGGTTACATTGTTTGCCTTTCACAACTGAAAGTTTTACAGAACTGGTGAATTCTGGGTTGATGATGGTATTTGTGGAGGCAGTGCCTGTCCCTTAAAAGATTTTAGCCCAGGGAATTATTATAAATTCCTCTGTCAAAGATTTTCTTTGTAGAGGACACAAGAGTGAGAATGCAAATGAAAGCGCGCGCACAAACACACACACACACACACACACACACACACACACTGTTTCTGGTCTACTGGATACTCTTGGAAAGACCTTGCAGGGAACAAGACCTGCTTTGTACTTAGCTCCCATTGCAAAGCCATTTGCCTTTAGGCATGGATAACACGCAGCTTAGCCAGCACTCGCCCACAATATACAGCTCTCAGCATTCCTGGCCAGCTAACAAATTTCTCCCCAACAGTTGCTATTCTTCCGTTGGATAGGTTTATATAAGAGCATCTCCACTCAGACATCTTCTGATGAATATGTTTGTTCAGCACTGTACAGGACAGATTTCTAGAAACTTCCACAGAGTATGTGTCTAGAGACTTATACTGGCACAGCGGTACAGAGGCTGGTCTATTCTCTACTGAGTCCCTGGTATACCTTCTCTAAGAACTGTTCTCAACATTCAGAGAAGCCCCTTCTTCAGATTCTGTTTCTCAGATCTAAGGGTGGTCCTGCTCATCATGTCCTTTAGCCCATACTTGTTTCCAGTCCTTCATTGATAATTCCCTTTTGTAGTTCATGACTATTTACAGTAAACTCTGTTCACATTATCGTGTGTTTTCAACTATATAGTAACAAACTCAGGGTTCGTGGCTCAGGAATAGCTCTGAGATGGGTCAACATCATTCCAAATGCTTGATGTATAAGTTTAGATGTCTTTTACATGAGATACAACATTCATCAAGCCATCATTTAAAAGATAAACACGCATGTAACTTCTACATTATGATGATCATACCCTATGAGGTAAGCTGCAACTCTTAATGAACATGTCATATTAGTTTACTGTTGTTTTTAATTGTGACATTTTTCCCAAATAAAATAATATATTAATGTAAAACTGTGTTCCTTTACAACAATGATTGTCAACCTGTGGGTCCCAACATCTTTGGGAAATGCCTATTTCTCAGAGGTCACCTAAGACCATCAGAAAGAACAGATATTTACATTACAATTAACAACGGTCGCAAAATTATAGTTATGAAGTAGCAGTGAAAATAATCTTATGGTTGGGGGGTCACCACAACATGAGGAACTGTCTCGACGGGTCGCAACTTGAGAACCATTGCTCACAGGAATGGATGAAGTATCTGTGCCTCCCAGGTCTGATTGGCTCTTAGTCTTCTTTAGGATTTTCCAGTTCACCAGAGTCTCACTGAGTAGTGTGTGAACTGGCCTCAACATCAACATCAAATAGAACTAATTAAAAATCCAAATCGTATTCCCCATCCAGCCTTCTGAATCTGAAACCAGACTATGTGGTCTAAAGCCCTGTACTTGAACAATCTCTTTTGACGATTCCAATGCACAATAAAATTTAATAAGATTTCCCTATCTTAATATTATTTTCTTCATAGGTAAGGAAACTGAATCTCAGAAAATTTCACAGTCCAACAATGTGTAGGTCTGAAAAACAAATATACTGGCTTCTAGGGAGTTTGCATGTGATTTTCCCATCTATGTGACCCTTCTAGCTGGGATTACTTAGAGGCCTATTGATGTCCAGAATTTGTTAGATTTACAACAGAAAATGGCTTTAAACACAGGGAATATGACCTTTGTCGTGGATATTAACATGAAAACCCATGTATATTTGTATAGATGCACAAGTATACATATATATATACATACATATGTATGTATGTATGTACGTATGTACATATATATACACACATAGGAAAGCACTCCGTTGTGATAAACACTTTGTCCCCAGGGTATACAGGCACCAGGGAGACAGAAGAATCAAGTGCAAAATGAGGTTTGGACCACAATAGCTTATCTTCGGGGTACACTTATTTGTGCAGATTTTTGTAATTTTATGAGTTTGTAATGTGACATTTTCTATTTCATCAAGTACTAAAGAATTTTCCTGTGGGAAAAGAAGGATCCTGAATTGAGATGAAATTCTTCTGGGGTCTGCACCCTCCTCCTACACCTCCTCCTTTCTCCACAAAAGCCAGTGTTCAGGCAGATGCTTCTCCGTTTCATTTTCCATTTAGGTGGCATTTTCAAATATAGAAAACAATTTTATAAACTCCCTGCCGTTTCTGTTTTGCTTGGGCTCCATGGAGGCCCAAATAATTTATGGAAAAACAGCACCTGTGTTTTCCCCAGGAATGGCATTCACAACACTGATGAATTTCAAATGAAGGGCATTTACCTCATTCAAGATAAATGGAGAACGAGTTCCCTCTCCATTTCCAGAAATTGATTGCAGAATGTGCCCGAAAACTATTTTCTTGTCCCATAAAAGCATTAGGCTGGATGTAAACATTTCACACCAGGCTATACCCATGGAGGGAAAAGAAGATAGCAGATTTGAGCTATTTTATGAGAGAAAGAAATTCAAAGGTTGATGCTTTCTGAGAATGTTTCCAACTTTGTAAATTCATTATTTCACTCATTCGTGCAACAAAAGCTTGTGCGGTGTTCAGTCATTCATTAAAAAAATAATTCACAAAGGACCTGTGAACTGAAGACTCGTGCTAAGCAGTAGATAGATTTTATTGGTACAAGAGGCAACATAGATTTAGTCAACATTCCTGAGTGAGCATTTGAGTTTGTGACTGCTCTAATCTGCAATGGGAGTCTCAAACTTCAACCCTTGAAGTAAATGCCCTATTTTATAAACAAAGTTTTATTTGATCAAGGTTACACTACTATGTTTAGATATTGTTTAATGATATCTCCCATTCCCTTCCCATCGTCCTGTCCCCATCTGGGTTACTTTTTTCTCTGGGTTCCATTTTCCATAGTTTCTATGTCTGTCTTCATGGTCAATCATCTTTTTTTATTCTGTAATGTTAAGCATATCATTGGTCTCTCTTTTTAAATTGTTGTTTCCAAATATTAGATCTGGTTATCTGATTGTCTGCCTGTCTGTCTATCTATACTATTAAATATTTTTGAGATAGTTTATGTAAGAAGCCATACAGATCTCTATCTTAAGCACAAGGCACACCGACATTGAATTAACAATATTCTCTAGCCTCTGCCTCCAGTTGGATGAGATTATAGACATGCACTACAATGCCTGGTCATTGATCTGTGCTTTATAACATCTGCACTTACCTCTGTGTCATTCTAAGTCTGTTTATTAGTTTGATTTGATTTGGTTTTTCCTCATTAGGAGTCATATTGTCCTGCTTCTTTATGTGCCTAATAATTTCTAATTAGCTGTCAGATGCTATCAATTTTGTCTTATTGTCTGATCAATAGAATTGTCTTAAAACTCTGTGTTCCCAAATACAGCCAAACTACGTGAGACTAGGGAACTTGCTATAGAATAGGACTAGAGGAAATTACAGGTATCACTCAATACACAGAGCCAGAAATTGTGTTTATGCCTAGTGTAGACCCACCCAGGCTCTGGGACTGCTGCTTCAGTCACTTGGAACCTCTGTGAATCGTACTTCTTTGATTCTGTGGGCTGTGATGTACTAGTGTCCTGACACCTCTGGCTCCTACAATTGTTCCTATATCCTTACCACATGGTCCTTTGAGTTCAAGAGGAGGGTCCTGATGGAGATCTCCAATTTGGGCTCTCTCTCTCTCTCTCTCTCTCTCTCTCTCTCTCTCTCTGTGTGTGTGTGTGTGTGTGTGTGTGTGTGTGTGTGTGTGTGTGTGTGTGTGTGTGTGTGTGTGTATCTCTGCATCTGCTCCCATTAGCTGCCGGAGAAAGCCTGTCTGGTGAAGATTGGGCTAGGCACTGATCTCTGAATATAGCAGCATATCATTAGTAGTCATTTTATTGATTTTTTTTCTATCCTTGGTGTCTGGGCCATCCAGCCTAATTCTTTTAAAGAAGAGTTCAACACATATTAGGTTAGATAAACTCCCATGAGGGTCATCCCTAAGGACTGCTACTCAGTTGCTAGTTTGGAGAGCTAGATTCCTTTTTACTGGGAAAGCCCTCAGCAGTTGTACAAGGATTTGGCAGGTTCATTAGCACATTTAATAGCTTCAAATTAAACCATTTCAGTAAAGCTATGGAAATTTTTAAAAAATTCAATGCAAAGCAACACCTGTAAAACATTTATATGTGTTATGCAAAATACAGAAACTGCACAACTGATGCTTGGGACCCCTGTCTTACTGCAGCACCAGCCAGCCTCTGAGGAAGGAGCAACAGAGACAAGACTGTGTGTCACATTTCATGCTGTGGTGCAAACAAGGCACCAGAAGTATCTGAGGCAAACTGGGAGTGTTTGGGAGTGTGAGGAGGGAGTATATCTTGGTAGCCCTACCAAGTGTCTACCAAAAGGGATACCTCTGCCTTTCACTTTATCTCCAGGTTTTAATATTTCTAGGGCTGTGGAGAATGTATTTGGACATACAGCACTATTAAGTTCTCTCAGTGCCTCGCAGCTTAAAATACAAGCCAGTGTGCTGTGTGATTCATTACCATCATCAATATGCATCATGCGCCTGTGCCTATGATACACATTATGCTGGGCATAAACAAATACAAAGGAGCAACCATTGACTTCAGCATCAGAAGCCAGTGAGAAGGATTGGCTCCCAGTGATTCCATGCACTGCACACATTCGGGGGCACAGTATCTTGCATTCTTCTTCTTAGCCTCTTAGGAGGCAAAGGGATGTTTGGCACAGGCTTTGTTATATTTTACTCAAAAATAGTTGAATACAGCATCTTGGTGTAACTCACTTTCCACTCACTGATCTTTTTTAACAGACAACTTTAGCAGTCTTGTGTTCATGAAAAGGCTTGGTCTCTCTTAACAGAAAGTTCCAGAACACAAGAGTTAGGCCCAGATTTATGAGGAAGCCAGCTGCTGGCATTTTCCATCGAGGGAGCTTAAATAGGTGTCTAGTAATCCTTCGCCTTATTTATCTGCTTTGAAGCTACTGTAGCAGTGCAGAGAGCAACGAACATTCTCCATCCCCTAATGAAACCAGTAATTCATTATGACGAGAAGATAAGAGTGCCTGGGCCTTAATTACCAGCACCTTGGAAGACATTAAAGTGCTGGAAACAGGCCTGATAGGTACCAGAGATGGCTGTAGCATGACTGAAAAGGATAATGCTGCATCCTTCGGGGAATTTAATTCTCTGTTTCCAAAGAGGGAGAGGAAAAACAAACATCGAGGGGTGCTATTTTTCGTGATATGAATTAGCCCTTGAGTATGACAAAGGTTTACTTCTTTCCCTGGCTGGTTTGGTTTTTCTTGTTTTCTGGATGAAATTCAAGAGAAAAGGAAGCATAAATTCTTGGCCTTCTATGAATTAAACTCAGCCTGATTATTACCATGACTCAGATGAGGCTCAAAATAACATTTATTGAATCCTTTCAGTACTCTAATTAGTGAGACTGTTCGCACATGGTTGTGTCCACGCATTGTGTGTATGTGTGAACCATTGTATTTTTCTGGGTCTTTATAATTAAAATCATAAGCCAATGCACCAATGTGATTATCAGTCTTTAATCAGTCTTTAAAACAATTCTTGTGTTTTAATGAAACTCCTGAAATGTGTCATAAGATTCAAAGGTACATTCATGAAGGTCTGTAGTATAATGTGTGTGTGTGTGTGTGTGTGTGTGTGAGAGAGAGAGAGATGTGGTATATGTCTCTACATATACCTATATTAATACAGGCCAGAAAATAGATGAAGATCAAGGGTAATTGCATAAAGGTCTACATTAACACACACATTATTATTTGGAGTAGCTCCTATTTATCTGTGGAAGAAACATTCCAAGATGCTTCAGCTCTAGAAAATTAAAACTCAATTGATGCAATGCTTGTTGCCACACATATGTAAATTAAAAACTTAATTTAAAAATTATGTACATAAAAATGTAATTAATAAATAAAATTTACTAATTATTTAAATTTAATTAATAGTTAATAAATAATTGAATAATTAATAAATAATATGGAATAATTATAAGAATATATGTAAGTTATTTAAAACTAATGATTTACTTCTCTGGAGTTTTAAACTGAATTGGCTACAGGTAATTAAATGTGTGTATGCATGTGTGTGTGTGTGTGTGTGTGTATGTGTGTGTGTGTGTGTCTGTTCATAATAAATGATAAAAGATGTTAACTGTAACTTACTGACCTTGAAAGTTATGGATATAACAGAAATTATTTCAATGCCTTTCCTGATTTGGCTATAAAGCATAAAAAATGTGATTTATAGGAGAAGAAAGTTACATATTTATATAATTATGATAAAGTACTGTATGGAGTCTCTGTCTAGGAGGATGCTTCCTTTTAAGCTCTTTAAAAATCTGATAGGAACAATCACAGAAATGAAACTTTGATGTTAGTATCATTGAAATTGCCCCAATTTCAAACGACTAGATACAAGGAGGCAGAGACACAGTGCGTGGCTTTCTAAGTAAGGAGTTCCATGAATCCCAGCTCCAGGTGGCACATGGCTATCTGCTCTGCCACACTGCTGAAGGCATCGTCATCAAATACCCTGCTTTCTATTACTGCTGTAACAAATAAACCCAGTGGACTGCTTTACGAGTCAGAAGTCTGAAATGACTCTTCCAGGACCCAAACCATGTGTCAGTAGGACTGAATTAATTCCAGTGAAAGGGGAGAGGGTCTTGATCAGCTCTTCTATATTTTCTAGATTTTAATAACTACTCAGATTCCTTTCCATTTTTGGTTCTTTTTTTTTTTTTTTCCCGGAGCTGGGGACCGAACCCAGGGCCTTGCGCTTCCTAGGCAAGCGCTCTACCACTGAGCTAAATCCCCAACCCCATTCCTTTCCATTTTTAAGGGTAGACTTGGCTGGTGGGATCTCTTTGACCAGATTGTGTTGCTCTGAGATTAAGTTTCTGACCTTTCTCGTTCTCCTTGTGGTTTACATTAGGTTCACCCAGGTAAACAGGATAAGCTACACATGTAAGCCTTTCAGCTCAATTACTTCTGGAAAGTCTCATTTTCAGAGACACAGGGACACATTCTTCTGATCAAAACTTAGATCAGAAGGGAGGCCACAAGCATTCTGTTTATTACACCAAACAGTTGAATTCAGTAGTTTGTGAGAGAACATTTTCATTTGGTAATGTTCTACAAAATATAAGTAATTTAGGAAGACTTATCATGTAGAATTGTATATACTGGCACATAATATGTTTGCCAACCAACAAGGTACAGCTACACAGCTCACATGGATATAGCCACAGTCTCATCAGCAGTAGGCTGATAAGCTGTTTGAAAACTGCCTGAACTTATTTCCCTGCCCTTTCTTTGCTTGTCCGCTTATCCTGAAACTCCTGTCTCCATGAAATTCTTGCTTCTTTCAATAGTCAGACCCTGTTTCTCTTCTCTCTGTCCCCTCTTCAATCCCTTGCTCAAATTTCCCCTCCTTACTCCTACTCTCAAACCATTTGCTCCTTCTCCTTTACTATGTCTGTTTTTCTTTGCTGCACCAATTTCTGCCGGAACTATTTAAGCTCATTGTCTATATGTTTATTATATATTTATTACACTAGCCTGTGGGCTGCTGGAAGGCAATAATATTGATAAGGAGATACTTGATCTGTAACATCTAGGATGCTATCTGCATTTACCTGGAACACGCAATGCATGCAGTAAAAGAATGAATGCAGGCAAGCAGTCAAATGAAATACAAAGGCAACTAAGGAAATTTAAAGAAAAAGGCTAGTGCTAAAATTTCATGAAGAAC